>NC_088830.1:27543374-28208374 GCF_904066995.2 Poecilia reticulata | reverse complement strand
GTAAATCGTCCTCTAATTCTTCGTTTTTTGCGCAGCGGTTGGCCCAATCTGTAGGCTGTATTTGCAACGGTAGTTTTACTTTGACCGCGGTTTCAGAAACATTGCTAGCAACATTTGTAATGACAGCAGATTACTCACTTTTACAACTGGAGTGGAGTTCACTGCTGTCATGTAAGAAATGGCTGTTCAATCCGGACTGGGACACAGGGGGGAAGACAGGACTGTGATTCTCATGGCTCATGACAACTTTCTAGTCATATTCTGCCTCCAAGTGGTTTTAGGTAGCAGTTCAGTCAGTTTTCAGACGGGCGGAGATTGGCTGCAGAAGTGGCAGAGACAAAAAGAACAACTACACCAGGTAGCTGTAAAAACACATATTTAACAGAATCATTTTCTGAGTTGCCCTGGTCCCTCTTGAAAATGAGATCTGGATCTCAACAGGGTTTACCTGGCTAAATAAAGGAAATAATATATATATATATAGCCCACACTAAGAATTTAAAATTGAAATGTTTGGAAAGTTATCTCCAGGACAGGATGTGTAGTCATTTATCTCTTTTGAATAAGTTTAGAGATTTGCTCTGTTTGAGTCATTATATGACATTTATATGACATTTATACTGAATAAAGCTGGTGTCTGCGATATCGATGTGTGCAAAGTTGTAATTGCAAAGGACTGAGTGCACTCAGCAAATAATAGGCTTTTTATGCTCTGCATGCAAATATCTGACCAGCTGGACGGACACACTGTTCCAAACCTGACACAGATTTATGTCTGTGAAGCAATAAAACACTCTTAAGAGGCAGTTTAAGGAAAGGAAAGATTGGGGAGGGTGCGGAAATATTGAAATTGTTGTTTCTATTGTTTTATTGAACAATAGAAAATGTTCCTAGATCTCCTCGACTTGGAGAAAATATAAATATATAGCACTGTGTTAGGTAGCTGTTAGTGAAAAACACCAAACACCATATAAAGGACTTCTGGAGAACCACTGCATCTGAATACGTACCAAAATACAAAATGTTTTTCTATTTAAGCATGTCAGTTGTTTATTGTTATTTTAAATATCATATATACAGATCTGGAAAAAACATTAAGAGCCCACTGCACTGAAGCCCTTTGAAAACTTCATGGTTATTCCTCCAAATACTTATTTCTGAACTTTTCCCAAGTTAAAACATTTGCATTGTTGTTTCTAAATTAATATGAACTTGTTTTCTTTGCATCTTTTTCGTTATTTTGACCATTTCTCATTTTTTGCAAAAAAATAAAAAAATTTTTTCTTGTAATTTCATTACATGTTATCAGTAGTTCATAGAATAAAAGAACAAAGTTGATTTTACTCAAACATAAACCTTTAAAGAGTAAAATCAGAGAAACTGATCATTTTAAATGGTCTCAATTTTTATACACACGGTTTTATACCTACAATGTGTTTATTCTGCTCAGTCATATAAAAACTGAGTGTATGTATGTTTGAATAATTATATTTTTCTATAAAGCATGCATCATTATATTTTTAGTTATCATAATTGCCCCGGTGATAAATAAAAATAAAAAGGATAAAAAAAATTCAAACCTCATTGTGCTTATTGTTAATTTTGTACTTTAAAGTCATTGCAAAAATGATTAAGTCTGAAAATTATTAATAGCAGCATCAGAATGTAACAGTGAGAACATAAAGTGACTTGCTTTGTGCAAAAAGTAGTTTTTCAGGTGCAAATGAAATGAAAGTTAAAACATCTATAAAATTGTCTCATTTGTTTTCCAGTGTAACTATGAAGAAAACAGCCCTTTAATCTGACAATAACTTTAATGTAAACGTTCTTGGTAACTTTCTGTTTGTTGATCCAGAGCCAGCATGAGCTGCAGAGGCAGCTGGCGGTTTGTCGTTTTGTCTCTTCTGTTGGTCAGAATGTGTTTCCAGCAGGTTTGTTCATCCCGTCTGGAGGGCGAAGCATCCGGACCCCCAGCTTTTGCAATATTGCAGCAAAGCACATGTGCAGCAGAAAGCTTGATGAGATAAATAATAATAAAGAAAAACAGCAACAGCAAGTTAATGGCTTGAGCCCAAATATCTTGGCTGGAATTTTATGAGCTACTTTTTAACAACTTCCAAGGAAAGATGGCCATGAAATGAACTCGGCGCTCGGTGAGCAGACTTCAGTCTGAACCTGCGGCTCGCTGTCAATAACGTGGGCTAAAAATGATAAACTAATGTTTTTAAATACAGATCTGATCAAAAATACACATTTTTGGTTTTAAATTGTTCTGCACATTTTGTTCTCTCTTGGTTGCAAAACAAATGGTTCCTTTGGGATAATAAAGTTTATTTTGACCTTAAGGTTTTAACAGTTTTTCATTAAAATGTCCAAATTAACAGTAATTTTATTTTAGGTCTATTTTTCTTGTCGTCAGGTTGGAAACTATGGCTTTTTTTTTTTTTTTTTTACGTAATTTTTAATAAATATTAACATCACACAGATAAAAACACGTCCATCTTATTTTTGTTAAATGATTCTGTTTTTCTTTCTTTTAAGACCAAAGAACAGAAACAAAATTCTGGTTCTTTAAAGTTTACAACAAATTATCAATAGCAGATGAATTTTAAAAATTATAAGTATAACTTTCAAAATACCATGTAAGTTTGTGGCACTGAATAAGTTTTAATTATCTGGACTGGGGCCTTTTTGGATTGTAAAATTTGCTGGTTATTACTTTTGATACTGTATGTCCAGTTATTTACAATTGATTTCTTGTTTAAAAAAAACTTGCTTGAAATAAATAAATCAAATCAAACAGAATTCATTTGCTCAGACCACTTTTTCATTTAAAACTACAACAATAAGGACGTTTTTAACGCTGCGTTTAAAAGCTGAACCTGAACTTAAAAAGTTAACTCTCTCCTGAAGGAAAGTGAAAGACGGGATCGTTCTTCACACTCAGGTTTAATGGATGAGAAAGTCTGTGTAGGAGTGAGTTAGTATCATATTCCATTTTTAGTGTTGGCTGAATGTGTGAGGATGTGCAAGAATATTTATATAAATTTAGACACTACAGGGTTG
Source organism: Poecilia reticulata (assembly GCF_904066995.2). NCBI lineage: Eukaryota > Metazoa > Chordata > Actinopteri > Cyprinodontiformes > Poeciliidae > Poecilia > Poecilia reticulata. Next base: position 28,205,308 of record NC_088830.1, on the reverse strand, counting down.
TTTATGAATATGCAAGGAGGAAAGTTATTTTATTGCGTCTAGATTTATAAATTGTATGTATTTTAATGTTTTTTTTAAATTATATGGATTTGGAGGTTGCTCACATGAGCAGGTAGGCAGAAAAACGTATGTATACTTAATGTAATTTATAAATTGTATATACTTTAATGCCTAGAAATACCCAACCAGGGCCTATTAGCTTTATACACTATTGTCTGTATTATACAGTTACAGACTTGTTCTGTCCTGTGTTTGTGTGCATTGTGCCTGTCAATTAAACAGATAAATAAATAAACTTATAGAAGTGGGGAATATGATGGATTCCAGCTTAATGTGCAGGAGGCAGCAAACACAGATTAACGCAGAAGAGATTCTTCTCTCCTGTTCCTGTCGCTCAACGGAAATAAAACTGATGTAACAAAAGACAGAAAAAACTTTGATAACTGATTAAATGTCCAGTATAACCACACACACACACACACACCTCCAGTTTTAAAGTCCTGAGACCACCCAGGTCTGGGAAGACCACCTGGCTGACCAGCACACCACTGCATGTTTTTGATCATCAGGTCTGGGAACACACAAAGGGCCTGGTAAAAGGTGAACACACACACGTGTGTTTGGTCATAATACTGTCACACACACCACTACCCACTAGCACACACATGGGTAATAATGGAGCCTTTGCTTTTATGGTTTTAACTCCTGTCTGGCTCAGGGTGTGTGTGTGTGTGTGTGTGTGTGTGTGTGTGTGTGTGTGTGTGTGTGTGTGTGTGTGTGTGTGTGTGTGTGTGTGTGTGTGTGTGTGTGTGCGTGCGTGCGTGTGTGTGCGTGTGCGTGTGCGTGTGTGTGTGTGGGGGGGGGTGGGGGGTGTGGGGGTGTGTGTGTGTGTGTGTGTGTGACCTGATGAGAACTAATGGATTGACTGGCAGACCCAGTGGGGGAGTGGGTGTGTGGACGGGGATTAACATGAAGGACAAACACATCCAGGACTAAATCATTAGACTTTAGTTGGTAGTGACTGCAGGGCCGTAAAACATTTTGTAATGAAGCTGCTGCTGAGATCTGTCCCCTAATGAGATCTGGTTCCTGTTTTTCAAGAACCCCATTCCTTCGGGCGTCGTCTTGTTGACAGATTATTTCTCGTATGCTCAATTTGATTTTTCACCACAAAAATGATGCATAGCAATGCAGCAACTTCTTTGGAGGAGAAGTATGTGGTGTGTAGTATTTTCTCTTGAATATCGGTAAATAAGGCCATAACATGTTGCTTTTTGCAAACCTCTAGCAAAACAATCATTTTGAAGTTTTTAATTCTGCAGATAAGGCAGCTTAATAATGCTTTTTGTATTTCATTAAGTTATCTTGGACTAATATTGAAATGTGTTTTATAATCTGAAACGCTTGCAGGACTAAAATAGACAACTGTATGGAGGGAAGTACTTTTTCACAACACTTTAAATGTACTGCAAAAACACAAAATTTTACTAAGTAGTTTTGTCTAGTTTCTCGTCTAAGTATCTTGAAATTAGACTAAATTAACTTACAAGTAAGTTTTCAGGAGCTTCTTCTAAGTCAGTATTTCTAAAGTAGTGGCTCTTGCAGATCATTTCACTGATAAAACATTTTCCCACGTCATAAGTGAACAAAATCTGTTAGTGTAACTAGTACTTTTTTTTAAATATTCAAGAATAATTGTCTTATAAAAGCTCCTATATCTTACTTGTAAGTTCGTCTTGTTGTATTTTAATTGTACTGAGATATTTGCAGTTGAAACTGGACCAAAAATACTTGGTGAGATTTTGTTTTTGCAGTTTGTTATGCTGACAGTGTGTTACTCATAACTGCATGTGTAATTACAATGTTAAATATTAATCTAAGCAAAGAATAATACTGAAAACAGAAGGACCTAAAGTATTCTTGAACGGTTTAATTGCAACCTTTGGTTCTCCGAACCAAAAGGTTGCAATAGAAGCAGATGAGGCTGCGTCAAGATGATGGAAGAAGAAAATAACCAAAATGTGAAAATCAGCAGATGAAAACATGGAGCAGTAAAAATCCAGCAGATTGAATTTACCAAAAAAAGAACAACATTTTGGCATTTTGACACAGGATTTGCGTATTTTCAGGGTCAGATCGTTATTTACCACCTTATGCTGAAAACATAAACACGCACTAAGACGCTGCCTGTCAGCCAACCAATGCCTGTTCAGCTAAAAAAACACTCAAACGAGGGAGCGATGTGTGAACAGTGTTTCCTCTCTGCTTCTCCTTCCTGGTTTCTGCAGCTTTCGCTCTGATGAGCAGCACCAACGCTGATGGTTTCACTACAACGTAGAACAACATCAGGTGGAGCAGAAATGGCAGCGCGCTCAGGAGTGACATGCTGCTCAGTTTACCTCACAGCAGGTAAGGTCTGTTATCATTTACCCCACAGGTAGCGACACTCAGAGAATGTGGTGCCTGGACACAGGACTCATATCTAAATATATATATTTATAGAAGACTTTCACAATTTATATAAAGATATTCTAAAACTCGTATGATTGATCTGCGTTTTGTAAATAAATTTGATCTTGTTGAAACATCATAAGGTGAGTCTCAAAGAAAAACCTCCAAATTCTGTCAGAAGTTTCTGATCTTCACGTCACAAGACTGAGCCAACATGTTTTGTAAAAACGAATATTTTTGTTTTATTGAACCTTTGAGCTGGAGAAGTTGAACAGCGCCGGTGAAAACTGAGCGAAGTCATAATGAACAGCGCTGTTTACCAGACTCCTGTAGTCATGTCGCAGTAACAATCACTCGATTTATGCTGTTTTATAGACTCTTAAAGATGCTTAAAGTGACTTTTTAAATAAAAAACGAAATTCTCCCTTTAGTGTTTTGCTTTGATTTTACTCATAAATGTCAAATCTTGGTTCTAATCAGTTGTTTTCTTTTTTGTGGTGGAAACTTCCATGTTTTTGACTCTCGGTTTTCCGTGTTGAAGCTTTGACACCATCTCTCCTCCACCAATATATTTTACTCTTATAGTTGGAAAAGTTTCTTTTTCTCTGTTACAAATTTTAGCCTCTGCACTGCAAAAACACCAAATATTACAAAGTATTTTTGTTTAGTTTCTAGAGCAAATAATTTATTACATTTAAAATAAGACAAAACTTACAAGTAACTTTTAGCAAGTTATAAGGCCTTGTTTTAAGTCAATAAATCTTGAATATTGATTTTAAAAAAGCAGCAGATTATTTTATTACAAGTCATTTTTCCCACAGTATAAGTGAAATAATCTCCCAATAAAAACTGTATGTTTTTTCATCAATATTCAAGAATTACTGACTTTAAGCAAGCTGGTATATCTTGCTGAAAAGTTAATTGTAAATTAGTTTTGTCTTCTTTTAAGTGTAATTGGTTGCTAGCATTAAAAATTAGACAAAAATACTTGTTTTTGGAGTGTGCTGATTTAGAACAACAGATTTAATTTGGGTTTTTTTTTTAATAATGTATTTTTTTAATTTGAATTGAATTTGGACATCAATAGGAATCTCAAATTGTAGTTGAGATTCCGATAGCCCATCTCTGGATCATTGAGAAAAGAGTCTGTAAAAACGTCTTGCATCACAAACTCAGTATATGTTACCACTGTGATGCAGTATTTCATAAAAAGCTTTCGTATGAAACTCCAGTCTCATCTCATTGTAACTGTTCAGAGTTGATTCAGGTGCATGTTTCATGTCTGAAAAAGACTTTTTTGGTTTTGATATTTGCTAATGTAAGGGAGTTTACAAATGCCCTCTGTCTTTCAGTTCTGCTGTGCTACGTTTGTGCAAAAGAGGAAAAGAAAATTGTGAAAGCGAGAGAGAGAACGAACGTCACGCTGCAGCCGGTAGAAAGTCAACACAACGCCCGGGTTGTGTGGACCTTTGGAGTCGAAAGCCCAAACATCCGAATAGCATCAGTAAAGCAGGGTAAAGAAGTGAAACATGACTATGAGGAGAAGTTTAGAGCCAGACTTCTTCTTGACAGCCTCACCGGAGCTCTGACCATCTCACAGCTGGAAACCAGCGACTCAGGCGTTTACCAGTTCCAGTCCATCAGCAGCAAAATCCTAAGCAGAGATTTCCATCTGACTGTCTACAGTGAGTAGGAGCATCTTTATATCACCATGTAATAATTATCACACATTTACTAAATGAGCAGCTACGCCTTCATTAAGAGTTATGTGTTTAAAAAAAGGATGTAAAACATTTCCTTAGAACTTTTGTCTCAAAATTAATTCTTAAAGAAATAAAGAACTAGACATTTCCTTCTGTCCAGACATTGGTTTTGTGGGAAACCATAATTCAGGAGTTTCCCTCTTCAAGGCTCTTTTTAAGTTACCAGGGTAAATTTCTGGGATTGTTTTTAGTGTTTCTGTTTCATTTATCACAGGGTAAAAAGTTTTAGGATAGACATTTTTCTCAGAAGAAGGAGAGCATAGTACTGTTTCCTTTACCAGGAACTTATATTTTTTTATTATTATTATTCTTAAGGCAGGTTTAAGCTTTTTTCATTGACTGATTTTATGTTTTTTAATTACATTTCAATCTGAAACCCATTCTATCAACTATTGCTGTTGTATATTTTCATAATCTATGGCTGTTTACAAGCTTCTTTGCGACAGAAAGAGAATTTCCTTCATTTAAAATATTATGTTAGTATTTAAAACAGTTTTTTTTTTCTGAGCCACAAACAAAATCAACCACAAGTTATATGGGTCCTTCACAGATTTAGATTTTTGTTTTAATGAGGCACAGATGCAGCTGCTCTGTGTGTCTCTGTGTGTGTGCGGTTCAGTGATGCATCGCTCTCATTTCATTTATTACAAACCAGCAAATGTAACAAACTTCCTCTGACTTTGAAGCGTCGGTGTAGGGACCTTTGGTCACTTTACAGCAACCTCACAACGGCAGAACAAAACCTCTGCAACCAAACATTTAAATATCTATTCATATTTGTGGATATTTTCTCAATTTATAAATAAAAATAATGTATTTACATGTATTATGTTTATTCAGTCTAAAACCAGTTATGTTTTCTTTGACGTTGTTTTTTTTCTGTCTGATTCTAGATATCAAAATTTACATATTTATATCCAAAATTGCTCACTCTAAATGTGACAAAATGACTCCTCTCATTGTTTAGCGTAAACATTGAATCTAGGTTAGTCAGTCGGTGGAAATGTACTTAAGTAGAATAAAATAAAGTCCTCTCATTGTTCCTCATGTTTCTTTCCTCAGGTTTCCTCCCTGCGCCGTCCATTACCGTCACGTCATCTGTCATTAACAGCAGCTCTGCTGCAGTCACCGTGGAGTGTTCAGTCCAGAACAGCAGGGAGCTGAAGCTCTCCTGGTACCGAGGGACGGAGAGACTGAAGCAAACCAGCAGTCCCAGTCTGCCCACTGAGCTGACGCTCTCTCTGGAGGTGGACGCCCCTGATGGAGACGACTACAGCTGCGTGGCCGAAAACCCTGTAGAGAGACAAACCACCAAACTGCATACGAAGGACATTCAGCTGGGAAATGCAGGTATAATTAAAACTAATGGATGTTTATAGTCTCCTCTCTTAACACCAACCTTTCAATGATTTAATTGAACTGAATACTTACAGAGATACAGGCTACAAGAGTTGGTTAATTGAGTAACTTGTTTTGAAAAACTACTTTTAGAAGTATTTTTTACTTTTACTTGAGTAATTTTATTATCAAGTATTTCTACTCTTGAGTAAAATTTCTGGATTTTCTACCAACTGAATGAAAAACAAATATGTTTTAACCATAAATTAAGCAGTGAGACACACATCTGCAGTTTCTGTTAAAGTTTTAAGTTTTTTTTATCGAAGGAAACTTATTTGGAAAATTGTCATTTTTATCCTTAAAATACCAAAATTTCCATTTAACTTTATGTTTTGATCCATCTGGTAATGTAATATTTTAATATTAAATGATTGATCATTTGATCAGTTACTCAGTACTTGAGTAGACTTTTTTCCTAATACGGTAAAATTACTCTTGAGAAATTTCTTGGACGACTACTTTTTACTTTTAGTTTATTAAAAGTCTGTTGAAGTAGTGCAGCTCTTACTTGAGGACAATCTACTCACCTCTGCTAGCTACTAACCAAATTTATCAGTAAAACAGAAATCAGTTTTTCATCTGGAAAAGGATTGACACTTAACAGTGAATCAACGCCTCCAAAAAGCTTCCACACTGCAAAAACACAAAATCTCATGAAACAATTTTAATCTCGGCAAACTCGAAATAAGACAAAACTACTAACAGGTACGTTTTCAGTCAATAATTCCTTAATATTGATGGAAAACTACTAGTTATAATTGAAATAATCTGCCAGTGGAGCTTTTTTTTTACTTGCCCCATTTTGTTTTGTTCTTCAGAAAACAGCAGCTGGTGTCAGAATGAAGCCACCGTCAGGCTGATCGTTTCTGCAGGAATTGCCTTGGTTCTGATTCTTCTTCTGGTTGACCACATCAGGTTCTGAGGATGAGCCGTGAACTAACGGCGTGGAAACCCAACACTCGCTGGTTCTCACACTGGACCAGAGACAGTTCATGCATTCAAAACTTGGTGAACTACAGTTTTTGTGTTAAAAGAATCTAAGAAACAAACCCTGAGAGCACAAATTACCACAGCAAAGTCTGTGATGAACCGGACCCAGTACTGATGCTCGACTAAATGTAAGGATGTAATGGATCTACGAGTAAAGTTTTAACATTCTCTGAGATATGTCAAAAATATAACCTGTAAATAAGTTCGTTTTTACATTCCAATCAGTAGTTTTATCACTGATAGTTTGGTAACTTGAGTTTGTTTGTTTAATTTACATCTTTCACCAAAACACTGCATAAAAAATTGTCCCTAAAATGTGCTAAATAGTTTCCATTACCTTAACTGCTAAGATTGAAGCCAAATGCTAGCTGAGCTAAGCTAAGATAACTACATTTGATTCATCTGTTTACCAAATACCTGCTCGTCATAAACAACTGGTTTTGTAATTTAAGGTGCTTAAGGTTATCTAGGGTTTTCCACCAATTCTTGTTTTGCAGAGTATCTCCCATTATGACCAACACATAAACAAAGAGGCCAATAAAAGTTGAGCTGTAATGTATGCATTCTTTATCTTTATCTATTCTCATCCTTTATCTGACAGTAAAATTAGAGCTGATTTCCGGCGTATCTCTTTAGCGATACGTCATTTTGAAAAAAGCCTCCATCTCCCGTCCTTGTCTTCAGAGAGCGCAGCATCCTGTGTGGTCAAGCGGTAGCAGTTCAAAACACTGTGGTTGCCTTTATTTTCCACAGCCTGGCCTTGATAAACACAAAGAACTGCACAGACGTTTCGTCTGATAAGATTAAATAAGACATGCGTCTCTTACTTTTGTTTTTCTTGCCCCATGTTGTGAGTCTGTGTCAGACTATCATAAAGGTGAAAAATGCGATGTGTGCCCAAAGTTTGGGGGTTTCAGAAACCGTTCAGAGGAACAGAGAGCACTCTCACTTCCTGTGTAGAAACATCTACAGGCTAACCTTTACCACAAAGGCTACTTTAACTCAGAACAGAACAGTGGAGATTCAGACTCTGCTTATTTTAAGTGAACAACCATGATGAGATTAAATAAGCAGAAAGTTCTTCCCTTTCCTCTTTGCAAAATCCTTCAGGCTCATCCAGATTTGATGGACATAGTGTGAGATCAGACATTTTCAAATCCTCTCAAGGATTTTCATGTCATAACTTATTTCCAAAAACCAGCTGGGTGTCTTTTTTAATCGCATCGGTTGTTTTTAGAAGTAGTAGAAACTCAAATGGAAATTGTGCAAAATATGAATTTTGAATAATCCTTTAATAAAAGGAAAGGAAAAAGAACATTTCTAGCAACCAAGACATTTTTTGTTTGATGTACATGTACATTTTAATAAAATATGGTATTTTTCGACGTCTCTTTCCCTGATTTATAAAGGATCTGTGTCACAGCCTGAAGTTGGTTCTAGTGATAGAAGTGAGGACCGGTTCTAACACGGGTTTCCTGGGTTTTCTGGTCCACAAGAGGGCCAGACCAGCCTCACGAAAACTCTGATGAAAAAAGTAGATGAGAGGGTTCAGACAGCAGTCCAGGTATGACATCACTGACGACAGCGTCCTCAACCAATCAGGGGCCGGAGCCAGGTCCGTCCTACCCAACAGGATCAGCTGAACGGAGCAAAACATAAAGACAAACATGTCAGGAGTAAAACTACAGTTTCTAAGATATTTTTCTACACGGAAGACAGCCGTTTGGTTTCTCTCTTTTTTCCACGCTCTGTGTTAGTAGAGGCAGCAGCTTGTGTTTACCTCAGTCATAAAAAAGGGAGTGTAGCAGATGATGTAAGAAGCCGCTAGCAGAGGGGTCACCTCGGACAAATCTGCGTCTTCATCGCTGAGACAAACAAGAAACACAATAAAAAGAAGGTTTAATCATCACACAGCCTTTCATTAAACTGCTTACAGTAAAAACTGAGTGATTTCAGGATTCTTCAGTCAGTTAACAGATAAAACCTGACATTAACATGCACACAAATGGCTTAATCAGCATTCATCAGATTTTTGAGGACAGCTGGTTGCACAGCGCTTTATTTTGAAAAATCAAAGTAAACATGTATACAATTGTACACCACACTTTCCATTCTTTTTAAATAAGTTGAAAATCATTTATCATTTGTCTTCTACTTCACAGTTCTATTCTTCTTCACTAACCCTAACCCAGTACCATTTTCTATCTGTACATCATCTACTATTCTAATAATAAGTTTGAAAATGAAGAACATTAAAGATATTTGTAAGATATTAAAGATTCTCTGAACGGTTGACAGTTTATTGTACAGAGAAGTATAGAAAACTGTCAACAGAGGGCGCTATACGTCAGCTTGTTTTTCTGTTTGTAGTCGATCTGCTGCTGGTTTTTATCTGTCACTATTTTTATTTAAAACTTTGTTCAGGCCATTTTTTAATTGCTTCCTTTGGCGTCACTCAACATGGAGCTGTTGCTGTGTGAATGCACTTCTCTCCTGCTCCTGTAAGGTAAGATAAACCCAGTAACTGTAAACCTTCCTGCTGATGTTGTGTGACGTTGTTCACCTGGTGTACCTGTTGCTGGAGCGACAGCTGACAACCATCCTCACAGAGCAGACAAACATGAGGAGGAAAGGAAGGAAGATGCAGATGAAGAAAGCACAGAGGATGTAGGTCATCATGTCCGAGTAGCTGCTCTCCCAGAAAACGGCACACAGCATCTCTGCTGGATCGTACCTGAAAGTGCAGAAAAATATTTCTGATATTTATAAATGAGCTTACATTTCTGAGCCAACTACTGTACAAACCTGACCCAGTCATAGATGACAGGGATGCTCCCAAACACCAACCCCGTTACCCAGGAGGTCAAACAGGCTGCTGCCATAAAACCAAACACAGCACTTCCTGTGGACGACGTGCCAATCAGACGCTGCGCACTGAGAATGGCTGTAAAAATCATTAAAATTCAATTAGATCAAATTATTATATATTAAAATTTCCTGCACAAAGTGTAGTAAAGAGAAGGAAAGCCCTGAGTAAATACCCACAGCAGATTTAACACTTTGACCTTGTATTAAAATGGAAAAAACTGCATAAAAAAACAAATACTGGCTCGCTACTTCCATTGGACTCAGAGGGAAATCAAAAACCTGTGGCCTCATGTGAGCACCTTTAAAAAAATAACGTGCTTTTTCAGTGAAAAGCATGCAAGTGACTGTAAACAGACCAAAAATATCACCAACGGCATTTAAAGCAGCATTTTTTAAACTTTTCTTTACAGTTTCTGGAGGTCAGTTTATCTTTTCTCCTCCTCGACATCAACTAGTCATTTCTGAAAGTTGTATTTGTTATTTGTGTTGACATGAATTTAAATAAGCGTACCTAATAAAGACAGTGAATGAAAACAAATTTATGAAACATGAGGAATAATCAAGTTTGTTTCTAGATTTAGCTAAGACTCCACTATAGTTCCAAAATGAGATTTTTTTTCTAATTGTCTCTAAATCATTTCATAAATTAATGTTTTAAAAGCTAAGTTCCTCAGAGTACCTATGCTGCCTATGGATGAGGTGATGAAGGCAAACTTCATCAAGCTGACGACTTCACACCATGGAGACCTCTGTCCCTCCGACAGGGCGGCCATCATGGATCCAGACGTGATCAGAAGTGAACATCCTGATTATAAATTGCAATTTAATGTTAAAAAGAACCTTTCTACTAGTACAGTCAAACAGCATGGAAGTGCACATAAATATAGCGGTAAAGTGAAGCGACATAAACATGGTTTCACTGGAAATCTTGAAAGTGGTACCTAGATCTGACATGGTGAGACTGATGAATGGAAGCCAGTAATGGCAGCAGAACTGACCTCTGCACTGAAAACGACAACATAAAGGGAGCAAATAGACACACACCACGTCATATTTTTTAATAAAATGTGAAACACGGTCCTTTACGAGCGGTAAAATAGAATAGAAGAACATACAGTGGAAAAAGAAACCTGTGATCCAACTTAACTTAGTGGAAATAACAAAAATTGTTCATATAAGTAACAAAAAAATAACAAAATCAGGCAAAATAAAAATGTTTCCAAATCAGTTTCTTTCAATAAAATCGTATAAAATTTTAACAAAAATTTCAGGTGTGTCTGAGTCTGGTGAATTTTTGGTTAAAACATGTTTGTTTTCATTCAGTGGGTAGAAAATTCAGAAATTTTACTCAAGTAAGAGTAAAAATACTTCATCATAAAATTACTCAAGTAAAAGTAAAAAGTACAACATAGTAAAAATATTCCTAAAAGTCTTTGTTTTTTTTTCTTTCAAAAAAGTTACTCAATTACTGTAATTGAGTAAATGTGACTAGTTACTACCTCACTAAGTATAACTGAGGTCTGGAGTTAAATCAGGACTCCGTAAACCATGCATAGACTGAAAAGAAGTCAATATTGTGACGACCTTACCATGACCTTGATGATCAGAACGACGCTGTTTCCAACAACTCCCACGATCATTTCTCCACCCAACACAGCCACCAGCAGCCACTTCTCCTCCTCAGACCAACGCTTTTCAGGGAGCAGAGTCCCATTCAAGCCGTCGCTCACTGGAACAGAGGAAATACAGAACGCAGATGAGTTCAGCTTCCCACCATCTCAGTGACACTCAGAGATTTCATGAGAAAAAGATGTAAGACAACAATGGAAAGGAACAGAGTACAATTTGGAAAACGATCATTTAAAAGATTAATTGTTCTGTGGATTAATAACTCTACAAACAGCAGCTGTACAGGTTTAAAATGATGCTTACTGGTCCGGCGAGCCCTGGAGCTTCAGCACCGATAACAGGGGATTCTGTTCACAGAGCCCAGATGAAGGAGTCATCAGAAACCTATTCAATTAAACTTCACACGCTCCGTTGCACTTACGCAACAAGGCTTGTGTACTCTTCACATGCCTGTTCATTTCTGTGAACATGCATTACTGGTATTGTGTAAGATAGTTTGGCTGTGTAGCAGAAAGCAATAAAACAATTTAATTTCTGCTTTCAAACATCTGTGCTCCGTCAATAGAGACAACATTCAGACTATTTATTTGTATTTCTATTTGGTTCTCGTGAAATCAGCTGCATGACATTGTACCATGTTGTATTGTTTCCACCAATAAACACAACTGACAGCAAATAAAACTGAAATTCTGACTTTCATAAGGAACAGTTATTACAGTTACTATCCTTATTATTAGTAGAAGTAGCAGTAGTTTTTTAAAGTACCTTAAAGGCTGCTCTGCCTTAAGTCATCAACAGGAGAGTGCTGCTGCCCTGTTGTTATATAAAACACAGTGCAGCCCCTAATGTACTTAAAAAAATAAGAAACAAATAATAATAACAATAATAATGATAAATCGATAAAATTACTTACTTATGTTTGTTTACAAATACAAAGAAAAAGCAAGGAACAGAACAAAGAATGTGTGCACAGCCTTCTGTAAGTACATTGGGAAAAAAAACAAAAAATAATCAGAAATCAGACATAATCATAAATAAAAGAAAAACATTTCAATGACCTATAATGTCCATATGTGTTTGCAGATTTATTGCTTGTACTTTTGGAAATAATGCACAAATACAGGTTTGATTTCCTTAACCAAAACTTAAAAAAAAAAAAGGTGAAGATGATGAAAATTTACATTTGTGGATATGAAAATTACCAAATATAACTAACAATTTGCTTAACTGCCAGACTTATGTTTGCATTCGTGTTATTTCCATGGAAGCCAAAAATAATATGCACATACAGTTGTTGTGAAAATATAGTAACAGCTTTTCATACTTACTTATTGATTGGTGTTTTTCATACAGCCGACCAGTAGATGGCGGTATTCATATCAAAGTGAGTCACAGCTGCAGAGGAACTGGTCATGTTGTGTAACTTCCGGTGTTCGCCGACTCTCCCCTTGTAGCTTGTAGTCACTTTTCGGTAAGTTAGAAATGCTTAAAGGTGATAAGATGTTAAATATTCTCTGCAGTCATTCTTAGCGGTGTTAAACCTTGGTTTTAGCTTTTGGTTGGCGCTGAGAGGATACGTTTATTCCTCATTTATTTGAAGCGACCTTTATTCAGACGTCCTTGACAGCCGTAGTTGCACCGACGCGGACATTTCTCTGTTCATTCACAGAAAATTGGGTAATTGACATGGATAAAACTCAGCTTTGTGAATATTTAGTCCGGTGCTGTGCAGAATTGAGTCACCGTGAGGCTCAATGAGAGCATTAGTCTCCACAGTAGCAAAGCTAAAATTGTAGAATAATGTAAAAGTATCTGTTTGTTACTGACAGCATTCATGCTGCATTGTGGAAAATAGACAGAGAATTTTAAAATAAGTGTATGTATAATATTATTTACCCGAGCTTTGTATTATTACTTCGTATTAGATAGTAAAAATGTGTCTGCTTGTGCAATTATAGTACTTACCACCAAAATTTAGCGATATTGCTCGATAAATAATGCTGCAATCTGTAACGTGTATATCAGGATGGTTCATTGCTGTGAAATATATTTCTTCTTATTTTTTATCTAATTTAGAACAACCACCGCACATGTTAGAACCCAGAAGGTTTAGAAATTACTGAAACATTTAATAATTAGGTTGAACTGTATTGATATTTCCATTTTTATGCAAAAAGATTTGAAACCTGGTATTTAGTCACATCTTAACCCAGTTTATGTTTCTCTTAAAGGAACAGTCATATTTAGAATCGTTTTGAAGATATTCAGCACACAAATACTGAATTGAACGAATATCGGATACATTTAGATTATATATATTAAAAAAAACGTTTTTTAATGCCTCTTTGCATTTGTTCTTACAGCTCAGGAAGTGACATTTAGCTGAAAACATATTGTATTAATATTTGTTTCAACATTATCCCACGTTAGCATCTTGGTAACAATACGCTTTCTCCAAAAAGGCAGTAAAAGCAGATACATTTTTTCTGATATGCTATTCCACACATTAAAACATTGATGATAAAAGTGATTCTAGGTATGCTGCTGCTGAATGCATGTTTTATAACGCGTTTCCTCTATAAGAATGAATGTCTGCTGATGCTTTAGTTAGCCCCTTGTCTTATTTAAAATCTTAAAGATTATTTTTTCCAGACCAACGCTCATCAAGACTTTCTGTGCTGTCTTTTGTTTCTTTTTTCTCGTTTTTTTAAAGTGCTTCTTGCAGGTAGCATTACCAACTAGTCTGCCATGCAGTTTGGCTACAGCTGCAGTTTTATCCAGTGTAAACACTTGCTTGATGGTAGCTTTAAATGATGAGCACATCCACCACAGGAAGCACCAGATCCCAAATAATCTCACCCAGCAGTCTGAAACAATGCTGCCTCAGTAGATTCCGTGCTCCAACTCTGCCTGTTTCTCCAGCTCTCAATGCACTTGTTGTGAATCTCAGACTGCATCTGGTTTTAATCAGTCAGTTTATGATTGTTTAGCAGTGAGCGACTTGTTACTGTCTGGCTGTTCTTTTGGGCATATGAAAAAAAAAGTCAAAACTTCAGCTGTAATAGAGTCATAGTGCAGTTATTCTCCGTGATACAACATTATATTAATTTTACTCCCAACGTACTCTAATGATGCTTTATTGTATTAATTCTTTTGCTTCTGCTTTCAGCTTTAAAGACCTGATGGCTGCAACCTTTCGTTATCTTTACTCCGTCTCAAGGACGGGTAAGTTTTCCCTAACCTGATTTGAATCTTATTTTCCATTGGATGTTGGTTTGATTGTGCTTCCTTCAGGCTCTTTATAAAGATTCTCCTTTAACAAAATGTTAACTGGTGCTTTCTATCTTAAGCTGAGCAGCAATTACATTAAAAAAAGCTTTATTTAACTTAAAGACATTATTTTGGCCCAAAGTGCTTCACTGAGTTACTCTGAAACAGTGGGAAACAACAAGCGACTATAAAAACGTAAAGTAAATAAAACATTTTTATATAATTCATGCTGTTTTTACAGCAAGATTTATTGGTTTCAGTTAAAAAGGAATGATCAAATACAGAAACAACTATGTAAGGCAAATATATAAAAAAAAAGAGAAGTCCCAATTTAATTTCACAGTTTTCCTGTTTTTTCTCCACTTCCCTGGTTTAACATTTTCAGATGATGAAGATTTGTGGTACCAAGTCTGCTCTTGTTGAATGATCTTATTTTGTCTGCTATGTCTGTTGTGTGTATTTTTGAATAATAAAGGAGTGTGTAGATTTTTCTCTAAGTAAATTGTTCATTTTGTGTCATTTTTATTTTCATTTAAGTACCTCTTAGCATTCTAACTTTGTAAAATGCTGAATTAAAAGCTTCATTTAAAACTGTTTCTGTTAAAAATGGATGCATTTAACCTAAAAGAGCTAGGGAATACTGATGAATTTTATGTAAAAAGCTGCTAGATTGTGTGATTGTACAATGTCATGTTGTGCATGTGTGTCATATTTACAAATAACTACATAAATAAAGTGGCAGCTGTTAAATTGTGTGCATTAAAGAAGTATTTATTTATTTAAAGCAGAGTAAGAACTGTTTTAATGTTTGTCTCCATGTTATTTAGTGGACACTGATGTTCAATCAGCTATCAAGTACCTTTTAGGAAAACCTCACATCCTATAATTTTATTATGAGATGTGATTATTACATTTATTTATTTCATTTATTTATTCATAGGCACTTTGGCAGCTGCCCAAGTGAGGTCCTTCAGTGTTTCAGTCCATAGGAATGGATTCAGTAAGTACCAGTTCAGTACCGACTGCACCATTAAACACATTTTCATATCATTTTATCAGACACACACGCACACACACACACACACACACACACACACACATTGTTTAGGACTCAAATTAATGTCGTGTTTATTTGATCTACTCTTCTAAATCCTGATGTGTCACAGATAAATGAGCATCTTATTGTCTGCAGAGTATGTGAACGCCCAGGAGCTGCCGACAGACATGAAGTCCATCACAGACCGATCTGCACAGACGCTGCTGTGGACAGAGCTCTTCAGAGGTCAGAGGTCATGATGTGGATTAAGGGAGTTGTAGAAAAATGAGAGGCAAACAGTCATCAGTAGCTGCATTTCCATTACAAATGTGCACAAAACTTTGTCAATATTCCGCTAATGTAAAAAAAAAAAAACAATTTCTGCATTTCCATTAAATAAGAAACACAATTAAAATCACATGTGAATAAGTTTCTTGACACATTAAGTCATTAAAAAACAAGCTGCGCCATCATCCTGTAACTACTTCCTGCCATCTTCTTCGTCGTGGTTTACGCCAGTGGCAACATCAGATTGTTGATCATGTGACTCGTGATGCAAAAAAAAGTGTTTCCACTGCAGTTTTGCAAAATAAACAAATTCCAATATGACTAAAAAAAAAATTAACTCATGCCAGCCCAAAAACTTTTTTTTTTTAATTGGTGTGTTTCCATTAAGGGGATTTATCTGCAAAATGTCAGATTGCATAATCTGACATTAGCTGCATCAATGGAAACACAGCTACTGATGCATTTTACACAAATTCATTTAAATTACTGATTTTATTTTCTAAAATAAATAATGCAGTTCTAACTCTTCATTGATTTGTATGTCATCTGACCAATAAGTTAGGCCAATATTTGCCGTTTTATTAAAAATAGATTAATATATACGAGTTGTTTTTTTCCTCTGTGAAAGGAATGTCAGTTTTTCATTTTGAAAACAAGTTTCGTACTCAGGTGTGAATGATTTGGTTTCAGGTCTGGGCATGACGATGAGCTACCTGTTCAGAGAACCTGCCACCATTAACTACCCGTTTGAAAAGGGACCGCTGTCGCCGCGCTTCAGAGGAGAACACGCTCTGCGCAGGTTGGGACGAACTGCATGTCGATGATTTCTGTAGGAAATTCTTCAACCTCACAAAGAACTTTTATATATTTAGCTTTTCTTCAAATATTAGAGAAAGTATAAGAATAACAGACATGCAGCTGCGATGCTTAGCCTTTTTAGCGCTTTAATCATTTTAGCTTCTGCGTAGTTTAGGATTTAAAAGGTTTCTGTCACTGACATCAGATAAACGCAGAACTTGTGTCCCATGCAGCTGCAAGATGATTGGCTCCCAGTTCACATCTCCAAAAGAAATACCCTCTACATTTTGTAGTGCTTATAGGATTTGTTCTGATTGATGTATTTAACCTTATTTAAAATAGTGGCAGCACTTTTACTCTTTTTTCTGCAATAAATTCGGACAGGTATCCCTCAGGAGAGGAGCGCTGCATCGCCTGCAAACTTTGTGAAGCCATTTGTCCCGCCCAGGTGAGCACACAGGAGCAGACAAACAATATAGGGCGACTAAAATCCTGGAAAATGCTTGAATTTCAACCAGGTGTTTTCAAGGTTTGGAAAGTGTTTGATTTCCAAACCTTTATTGAACAGTTTTGCAATAAAGTGCAAGTAAATGTTTGATTAAAAGCCTAAAATTGGAAAACATTGCAGTTGGAACCAGATATTTTCATAATGCTTAATAAGAGACATGCATTTTTTTCTCACTGTACAAAGTTAAATCAGACTAAACTTTTCTTGTTTTAGGTTAAAGTTACTAAAATTATTTGTATTTGCAAAAAGCCATAAAACTTAGCAAGAACATTAGTTGGTTTTTTTCTAGGTTGTGTTTAACATATAATCTGAGCAGGAAAGTTATTTAAATAAACACAATTTGTTTGGCTTGTTTCAGTGTTTTGAATATTTATTATTCCTAATGGCTTAAGGACGTATTGATCATCTTATACATTGAAAAATATTTTTGAAATTGGGTTTTTTTTTGTTAAATTTGTGTTTTTGTTCTGAGTTTTTTTGGTTTACCTTGTGTCTGCTGAAGAATGTAGAATACTAACACAAAAATGTGTTTAACAGTAATAATAATTTTTATTGTTTTTATCTCCTGTGTTGTGCTTCCCTGAAAAATGCTTGAATTTTCCTTTGACAAAAGTGTTTAAATCCAGTAAAATATAGTTGCAGTTTGCTTTTATCGTCCGTCTCTGGTTGGAGTAAATTGCCTTTAAATACAGTCTAGTTAATAAGAGAGAATATCAAAAAGTAGTTCTTCTCTTCCTTTGTTCTGGTAAATATTGCATCTTGAAAGTAATTTTTTATGCTAACATGGAAAGCTTCAGCAGATTTGTAAAAATGATGGATGATTCTGATCAAAAACAAAACATGTCAGTAATATAAAACAATCTAGATAGTTCAGATAGACCTCTTTGATTAAGTCTTTGACTAACATCTTTCTGCAAGTTCCCACAATATTTGGATTTCAATATTTACGGTATCTGAGTCGGTGTTGTTGGTTCCCGTCCTGTTTCCAGGCCATCACCATTGAAGCAGAGACTCGCGCCGACGGCAGCAGGAGGACGACTCGTTACGACATCGACATGACCAAGTGCATCTACTGCGGCTTCTGTCAGGAGGCGTGTCCTGTGGACGCCATCGTGGAGGTGTGTGCATGTCTGCAGAATAATCGATCACTAAAATAATCATTAGTTGCAGCCCTAACAAATAACAGACCAAGAAAAATGCTGCAGTAAGGCCTGATAAGCTAAAGTTTGCTTTGTATTTTAAGGAAGATGTTAGTCATTAGTAATTTAAAACACGTTTTTCTTTTGCTGTTTGACCTTCATCGACTAAATTTTTTACTATGGTAAAAACATGATATCTCTGGTTTAACAACTGAAAATAAAAATGTTTTTATCTTCAAAAAAATATATTATTTTCAGATATAATCTTGTTTTAAGGAACATTTTACATTTGTTTTTCACTTTTAATTCGACTCAAATCAAAATAAATTAGCAGTTCACTGGTACTTTGTTTGAAAATGGTCCAAACTTTGGCAACAAAAAGTGTTATTGTCCAGCCAAGTGGAATAAAAATCCTTTTTTAAGCCAAATATTCTCCTTCTGCAGGGTCCTAACTTTGAGTTTTCCACTGAATCCCACGAAGAGCTGCTCTACAACAAAGAGAAACTGCTCAACAATGGAGATAAATGGGAGGCTGAGATCGCTGCCAACATACAAGCCGATTACCTCTATCGATAGATGTCCACACACGCAGCGCCTACATCACCGGGGAAGACTATAAACGTGACGCATGTTGAATCTGTACATACTGTAAGAATATTAGCTCAGCTTTGATGGGTGAGCTTCAGGTTGGCTGAAGGAACATTTGTCGACAACAAAAACCTAATTAAAACATTGACCTTTTAAGTTTAGTCTCATTTTGTTATCATAAATATCCTTTATGTTTCCACCTCAAGGCTCTTATTGCTCATTGTGCGTATTTATTATGGTATCAAACCACTTTGCTCACTCAGTGTCCACAGCTCTCTCCTGTGTGTGTGGAAAGTCTTTCATTAACAGGATTTTAAGACGTGTCTGGTGCCTATAATTCTTATTAAAAAGTCTTTTAAATTTACACTATTTCATCAGCAGGGTTATTTTGATGGCTCTTTATTTTGTCATGACGGCTCAGTAAGAGACGGATGCACAGCCGTGGTTTTTTTTTTCTTCACTTTCAGACGTCATCATTATTACTAAATGTCAACAGAACAATTTTCCAACTTGCTGCTTTATAGATTTTGGCCGGCAGCTTCCAGCTCGTAGCAGCTTGTTGTGTGAAACATAAAGAGCGTCGCACACAGAAAAAATTCAAATGAAACGGCATTTAAACAGGAATTGGAGGATTAAGGTAAGCCAGTGTTTTTCAACCACTGTGCCGCGGGACACTAGTGTGCCGTGAGTGATCGTCAGGTGAGCCGTGGAAATTATCCAATTTCTTCTCCTACCGTATTTTCCAGACTATAAGCTGCTACTTTTTTTCCTACACTTTGAACATGCGGCTTTTCTGTGGATTTTTCTTCAACCACCAGGGGGCTCTTTAGCAGGAAGTGAATCATTGGAAGTCAAAATTGTAAATCAAAGAAGAAAGCGCTAATTTTCATTTAGAACAAGCACATGCTAGCAGCAGGCACGACTGAGAAATGTTTTCAAACTCATGATGTAGCTTCTAAGTTGAGGGGTATCGATCTGGCACTACAGGAGGGAAATGGAGCCGCTGCACGGAAACTCGGCGTGAACAAAACCGGACTTGGAGACGGAGAACTGCGTGCTTAATATATCCAGCAGTTATTAGGACGCAGCCCTCTGCTGCCCTCTGCTGGGTCCTTATGGGAAACCGAGAGCAGCAGAGATACCAGCGGCCTGTAGCCCGGTGCGGCTGATGTATGTAAGTTTACATTTGTTTACATTTTTGGTTGGTGGTGTGCCTTGTGATTTTTTCAATTAAAACAATGTAGCTTGGCTCAAAAAAGCTTGAAAAACACTGAGGTAAGCTGCTGTTAATTGTTCAGTCAACCAAACATGGACTCTGTTGGATACTGAGGTCAGATTCCAAAGTTAGCGTTCGATTCTGTGTGAATAAATCATTTTATTGGATTTCACTGCAGACATTTGTGGTCTTAAAATAAAATGTAACTTTAAATGAAACATTAATTGTAATTTAAGTTGTTTCTCCCAGTTTTTTAACGGGATTAGCAATGATTTTTCCATTTTGTCATATTAAAACCACAAACTTTTTTTGCATTATTATGGGGTTTCCATGTGATAAATTAACTTGTAGTAGTGCATATGTGTAAATTAGAACATTTCTAAATCTAATAATCCAAACTCAAAGTGAGACATTTATTTGTAAAACCATATTTTGGTGCAAAAGTCTTGCATCTAGTGACTAAGTTCCAGAAAATGACTCGGGTTAAATCAGGTTGGATGAAGAGTGATTGAACAGTAATCTGTTGAAATCTAGGCTTTGAATAGGCCATTCATACCCAGATGCTCCATTGTGGCTCCAATAGCATATTTCCCAGTGGTAATGGTTAGGCATAGTGTTCGTTTTTCACCACAAATAGCTTCTCACCTTATGTTTTTGACAAACCACAAAGGAGATTTCTTCTTCCAGCAACGTTTTTTCCAAAGTTCACAACCAATAATTATTTGCGGATTCTCCCACCTGAGTTGTTTGTCTCTGCAACTCCTCCAGAGCTACCATGGGCCTCTTGGTGGCTTTTCAAATCAATTATCTCCTCTTTCCATGTTTAGATGATACATTCGAAGCTGGAATATTGTGTTATAATGTAATCTTAGTTTAAACTTCAACATAAGTTTCTCTCTGCCCGTCTTCATTATGCTGCTTGTTCTCCAAAAACCAATGAAACTGTTTGTAATGAGATTCAATTACACACAAGTGGACTATTTGGAAATTAGGTAAATAGTTATATAGTAGAGATGGTGATATGTTTCATACCGTTTATTTATTTTGGTTGTCAGCATAAAGGTCCCTGTATTTCTCCATGCATTTATATTAATTACTTTACACTTAAAACGTCATTTAGGGTTTAAAAAGAAGTTTAAATAAAGCAAGTCAATCTAGGCCTCATCCATTCATTCTTTAACTTATTTATTTTGGGGATTTAGTTTTTAGTTTCACAACTGAATACATTAGTAAATCATTCACTGGATATATATTTGATTAATTAAAAATGGAAATACAATACAAAAACTATTTCAATGTAATTTATCAAATGCAGAATGAAATATTTAAATGGGAAAATACAAATGTGTATTAATTACAGCATATGGATTAATTTGAATGTTTATTATTGTTATTTCATTGTCAGGGGTGGCAGCATATCCTGACATTTGTTTTATTCATCTGCCAGCAATGGGAGGGGCTAAAACTGTGGGAGGAACGTGATTGGTCAGCAGTTTAGTTGCTAAGGAAGTTGACCAATCAGATGCAACCGTCTGAAGCAAAGCTGCAGTTTTAAGTATTTCCTGATATTTTTCAGGAAATACAAAGGTCTAATAATTTTGCATGCCAAATTCACACATAGAAACATAAACAGTAAATGTTTGAACTGTCTTCCTGTTTACACCCAGACTTCACTAAACATGACAATAACATTTTGTGAGGGAACCTTGTCTGGATTTTGAACAAGTTAATAGTTTTATTCTTTTATTTACTGCTTTAATTAGTCAATTCATTCTGCCACAGGCAAAATGTTTAGTTTCTCATTCTTGTTCTTTCATAATATCTGAAACGAAGATCTACCCTGAAGTTTTTAAATTCTGTATCTAATTCACATTAATAGCAATTGTAATAATAGCAATTGCCCTCTTATTATTCTAGAGACTTCCACATAATTCCGAATCTCAGTTTTTTATTATTATTAAGATATTCATACACAGCACTTACAACTTGCTAGTGATGGTTTATGATTTCTCCCCTTCAGCCTCAGACTTTGTCCCTTCAACCCTGAGCTGGTCTGATGCAAGTCATGAAAGGGGCAACTAGTTGATGCTAAAAAAAATAAAAACCAGGTTTTGTTCTGCTCGATTAAATGCTTGGCGATGGAAATTAAAAAAAAAAAAAAAACAGAACCAAGCAAGCAATAGAGTTAGTTACCACCAAGGTGGGCAAATAGCCAAACATTGTACTCAACTAAGAGTAGCACTACTTCAACATATTTTTGCTCAAGTAAAAAAAATATTTTTTAAAAAGTCCACTCAAGTACTAAGTAATTGATCGAATGATCAATCGTTTAATAATTAAAGAATACATAAAAATATAAGGTTAAGTGGAAATTTTGGTATTTTAACAAATATTACAATAATTCACATAAGTAATAAAACATCTGGCAAAATAAGAATTTTCCAAATCAGTTTTTTTCTATGAAAAATGTGTGTATCTTTAAACTGCAGGTGTGTGTCTGGTGAGTTTTTGGTTAAAACATGTTTGTTTTTTATTCAGTGGGTAGAAAATCCAGAACTTTTACTCAACTAAGAGGAGTAGAAATACCTCATAATAAAAATACTCAAGTAAAAGTAAAAAATACCACATAGTAAAAATACTCCTAAAAGTAAATTTTAAAAAAAGTTGTGCAATTAAATGTAATTGAGTAAATGTAACTAGTTACTGCTCAACCTTTCAGCACTGGAACCGCTTTGAAGGAAGAGTTTGTTTTAAACGAAGCAAAGCGTCTCCTGCCACCTTTACATCTGTGGAATCAAGACGTGCGCCGGGATGAGTGAGACGTTGCGTCACTGATCCATCTCACACTGATTTGTAGCAGCGACATTGAAAAATCATTGAGACGCTGCAGATGTTCAGCTCTGCTAAAAATACCTTTGATCTCTCCGGCAAATGGCAGCCATGAGGTCGGCCATAACAGAGACCCAGTTAAAACCGAGCCAGGTCCGGAAGAATCAGCCGCTCACATTTGGTGCCTTGCAAAAGTATTCAAACCGCTTTTTGCTCCAGTTCTACAAACACAAACTATTGGAATCCAGTGATAGACCAGCACAACACTGTATGAATATGATCTGTTTGCTTGTTTGGTCTTGAGGCAACATAACTGTTTATATCTGCCACCAAATCTAATAAAAGAAAATCAAATAAAGTTCATATTAACATAGTGAGTGTTTCAATTTGCATTATTGCTTTCCCGGATACCCAGAATGCATTGCCTGTTATAGGATTGAATTGGGGCTGCGCCAGGGAAAGAGCTAGGAATCATGGGAAGAGGCTTGTAAGTAATTGGTATTTATTCAGGTAACTAAATTATGCAGAGTTCAGTCAGTTACAGAAAATCATACAACAACTGCAGATAGACTATTTCCCCTGTACATTGGGGTTTGTGTATTTTCTGGGCGCATACTCCATTTTAAACCACAATCATAAAATTATTTCATTTTCAGTTGTTATGAAAATACTATGTACATCAAAAATAACTGTAAGGAAATTTGACTTCATATCGTAGTCGTACCTGATGCTTTGAAATTGGCCACTGTCTCTTTTTCAACACCCCCCCTTCAGCATGTCATCACAACATTGCTTCTCCATGATGCCGTTTACAACCGTTCTTAGAAATGTTCAGGCAAAATGTGAGGAAAAATCATACCACTAAGTACTTCCTGTTGTCTTCTTCTTCATGTTTCTGCAAGCGGCAACATCCAGTAGTTGATCATGTGACTTGCGTGATGCGAAATCAACCAATTTCAGTTTGGCCAAAAAGACGACCTCCTCCAAGCAGCAAAACCTTTTGTCACAAAACGAGAGTTTTTTTTTTTTTCCAATTTGGCTTGTTTCCATGAAGCAACTTTATTTTTGAAATGTCAAATTAATAAAAACACAGCTAATATCTAAAAATAATTTTGTGCAAAAAATGTAATGAACAGGTTTTCTATAGCCCATATATCTATCCCAACCTGTTCCAGGAAGCAGAATAAATCACTTTTAATCAAAGTTCATCCTCCTCCAACTGTCCTTCAAGTTCAATAGAAAATATTTCTGTCCATGGGGAAATGGAGCAAAGTCTTAGTAATAGCTTTGGATGTGTATTGGTTTGTTATATAAAGGCGACCTACTATGCTTTAAGTTCAAATAAGCTGCGCCCCCCCAATTCAACATTTACACTCACATTTGAAAATGACTGCAACCATACAGGTTTGAACAGTAGAAGAAGAGCCTCCTGCACAGCCAACACAAATGCCCCAAGTAGCTTCTAGATAGTAAATCAACAACAAAACACTTGTTTTTTCCAGCAGCCATTGTACAGCGAATACAGTGGTAAAACCAGATGACCAAATGTGGTGGAGCTTGGCTGGGGTTGCTAAGTAACGGAGCAGTGTGACTCAACAATAGGAAGGTTTTTGAAACTACTCATTTTCTAGACACCAAAAACATTAACTTATTGCCAGAATAAATGGTTTTGCATATTTTAGCAGCAGTAGAAACCAAAACAGAAGCATAAAAATGTGCAAAAAGTTAATTTTGCATAACAGGTCCCCTCTAGTATTAGTTTTGACTGGATGTTTGTTTGTCCTATGTGACGTTGCCTTCGTGCCTCAATCTCAATCTCAGTTTTTTACAACCTGGATAAATAAAGAGTGTGCATAGCATTTCAGTAAACTAATTTTCTACTTTCTGAGCTGCGTGTGGGAGTCCATAGTGAGCTACTTCCCTGTAAGCTGGCACGAGGGAACTTGGAACGGAGTAAAGGAGCAGTGCAGACAGAGGAAACACACAGTGGACAGCGCAGCACAGAGAGGACGGGCACTCTAGCTCTTTCCACAGCGGCATCACTGTGAGAACAACTGGCTCGCTTTAAATGCAGGACACACACTCACCTAATCAAAGGTAAGCAGCAAACTATTGCGAAATGAATCTGTCAGTCTGACTGTTTTCTGAAGCTAGAGTGGGCATGCATGTAGGGAGAGAAGAGCAAAGAAGTGTGGTCATAAAGGATTTTAGTGTTCTCTGTTCTGCCGGGAGCATGCGTGAGCTTAAAAAGCCTGATTTCTGTCCATACCTGCTCTGCTCTGTTCATGACTTTTTACAGTTTTCCTGCAGACAGACACAGAGGGAGTGTGTGTGTGTGTGACTTTAACAGCGTCAGCAAGCTGTGTCATTGCATCTTGCCCGTGTAGTCTAACGCCGCAGTACCCACCCCCCACACACACCTCCTCCCCTCCTGCACACACTGTACAGCCTTCTGCCTCTTCCTCCGCTTCCCTGTCCCATCACTTCTCACACGTCCTCACGGGCATCCTCTATAATGAGTTTGTGAATGAACATTCTAGGATTTATAGATCTGGTGGGGGATAAAAAGGACAAAAGAAGGGGTTTGGATCAATCCGACGTTTTACTGCTGCACAATGGGAATGAGTAGAAACTGAACGTCTCCTTGGCGTCTCTTCAGTTGCCTTGAACTGAACAGAAAGTGTCTGTTGTGGAAATCTGCATAATGATCTGTCTGTTCTGGAAATGATGCTCACATTTCCTTGCGGTTCAGTTGTTTCAGCCAGTCCTTCATGCTGTTGTATTATAGCATGCAGTGTTTCTGAAGAGCTGTTGTCCACTAACATTGATTTAATGTAAGTTGACTGATTTAATGGGCAACACGGCAGTGCGGTGGTTAGCGCCGCCGCCATACAGCAACAAGGTCTCTGGTTTGAATCTCTGCTGCGTTTCACTTGTTCTTCTCGTCTTTGTTCCTGATTTAGAGACAAATTTAAACCTCGTAAACAGAGCAATGTGTGATCGAGAAATATGTTTTACTGACATAATAAATGATTTACTGTTTATCTACAATCAGTACCTATAGATTTCTATTTTTTTAACCTTCAATTTAGCGACAGTTCCAACATTTGCTGTGGTGCCTCGTTACTCAAACATGTTCTTTAAACCCTGGGTGTCCAAATATTTTTGGTTATTAATCAGTTCATGGGCTGTTACTAATGAAAATAAGCACAGAGGACATAAGGAGATGATAAACTATGATGTAATAATGATAAACATAGATGAATACATTCTATTTACAGATTTTAGTAGCTTATCTCAAAACTGAAGACTCCCTAAGAAATCAACAAAAGAATAAAATCACTAACGTTTTATTTTCTCCTGCACAAACAGGACAAAAGTAAGGTTTTGGATTAATAAAGTCATTTTAAATAACATGATAACCAAGTAACGAATAGGAAATTATATTTTCTTAAATGTTTAATTTAAAATAACTTTGTGAGATGTTACATTGGTAGTAATCCTCAGTAAATGCTCAGTTTGTGCAGAGTGAAAAAGAAGAAGAAAATACTCTTTAACTGATAATAAACTAGACATAAATAGCTTTTATGTCACAAAAATCATTTTGATTTTATAAAGCTTCATTTTAAAGTCATTTGAGAAGAAATATAGGAAATATTTTCTAATGTTATTATTGGCTTATATTCAAGTTTAGTTTAAGTTTAATATTTATTCATTTAATTAAAAACAAAACATTATATACAATAAAGGAAAATATACAAATAAATAAAATGAAAGGCAGCAGAAAGAAGAAGAAAATCTTATAATATCTGCCAAGATTTATTTAAAATGATGAAATGAGAAATCAGGTATATCTTCAGTGTTTTATTTCAGGTAAAGTGAAATCTCACAGTGAAATTTGAATTACTAAATTGCTCTTACTCCTATTAGGGATTATTGCTAATCCCTGTCAGTAAATCTGCTAAATCCCCCATTTGAATGTGGAAAATCTTCAGTAAATGCAAAGGAGAATCCCATTACAGCTCCAGTATAATGTGTTCATTTAAAAACGACATATTCCACAGCAACACTGCCTTTATATACTTTGGAGCTTACTGAACTGATTTTAACTTTTAGTGGGGAACGAATCAGACAGAAAAATCTCAGAGTTCCCCTTTCAGGCCTCGCCAACTCAGCAACCTAAGAATAGCAGTGCAGGGCATTTAGGTGGCTGAGCCGCTTTGTTCACATTGACAGGAAACACGTGAGCCCTCAGCAAAACCACCTGGATAGTTATGAATTATCACCCTGACCCAAAAGACAGCATGCAGAGAGAGAGACAGAGAGAAAGAGAGAGAGAGAGAGAAAGAGAGACAGAGAGCGCGAGACAGTGTGCAGATTTAAACCTATTAATATGTTAAATGATATGCAACTTTTAAAATATAGAATCTATAAAGTATGGAGGAAAATTAACATTTAGTTATACTCTATAGCAACAATGTAGGATAGAAAGCTATTTTATTGAACAAGTAAACATTCTTGAGAACAAAACATTTACCACTTTGCTGCATCTGGATTTTATAGAAATTAAATTCTTGTCAATTTGTCTTAAAATGTTTATCAGGAGTGGTAGGTCGGTCGGTCGGATGGTCGGTGGGTCGGTCGGTCGGTCAGTCGGACGGATGGTCGGTCGGTCAGATGGTCGGACGGTCGGTCGGTCGGTTGGTCGGTTGGTCGGTCGGTCAGATGGTCGGACGGTCGGATGGTCGGATGGTCGGTCGGTCGGTCGGTCGGTCGGTCGGTCGGTCGGTCGGTTGGTCGGTCGGTCGGTCGGTCGGTCGGTTGGTTGGTCGGTCGGTCGGTCGGATGGTTGGTCGGTCGGATGGTCGGTCGGTCGGATGGTCGGTCGGTCGGATGGTCGGACGGTCGGTCGGACGGTCGGTCGGACGGTCGGTCGGATGGTCGGTTGGTTGGTCGGACGGTCGGTCAGTTGGTTGGTCGTTCGATGGTCGGTCGGACGGTCGGACGGTCGGTCGGTCGGTCGGATGGTCGGTCGGTTGGTTGGTCGTTTGGATGGTCGGTCGGTCGGTTGGTCGGTCGGTTGGTTGGTCGGTTGGTCGGTCGGTCGGACGGTCGGTTGGTCGGTCGGTCGGATGGTCGGTCGGACGGATGGTCGGTCGGTCGGATGGTCGGTCGGATGGTCGGTCGGATGGTCGGTCGGATGGTTGGTTGGTTGGTCGGACAGTCGGTCAGATGGTTGGTCGTTCGATGGTCGGTCGGACGGTCGGTCGGTCGGTCGGATGGTCGGTCGGTTGGTTGGTCGTTTGGATGGTCGGTCGGTCGGTTGGTCGGTCGGTTGGTTGGTCGGTCGGTCGGTCGGTCGGTCGGTCGGATGGTCGGTCGGTCGGTCGGTCGGATGGTTGGTCCGGATGGTCGGTCGGTCGGATGGTCGGACGGTCGGTCGGTCGGTCGGTCGGTCGGTCGGTCGGTCGGTCGGTCGGTCGGACGGTCGGTCGGACGGTCGGTCGGATGGTCGGTTGGTTGGTCGGACGGTCGGTCGGTTGGTCGGTCGTTCGGATGGTCGGTCGGTCGGTCGGTCGGTCGGTCGGTCGGTCGGACGGTCGGTCGGTCGGACGGTCGGTCGGTCGGTCGGTCGGTCGGATGGTCGGTCGGTCGGTTGGTCGGTCGGTCGGATGGTCGGTCGGTTGGTTGGTCGTTTGGATGGTCGGTCGGATGGTTGGTCGGTCGGATGGTCGGTCGGATGGTCGGTCGGTTGGTTGGTCGTTTGGATGGTCGGTCGGTTGGTTGGTCGTTCGGATGGTCGTTCGGACGGTCGGTCGGTCGGATGGTCGGTCGGTCGGTCGGATGGTCGGTCGGTTGGTTGGTCGTTTGGATGGTCGGTCGGTCGGTCGGTTGGTTGGTTGGTCGGTTGGTCGGACGGTAGGTCGGTTGGACGGTCGGTTGGTCAGTCGGACGGTCGGACAGATGGTCGAATAAACGGATGGATGATTTGTCCATGTTTCTGTATTTATAATGTGTTTAGAAGGTAAACAGAAAAACCTGAATCTGTAAACTGGGACCTGATTCTCTGCTTCTGCATTGTTACGTGTTCATTTCCCGGCAGCGGACTCCTGTGTCGTCTGTAAAACCGCAGCGCTGGCATGTCACATAAATGAGACAGAAGCAGCAGAATGCAGCTGCGGTGAGTTTGCTTCAGGCGCTGCGTCCACCTTTGTGTCCATCACAGGTCATGGATCAACACATTCTGGCTGCAGCATTAAAGGACAACCTGCTGGTAGCTGCAACACTCCCTCTGCTCATGTTGCATTTCTGAGGGAAGAGGTCAGAAAAATAATGCTTCTGGATCCATGTTTTAATCTGTTAAACCTCAAACATCCAGCGTAGCATTTACTAATC
Organism: Poecilia reticulata; assembly: GCF_904066995.2. Taxonomy (NCBI): domain Eukaryota; kingdom Metazoa; phylum Chordata; class Actinopteri; order Cyprinodontiformes; family Poeciliidae; genus Poecilia; species Poecilia reticulata. Next base: position 28,176,141 of record NC_088830.1, on the reverse strand, counting down.
CCAACTAATCCGGTTAAAACTTGCATCTTTACGTCAGCCCTCATAGTTTAACGTTGTTACTGTTTGTGCCTGTGAGCCCCTTTCACTTCAGTGAGCTGGAAGGTAATTAAGCAGAAACAAAAGGTTTGTTTGTTTGTTTGTTTGTTTGTTTGTTTGTTTGTTTGTTTGTTTGTTTGTTTGTTTTTGTTATAATTGCCATGGTGTTCTAATTTAAGGCATGTGAATGTGGCACAATCACGAATCTGATCAGGGACTCTGTGTGGGTTGGAGGGAAGATGAGAGAGAAGGGAAAAAAAGCAAAAATAAAGAAAACTGAATTCACATCTATAGTGAATTTAAACCACATGAAGCTAAAGCTATTCCACTTGATGAGTTTTTGGTAAAACATATTTGCAGATAAAAGTGTTTTTATCTTAAAGTAGCTTAATTACTGCTCTGAATGTGTTGGGTTTTTGCATTAAATGGCCTTTTTGAGTCTGTGTTCTCCAGTTAACAATAAACCAATTACTAAATTAGTTGACTATGTTTTCAATAATTGATTAGTCACTATTAATGTGATTAACCATTTCAGCCCTAATCCCAATATTGTCTGTAAACATTATGGCCAATGGTGACCTGATTTCATTTGTCAACTTGTTCTTTATAAGTTCAACAAGAAGGGGGTCAAAGTTCACCCCTGGTGTGCCTCCCATCCCAACCGTGAACGGATCCGTCACGCCTGCCGTACACCTCGCCACTGTCTCACAGTGATGTCTCCTCTAATTCAATGTTTCTCAAACCTTTTCCAGCCACGGATCATTTACCCCATTTAACAAACACAACATCTTAATATATACAACCTGAAATTAAAATATGAGTTTCTTAACTCATTATCTTTGGGTGGAGCTGTTTTGTAAATGTGACTGGCCACAATAATAAGTCAACCCGAGGCATTTTGAGTCGTTTACAGATTCTGAATGTATGTTTTCTAAGCTTTCCATGGAAAACACATGGAAATAAAAAAAGTTCTTCAACAGTTGTGTGCACTAATATCATCATAGGGCTATTTGTGATTTAGAAGCATAATAAGAGAAAAATAGACTTGTGTTGCGTTGGCAAAAACAAACATTTTCTTTCAGCCAGTGGTTCGCCCAACATAAATAGTTTTATTTTAGGTGTTAAGATGCAGTTAGTCAGCGCGGGGTGCAGCGTTGCTCATCACACTCAGCACAGCTGCAGATCTAGATCTGCATGTCTGCTTTGTATCCTAATAGAGTTCAAAACACCTTGAGAAACTTTCCACTGGTATCTTCAGGCTTTCTTTTTAATTGAATTTATCCATCATTATTTTTAAACGTAATCCTTTGGTAAGCTAACTGTAGCATCGTACTTTCAGCTCAGCAAATAAACAGATGTTAACATGCAGGACCTCGCAGACCACATTTTGAGAAAGACTGCTCTGGAGCCACAAAGAAATGGTGCAACATGTTTTGACCTTTCCTTTGCTAAAACATCATCACTCACAAACAGAGCATCACCTCTGAAACCACCTTTCCCCTCATTAAATCCAACTGCTGCTCACTGATTGTCCCTTCTCTCCTTAACCTTCATAAGGCTTCATTAACTCCTTCCCGTGTCTTTAAGGCATGGCTCATCAGCTTCATTCCTCTGCAGTTGCCACAGTACTGCATCACCCTTGTTCTTAAACACAGGTTGTGCTTTAAAGCAGGTATCACAATTCAAAGCTGGAAAAAACAAGAAAAAAAGAAAATTTGCACAGAAGACAAATGACAACCAATTAACTTTAAAGAACATAACTCCTCTAGTCACGGCTCTCAGACTTTGACAGAGTTTTGAAAACTTTAAATTGTTCTACCGGCTATCCGTACTCCACTGGACGCTCAGAAAAGACAGGCGTGGAATAAATTGCTGTAATTACACAGTTACATAAGCTTTGCGATGTCATTTGAATCAATCCAGGCAGATAAATCAGGCTAACAGCCTTAGCTGCTCGTACATGCTCCTCTGTAGAGATTCAAGACGCTAAAATCTTCACTCAAGTCTTTCTGTTTTAGAGTAGTGCACTTTATGATGAAGAGTGCGTTAAGATGATGGAATGAGCACAGCGAGGCGATCCGGTGGGTCGGGTATAGTCTGCAGGAGCGTTTTGTTGGGGTCCGTTGGGTGCACTCATGCCTGTAATTGAAGAGAAAAAGGTGTTGCTGTAAATGATTTCTATTGTTTTCCACTTGGATTATTGTGGTTTTCTTTGCAGGATGGGATTTGTTTTACTATACAGAAGCAATATTGTTCAAATGATCGCTGAAGTAAATGAAGTAAATGATGTGAAATTGATGCTTTGGTCCCAGAGAAATGCTGCAGTCGTTGACGAAGAGGTGTAGCTCTTTGTTTTATCCCTTCAAAAGGATTACACCAACACTGACACGATCTGCGTTTCCATTGACAATGTAATTGCGTAAAGTGAAATTACGGGGGGAAAAATTGTGTCAATTTCGACAAAGCTCACGTTTCTCTTTAAAAACGTTTTGCTCTAGAACGAGGTCCTTTTTCAACATTCGGATGTTACGAAGAAGATGACAGGAAGTGGTAGGAACATGACAGTGCGACATGATTTTAAAAACTTTTCGCTTAAACAAACTGATTCACATGTGATTTTAATTGTGTTTCTTATTTAATGGGAACACCGCAAATGCAAAATTCAGTTTTTTCAGCATTAATGAAATATCGACATGGTTTTGCAAATATTTGTAATGGAAATGCAATTCAGGTCGAGGTGGTTTAAATCTGTTGGTAGGATCCTACACACGAAAAGCAGAGTAAAGGTTTTTAGTACCCAGTGGCACCATGAGGTGTCGGATGTTTCCAGAAAGACACAAAGGCCCAATTCTGAGGCGTTAAATCACAAAGTCAAATTTCTTGTATAAGTCATATTTGACATATAACAACTGAAGGTAACATAGTTACTTCGTTGTGCTAAAAAAATTTGCTACGTATCTGGAAAACATATAAATCTGCCCCTTTAAATAATAAGTATCGTTATTGGTATCGACGATACTGATTCCTGTATTTACTTGGTATCAGATTGATGCAAAATATGCTCTATCTCACAAGTCTCTAATGAACACTGCCAGGTGTTCTTTAAGAGATCCTCCTCCAAACAAACACGAGGATTTTCCAGAACCACGTACCTAAAAGAAAGATTACAGCGTCTACAAGACGCTGCAGACCTGCCAGCATCAGTAGAGCCTGCTTCCTGCAACTATTAGATTCATTACACAGGACATTAAGGAGGGAAAGAAGTACCAAACACCATCATCTAATTCACTGACAGTTTAATGTGTTACCGACACCTGGATGTCCACCTCCCAAATCTTCTTATAATTGCTTTCATGTGTTTAGTTGCTGCACAGAGCGTGCAGGGCAATCTCTCCTCTTCTTAATCTGCAGCTTTGGAAACGCTCAGAAAACTTTTTTATGCACACACACATTTAATTCCACAGACTGTCACAGTGCAATGTTTATGCCTGTTGAGCTCTTTGATGGGTTGTTTATTTAAATGCATGTGTAATTCACTCTAAAGTAAGGATATTTTCTTGTTAGTTCCTGCTCAACCAGAACGATTAAGCTAACAGAAAACACCTCTGTCTCTTCTTCACACATACAGCAAGCATGTACTCTGCAGTAATGTTATGAAACCATGTCCTTTTTAGGGCTGAAACGATTAATCGGATTAACTGTGATTAATCAATTAATCGTCAATCATTAACTAGAATATAAAGATTAAACATATATACAACAGGGAGAAAAATGCAACATATTAAAAGCAGTAATTAAGCCAAAACTCTACAAAAATATTTACACTTTGCATTTAAGATTCATTGTCTGTAAATATGTTCCACCCAGAATTTCTCAATGAATAATGGTTTTAGTTTCATCTGTAAGTAATGCTTTTGGATTGCATTTTTGGAAAATTATTTTTAAAAAAAAGAAACTGGACTTTTAATGTATTTCTAATTTTGTAATAAAAAAAGGCTTATTAAATGAAAAATATGTAGAATTAGCAATTTTTTTATCTGATTAATCGATTTATCGTCAGAATAATCTATAGAATAACCGATTGCTAAAATAATCACTAGTTGCAACCCAAGTAGTTTGGAGACAAAAACAAAATATTTTTAATAATAAAACATAATAAAAAATATCTAGATTAATTACAAACTTATATTTTATGCCTTTATTTCTGCTCATTTAAATAAAATATTACAAATTAGAATATTACATCAGACTAATAAATATTTGATGGATTGATGAAAAGTGTTTTTAATACCTGCTTAAAGGTCATTTTCAAAATATACTTTTATTCTGAAAATCGGTCCCATTTGAACACATATTCAAACTTATAGAGATTTACCCATAAATACCTGGATCCAGTTCAGAACAAATTCAGTTGATTTTTTTTTAAATCCAGTAAAGATCAGTGTATGTCTTACCAGTGAGCTTAAACTCGGTTGACTCGACTACCAAGAAGAAAATGTGAGTTTATCATCAGTAGACCCATAACGACCTGGGATTCCAGCCTCACCATGTGTGAACAGAAAGAGCTGACTTGCCTCACTGCAGTTGGTCGACCTGATGAGCTGAGGTTAGCAACATTGGCCCCAGCGGAGTCCCCAAGGTAAATTTATCGCTCAGCGGTTCGTGGCTTCCTGCCAGGGAGTTTGGTCCACACTGAGGAGGAGACGTTCCTCTGCAGAAGAAAGGTTTTAGTCCTGAGAGGCCTTGGATCTGTGATGCTGTCCCAAATGGTTTTAAAGTCATTCTGGAGGTTCATTCTGGGGTTTTTTTTTTGGAAAAGATAAAGAAGAAGAGGAGGGCAGATGTCCACCTGTTGGGAAAACACAAAATCTTACCAAGTAAATTTTTTTAGATTCTAGAGCAAATATCTTGAAATAAGACAAAACTGCATGTAACCTTTCAGTAAGCTATATGAGCTTGTTTAAAGTCAATAATTCCTCAATATTAATGAAAAAAGTACTACTTACATTGCCAGATTATTTCACTTATAGTAAGACATTTTTTCTATGTTACAAGTGAAATTATCTACCAGTGGAACCAGAACCTTTTCGCCATTATGAATAAATTATTGACTTAAAACAGGCCTCTATATCTGAAAAGTTACCTGTAAGTTAGCTTTCTTTTACTTCTAGGGAACTAAAATATTTGCACTATGACTAGACCAAAACTACTTGATAAGATTTTGTGTTTTTCTGAACGGAAAATATGAAGCAGTGAGTTTGGAAACTGAATGTGTAGTAGTTACATTAGACCACTAGAGGGCTCTGTGACTCCATGTTTGTAAAACCATCCAGTCGCCTCCTGCTGTGCGATTCACTAATTGCGTTTAGAAAAGCGCTTCAAAAATTGTTGTAAAGCTTTTTGTGTAAAATGGATAAATCCATTTTTATTATTAATATTATTAAATTTTATTTTTCAGGCAACATGGCTCCTGTGTTTAGATCCATGATTTTGCTGCTGCTGCTTCTCTCCTGCTGGCAACCTGCTGGAGCCAAAGAAGGAAAATCCACCAAAAAAGGAAAGAAAGGAAAGCAAGTTGTCTGTCCATCGTAAGTAAAAATTATTTTAAAAAAAAGGTTTGTCTATCAAAATGGAGCAAAAAGGATATATGAAAACAAATGTAAAGATCTGAACAACTGTGTGAAATTAATAACGTTAATAACCTGGAACCACAAGTTATTGTGGTTTGTTTTATGTTGTTTTTTGCTTTTCAGAGAACCGTTATAAAATTGGGTCTGGCACTCAAAACTCAGTGGAAAAATCCCGGTCTACAACGTATCATCCATAAACCAGCTCTAAAAGAGTTCAGACATATGAGGTCATTAAGATTATTTGTCAAGAATATAAGAAAACCAAACAGAAATCAAAATTCTTTGATCAGAAACACAGAAGAAGGCTTGATAAAATCCTTTCTACGTCATTTGGGTTAGATTACTTTGATTCAAATTAAAAATAATTCAGTTTAAACAGGAATAAAACACAGCGTTCAATCATGCAATGCCTGTGTTGTCATAATTCTAATTTCGTAGAATTATTATATTTTTTATAATTCTACAAAATAACACCAGGCATTTATAATCACAGATATAAGATGGCTTAAGGAAAAGTCAGGAAAAATCTTAAAATGGAGAATTGATGGACTTTAAAAGAACAACCAGACATAAAGGCCTTCAGGAGCCGTCTGACTATCTGTGTGATCACAGGTTTTATTTGCACAGTTTTCTTCCCTGATGACACAGGATTCTTCCAAATTACAAAACCAGGACTCGTGATGATCAAGCTAACAGTGGCTCTGGCAGCGTTGAATGGATTTGTCAACACAGAGTTTAATCCTTAATCCCACTGGGAATATTTGGGATGTGGAGGAGAAGAGTTTACACAGCCCAAAGCCCCGTCCTCAGTACAGAGTCTGACAAAAAGGAAACTGCTGACGGATGTAAAATGTTATTATAACAATGATCAAAGTCGTAGTGTGAAACTTTTCGTTTTATGTTTAACTTTATTACTTGCACCTGTACAGAACAAACCGTGTTGCCGTTTCAGGTTTAAAACATTTCATTTGTAACACACAGTGATGGTTTGTCTTGTTTTTTAATCTGTTGTGAAATCCAACTTTCCCAGTAGGAAGCAGTAAATTCCCAGTTTTGCGTACAACTGGAGTTCTGCTTTACGTTTCTGGAAACCAGTCAAACACTTTCCTTTTTTCACTGGATGTGCCACATTCCCCATTTCACCAAAAATGGTTTTCTATTTTTTCCATGTAAACTGGGGCAGTTTAGATAATATTGCACTATTTCAAATGCAATAACTTTAATTGGTGAGTATTTAACTTTCAGCTCCTGTTTCGATCTAATCTTGTAGCTTTTTATTTTCTCTTTTTAACAGACAGCTGTCACAGGAGGATTTAGCCAATGTTCCAGCTAACTCCACCTCCAACATTTTGAATCGTCTGATGGTCAGTTATGACCCAAGAATACGGCCCAACTTTCAAGGTAAAGCAGAAATGTTCACAAAGGCACAAACTTAAACTTATTTTGTTAAACTGAATCAGAATAATAAGGAACGACTCCTAATTTTTGGCTAAATTGTTAACAACAGTTCCTATTCGGGACAATTAGAAATAAAATGGACAATCTAACTGTGTGTAAACAAAAATAACTAAAAGTAGAAATGTTTTGAGCAGTGAGGAATCATTTTTCACTGAGGTTGTTTTCCATCTGCTTCAGAGGTTGAAGGGGTTGGAAATAATGTCACATCAGAAAATCAACATTTCAGGCCTAACAATGAACATCAGTGTTATAAATCTGTCCAACACGTCCGAGTCGCTTCAGGAAGCATTCTGGTTCTGACCTTCTGACCTTAGAGCACAAATGAAATTCAACATGACTTCACACACACCAACAGGAGAAACAACAGATTTAGTTTTATCTTAAAGCAGAGACTGCATTTTGTTTGGAACATTTACATTAAATAATCTTACAGAAGTTACTTATTCAAAAACACAAAATTTTACTGGGTATTTTTGGTCTAGTTTCTGATGCAAATATCTTAGTACACTTAGTACATAAGACAAAAATATTTAAAAGTAACTTTTCAGCAAGAAATATGAGCTTGTTTAAAGCAAATAATTCATTAATACTGATGGAAAAAGTGCTGGTTTCATTGGCAGATTATTTCACAAGACAAGTTTTCCCATGTTAAAGTGAAATAGGCTTCCAGTAAAACTAGGACATTTTCACAAATATTTCTGACTTTAAAACAAGTTCGTATTTCTTGCTGAAAAGTTACTTGCAAGTTATTTTTGTCTTATTTCAATAGTTCTATGATATTTGCAGTAAATATCTTCTTCTACTTGGTAAGATTTTGTGTTTTTGCAGTGCTGAGAACCAGTAACTCCGCATTTACTCGTTAATCTGCGATATTCCTGTTGCTTTATTCCAGGAATCCCAGTCGAGTCCAGGGTGAACATCTTCATCAACAGCTTTGGCTCCATCCAGGAGACGACCATGGTGATTCATTCCACTCACAGTTTCTTTTTTTAGTGCTGCAGAAATGATGCTGCACTAAAAAAAATCTGACTTTTGAAGTTAAATGTGTCTTTATAACTGTCCAAGTCCCAACACAAAAACCATAGCTGATCAAATGGGCCCTTTATTTTTCTACATAGTTAATAAATGCTGTAATATTTGATCTGCACAAAAACCATTTATTTCCTGCCTCTGTTCAGGTTCGGGGTAAGTCCAGAGAAATTTGTCTTCTTTCATCTTTATCTTGTTTTCACCAGAGACCCACAACATTACGGACCGAAAAGCTGATTGGTTAGAAATTAATTTTCAACTAATTAAAAACTGAATATCAGAGATATGAGGGTACTTTCTTCTTATTGCTTTGTTTTTATTTACAGAATTCAATATTAGACAGATTACAAAGTTTTAACAAGACTCAGTAATGTATTATTCTTTAAAGTTAAATAAATGGACGTTATTGCTTGGTAGTGATTTAGTACCTCATTTAAGAACTTTACTGTATTTTTATTTTGATCATTAAATTATAGGAGTCATGCTAATCATTAAAGATTTTAAGAATCAAATAGAGCACTGTAAAAAGACAGTCTATTCATTTATGTATTCCTAAACGATATTAATATGTTATCAAAAGCAAAATAGGGGGAAAAAACATTTTATTCCTTTTATTAATCAAGTTTAATATTCATATTCACAAAACAAATAATTTAAATCAAAGATTTCTGTATCTAAATTTGAAACACTGGTAATGGAGGTGTGGTGAGAATCCAAACTAAACGAGAATGTTTTCTACCCAGGACTACAGAGTGAATATATTTCTTCGTCAGAGATGGAACGACCCTCGTCTTCGGCTGCCTACTGACTTTAAAAGTGAAGCGCTGACTGTTGATCCCAAAATGTTCCAGTGTTTGTGGAAACCAGACCTGTTTTTTGCCAATGAAAAAAATGCAAACTTTCACGATGTCACACAGGACAACATTCTTCTCTTCATATTCAGGAACGGAGATGTCTTAATCAGCATGAGGTATCCAGCCACGTCTTCTGACATTACGCCACAGCATCCACACGCTCCGAGCGGTCGAACGGTTTGAAAATGATGATGCGTTTAATGCATCTGCACAGGCACCATGTCAGACATCCAACACACAAAATGCATCTAAACTCTGAGGACAGACTGAGAAATACAACAAAAAGGAGCGAAAAGCAGAAAATAAACCAAAAACATTCATGTTTGTAGATTTTGGTGGAACTGATTTGCAATCCTGAAGTTTTGACTTCAGATCTCTACCTGCACTATGTATGTATTGAAATATTCACAGATTCATAGTTAAAACTCTCTGTGTGGCTAATTTAATAACATCAAAAGTGAAAATGAGCAGTAAAGTACTGGAACTCTTTATATTTTGTGCTGATGTTGGATTTTGAGGTCTGAGTCGGTGAGAAACTTTTGAGTTTTGGAGGCAGTCTTCCTGTTGCACCGGGTCTTCCAGCTGGTCTTTCTGACTTAGATCATGGAAATTTAAAATTAGCAATTCAAAATATGCAAATGAATACAAATGAATGAATGCAAATAATTAAAATACAATATGTATGAAATTAATCAAAAATCTGCTGTTTCTTTTATCTTGTCATTTAAAATATCGAAATTCTACAAATTAAATTGTAGAAGTTAATCTGTTAATAAGTCTGTTTCTTGGTGTATAATTACTATCTGGCAATAAGAAATATGATGAAAATAGGAAGTTGTAATGTCAGTGGAAGCTCATATTACTCCTCTGGATTCCCTCTAAAAGCTATAAATGTTATTTTAAAATGATAATAGCATTTACTTCATAGAGGTTGTTCACCCGGATGTGTTGTGCATGTACTTATATGCAGACTTTCAGTGACTCTGTCTTGTCCCCTGGACCTCACACTCTTCCCTATGGACACACAGTTCTGTAAGATGCAGCTGGAGAGCTGTGAGTAGAAACATGCAGTGCTGACATGCACACTAAATTTAAATATATGCACGTAAACTAAGTCTGTTTGCATGTTTTAGTTGGCTACACCACCAGTGATCTGGTGTTCATGTGGCAGTCGGACCCGGTTCAGATGGATGAGATCGCTCTCCCTCAGTTTGACATCAAACAAGAAGACATAAAGTATGGAAACTGTACAAAGTACTACCAAGGAACGGGTTCGTAATCCTCATTTATCACTTTCAGTAACTCTGTGCAAAGATGCAGTGCATCCAGATATTGTTCACATGCTTCATGTTTTCCAAATTTTATGTTAGAGACTTAAAGTGACTGAATTGTACTAAATGAATGTCTTTAATCAAAATTCTACACAAATATTCCATTATAACAATGTGGAAATTGATTTAATTTGTATTTAAAACGGAAAACCATTTGCAGAGTGAAGAACACCTGAGTATGTGGGAGAGTTTAGTTTTGATAGAGAAGTAAATGTGGTGAAAACCTCAGTGGCTTTGCTTTTTTATAGGTCATGCAAAGGTCAAACTAGCAACGGTGCATTAAGGCCACTGCACGTAGAAAAGAAAAAAAAAACGAGTGAATTTCTGCCAAAAAGGACATTTCTGAGCTTGAAAAGTCAAAAGAGCTCTGAAAGTCTGAGATTAAACCATTTTTCCAATTTTTCAGAAAAAACTTGGACATTTCTGAGTCAAAAAGTTTCAACTTTTATAACTCAGAAATATCCTTGTTGTTTCTAGAAAATTTCTGAGATTAATCTCAAAATTTCTGAGTACTTTCTATCAAATTTTTAACTTTTCAAAAGCAAAAATTTCACATTTTGTATAGGAAATATTTCCTATATTTTCTACCTACATTAACCCCAAAACGCCGTCGTACAAACTGAACTCTTGGTGAATAAATACTGCATGTTAAAATATCATCTGTGTAATCTTCTGAAATATATTGCTATGGCCAATAAAACGTAAAGTGCAGTCAGACACAACAGGCTCTGCAGACCGTTTGAGTTTTCAAACTTACACACTCGCAGCGTGTTGCTTGTGTGGGCGTGAGACATTATTAGCATCAGATGTTTTGTAGAAATGCCTTTTTCCCCACTGAGCGCTCCGGCATTGTCACTGTGCCTTTCTGTTTCGGGGAGTTGTTGCTATAGAAACAGGGATCCTAATTTGGCTGACTTGACTGTTGCAAAAAAAATAATAATAATAAAAAAATGCTGCTTGTATTTTACTGGGACTCTGAGCTAAAAATAATGCAATGCTGCAACAGTAGTGCAAACACACCTTCTGAAATAATCCCTGCTGAAGCTCAGATGCAAACATTTTTATCATTTTAACTCAGAGTTTATGCAGAGCAACAACAGATTTAACTAATGTGACGCTGCATTTTTATGATTTTTTTTTCCAGGGTACTACACCTGTGTTGAGGTGATTTTCATGCTGCGTAGACAAGTTGGTTTCTACATGATGGGAGTTTATGCTCCGACTCTGCTGCTTGTTGTTTTGTCCTGGTTGTCATTCTGGATCAACCCAGACGCTTCAGCTGCACGGGTGCCTCTTGGTGAGCACAAACACACACATACGTTGGTTTTGACTTCATCGATCCATTTCCAAACCTGTTATACTTACTGATGTTAAATTTACCTTCCAACTCACAAGTCGTATACGACTTGTGAGTTGTATTTCGACTTTATATATAAAGTCGAAATAAACAAGTCGTAAATCATAAAATCATTTTGTCATTACAAAGCTGAATTCACACCAATCAGGTATAACATTGTGATGAATGTAACGAAGTACACTGATTACTACATATCACCTGGCATATATTAAAGGAAATATGCAAAATTCACATTTTGCATGTTTTTGTAAAAAAAACAAAGCCCAAGTGCTTAAAAAAACTCCCAACAAGTTTTGGCAGTAAGTTCATGTTTTTTGGTGTCTGGAAAATGGGCCCTTTCAAAAACCTCCAGAATGTAACGAGTAACAACACAAATCAGCAAGCAGTGACCGTTACCTGGCAACCCCAGAGAGCCCAGCCCGTTACCTGGCAACCCCAGAGAGCCCAGCCCGTTACCTGGCAACCCCCAGCAATCCCCAGAGGAACTCATTTGAATTTAAAGTGACAAGACGCCCTAAAACAGCTCATTCTGAAAGGAAATCCAAAAAATGTAATGAACGTGTTTTGTATAGCCCATAGACCTTTCCTAACCTGTTAAAGGAAGTATAATCGGTCACATTTAAGCAAAAAAAGAAAATCACATTTTTGTCCTCAGTATTTATGTCTTTGACATTCTTTTCAATCTTCCCAGGGAATATTTCAGTTTAATTACTAATAAAACTTTGATATAATGGTCATGTCCAGTCATAAAGATGTAGATTGAGCTGCTTGTCTCGACCGGCCGTCGTCCAACAGTCGTGTGGAGTGGAGAGTAGGACGTTTCGGCTGCTCGCCGTCCTGGTAAAGGTTAGCTGGTTCCTATGGATAGCAGTGAGGTTTGCTTGCTGTGAAGGAGACGAGGACTATATTGTCACTGGTAGCTGGTGGCGTCTTCATCACTTTAATGGGTTTAGCAAAGAAAATAACCAAGATTATAAAATAATGGCATCCCAACAGCCAAACAGTCCAGTACCTCAGTGCTTATGGCTTATATTTAACAACATTTAAGACTTTATTTTTATAAATTAATCATCCTTAGCCATGAAGGCTTTAATCATGAAAGCTATGACAGGAACTTATTACACAGATGAAAATGAGTCATTTGTTAAAGTCATTGTAAGTCTGATGTATCACGCTGAGAGATGAAAATACTTTCTCTCCTTTTGTGTTTTCCTTTGAATAATTGTTGTAGAGCAAGGGTTACAGAAAAGATAACTCTGATCTGATAAAATATATGTTTCTGTTGCCGTCTGCTTGTTTCCAGGTATTTTATCAGTTCTCTCTCTGTCCAGTGAGAGCATGTCCTTGGCTTCAGAGCTGCCAAAAGTCTCATATGTAAAGGCCATTGATATATGGCTGATCGCCTGCCTGCTCTTTGGGTTTTTCTCCCTGGTGGAATATGCTGTGGTGCAGGTCGGTTCTAAGACACACACACACACACACACACACGCACGCACGCACGCACGCACGCACACACACACACACACACACACACACACACACACACACACACACACACACACACACACACACACACACACACATACCCAAAGAAACTCTGAGGAAGAAAGAAACTTCAATAAATTAATAAATCTATACATTCAAATTTAAGTTGGAGACCTGAACAACCCTGGATGGATTTCACGGTATAAAAAATTACAAATGATGAATAAAGTCAGAACAGCAGGACCTGTGCAGGGTTCTGTCTTAAAGTGATCCACAACTAGTTGAACATGTTAGCCTAAATATGTTGACAAAGAACAACGTATACTCATTCTTACGTACGAGTATAAACTCATACTTATGTCAAAAATTGTTTGTCTTTATTATATGTGGCCATTTTTTCACCTGTGCAGGTAAGTTTTAGTGGAGTCGAGCCTAAAAACACAAAACAAAATGTAAAACGTAGAAGGTGATGAGAACAACAAGTTTGGATGAAGCAAACTGCCTCAAGGTTTCACATGTCATTACCAGATATCAGCACTAGATAGCGCTAGCACCATTAGCAGAAGCTAACAGGAAATAAAAACAAATCGCAAGAAAATGAATGGATATTTAAAGTGATAATGAAGCATTTTTACGTCATTGTGACACATTATATTTGAGAAAATGAGTTACGAAACTGGAGCTCTTAGCAGTATTGCTACACCCGTATTGCTGCACCCATTTTCAAGCAGCAGCTGCTCAAACACCTGATTTTTGGCAGAATCTGTCCTCTTCATCCATTTGCTTCTCCTTATTTTCATTTCCTTTTTGCCTTCAATTTCAATGTGCTCCAGCTCAAATTGAAAGGAATAAACGTTACTTATTGTGCAAAAATTACTGTTATGGCAGGTCAGAGCATTTGACGTCTACCCAGGATGCATTTAAGCCGACGTCCATGTAACAATATTTGATTTAAATGTATTTTAAAAATAACTAATCACCCTACAGTATTTTCACTGTATTGTTGTTGGATTTGAAATAAATGTTTCTTCATATAGCTAGTCATGGATCCCTTTAAAGATCACGCTGTCCGCTCCAATCACGCTCTTCTAACCACACTTCTTTCTTTCTTTCTTTCTTTCTTTCTTTCTTTCTTTCTTTCTTTCTTTCTTTCTTTCTTTCTTTCTTTCTTTCTTTCTTTCTTTCTTTCTTTCTTTCTTTCTATGTAGGTTTTTCTCAACAGTCCCAAACTGATTGAAGAGGAGAAGGCAAAAATGGCCACAAAGGAAAAAGCTTTGAAAGAAAAGGAAGCAAAGAAGCCTTCAAATAAATCAAACAACACAGTGAATGGGACAGGTGGAACGCCCATTCATGTCAACACTTTACAGGTGAAGGCAACATGCAGAGAAACTGCAATTATATACAGAAAATCTACTGCGAAACATAATAAAAATTGCTTTTACCTGAAACAGAAATACAACAATTGTTTCTTATGCAGCTAAAAAATATCATTTTGAAAATTGGTTTAATATAATTCCTGCCATGGATTTATTATTTCAAATCATATACAGTCAACACCTAATAAATTTAGTCACAGTTTTCACATGTTGTGATGCAATGTGGTGATGCTGCAAGAAAGTTTAAAAGCAAAACAAATCAAGTTTTAAAAGGAGGCAGTTTCATTGGATTACATTTCATATAATGGAATATGTAGAAACAAGTAACCAACTAATTAAGTAAGCACTTTGTTTTGTTGATGAAAATGTGCTATATAAATAAAATTATCTTTATCTTTAGTAAAGCAACTCAATCACTCTTAATATTTAAAAATTACGTTGTCTGATGGACCAAAATATAAAGTTAAGTGGAATTTTTTATTTATTTAAATGACCAAAATGACAATAATTCATATAAACAACAAAAGTAACAAAAGCAGGTAAAAGAAAATGTATCCAAATCAGTTTCTTTCAATAAAACACTTATAAAACTTTAACAAAAACTGCAGGTGTGTGTCTGTCTGGTGAATTTTTGGTTTTTCATTCAATCCATAACTTTTACTCAAGCAAGAGCAGAAATACTTCATAATAAAATTACTTTGGTAAAAGTTAATTTTTTCAAAAATGTAATTGAGTAAATATAACTAGTTACTACCCAGCTCTGCTCAGTCATTTGTTCTTTTCGTAACAGGTGGTTGAAAACCGCTGCAAGAAAGTTTGCACCTCCAAGTCGGACCTTCGCTCCAATGACTTTAGCATTGTGGGGTCTTTACCTCGAGACTTTGAACTTTCCAACTTCGACTGTTATGGTAAACCTGTTGAGGTCACAGGAGCTCTCAAGTCTCAGAACAAAACCAACAAGAAACCGCCGCCACCAAAACCCGTCATACCTGCTGCTGCTAAACGCGTCGACCTCTATGCCAGAGCGCTCTTCCCCTTCTCTTTCCTCTTCTTCAACGTGGTTTATTGGTCAATCTATCTGTGAACGATAGATTGAAATAAATTAGTTTGTATCGTGATAGAAAGTATCTGTACTGAGACTCATAAATGACATTGCAAATTAATATCCTGAACTTTGTCCTGGTATTTCATATTGCAGGAGATGATGTTATATTTCATACCTCCATGTAAAAACTGTAAAAAACGCTTTTTCCTCCTGTAATTGTAAACGAGCACAACCTGAAACTTTAAAGTTGTTTCTTTTGCCCTGCTTCTGCCTGCAGATGGAAAAATGTTGCATGTGTGTTTCTGTGTTCAGCAGCATTATGTTTTGTGTTATTTAAACTGTGCTGCAGTCAGACCAATTAGACTATGTTACTGTAGTTCTTTACAGTAATGCATACAAGTCCCAGCTGGCCAGTACTGTCAAATACATGCTTACATAATAAATACATTCCAAAAAATATAGATGTGACTCTTTTTCTTGACACCTATTCTTATTTTAAAGGTTCAAATTGGAGATTATATTGGATTTTTATATTTATTACTGCAGATGTGATGGTGGCTGGGTAACACTACTCCTTAGTGTCAGCCAGTGTAGCAACAAACACTGAATTAAAACGACACACATTTTTTTCTCATTGTTTGAAGTTAAAACAAACCATAATAGTTTTGTTTTAGGTCAGTTAGAGTTGCCAAAATTATTTTTTATTAGCCAAATTCCACAATAATGCCAAAAGGGATGTCATTTACGAGATTTATTTACTGATAAATACATAAATCAATAAAAAAATACACCTACATCAGGAACATCAGGCAAATGCGACGCAATTCTGACCTTTTCACCTCTCAAAAAATTCCAGTCTGTACCACTTCCATATAAAATCTGAATGTTTCCAAAGCATTGGAGATCTGAACGGTCATTTCTCTCCTTATGCTGCTTTAATGTTATTGGTGGGAGACATGCGTCTTAATTCTGCACCAGAAGAAGTCAGAGGCTGTAAATCTGCATGTAAACAATGCCTGAAAATTATGATCATGACCTTATGAAAAAATTACAATCACACCACTCCAATCTATATAAACCTCTCTGGCTTTCACTGGGTTTTTTTTTACTGGATCCATCTATGACCTTGTCAGCTGCCCTGTGTTTTTCGCCTGTACGTTTTCCCCTTTTTCATTAAAGAACGTTGTTGTTTCACAGTCGTTCTCTGCACTGCGTCCTTCAACAGATCAATGATGCTTTTAATGTTGCAAATGTCAAGTGATTGCTGGGTTTTGCTTCTAAAACCCAAAGCCATTACAGATCCATGATAGCATTAAAAACATCCCATTCCACTGGCAGAAAAATGTCTGAATCCCGCTTAATGTCAGTGTGAAATAATAGTTTCATCTCAGCTTTGTAGAGCTGTCATAGTTTTCATCACAGTTCTTGTGTTGACAAAATATAGCAGGCATGAACTGAGTCTCAGACTCACAGCTGTGCACCATTTAGCGCTTCTCTGTTGTATTTTTCATGCATGAGAAATGTTTCACAGAACTGTTCGCCTGCAAAAATGAACAGCTGAAGCACTGTCTCCTCTTGTCCTCACCATACAGTCTGAGTGTAAGCATAACGTCACAGACACCAAGAATGTTTTTGATGATTGTCCCAACTTCAAACTCCACGCCTCAACTTTCAGGTTTGATTTAGCCACTAATATAAAGTAATAAGACTTTATGGTTTAAACGTAAGTAGGTCAAAGCTGCGCTGCAGCAGCTGCAACATTGAAGAAACCTTCTGCCTGAATATGTCTAAATAATCTGGGGCTGTGTTGCCTTCACACCTTCAGCCAAGACAAATTATCAATGCTGTTATTCCAACTGTCTGTGTCAAAATAATTGTGAAGAAAATGAGCAGTTTGTTGTTATGATGCCGCTTGTTTGTTTTAAATGTGCCCATTCATTCTTCCATACCTGTTAGATCCTATCTTAAGCAGTCAATGGGGAAAAACAAGCTTTAAACAGGTGCTTTTTATGAAGCCCACATGTTTTTAATTACAAATATTTAATATTCTAATCACAAATGTTGTGTTTTCATTAGCTGCAAGCAGAAAATCTTCATAAATAACAGACATCAAAGCTTGGAAACAACTCAGGGTGTAGTTAATCTACATAAAGTGTTTCACTTAGTGAAAGAGTTGCTGATTTAAATGAACTTTTCAGTTATATTCTGATTAATTAATGGGTTTGTGTAAGAACAGAGGTATTAAGTACCTGGTGTCAAACAGAAGAAATAAAGGACAGAAGTAAAGAAGAGGGCTGATAGACACAAAGTGGCAGAGTGATTTGTAAAGAATAGTTGAAACCATGAAAGAGGTTGACAGGATCTGCGTGAGATCTGCGATGATGGATGATTTGGGGATATTGGCTCTACCAAAAAGAGTGAAAAAGTCTGAGATGCTTTGGACAAGAGCAGAGGAGGAACGATGGACAGCGGGTGTTAAAAATGGAGCTGCCAGTGAGAAGAAAAAGAGGACGACCACAGAAAAGGTTAGTGGATGATTTATAGGTCTGTGTGACAGAGAAGGATGTGGGGACAGGGTGAGGTGGAGGCAGGCGATTACCATGGCAACCCATAAAGGTAGCTGCTGTGAGAAGAAGTGAAAGATTGCCACAAACAGTCATTTCAAACTGCTGCAAACTTGTAAAACTCAAAGTCGTCCCATTTCAAACCAGGGAGTGTGGAGTAGAGATCTGGGTGGGATGGAAACATTTTCCCTCAAAATTCACATTTTGTATTTTTCTGTACTTCCATCTGGGGCTCAAATGCTTCTAAAAATCCGAGGCACTTAAAAAAAACATCCAACCATTTTTCTTTTAGAATAAGTTAATTGTTTATGTTGTCTGGAAAATGAGCCATCTCAAAGACCAGCACTGCTCCTCACCTAGCAACCCCAACGAACCCCAGCCTGTTACCTAGCAACCCAAGCTGAGTTCCAGCACGTTTAGTCAGCAGTTTTCACAATGGCTGTTTGTAAAGACAAGTGTTTGGTTTTTAAACTATCCACTTCTGCTACTTCTGCTTTTCAAATATGTATGATTATATAATTATGTATCTATTTATCATTTTCATGTGCGAGTGTAAACATTGACTTGGGGGCGTGGCCATCAGCAGCTTGTTTGGATTTAAAGTGACAGAGGCCCTAAAATGCGTCATTCTGACAGAAGCTAAACCAATTAGCCCATAGACCTTTCCTAACCGCTTCTCGGTCGACCCAGACTCCGGTTAAGGAGCAGGAAGCTCCTTCATCCTGCAAAGTTAAATTTGCCAAAATGTAACTGTATTTTTCCTTCAATAGTTCAACAATAACTAAAGAGAGAATATTTACTCACTTCATTAAAGAACTGTCAGGGAAAGCTCTGCTCTCTGATGTGTGATGCTGTTATTTGTTTGTTTCTGTTTCTGCAGGTGTAGAAGCAGACATCTAGAGGACTGTATTCTCTCTATCCCCTCCTCCCCTCTATTCTTCACTTCTCTTTCTTTCCTTTTCTCTTTTTCGCTCTTCGTGTCCATTGCGTTGAAAGAAAGACAAACTGAAAGGGTTTTTGGTCAACATTGTTTTTCACTTACGGAAGAAACTTTATGAGATATAGATTGAGAAGAAACCCAGCATCTGACACATTTTCCAAAACTATTTTATCATATTTGTTATCTAAAATAGAAATGTACTTTTTAATCAGCTCAGAATTGAACTTTCTGAGCCCAATAACAAAACAACCAAGTGAAAAATATTTATTAAGTCTGATTTACTCACGTTCATTCAAATAAAAAACAAAAAACACAGGAGATAGAGAACTCATTGTGCTGTTTATTATTAAATCACTCAGAGGTGGTGATGCATCTCTACGTGATCCATCACCTGCGTGCAGGTGGAATTGATCGATTACCTAAAAATAATATTTGAAAACATCTTAAGCCACATGGAGGACTCCAGGTCTTCCAGCACACAGCGTCCCCTACCTGTCGGCGTCACCTCATCTGGCCGCTGCCGTACCTTCAGCTGTCGGCTGCTCTCGGTTTGCTCTCGTGCTTCATCGACGATTCAAGGCGCGTGCCTGAAGTGAAGTGAAGCGGCAGCGGCGGCACGCGCATCCTCCCCGGATCCAGATCAGAGAGCATCTGCAGTGGCCGAGCCGTCTCTCAGCAGCCCCGGACCCGCACCATGAGCCCGCATCGCGCCTGATGGTGGTGCGTTGGTGAACCGCTCAGCAGATCGACGTGGCATGGCGTGCAGGCGCCCGGACTCCACCATGAAGCTGCTCCTTGTCATGACTTTCTTATTCCGCCAGGCATTTTCCGGTTCTCCGAGCGTCCAGATCGGTAGGGTTTTTTTTTAGTTTCTGGCGTTAAGCCATCGTTTTGGTTCTTTTTTGCGTTTTCTGTTCCTCCGTGCATGTTAATTAGCCTCCTCCTCTGCATGCTGCCGTCTTCTTCCCATTCATCGCGCCCCCACTGTGGGCCTCTCTCCTCCCTGTCCTGATGCTGCTGGGGGAAAGGAGAGGCCTCCTGACAGCTCCTCGGTCGACGCAGTCTCCGGTCTGTTAACATGTTTTTTTATAATTTCAGTAAATATCGCAGCAACAATAACAAACAGGCGAAAAGGCCGCCTGCAAATATTTGTAGTTAAAGGCATTCCAGATTATTTAAACTGGGCTTTATTTAGCTGCAGAGCGACGTTATGACAGACCACAGAGGAACAGAGGATATCCTCATATATATATATATATATATATATATATATATATATATATATATATATATATATATATGATTGTGCTCAATAATTTATTTCTGATTTTCTTAATTCATCTTGCATGCATCCTTTATTTAACCATGAAAATTACTGATAAAAAAAACAACAACTCTTTTCTAAGAATGGCCCCCAACTGCAGCACCATAAAACACAACAAATCCAAAATACAAGACTAGATATATCACATCTAGTCCTGTGATATATGACCAAAACTTTGGATTTTTGTCAAGCTTCCATTGCTTTGTTGCTTCAGGTTTTGTTAAGGTTTGTGTCTTTGTGCAACAATTTAATATTCTTTGGATTTTCTGTTGGGTTCTTGTGACTGTTCTGTTAGAATTGATCTCTATCTGCCTGAGTCCACTCTCTGTTTTCTTCTTGCATTTAATTCATTCAACACCTTCTCTCTCATGTTTTCATTCTATGATGGTATCCTCGGCACATCGCAGCTGTTTTTACTTAACAGGATTTAGTTGAAATCTGGTTTCTGTCACCTCTTTTCACACCTGCCTCATTCATCGGTTCAGCTGTTTTTAAGCTGAGCTCTGATTGTCAGTCATTTGCTGTTGACTCTCTAAATGTTCTGATTTTTGGCATGTATGGAAACATTCACTCACTGATAGATTCATTGGGTACACCTGTTTGCAGCTAACACAAATAGCTGCCAAAAGGTCATATGAAGCATCCCAATGCATTTAAGCATCCAGGCGTTGTGAAGACGACTTAGAAAACTGCACCCTTTCTCTGATTGCTATTTACAGCAGGAAAATGCCCCGATTCATAGGGTTAAAAATTGTTTTTTTTGACCATGACGATGAGTTCAGTGGACTTTAGTCACAAATCTCAGTCTCGAGGTTTTCACACATGACAGTCTGGTGGAATTGGTTTGACTGGAGACCAAAATTGCAACATTTGTTACATTTTCAGCTGGTGTGGGTTGGTTTCACACTGCATTGTGTCAAACAAAACAAACCCTTTGAAAAACCTGTTCCCCTCCTCGCCTGTGGAGGCACTGCAGGAAGAATCGCTGAAGGAAACGACACAAAAACCTCTAAACAAGATAAGAGCATCTTTTTTTCCAAAATGGAATACCATCAGATTTTAGCGGTTGTAAGATTTCTCTTTGGTCTTTGATAAAAAACCACAAGCTATTTCACTCGCTAGCACTAGACTCGTGCATTTGTTTTGGTTGTATTTACCCAGAATGCCATGCGCTATAATCCACTTCCTGCTTTTGGAGCGGTCTTCAGTCTGCTTGGCGTTCACATGTGCATTCAAACTGCACCAGAGTTCACTTCAACCAAACTGAAACTGAGGCGGACCAGAATTTTTTTTTAATTTTTCTATCTGCATCAGCGTTTAATTAAACTCCCCAAACAAACCAAATTTTCTAGGAAAATGAAAGTTTGATTAAATCAAAGATTCGGTATTCTGGATGTACAGCCAACAAATAATCTATGGAAATGTTTCTGTTACATTTATATGACACAAATGATGAATCACTCGTGGAGGCTCCCCAGTAGTTTATGATTCATCAACAGGTAACTGGTAACTTGGTAACTAAAAGCTGGAGTGGAAGTGATCACCACTATGACAGCAAACTCTGGAGAGAGACACACACCTCCAAGTTGCACCAACGGTCAAAGTTGTTGATTGCTGGGAGCAGACATATGCTTCAGGCTCCCTTTTGGACTTTCAAAGAAAAATCCTGGTGTCACTTTTAGTGATGAGGAGGAAGACAAACTGAATTGTTTTATATAATTCAGCTGATCATGAATAACAACTGCTTGATCAACTTTGCATGATCTGCTTTAAATATGTTTGGGTTCTACTCCGCATGATCACACATGACTGGATGTGCAACAGCATTGCCACAGCGCACTGCACCCAGATTAGAGTCATTTTAACTTGGCTCAGCTGAGAGGATGACACGCTTAGCTGCTTTTTCTACATCCGTGCATATTGTCATGAAGCCAAAGAGCTGAGGATGTTTCCTCCTCCACAGCAGGCAGGGCGAAAACCGAGAGCGGAGGCCTTGAAAAGTCAGGAACATTTTGAGGAACTCTGGAGGTTTTTACAAGTTAGAAACATCCTGGGACTAAGAAAAAAAAAAACTTTTAAAAAAGTTACGTTTTTTGGATTACGATGAATCATTTGAAACCTTTTTCCCCTTTAATGTGACATAAATCATGGGAATTCAAAATCAAACACATCTGTTAAGGTACATGTGTCAAACTCGAGGCCTGGGGGTCAAATCTGGCCCACCATAACTTCTTATGTGGCCCTCTAAAGTCTAACAAGACATCTAAATAAAACCTTCTCTGTTATTTTGAAGTTATCAGTCAAATTTAATCAGTTTTTTTCTGGTATACTTAAAATTACATCAGTGTGAAAAGATGGTCAATATTATTTAACTTAAGAAGTACTTCCTAAAGGTAGAAATAGCTATTTATTCATGTTTCAGAAGTTTGTTAATGGATTTTATCAATGCATTCTTCCACAACCAGCCCTTTGAGGACGTCCATGATGTTGAAATGGCCCAAAATGTAAATGAGTTTGACATCCTTGTATTAAAAATCTGAAGTAGGTTGCATAAATGTGCACAGATTTAACCTAATACTTGACCAAAATACATCTTCATTCAGTTGCAACATTGAGTTTTACACAAAACATCAAGGATTTATTATGAATCTGATTAGCCTTCAATAAAGTTCATTATTAGCTAATCAAAAACTAGAAGTGAAGATGGGAATTAGAGGCTGACCTTAAAGAAATGACAGTTTTTTTTTACATAATACAACAACAAAAAACTGAAGATGAAGAGGGATTTATTTTTTTCAGTCCAAGAGGGCTAAATTGTGGCACGCTTTTTATTTTTTCTTACCAACATATCTGCATGTTTTCAATCAAATTGCTTTGGATCTGTGTCATTTTAATGGTAGAAAATGCTTTGAAATGATTTCTCTCCCTCTCATTGTTTTGTCAACCTGACATTTTACCATGGGTGTGTAAAGTTGTTTCAAACGACTGCAAAACAGAAAACTGTTTGGGAGAATTTCTAAAATATTCTGCGGTCCGGCCATGTTCCAGTGAGTGGTGGAGGTCAGAGAGAGCTTAGCGAGATCTCAGTCCTGTGGGGACAAACTCCAGGCAAACTTATGAACTTTTCACCCTGAGCTAGATGCTGGGAGACTTTTGATTTATGTGTGTGCCATTTTTTATTCAATAGTTTTAAAAGACAGTTGAAAGTTAGCATGAAGATTAAACTGTATAGTTTTCAACCAGTTTGTCATTAGCTTGTTGCTTTTCTGCATCGAGGTGCAGAACAGATTCTTCACTTTGCTGAAATTGAATTACTGCTACATACAGTTTACAAACCTGGATTTTATTGAGAGTTTTACTTTATTAAAGGTTCAGTCCGGGCTCAGAGTGGAAATGAAGACAGATGATTACTTTTAGCATGTGACACAAACAAAGACATTATTTTCCCAGTTTATTTCCTGCATCTTATTTCAAGTGCTAATAATTCCCTCCTTCTGCACTGTAAAATTTTTTTTTAAATATGTCTCTAATTTACGGTGAAATACTTGCCAGAATTTTACCGTAAATTAGAGATGCTTTTTTTTTTACAGCGTGAAGCATATGGTCACACAAATAGCTTATTTTTCTGCTCAGTACATTAAAAGCCATAATAATTATTTATGCATGACTGCATCAACAAAATAGCAGAATTTATCAGAGAAAAAATAATAATAATCTGGAAGACTTAGAGTAAACAATATTTTAATTTAAATAATATGTATTAATCTGATATTAGTATCTGTATCAGTCATCAGGTTTTGGATCCATAGTGGCAGATCTATTCAGTCTAATTCTATGCTTATGCTAGCAACATCAGGCTTCATTATTTATTTTACATTATATTCAGAATTCCTAATTAAATGTTCTGAACCATTTGAAAGGAGGTTTGTTGCAGATTATTTTTACATGTTTGACCAAAGTAGCCAACCGTTTGTTTTTGTTTATTTTACATTAATTTAACACTGGTCCCCAGTGTTAAAGGTTCATTAGAATTAGAATCTTTACATTTATTTCAGTTTTTTTATGATTTATTCTCAGTTGCTGAACTAATTATATAGTTTTTACATGTTTGACCAAAGCAGTCAGGATACTGTTTTAATCAGCTTCAGCTTCTTAATTATTGATTTTATATTGGCTGTTATACTCCTAATTGCACTGGTAAGACTAATTAAAGTTGTGTAATTTCCACATGTTTGATCAACCTTATGAAGCTATTGGTGTATTTAAGTTTAATTCAGGACCGTTTTATGTCAATACAGCATTGCTTTTCTGTATTGATCGGTATCAGTTGATACTAACCTTCAGATATCTGTATCGTATCGGATCAGAATCAAGGATTTTTGCAAAATGCAAAAAGAATCTGTTTTTATGTACATTTTATTTTAAACTATATTGTCAAAAATAAAATTTTGCTCTTCTCAATAATCAGCGGAACATTTTTATTGACATTAAAGCAACCAAACTCTTCTTCTGATTTTTGAACAATTTTTAGTTGCACAAATGTTTAGTAGAATGATGTTTCTGTCAAAATGTGACGATTATATTCCTATAAACGTAAAAGTGATTTCCAATCTGATCAGGTTGTCTTCTTTCTGATTTTATCACTTTAAGGTGAGATAGAAAAACCATGAATTCATTTCCATGCACATAAATTATTTATCTCCAAATCTTCATGCTGGAGCTGTAAGTAGCTCAAGCGTCAGCTGTTGGTTCACCTGAGGGGAACATTGCACACTTACATGCTGATGCTGGCTAAACAGGTGACCTTTGACACCTTTCTGTGTTTCCCCCACTTCTGAACAGCCGCTCAGAAATAGAGTGCTGGTTGCAGGCAGAATGTTCATAGCCCTTAAAAGGTGATTTAAGAGTTTGTTTAAGCAAATATGTCCAAATCTGCTTTTTTTTTCCCAAATGCGACCTCTCTCTTTTACTCCTGGAGAAAAGTGCCAACCTTTGCCTGTAAAGTATATTTAAATACAAGTTATCATTGGAAAATACACTGATCCAGTTTTTTAAGAGATTATTTGAACTACATTTGTTCCGGCGAAGATAATATATTCTCTAAATTATAGAAACTTCTCACATGAAAGGTGAAGCTGCAGCAGTCATGCTAAAAATAATTCACACTTTCTTTCAAATCTTTGGTTTTACATATTAGGAAATGAAAGAAAAATGTAATTATGAGTAGACCTGTCATGATAACTAATACTGCTGGACGATAGATTTTCCCAGAATTCCTTGTGATACACGATAATTTTGTTGTTTTGATATCATTTTCAAGTAATATATTAATGATGGCAAAATAATAATAATAATAATAATAATAATAATAATAATAATAATAATAATGCAAAAACACATTCTCAAAGATCAATCGATTTTAAATTCTAATTAACATTTAATTCTAGAACTGGATATTTTAAATATCCAAAGTAAATAAACAACTAATAAAACCAGTTATGAAGTCCTTCAAACAACAGTCCAGTTGAGACCGAAGCAACAGACTGAAGACTTTTATCATCCAGTTTTTCAACAAAGAAAAGAGAAAAACAATAAATCATGCAAATGGAAATTATTGAGCTCGGCTTAATTTATCATGTAATTATTGTTACTGATTTATTGCCTATTGCGACAGGCCTAATTATGATATTAAATTGACAGATTATTGTTATGTCATCCCAGTGATTCAGTAGCAGAGTTGGAACTAATTATTATTTTAGTTATTGGTTATTCTGGTGATTCATTGATTGATTGGGGGAAAAAATGGCACATTCACCTGACTTTTTATTTAAGCCTTTTTTATGCAATAATGAAATTTTTATTTCCAAAAGTGCATCAACGCTGCATTTCTTACTGTGTGGTTGATCAGCTCATTGAATCTTTTCAGACTCTCCATCCACTGGATGATCCGAGTTATGACGTGTAAATTTCCCTTTGGGATAATTATGTTCACTAATTTCTCAGTTTCACTTCACAACATTCTGAAGGAAGTTGGCCATAAAAATAGACATGTTGAATGTTTTGGTCTCAACTAGCCCTGTTTTGAAGTTTGCAGAGACTTCATGATGATGTTTCTGTTGTTTTGTTTACTAGTTTTGCATGTAAAATGTCTTCCAGCTCCAGTGTTAAATGTTCATTAGAATTTAAAGTTTCTTGATCTTTGAGAATTTGGTCTTGCATCGTTATGCCATTACTATTATATTGCTTGAAAATGATCCCAAAATGACAATATTTTGTGGCTCAATGTGATTCTATGAGCTTTTTGAAGCATAGAAGTTGGTCATACATACATTGTTCTTGGTTAAAGAACCTGATTGTGGTCCCCAAGGCCGGCCAGATACAGGAGCTAATGATTCTGCACCACTGCAGGCAGCCATGCTTCTCCTACTAGCCTGAACCTCCACTTCCCGCTCAGGGCAAAGAAAATGACCTCATTCTGCCAAATCCACCACAACCGCTGCAGCTCAGCTGAGGTAGAATGCAAAATATCCCCTTTCTCATTTTAATGCAAATGTGCTGGTCACTGGAAGAAAACAGAATTTCATGTTGTGATCAAAATTCAGCGACGTAGCTTAACGCTATTGTTTACAGCAGTTTCTGTGGAAGAACGTAGCCGACTTTTTATTCATCTGTCAGCACAACCTAACTATGGAGAGCCATTTCAGCCAAAATTTAATACGTAAATAAATAGATAGATAGAATAATGCATATATAAATAAATAAATAAAATAATAAGTAAATGTGTTAATAAATAAACAAAAAACTAAAATAATACATAGATAGAATAATACATACATAAATAAATATCTAAATAAATAAAATACTAAATAAATATCGAAATGAATAAAATTATAAGTAAATGAATGCATGTATAAAATAATAATAATAAAGAAGCTAATTAATCATATTCTTATTTACTTTCTGAACTGGCTCTCCATGCTTAACGATGTTTTTCATTTCTGACTTTTCTTCTGTCAGTCAGTGTCTCCAGCGTTTCAGAGCAGAGTTCGCTCCGCATCTTATTTCAGTTTTAAATCATTTGTTGCCATATATTTTGTTCCAAAAATAAAGAACAGATTCATAAACTTTTTAAAAACTTTAACAAATCATGACCAGCCCATCCATTATGCATGAGGGACATCTTCCACATTAGGTGCTACACAGTAGGAAATTGGTGCTCCAGATGGCGCTGCAACAAGGCGGGGAGGATTTGGACGCAGTCGGGCAGAAATGAAATGTCTGTGGACAGCAAGTGCAGAGTGGATGTTATAAATCAAGGATTTTATATCCAAACATGACTTATGAACATTTGTACTTTTGCTCAAAGCAGGCTGGACTCCTTTTTTAGATGTAATTTCAAGAAAAGAACTTTGTAAGATGTACTTGTCTACACTTAAGAAGCGCTCTTTGAAAGAGACACTAACTCCTTTACAAAGGAACTTTAATTTGGGAACGGGAATGTAATTATAAATTAAAAGTTTTAGATTGTATTACAGACAATGTGGATGAATAGATCCATAAAATTAATGTAATAGCAAACCTTTTGTAATGGGAAGGCAAATATAGGTTTAATTCACATTAATATCTTTAAATTGACTCCTTAAAAACTGTCACAATAATAAATTAATTGCATCCTAAATCAAAATGAGCTCTATCATTTCTATTCTGATTATTAATATTTTTTGAAGGGTAATTTTGTTTGCAGAGACTTTATAATCCATTTTATTTATGGTTTTGGTTGTGTTTTTCATTTTGTTTTATTTTTGATATTTAAAAATATCTTAATTTTTCAGTCTTAAAGTTACAAAGTTAAAGTTTATTGGTCTTTGAGAGGACGATTGTAATGCTATTATCAATTAACTTGAAAATGGTCTCAAAACATTATTTATTATTGTTATTATTGTTTATTGTAATTACTGGGACAAATCAATTGAGCAAAATGTTTTATTGCGACTCAAAATAAAGTCCAGCAGTGTTAGAAGTACTTCAGAACCTGAACTGTGAGCATAAACTAGAAATTTGACTTTGGGTTTTAAGCGCTCCCAGCAAACAAAGTATAAATATTGAGCTTCAGTGGAATTAAAATAAAGATAAAGGAACAATACTTACAAGTATTTGCACCTTTATGAAGGAGAGGGATAGTTAGGATGTGTTTACTTCCTGGTTCTCCTCGCCTGTGTTGATTCTTCTTCTGTTGTTTCTGCTGGGGAAGCGACTGAACCTGCAGCTGCAGCTGAACACTTCCTGGCAGCAGATTTCAGGGAAGGCATTTATTTCCCCAGAGCTGCTCAAGGCCTGGGACGTTGTTAGGTCTACCTTGGCTGCAAAGTGTGTGCAGCATTGCAGCATTTTATGGATGAAAAGGGCAGAACTGTTGGACCGGCAGCCTGGATAGTCTGCAAAAGCTTTTGTATGTTTTCTGCCTGTCAACTCTGAAATGTTCAGCACCAGGAAATATAATCAAAATTTACATTAATTATATGAATGTGGGAATCTGCAGCATCACATTTGGAAAACATTTGAGATTTTTCTGTGCTCCACTCTGACCAACCATGCCAATAATAATTTCTGTTCCTGTGTTTCCTCTAGGTGGTTTGTTTCCCAGGGGCGCCGATCAGGAGTACAGCGCATTCAGAGTTGGGATGGTTCAGTTTGGGATGGCAGATTTCAGACTCACTCCACATATAGACAACCTGGAGGTGGCCAACAGCTTCGCTGTTACAAACTGCTGTGAGTTTTGCTATATTATCTTTGTCTATTTTTAATCAATTGGTCATTTTATCAGTAAACCTGAAATGTGGCATTTGACAATAATAAATAAAAAAAAACATTAGCATTAGCAAATCAATTCAGAAATGTCATTATGCTAAGAAAATTAGTCTCAAACTTAAGTGTGTCATTGTGTTTAACAAACTCATATTTACATAGTTTTATCATTTCATCCTGACTAGTTCTCAACTCAGTTCAACCAGATCAAAACGAACAGTTCATGTTCACAGTTCTCCAGTTTAATAACTTAAACTGAGCTCAAAACTTTTACTTTAAGCTCTAGCTATTTTTAATTCATCTAATATTTTGTTTTCTGAAATGAAAAGGTTGTTAGTATATAAATATATGACATGAGATCATTAAAAGTCCTGTTTTATTCTCCTCTGCTGTCTTTGCTCTTGTATTTTACAGTAGCTGAATTTATTATGCACATATTCCTTTCATCAACAGGAAGTATAATTTTGACTGATAGGTTCTCCATTAAGACTATGTTTGTAACTGCAGTCACCTTTAAGCCTCTTATTACTGTTAAGTCCATGACGACAGGATTTACCAGGATGTTGTTTTTCTCTCTTTAAGCTGATGCTGTACAGCGGAAAACGAACATTAAAAAACACACAGTGAAAAAAATGAAAGATGAAGTTATCTTTGAGAAGAAGCACTCCATCATTTAAAGACAGAAAATTCAAGTTTAAACAAATTCAGGTTGTCTATATGTCACATTTATCATTATGGACTCTAATAAAATCTAGTTTGAGTTCAAACTGCTGATTAGCTGATTTTTTTTTGTTTATGTAATTTAAACATGTTATTTTTTTGAGTTACTTATCAACAGGAAGATCAGAAAGAAAAGTTTTTAACAGCAGTTTTTCTGTAGTTTCTAGTTTTAAAGGGGACCTATTATGCAAAATTCTAAATTAATTGACATTAACTTCACTTTCTGCACATTTTCATACTCCCATGTGGGTTTCTGCTGCTTTTTAAAACAGCCACAGTGCTTAAAAATAAAAACCAGCAAGTTTTTTGCCAATAAATTTATGTTTTTTGGTGTCTGGAAAATGAGCTGTTTCAAAACCCTCCAGATTGTTAAATCACATTCATACAGCACTGTGCCCTGGCAACCCAAGTGGAACTCTGCCCATTACCTAGCAACCCAAACAGAGCTCCAGCACATTTGGTCAGCTGGTTTTACTGCTGTAATCACTGCTGGAAAAGAGAAGTTCTTTGTTGTTGGCTTTCCAACCAGAAACCACTTGCTGCATTCTTGTTGGTTGTGCAGGAGGCTCTACTAATGCTTTTCAAAGACGTACGGTCGAATAATTGTATATCTGTTTGCAACAATGTCCATATGAGAGTGTAAACGTTGAGTTTGGGGGTGTGGCCAGCAGCAGCTTTTTTGGATCTAAAGTGACAAGAGGCAGAACTGAGCAGACTGAAATCTCATTATCTAAGAATGATTTTGTACAAAAACATGTACTGAACTAGACCTATCCTAACCTGTTCATGGAAGCGTAACAGGTCACCTTTAAGGATGGGCTCTTCATATTCTGTAGCAGAATATGAGCTGAAGGTGGTGTAGTCAAGTTTAAAGCAAGGAGAGACAAATAGGCTTAAATTAGCAGCACAGATCCTTTCATCAAAGCTGGTTAGAGTCTCTGCTGCCCATGCTGACGCACAAGACACTCAGCAGACACTAAACCAGCTCCTACGGGGGAAGTGATGCGGCTCTTTCTCAGTGAAACATCTGAAGCTAAAAACTCTGAGATCCACTCAAACACAACAATAAGAAGAAGCTCGTCAGTATAAAACATTACAGCAAGGGCTGTTTATATTTAAACATGTTGCTAATTTAGACTTCAGTTGAATTTGTTGAGAATGCGACCCCTCTTTAAGACATAAATAGCTTCACTGTTGCTTACTCCACTGCTTTATGTGAGCTCCTGCTGAGTGATCTGGATCAGTGACCTGATAGCATTGTTCATTGCATCTTTAGAACAATTGGTTCTCCTTTATAGATCCACTCGTTTTGCAACACGTCTCTGCTGTTGGTCTGCAATTTAAAGCATTTCAGTTTTCTGCAGACCAGCTGCAGGTTTATGTAAAGTATTTAGGGACCAAAACATAACTGCCTTTGTTAAAGTTAAATCACTGTTGAAGGACTTCTGAACTGAGAAGCTGCCATTCACCACATTCTGCTTTTGTTTGATGTGCAAAAATCAGTCACTAAAAGATCTTTTTACCTTACTTTGTAACCTGGACAGGTTGTGTTTAGCTTGGCTTCAATAGATGCCTGAGTTTGATTCCAGTTCTCTTTAAAAATGCAAACCCTTCATGTTAACTCACTGATATTTTAAATATGATTTCTGACTTAATTCTTCCTGTAATTCGATTTTGGATCTCAGATATATTTGATCTCAGTTTATTTTTTCAGTTCTATAGAAATATATTCTAGAAACAGATCACAGTTTTTAGCTAAACTTTCTCATTTACTCTGATTCTGAGGAAAAACATATTTCCACTTTTGAGATTATTTGAGAATGAAAAAAGACTTATAACAGCTTCCAGTAGTTTAATACAAACACTTGATCACTTGATCCCTAAAGGTGATTAGTTCGTGTCTCATAACAAAAGGCCATGAATATAGCCATTTAAAATTTGGATTTGGCCTCAGTTTTGATGCATGTTTCCAATTTAAATTACACCTAATTAGCCTAAATGTGTAATTTCTTTTAAATGTTAAATTACTATAAGTTGCCTGTGATTTTTCTGCTGTCCCCTGGTTGGTTTGCAGCAGGAGAGCAACAGCAGAGCAGCTTCACGCAGTCTCTGTAGCGCATCAGCATCTTTAAAATCTCCCCTCACCTTCAACGCCTTGGCCTTGCTTATTCACATGGCCTGCACTTTCCAAATGATTAAGTTTGCAGATAGTGTTCTGCTGATTATTCAGAGGTCACACTTTGTAATAAGGGCAGAGTGGGTCTGAAATGACTTTCACATCATTTATCTTTGTGAGCGTCTTTACAAAACAGTCAAAACGTGGATTTATCCCACGTTTGCATTGTTTTTGTTTGCATGAGCCGGACTGAGATCTTCATAGTGCGATAACCACAAATTTAAAACAAAAATGATTTAAGAATAGCTGTTATTTAACACCAAAAAGTAAGAGTATTGATGTGATGCAGCTTCTATCGCATATTGATTGGTGGCTTTCTTGAAGCATTTAATGATTCAGAAGGCAACGATGCAATTACAAATTGATAATCAATGCAACATGATGAATTCTTAAAAGCCATCAACAGTCCTAAATCTTTCCTAACAACAGTTCCAGTAAACGTTTTGATCCCCTTCACTCATAGCCACACTGTAAAAAAATAACATCTGTAATTTACGGTAAAATACCGGCAGCTGCGGCCGACAAAATTTTATCGTATAAATACAATAAAACCCCTATTTATATGGATTTTACCATGCAAATACAGTAAAATACATATTTATACAGTAAAATTTTGTTGGTTAAATATGTAACCCTGTGACATTTTCAGCCATCTTTAAACCAAATAACCCAATTTTAGAAGAACCAGTAACCTTTGTGGAAGGACCAGAAGCAGTGTGAACCAAGACTCGTGCGTGTGAACCAAGGCTCGTGCGTGTGAACCAAGACTCGTGCGTGTGAACCAAGGCTGGTGCGTGTGAACCAAGGCTCGTTCGTGTGAACCAAGGCTCGTGCGTGTGAACCAAGGCTCGTTCGTGTGAACCAAGGCTCGTGCGTGTGAACCAAGACTCGTGCGTGTGAACCAAGGCTCGTGCGTGTGAACCAAGGCTCGTGCGTGTGAACCAAGGCTCGTGCGTGTGAACCAAGGCTCGTGCGTGTGAACCAAGGCTCGTGCGTGTGAACCAAGGCTCGTGCGTGTGAACCAAGGCTCGTGCGTGGAGTATGATGTGCTCTTATCAGAGCATGATGTAATGATGGCCTGTGGCTAAAGGGATTCAGTGGGATAGCAGCGAAAGCACCAAGCCTTTGCTGTTCACTTGCTCCTGTCCTCCATGTTTTACTGCTACATTGTAAATGAGCTGTAGTGTGTGTGACTTTCAGCACCTGCAGTCATGGTCATCTCCAAATAATAAATCTATAAATTTGCCCAAATGAAAGGCAGGTTACCAATGATCAAACAGATATTAAACCATCAGTTGCTGCTTTGGTGGTTTGACTTCTTTCGACACTCCAGAATCATTCAGGTTGGTTTATATAGTTATGTTTGTTCTGACCTACGTTTGCACTGTATCCCATCTTCTGTCCAATGACTGTGGCTGTATAAGACAAAGTGGGTCTTAGATGCAATATTTAAGAAAACTTGGTATGAAAAATTCTTATTTTTCACATTCTTGTTCTTCTATCTGTATTTTTATTGCTTCTAGAAACAGTCTTAAAAAAACAGCTGTTTTTTTGGCAATAAATGAATGTTTCTAGATGCCTGGAAAATGAGCTGTTTCAAAAACGCCACGGTTGTTAAGTCCTATTTAACGAGCACTGCAGCGTCACCTAGCAACCCAGCGAAGCCCAGCCCGTCGCCTAGCAACCCAAGCTGAGTTCCAGCATGTTTGATCAGCTGGTTTTATTGCTGTATTCGCTGTACAATGACTGCTGGAAAAGACAGGTGCTTTATTGTTGACTTACCATCCAGAAACCATTTGCTGCATTCTTGTCGGTTGTGCAGGAGGCTCCACGTCTGCTTTTCAAAGATGTACGGTTGTATAATTGTACATCTGTTTGCAGTCATTTTCACATGAGTGTAAATGTTAAGTTGGAGGTCTTGGCCACCTGCAGCTTATTTGGGTTTAAAGGAGCAGAAAGGAGTTCAAAATATACAGGACTGACTGAAATCTCTTTTTTTTTTTTTTTTTGCAAAAAATGTAATGAATATGTTTTATACCTGTCCTAACCTGATCAAAGAAGCATAATGGGCCCCATTAAGGAGCCAAAGCTGCCTGCTCTGTGTTTGGGTGTTTGAAGGACGACTAGATGACGATTTAAATGTAAATACCTGAAAGAGGTTATTGATTGCATCTATTTAAATCAGAGATTCGAACACATTTTGAGTTACGGCGGAGTAAATCCAATTTGTTCCTTGGATCCTCTAATAAAACATGACTTAAACTCTTATCTCTGTTAACTTGTCTCGTTAAAATGTTTCATTCATTGTCTCTCTTTCCAGTTTGTTCCCAGTTCTCCCGGGGCGTCTATGCCATTTTTGGCTTTTATGACAAGAAGTCGGTCAACACCATCACCTCCTTTTGTGAGACACTCCATGTCTCCTTCATCACACCGTCTTTCCCGGCAGAAGGAATGAATCAGTTTGTTCTA
Organism: Poecilia reticulata; assembly: GCF_904066995.2. Classification (NCBI taxonomy): domain Eukaryota; kingdom Metazoa; phylum Chordata; class Actinopteri; order Cyprinodontiformes; family Poeciliidae; genus Poecilia; species Poecilia reticulata. Next base: position 28,141,542 of record NC_088830.1, on the reverse strand, counting down.
CAAATGAGGCCAGACATCAAGGGGCCTCTAGTTGCGTTAGTGGAGTACTATAAGTGGGAGAAGTTTGCCTACCTGTATGACAGCGACAGAGGTAAACGGATTCTCAATGTTCTCTTTTACGTTCATGTTCCTGCTTCACCAAATCTTCTTTCATTTCTGGATTTAATTGAGTAAATATAGGCTGATTTGATTGGCTTAAGGTCAGAAACAGTCTGAGGAAATTAAGACACTAAAAAGTAAAACAAAAAAACAGTTAACACTATTGTGACAACTACGCCAAATTAAAAACCTAAATACAGGTTACCAAGTATTTTTGTTTGGTTTCTAGTGCAAACATCTTAAAATAATTAATAAGTAACCTCTCAGCAAGGATATGGGAGCTTTTATTACGTCAATAATTCCTTAATATTGATAGACAGTGCTGGTTCCACTGGCAGATTAGTTCACTCCGGTATCAGGTCTGAGTCGGTTTCAGAGATTGATAGGGCTGAGATCAGTTTCCTCGCTAATGATTTCCAGCTAACATTTAAACTGGCAGCATTGGTGCTGCCCCAGCAGCTGCACTGGAAGAACAGATTGGCTCTTTTTTCTGGCCACTCAAAGCCATTTTCCACTCCAAGCACCTTTTACCTATTAACACTTTGTCAGCCTCGTATTTTTTTTTGTCCAGACTGTTCAATATACAAACTGTACTAGCAGTGAATTATTTCTCTAACATCCTCACCTTCACTTCTTCAGCTGTTATGTCCTGACCTAAGACATGTCAGCACAGAACGAGGGGAACTGGGACAGAACCACAGACTTAAAGACAAAATGCTTTCACTCCTGGGAACACCGGATACTTCCTGGGGTTGGAATCGGGGTTGAATTACCGAAAAGAGTTGGAAACTTATTATTCCAATCCTAATTCCAATCCTCCTTTCCCAATTTTCCCAATTCTTCCTTCCCAGGTTCTAGGGTTGGAAGGTGAATTGAATAACCAGAATAATTAAACACAATAAATAAATAACAATAAGCATAACCTAACTAAAATAACGGAACAGCTTAATATTTATATTAAATTGTTGATTTGTTTGTTAAATTCTTCTTGTATCTATTGAAAACACAGGGATGTTTAGAGGCCTCTGTGTCATTTTGTATATCAGAAAAGAAACAGTCTTATGTAAGAGAAAGCACTCAGTGTTTCCTGTAATTAATTTGACATTGTATATTCATAACACCTTCTATCTAATAGGGATGTATTTTCATGTTTTTCCATTGGTTTCAATTTGCAACCACTTTGTGCTAATTTATAGAAAAATGAAATAGCCTGTTTTTTTTTCCTGTTATAAAATTAAATTCTCCTGTTCTCATGCTGTGCTGGTTGGTATAAAGTCCTGTTAACAGCTCTCCCTTAATGAGTTGAGCTCTGGAAATGCCCATTAAATTTTCTAAAAAAAAAAGTAAGGACAAGGGACGAGCCTTAATTATTTTTTTGCTTTGTGTGTGTCTGTAGGTCTTTCTACCCTTCAGGTGATTCTGGATACTGCAGCAGAGAAAGAGTGGGTGGTAACAGCAATAAATGTAGGAGATCTGAAAGACGAGAGTAAAGATGAAGCTTACCGCTCCCTCTTTCAGGTACCGCTGCTTTGAAATTATCTCCTAACTGCATAAAGTTCAGGTTTGTCTTCGATGTACTGAGTCTCTCACACATCTAGCAGTCTGGATACCAGCTGAGTTATTTTCTGATAAACTGATGCTTTAGGTTCTGACTGAAACTGGGCCCATTTTTAATCACCCTGTACAATTAATGTATTATTATGCAGTATGGTATAAGTGCAGTTTTATGAAGGTTTGGAGAAATGAGGGTTTAGGGAAGCGTCTCGAAGGAAGTTAAATTTGTTCAGTTTTATTGTCTGAACTCAGTTTCATGTCTACATCTTAAAACAGCCCAAAAATGCATATAAATTAGATTTTTGTTGTAAACATTCTGTCTAAAACCAGGAAGATGTGGAGCACATCACCCGAGGTTTAAGTCCCTACACTGTAGTTGAGAGAACAGACTCTAAAATGCTGCTGTTAGTTTATAAATCACTGAACGGTTTAGCGCCACAACACCTTAAAGATCTGCTGTTGTCATAGCAACCTTCCAGACCTCTCAGGAGTTCTGGTTCTGGTTCTGGTTCTGGTCTGCATCTTCAGAAGCAGACCAGATGTTGTGTTTTAATGTACAGCACTTTGTATCAGCTGCGGTTATTTTAAAGTCCTTTATAAATAAAGTTGGTTTGGTTTGGTTTATATGCACCACAAATCTGGAACAAACTTCCTGAAAACTGAAAAACAGCCAAAACACTGAGTTCCTTTAAATCCAGACTAAGATCGCAGCTGTTGAGAGTTTCTTCTGAACCATAATCGATGAAACATTGATCAATATATGTGATGTGTAACGACGGCAGAATGTAATCTTTCAGTTGTTGACTTTGTGTTTTTATGATTTAAAGCACTTTGTATGTCTTGTTGCTGAAATGTGCTATACAAATAACATTTGATTGTGATTGGAAGTCTAAGAATGATACTTGCCATAGATTAGAAAGAGATTCACAATGTTCAGCATTTCCTTCATATCAAGCAATTTATATTTGCATTGTTAATTAATTGTATTTTTTTTCCATGAACAAAATTTACTGAATTAACTTCAAAGATTTTTTTGACAAAAATACCCAAGAGAGCTGTAGCTAATAGTTGCTATAAGCTGAATTTAGCTGAATTTTCTAATGTTAGCTTGTGGTTATGTTACTCAACTTAAAAAGACACTTTGTTAAGCTTGAAGCTCTTTAAGGTTAACCATGAACAACTCTGTTGTTTTGGGGGAAATGATAAATTTCATCCATTCATATCTCAGAAAAGCGTGAATGTCTGTAATGAAGCTAAATTTGTGTAATGAAGCGTTCAGAGTGGTGGGAGTGAGCAGTGACTTGGATTCTTTACATCATTTGCTTCTGAGATTTTGTGGAAATCTGCTCAGTTTTGATATTATCCACCCACTGGAACTGGCAGAGATGTATGTGCGGAGTGCTGTGTTTAGACCCCAGGTACTGACATAGTTAGAGGAGGACTGAAATACTGAGAGCTATGATGAAAGGAGACGTGGAGGAGGAGGGAAGCTCTAAAGATGCTCAGGAAGAGAGAGTGACATGATTACAGTGACATGTAAAAAATGAGGACGAGGGGCTGATTTACTCTGCGAAAGTAGGTAAGAAAATGCTTATTGACAGCTTAGAAAGTGTGAACTTTGGATGTGATTAAAAAGGAAAGTGACAAATAGAACAGGAACAGCCTAAAGCAAAAGTAGATAACCGGCTAAATCCTTTTTGTTATTGTGCTTTCCTTCTAGAGTCAGTAACTAATGTGACTAACTGTGGAATACATCAGTTTTCATTTTTAAAAAGAACAACAAATAAATAACAAATACAGCTGGATGGGTTTTAAATACACCTTCTTGTGTCTCTTTAGGACCTGGAGATCCGTAAAGAGCGACGCATCATCCTGGACTGCGAACAAGATAAAGTCAAAGACATTATGGAGCAGGTGGAGTTCAGTCTTCTCAATAATCTGCTCCTGGTTGAAATCTGAGTTTCTGTTAAACAGAAAACCTTTTACTTCATTAAAGCACAACAGAGGCAGTCCGTGGTGTGGATTATATCTCTGTTAAAATACTACATTTGAACAAAAATATCCATTATTGTCCCTCAGTTGGAAAATTTGGGTACACTAGCAGCAAAGTGATAAACGAGTTGAAGCATGTAGATTCAGACAAAGGTGAAAAAATGACAAAAGACTGTGCAGTACTGTCAAATTTACAGCATAAGAACAAACATACTGTGCTGTCATCAAGAATGGCATAAGTTGATTCAAAGAAATGTGGAAGTTTGTAGCATAAACCAAAAAAAAATGAACAAAATGTGCATCTGTTAACACTTATTGAGTTTGTTGGTATCAGTAGTGAACGTGAAGGGAGGAAGGATCTGAGACAACGCTGCTTTGTGCACCAAGGATGCAGCAGTCCGTCAATGAAGGAGAAGATTTGGTAGTTAGTAGTTGTGTTTAGATGAGTCTATGTGTGGTAATAATTATGTACAAAGTAAGGGAGAAAATGTTTTTGATTTTTAAAATCTAAAGACACAGACTGTAAAGATAAAAACCTGTTTTGAGGGTTTTTTGTTGTTAACAAAGTGTATTCTCCTTCCCCATCAGGTGATCACTATAGGCAAACATGTGAAGGGACACCACTACATCATCGCCAACTTAGTGAGTCACGACCCAACACCTTGCAACAATCTGCACATTTTTCCTTTTATTTGCAACAGGTTATTTTAAATTGACACATATTTACAAAAACAAAGTAAAATTCTCAGTCAGGTCCTAATGGCAGACTGCAGGTTGGACCAATCAAGAATAACGAAAGGCCAATATGAGTTTGTGACCTTAAACAAACCAATGCTGCAAAAATACAAAATCTTACCAAGTATTTTTTTTTCTAGTGCAAATATCTTAGTACAGAAATAATAAAGAAATAATAGAAAACTAACTTAAAAGTAACTTTTCAGTAAGAAATAGGACAAATAATTCCTTAATATTGATTTTAAAAGTTCTAGTTCCACTGGCAGATTATTTTACTTATAACAATTTATATGTATAATATATATTACATATTATATTAAATTTTTCCCATGTTGTAAATTAAATTATCTGCCAGTGGAACTAATATTTTTCATCAATTACTGACTAAAAACAAGATCCTACTTCTTTCTGAAAAGTTACTTCTAAGTTTGTTTTGTCTTTTTTTAAGTGCAAGAAGCAAAATATACTTGGTAATACTTTATGTTTTTGTTGTGATGTTATTATAGTAATAAAAAATATATTTTCCTTATTTCCAGTGTAGCTTGTTGAAAATATTTTAAATATTAAAGGAATCCCCCTCATTATGGTGATATAAAGCCGCATGGCTGATTACAGCAAAACTCAGAGAGGTGGAGGTCCTGATATTTTTTTTTTATCTGTTCTTTTAAACAGTATAACAAAAAATATTTATGACAAAACAGCCGTTGTAAATCCTCCATTTACTGTGTGTCGATATATGTGAGTTCTGGTACAGTTAATAGGAGTGACAGGTTAGAAAAACGAGAGAAAAACTTTGTTGTTTTTGATCTTCCAGGGATTTTTGGATGGTGACATCTCTAAAATCCAGTATGGAGGTGCAAACGTATCTGGATTTCAGATAGTTGACTTTGACAATCCTGTGGTGGCAAAGTTTGACCAGCGGTGGGAGGCTTTGGAGGAGAAGGAGTATCCTGGAGCAGATACACGAATCAGAGTAAGAAACAACAATAAGAACAATTCAAAGGGGACCTTTTATGCTAAATTCACCTTTTGCACATTTTTGTTCTTACATTTGAGTTTGTGTTCCTTCTAAAAATCACCCAGACATTTTTGGCAATAAACTAACATTTTTTGTGTCTGGAAAATGAGTCGTGTCAGAAACTTCCGGAATGTAACGACACAATTCAGCAGCCACTGCCCGTCACCTAGCAACCCCAATGAAGCCCAGCCTGTTGCCTAGCAACCCAACTTGACCTCCAGCATGTTTGATTGGCTGGGTTTACCTCTGTATGTGCTGTACAATGGCTGCTGGAAAAGAACACTGTATAGTTGCTGTCTTACCGTCCAGAAACCGCTTGCTGCATTCTTGGTGGTTGTGCAGGAGCCTCCACTTGTGCTTTTCAAAGATGTACAGTTGTATAACTGTGCATCCTTTTGCAGTCATTTTCATTTGCGAGTGTCATAAAAGGCGAGTTTACCAAAGTGACCCAAGTGGCCTCTTGTCACTTTATTTAGATTTAAAGCCACAAGAAGCCCTAAAACAGCTCAAAATAAACAGAAGTGACTAAAAAAGCAGACTAAAATCTCATTATCTAAGAATGGTTTTGTGCAAAAAAATGTATCACTGACCCATCTTAACCTGTTGAAAGAAGCGTAATAGGTCACCTATAAACAATCTTTATTCCTTTAACAGTTATAGGAAAGAAGATTCTGACTATCACAGTGATTAGCAGAAAATGTCAGATTATAGCCTAAAACAATTATTTTGTGATCTTTTAGTACACCTCTGCCCTCACCTACGACGCAGTCAACGTGATGACTGAGGCGTTTCGCTTCCTGCACAAACAGAGAATAGACATGAGTCGCCGTGGCAACAGTGGGGACTGCCTAGCTAATCCCGCAGTACCCTGGGCTCAGGGCGTTGAGATTGAACGTGCCCTGAAGCAGGTAACTATGGACTGGAATGACCTTCGTCAACAGATGTCACTTTGTATCGTCTTGTTTTGTCTGTGTGAGGAACTGCAAGTTTCAACCCCCATCCCCCTATTGGTGTTGTTGTCTATGCTCAGCTACGTACTTTCATTTGCCGCCCCCCGCGTCGTTCAACCAGACAGCCATTTCTAATTCATGGGGGGAGGGGGGTAGAAAATGTTTGGAAACCACTGGGGGGGGCGCAGGAGAAAAAGTTTGGGAACCACTGATTTGAAGTAATTTTTGGTGTCTTCAGGTTCAAGTTAATGGTTTAACTGGAAACATTCAGTTTAACCAGCATGGGAAGCGAACCAACTACTCAGTGGCAGTCATGGAGCTGAAGAACAGCGGACCGCTAAAGGTAACAAAACAAGACTTTCTAATGATATGTCTGTGTTTTTATTGACTAAAATCACCGTTTTGTTGCGTTGTGTGCTTCCAGATTGGCACTTGGAGTGAAGCGCATAAGTTTGAGGCAGACAAGCAGGATATCAATAATGACACGACGGGAATAGAAAACAAAACCGTCATCGTTACAACTATACTGGTAAGACACCATCACACTGCAGTTATCATGAGATCGAACATGTATGTGTCTGCATAAAAAACTAGATTATTTCAGAGAAAATTCAGCTCATTATGCAGACAACTTTACTCCTGTGCTTTTTTTTTTTTTTTTTTTTTTTTCAATTTTGTGTTTGGAAATTTAAAAACACAGTTTAAATTTTTGTCATGTATTATACTGGTTCTACTGATCCAGTGAACTGAACATCCTCCAGAATTATATTGTCAATGTGAAGATTAGTGCTGCAAATAATCATTATTAATGGTATCAATGGATCTATCGATTATTTTTGATGAATTGGTTAATTTTTTAATCAATTAATTTTCTGATTAATTAATTAATTGGATGAAAAAACTGTCACAGTGGCACATTCTGCAATTTTTTAATTGAAATCTTTTTACATGCAATATTAAAAATACATTACAAATGCAACTGAGCAATTCAACTTATTTTTTAAATAAGAAAATAAACATTTTACTGTCAAAGATAATTTTTTTTCAACATCAACATGTGAAAAGCTTAGGCCTTTCTGCTTAATTTATCAATACAGTGTAGGGCTGAGCTGTTCACCATCTTTTGGATTAACCTTTAGTAATTGTTTAGCAAAAGGAGCTTAAAAAGATTTTTTTTTTTTTACAGTTTGAGCTTGGTGAAGCTAAAACTATGACCCTTGAGTTTTGGGCAATAAGTTATACCACTGAAAAGTCTGTTTATTTTTCCTTACATTGTGTCACAGGTCAAAATCTTTGTGGGTTGAGGAGTTTTTGATTACTGTCCTTTCTGGGATTGGATGGTTGAAGTTTCAAAATAAAATAATTACTTTTTAAATACCTGCATACTCTGCTGTGTTCCTCAGCCTACAAATACCTTTTTCATAAAGATGTGGAGCCATTTTTGGAAAACTAAACAGACTTCCCAGCAGTACAAGTCTACAAAAATAATATAAGATATAATAAAATAGTTGTTGCTTTTTGTGCTGAGTTTAGTTTTACTGATTTCTGCATGTTTCTGGTTATAGGAAGCTCCGTATGTGATGCTAAAAAAGAACGCTGATGAGCTTCAAGGCAATGATCGCTACGAAGGTATGATGGTTGATGTTTGTGTTTTTTAACCACACTTAATGATGTTCTACAAATTGATCATTTTTGTTACACAGTTCTCTAGAGCTGATAGCACATTTATAAAGTGTTTGCCCTTATCTCTCTTTTTAATCTTTCTCTAAAAACCAGACGGTCAAATTCAAATCCAATTTAATTTCTAAATTGTTACCATTGTTGTCTAGGTTTTCAAAGAAACTGTTTTTTAACCCTTTCATGCATGAATTATGATCCTTTGTGTCTGGATATTTTTTTCAATTTTTTTATTAATTTTCTTAAGGCATAAAAAAAAGTAGGAAAAAATTTTGGGGAAAAAAATATTTATTTTACTTTTTAGGTGATCAATTGTAATTTTCTCCAAATACAAAGTTGTTTTTTGAAAAATACATCAGTAGTATTGTTTTTTATGAGTTATCTGATGTTGCAATATTTTTTTTACCTGCAAGGGTCGTCTACAGTAGAAGGAGGTACCGGGTCGGTTGGTTGCTTTTTTGTCTGTCGGCCATATTGGATTTAACAAAAATCATTTCTAGCATTTGCAGCTGATGGCCAGTAGTTGATGGTGTATTTTATGATGCATTAGTGTCCACTTCAGTGGTCTGTGTGCATTTATAACATAAAAATCCACCAGAAGTACAAGAAAATGGTTTTTAGATAGCTGTCCTCTGTAGTGACCACTATGAAAGGGTTAATAGAGTAGCTGATGAACTTTCCTTATGTTCTGAATTGATGCTTATTCACACCAACCTACAGAGCACAGAATGTCATTTTAGTATTTGCTTTATGTTACATGTTTTTGTGTCCTTTTATTTTAGGCTACTGCGTTGACCTGGCTGCAGAAATCGCAAAGCATTGTGGGATACGCTACAAGCTTCGGATCGTAGGAGACGGAAAATACGGAGCAAGAGATGCTGAGACCAAGATTTGGAACGGGATGGTTGGAGAGTTGGTGTACGGGGTAAGCTGGACGTTCTGGGAACAGATGTGACCCGTTTTGGTCGTGCTGGTCAGGACTCTGGCAGCAGCAGTCTGGATGAACTGCAGCTTACTGGTGGAGTTATTTTTTAGCTTTTCACAGAAATCATTAAAGACAGTTTTATAAAAGAAAAGAAAGTCAAAAAAGAGTTTTTTTCTAAATAGATATTTTTAAAATGTAAATCTGCCAGGGCTTTTAATAATATATGGCATAACTGTGGGCTTTCAGGCATATAGTTTGTTTGGCCTTCACTGCAAAAATACAAAATCTCACTAAGTATTTTTGGTGTGTCTTGTGCAAATATCTTAGTACACTTGAAATAAAACAAAACTAACTTACAAGCAATTTTTCAGAAAGCTACAAGAGCTTTTTTAAATAAATAATTCCTCAATATTGATTAGAAAAGTAACTTATTCCAGATTTTTTCACTTATAAATAAAATGGGGAAATGTCTTATGACAGAAATTATCTGCCAGTTGAACAAGTTTTTTTTATCAGTGTTAATGAAGTATTGACTTAAAACAAGCTCCAATATCTTGCTGAAAAGTTACTCATAAGTTAGTTTTGTTTTATTTCAAGGACCGATACAGATATTAATATCGTATTGGTGAATCTTTATTTACAAAAAGACCAAATACTGTAAAAGGACAGGTTGAATGAGGTCAAATCGATTTAAATTAAAAAGTAACACATCACAAATGTTTGTTTTGGGAAGGACAGATGTCCTGTTCAGATGGAACAGATATTTTAACCAACTCTTTGTTTTTTCTCTTGCACAGAAAGCAGATATAGCAGTTGCTCCCCTGACGATCACTCTTGTTCGGGAAGAGGTGATTGATTTCTCCAAACCTTTCATGTCCCTGGGAATCTCAATCATGATCAAAAAGCCTCAGAAGTCCAAACCCGGCGTCTTCTCCTTTCTGGACCCACTAGCCTATGAAATCTGGATGTGTATCGTCTTCGCCTACATCGGCGTCAGTGTTGTCCTCTTTCTGGTGAGCGAAACCTCAGATATCTAAATGTGAATAATAAATAGCTCTGAAGTTTAAATAGAACCAGTAATATATGGGACCTGCTTGTAATCTAACACTGGTGTTTTACTCTGTGAAATGATCAATTATTTATTAAAGGTAAATGTTTTAATAACTGGACCAAAAATACTTGGTAATATTTTATACTTTTGCAGTGTAAAATCTTCAGTATGACCCGTTAATGAAAAATATTTCTCCCTGGAGGTGTCGAGGTTCAGCCCGTATGAGTGGACGCTTGAGGAGCCAGAGGACGGAGCGTTGCCACTGACGACTGAATCAACCAACGAGTTTGGGATCTTTAACTCTCTTTGGTTCTCGCTGGGCGCGTTCATGCGACAGGGCTGTGACATTTCACCAAGGTTGGTACGACACACCGTGTCACTAATGTGGTACTTAAAAATGATATGCTCATCAATATCAAGTATTAGTGAAGTAGTACAATATTTTTTGTACAAGTTATTTCCTCAGTTCCCATTCAGAGCATTTTATACCAAACACTCTTTGGAATGAAATTATTCTTTCTTCTTTTTCTTTATTCTAAAAGTTGCTTTTCTGCTAGGAACACAAATTAAGTCATGCAAATTTTTTCATAGCGTGTCCCAAACAGAGCTGGCCCAACGGATGTCTGAGTTAAGCGGTTGCTTAGGTCCCCCACACCACCAGGGGGCCCCCAAGCTGTATATTTAGTGTTAATCAGCTGATGTTGATACAACACACTTAAACACCATTCTGTATTTCAAATTCCAAATATATATATATTTTGCTTGCTACTTCTGTAAGATTAGAATTAGCAGCCATAATAACACTGATGTGATGTAGGCTCAATACGAATAACGCTATTATTATTTGTTAATATTGTTAATTATTGCTATTTAATTTCCCTTTGGGATCAATAAAGTATCTTTGAACTTTGAATTTGAGTTGCTGATGATAGTAGGTATGGTACAGACACAGAGTAGCTTAATAATGATAAAGCATCTGGTGTAGACTTCTTGGTATGTGGGGCCCAAAATGAAAATCTGCTTAGGGCCCCAAAAAGGTTTGGACCGACCCTCTAAGTGTCGTATAACAGCTGTCATTAACTTTACTTCCAACTCGCAACCATTTATTGTAGAAGAAGCAAAAAGTATTTCATGAGGGTACACGTATATTTTATTGGTGTGATGTAATGCTTCTAAAAGTCATGTTTTCATTAACAAAGTGGTAAATCATCATAATTAACATAAATAAAGACTTTCAAACATCACTTAGTGATAAAGTGTCTAAAATAAATGGGCTTTTCAATAATATTCTAATTTTGTGAATGGGTCTCTGTAGCTAGGAGAGAATCCACCGGTCAGAACCTGAGCTGTGTGTTTCTGCATGCAGGTCTCTTTCAGGTCGTATAGTTGGAGGGGTGTGGTGGTTTTTCACTCTGATCATTATCTCATCATACACGGCCAACCTGGCTGCCTTCTTGACGGTGGAGAGAATGGTTTCTCCCATTGAGAGTGCTGAGGATCTCGCCAAGCAGACAGAGATCGCTTATGGGACGCTGGACTCCGGGTCAACCAAAGAATTTTTCAGGGTAAGGTATTCTCCAACAACAAATTATTCTTCCTAAAGGCGAATAATAACTATGTTTCCATTGATACACGAGGAATGACTGGCAGGAAGAAACCTTAATCACATCTCACCATTCATCATTTAATCGTTTTTACATGTTTGTCATAATTTTAACATTTGTAAGATACTTAAAAACCAACTTTTAATAAAAATGTGAAATTCACATTTTGCATGTTTTTATGCTTTCATTTGGGTCTCAGTTGTTTCTAAAACCACCCAGTCATTTTTTGGAAATAAGTTAATGTTTTTTGAGTTTTGGAAATTAGTTGTTTCAACCCCCCCTCGATTATTAAGTAACAAGTGACAGGCACTACATCGTTACCTAGCAACAGTGCAGTGCCCAGCCCGTCGCCTAGCAACCCAAGAGGAACTCCAGCATGTTAGCCAAAGACAAAAGAGAAATCTTACAACCACTAAAATCTGACTCCAGTCCATTTTTTACATTTTGTGGAGAAGGAAGTTGCGCTCATTGTCTTCTTTGGAAGTCTTTTCATGTTGCTTCCTTCAGTGGTTCTTAGTGCAGCGCCACCACAGGTGAGATAGGGAACAGGTTTTTCAAATGGTTTGGTTTGTTTGGCACAGTGCAGTGTGAAGGCGAACCGCACCAGATGAAGATATAACAAATGTTGCAATTTTGGTCCCCAATTGAACAAGACTACCAGGTGTCAAGGAAACAAATGAAGTTTCTGTCTAGTAAGCCTTTCCTGTCCTGAAATAACAACAACCAAGACAAAACTAAATAAATGTATTTGTCTCTCTTTTTTAGCGCTCTAAAATCGCTTTGTTTGACAAGATGTGGCAGTACATGAAATCCGCAGAGCCTTCTGTGTTTGTCAAGAAGACATCGGAGGGCGTCCAGCGTGTGAGGAAGTCCAAAGGGAAGTACGCCTACCTGCTGGAGTCCACCATGAACGAGTACATCGAGCAGAGGAAGCCCTGCGACACCATGAAAGTGGGAGGAAACCTGGACTCCAAAGGCTACGGGATTGCCACGCCCAAACAATCCCCATTAAGGTGGGTGGATCAGTATAACAATGCCAGCCAACCTGCACTGCCATGTACCATTCACACTACTAACCTGCTGCCTAGCATACTGTTTCCCTCGGCGCTCCCGCAGTTCCTTTCTCCACGAGAAAAGGAATGATCCAAATACACTGACTGCTCACCTGCCAGAGACGTCGGGTGTTAACTAGCCAGTGTGTGAGCTGCTGCTGCTGCTGCGTTCACCTGCAGCGATGCTCATAAACAAAAAGAAAGCACACCCTGAGGAGCGCTTATTTTAGTCCCAAGCCTTAGAGCCAGTTGGGTTTTTGCAGTATGCGAGTGTGATGAATGGGGCATGGCAGCTCACTACTCGTTGTTATAATAATCCACCTACCCTGATGACGTCATCCCAGTGGTTTGTATTTTTACTGTGGTTGCCACCTCTGACCCCTGGTGGGGGTGGTTACCGTGACAATGGGGGGTGGAGGGGGGGACGGTTTGTTTCAGACGCCAGGTCTTAAAGTGAGCCTATACAATCAGGAATGTAAAATAGTCACCGAATTTCCTTATTTGCGTCACTGACACCTTAAAATCCAAGGCTAAATATAACTACATTACTATATCTACAGATATGTTAGTATTTTTTAGTATAAATGTAATATTCCCAAGTATTTGACTGGTACAAAAGGAATACTGATGTTGTCCTGCAGTATTCCTGGAACAGTAAGACTGAAACTTTAAGTTTATGAAGTTAAATAAATATTATTATTTATGAAATATGCTCTTTAAGACCTGAATCAGGGGATTGTTGTTGTCTATGACTGTATGACCAAAACATTTGTTTGTATGTGAATGTGTGTTTTCAATCACCCTGAAGGTCACAGCAGATGTTTTATTACTTTATAGCATAATTTATTTGGTTTTCTTCACCAATAATGATGCTTTTTAACCCAAATTTCTCATATCTTCTACTTACAATTGCTTATTTTGTGTTTCTATGATCCCAGAGCAGAGAATGCTGCCGCAGTTTATCTAAGAAAGGGTTGAACTTAAACCACAGACAGATCCTGTGTAAATAGTAAGACATGAACTGATCTGACATTTTATTAGGTACAGCTTGATGAAGTGAGTTGGAGAACCTTTGACCTCCAGCTTGCCTTAATTCTTCATGGCATTGATTTAACAAGAGGTTCTGGTCCATATTTTGGGCTCTAAATTAACTTTTTTTCACTGGCACCAGCACAAAAACTCGGTGCACTCAAATTTTCAACTGCATTGCATTTACCCTTGTTCTATCGTGTCAAAAAGTACAACATTTGTGGGAAAAATTACAATATTCACTGATTAAAGGCCTAGATTTATGACATTAAGCCTAAGATGTTTTCTGACATTGTAAACTCATGAATATGTCAGAGAAGACCCTACTTTTAATATCATAAATTTATGTCTTTAATCATGGAACATTTCTGACTTTTTCACATCAGAAAAATTCCAAGTTTTTTCTTGTAAATATGTGAAATTAATCTCCAAAATTCTGCATTTTTTGACATAAACTTACACAATACAGTACATATGGTTGTTGAACAAGCTCTCTCATATTAACAACTGGTTAATGTGGTTCTACGTATTCTTGCCTGACCAGTTTCATTTAGAGATTTTACATCTATGCAGAAATGAAGGCGTAATTTGAATATGCAATTTATTTCTCTATAATGAATCAGTAGGTTGAATCGATCGGTGGGCTGATAGAAAAATGAATGATTAAGCATGCGTATTTGTCTGTGTTGCATGTTTGTCACTCATGTTGTTTCTTATTTCTTTGTCTTTTCAGCAAGCTGCCAATAGCTGTATGGTTCTCCGCTCCATGCTTTCTCTCTCTCTCTCCCTCTCTCTTTTTCTTTCTCTTTCTCTGTCATTCTTGGGTTTTTATTCAGAAAACTGTCATTTTCAGCATTTAAATTTATAAGTGATTTAGAAAACAATCATTTTTCTTAACTCCAGGTAGCTGATAAAGGTTACCAGAGCCACACTGAGCTGCAGGGCACCATTTCATTTCCTCCCCTTCCAAATCCAAATCCATCAATACGTTTGACTAGGACTACATTACTGTCATTTACCACAAAAGTCAGCCTTATATGTCAGATCTGAACAGTATCTAAGATAAAGATCAAACAATAAAGCAGCACCCACCTCACATCAGGTAATATTGGGCATAACAAACATTTAAGCCAGTCACTGTGCATCAATCATCCTGGATTTGTTCCAGGTTTTTACCGTTTTATAACCCACTGCTCTATGTTGTCACTCAATCATTTACTGGCATTTCAGCTCTGAGTACTGGTCCTCGTTTATAACAAAAACTAAACAAACAAAGCACTCAAGTTTCATTTTAAACTAAAGATTACTGTGAACTTAAGTTTAATCAGTTTTCTCATGGAGCAAAGCGTATATAAAAGACTACAGCAGTTTCACTAATGGGCACAGTTCATGATTTCCTTCCTCATCTATTCATCTATTTGATGGACTGATAAACAGGTGAAATCCTCCAGGTTTATAGGACAAAAGCATCTTTATATATAAAATCCCATTAATCAAAACAATTCATGCAGTCATTGCTTATTTACTCAATTAAGCTCATTGCAGATCACTAACTTCTTCCTCTTCTTACACCGCACAAAATAATATTTCTTTCAAACTTAATTTTTTGTTTTTTACTTTTTTATGTTTTAGATTTCTTAGTTATTTATTTATTGAAACTGCAAAAGAACCATATGATTAATCACTAGTTTCTCATATATTAGGGCCAGGGGTGATGTCACACTGTGTGTATGAGAGGTTATACAGATCTGCAATTAATCAGGATTTCTGTATTAATTCCAAAGACAGACAACATGATTCCTATTTTAATTTGTCTTTAGCATTTCATATTCGCATTTAGCACTATTAGTGCTGTTAGCATTGCAGTGGATACTTATCTTAAAGCTACAGTAACATTTATAAAATATATGTATGTTTTTGTTAAACCAGTCACCATGTTGTGGCAGTGTAATATGAGGCAGATAATCAGTGAAAAGGCTGATCGCACCTATAAGGAGAATTTAGAGAAACCAATTAACCTAACAGTCATGTTTTTGGACTGTGGGAGGAAGCCGGCGGCAGACCACACACAAGCTGATGTACTGCGCTAAGACCCTCCTTCTGCCTCTGATTGGTTCTTTCTGGCTGACTAGTGTATTTCTGCAGTTAGTACTGGGAGAAGGAAGAGAAGCTGATTTTTTTCCACAGATTATCTGTCTTGACATTGTGATAATTTTAACAAATATATGAAAAACATAGTTTTTATAAAAGTTACATATTGCAGCTTTAGCCCCAGAAGATGATCCTTATCTGGCATGTTGCACACCAAACAGTGCTATTTTCAGCTCCATTGATTATTAAAAATATATAAAGGAGTAAAGTTTAAACAGCTCTGTTGGTTATTTTTCATATATATATAAGATCTGACAGATTTCTGTGTGATCACATCATATTAAATTAATTCTAGTTACTGTATGTTTCTGCCTGTTAGGGGGCTGCTGTAGTTCAGAGCTAATGTTGCGAGAAGGCCTGGAAATGCTGTCATAGGATTTTACTTGTTGGCAAAAAATTATCATATGTGAAACAAAATTATAAATTTAGTAACTGAATTTGTTGGCTTTGTATTGTTTGATATACATAATAAAATTAATTAGATTGTTGTGATTAGGGGCACATCTTTTGTTTCAGATTGAGTACAAGAAAATATTATTTATTCCAAACCAAAAGTGTCTTTAAAAAATATATATATGTGTGTGTGTGTGTGTGTGTGTATATATATATATATATATATATATATATATATATATATATATATATATATATATATATATATATATAATTTTTTTTTAAGTAACTGAAGTCTAATCTGCAAAAAAGCGTAGACTTGTTCAGGAACTTTTCTTCTGTAATGGTACTTGCAGACCTCAAGCAACTTAAAAGCTGTTTTATTTATATTTTTTGTGTTTAATGCATTTACTTTAGTGTAGACTAGAGTTAATAGAAAAGTAGTCAAAATGCATATAGTCAAAATATGACTCCATAAAAGGTGTAGTTCTTACACTATTGGTGTCATTCTTTGTGGAAATGTTATGTATGTAAACATTTCTTTAATCTTACTATTTTTGGTTAAAAGTTAATTAAACCAACTTTGAAGGAATATCTTTCTAACTAGGCTTGGTGATGACTGAGCCATTTATTTAGGGTTATATTGCTTCTGTTTACTGAATATATTTTTTCTTGGCTCAAATAATTTGGAATGTCATGACAAAACCATTTTCTTTTAGTTCATGATTCCATCGACACTTTCCTCGACGTGATTTGAGACTTGATGTGCCTGTAACTACAACAATGTGATTTAATTTGTGTGATTTGTTTTACAAACTGAGAATGAAGTTTTTTCAACTGAAAAAGCAGTAATTAAACTTTATTATTTTCGCCAGCAGTAGATCCAACCCAGACAGTTTCTCGTCTTACCCGACTGTAGCATTTCTACTGACCACATAAGTGTGAAATTTGATATTTTGAAATTTAATTTTCTTAATGGAAATGTGGCAATTTAAAAAAAAAAAAACCCACACAAGTCATATGATCAACCACCAACCGGATGTTACTACTGCCACAAACCACAAAGAAGATGGTGGAGCGTGTCTTTTAATGACTTATTTCATGAATAAACTTATTTACGTGTGATTTTAATTGTGTTTCTTATTTATTGGAAACATTAAATTGTGTTTTTTGGAAATTAGCGGGATAATAGTTGCGTTTATGTTACAAATGTTCACAAAATTCTATATTCCTCTAATGTTGAAAAAACACAATTTTGCCATTGCAGTGATAAGAAATACAATAAAAATGTGAATAAGTTCACGCAATAAATCATTGAAAACAAGCCGCACCATCGTCCTCCTACCACTTCCTGTCATCTTTGTCTTTTCTAGCAATAGTAACATCCAGTTGTTGATCATGTTACTTGTGTGATGCAAATAGTGTTTCCTTTGCAGTTTTGTGAAACATACCAGCTGAAAAAAAAACCGCATTCTAGCGCAAATGTTTTTTATCAAAACACTTTTGTTGTTTCAAAATTGCCGTGTTTCCATTTAAAAAAATAATTTTTGTAATTCCAATTTGCGCAAATTTGTGGTCAATGGAAGCGTAGATAGTTACATTTTTGGTTGACATTCATTAAAGCCGCTGTATGACCGAAATAGGTTTTTGAATTGGATGTTATTTATTCAGCAAAATGTTTAGCAAATCTGATTGACTTCAATATATTTCTACTGTTATTAATCCCAAACACCATAAGCAGAGACATCTTAATGCTGCTCCACTCAAGCTGGATAAAAAAAAAATCTAAATTTCAAATGTTTGTTTTCTTATCATGAATTTAGAGTATAGTAGATAATAGGGATTATTAGTTGGAGCAGTATGTTTGTTGCTGATTTAGCTACATTTCAGAGGATTGTTACTGACAGCTGAAATGAACTGCTAACAGCCACTGTGTTCATGTAGAAATGCGGTGAACCTGGCGGTGTTAAAGTTGAACGAGCAGGGGCTGCTGGACAAACTGAAAAACAAGTGGTGGTATGACAAGGGAGAATGCGGCAGCGGAGGAGGGGAGAGCAAGGTTAATACACACACTCGCACACCACCTAACACACACACACACACACACATACAAGCAAAGTAGGAAACAAAGCAGAGGTAAAACTGGGTCAGTCTGGTAAATGTGGAACATGTGAAGAAGCAGCACAGTCACAGGACCACAGGGAAATGTTAAGGTTAGCAGGGATTTAAAAAAAACAACAACAAAAAACAACTGAACTACAGCTGACGTCATAAATCCAGCAGGTTATACTCACTGCCAGCAGGTGGCACTGTTCTCTGTTCTGCTTCTTCTTCTGTTATGTTGCACTCTGTCTGGTTGAGGTCTAATGTAGAATCCAGGTGAGGGTCAGCTGACCTCAGACCAGATGGCAGCAACATGGGCGCTGTTTGCAGAGAGTTTGCACACAGTTTGTCCAAACTCTGTGTATCAGAGGCTCCGGCCTGGCAGGGAACTGCAGCTGAAAAAGCAACAGCCTTTCATTGCAGCACCTCTTATTATCTGTCTCAGACGCTAAACCGAGGAGCCCAGCAACTAAACACTTTATTAAAAAACACATTATGTGTGTTAATATTAGGGGATTAAGGGAATATTCGTCTCACGCCAATATTTGGTGGGCCCTTTCTTAGTCACGAGAACAGGGTAAGAACTGCTGCCTCGTTAATAACATAAGATAACATTGATAATGATGTTATTTATGTTATTCCCATTGAAGAGTGCCAGTAAACCTTGCCGTATTGAAACTGAATGAGCAAGGGACCCTAGACAAGATGAAAAACAAGTGGTGGTACGATAAAGGAGAGTGTGGCTTCAAGGACTCCACCAATAAGGTTAGTTTTCTGTTTGTGGGTCAGTCAAACACACTGTTCACGCGTGTAAATGCATGGGAAGCTTGCACAGTACAGGGAGGACAGCTTAGCTCGAGCTGTGTTATGTGGAGGACACACAAGGTCAAATGTATTTTTTAGTTTCATGCAGATAAGAGAAATAACAGACCACAGGTGAATCGAAATAGTTTTTTGTTTTTTTTTACCTGCTTTCTTATTACTCCTTTACTCGAGCAACAAATTAGAAAAAATTCCTTCAAATGCAAAAATTTCATTTGAGGTTAGCATGAATGCATGAAAAACATTTCTAATTACATTTTGTAAATGGGTTTTCCAGAATGCTGCACTTGTTTTAGAAAAAATGCTAAATTAGTTGCTCGATGTAGCTGAATAAAACATGTTTCTGTTTTCTTTTATTTATCAATGTATTAATTGAAATGTATTATTTCCATTAATTTTAGTGACAATAAGGAGAAATAATCTGTTTTAGCAAAACTCTAAGAAAACTTCAGTTAAGAGAATTTCTTTAGTTTTGTTCTGTAGTTTCTGATCATATAAAGTGTTAATGAAGTGACAAGTGCTAGTAAAAAAGCTCATTAATTTTATTTACATTGTAATGAAAAGTATTTGCTCCTTCACAGATTTCTATTTTTGCTTTTAAATGTTTTATGTCATCAAACCAGTTATATTATCACACAAAATAATCTAGTTAAAGCTATTAAAGGATAAAAGCTATCCATACCAACCTGTCTGCAAGTAAATAACTATTTTATGATGATAACTGGTTTTGCCATCATTCAGCAACAAACAAGCATTTGTCTGGCAGGTTTTTTTTACATCTTTGTGGATGATTTTGGGCTTTAATTCAACTGCAGAAGAGAGGATACTTTGTAAAATCATTAGATATTATTGCCATCTGTTGGTAAAAGTTTCATAAGAGTCACATTGTGGGTTTACAGGAGCATGAATGGTCATGTTGTGCAATTTAGCATGCAGGGTCCACAGAAACTACACCGGTCAGAAGTCTGCTTACACTCAGATTTGACATGAAAATCATATTAATTTTAGGGTTTTAATGATTTATTTGAAACTTCAATTTTTTTTAAGGTAGACAAATTTTACAACAAGCAGCTTAAAGGGAACATATCATTCAAAAGTCACATTTTTGTACTTCCAGTGCAAGTGCTAAAAAAGAAAAAAAAAAATGCCCGGCTGGTGTTTTTTGGTGTCTGGAAAATGAGCCATTTCAAAAACATTCAGAATGTAATGTTAGAAATCAGCAGGCATGGCCAGTTACCTAGCAACCCCAGCCAGCCCTGCCCGTTACCTAGCAACACAACTCAAGCAACAAACCGCAAAATTGCTTGATGCGTTTTGAAATTGGTATCAGACAATGAAAAAAATATTTTTAGAAAGCAGAAATGTGGGCTTATTGAAAAGTATGTTCAATACCTGAGCATAGGTTATTTTCTAAATGTACTTTTAATCTGACAAAAGATCTAGATTCATCGGGACGTATATTTTAATTTACTGAATATAACTATGCCACACTTTAAATGGACAGACACATAGAGGACAAATTTTATTTTAAAATGTCCTTATGGTCAAATTATTTTCAATCTTTTCTAGAGGTGCTGAACCATATTTGAAAAGCAATGTCTGATTTTCATTGATCAATTTTCAGTAATTTTTTATTATCACTTCTTCCAGTTTTAAATTATTTCAGAGGCCTTTGTGGGTTTCTCTGTCATTAACCGAAGAGTACCAACAATTCTGTCCACATGTATGAATATATTTGAGCTTTTATTATCATCCTACATAGGAAAATGAACTGTTCAAATGAATCACTAAAGAGATAGAATTACCTTAATACACAGGATGAGTGTATGTAAACGTCTGACTAGAACTGCTTCATAGCAATGCAATGCTGGAGCCACTGGGTACATTAGTGCACCATTAGTAATGTTGTCAACGACATGTATTTATTGTTTTTGAGAACCTGGTTGAGAGTGATTGATATTTAGAAAAATAAAAAATAATCATCTGTATCAGTCACGACGAGTAGGAACATAAAATAAAAAGTTTTCTTACTCTTCATTTAAACTATAATATTTTTATTGCGATACTGTTGTTTGTTTACACACCACCAGCGACCAGTCTCTCAAACCAGCTTTCCAACTCCCCAAGTTGGATATATGAAATCCAACTTTCTTTACATCTTTAAAATGATAGCGGCACAAACAAACATTTTTGTTGCACTAACGTTTGACACTAATTTTGTTTGATTTCATAAAAGTGGGGGGGCTGGTTGACCTTTTGACCTTTACACTTTCATTATTATCTTCAAAGCCAAAACAGCACAACAAAAAATTTTTGCTGCACAAACGTAGCTGAATTGATTGACACCCATTTTGTCTGATTTGAAGGAGGTGGGGGGCTGGTTGACCTTGGATGACCTCTAGAAACATTTCTTTATATCTTTAAAATGATAGTGGCACAAACTAACATTTTTGCTGCACAAACGTAGCACAAACGTTTGACACCAATTTTGTCTGATTTGAAGAAGGTGGGGGGGCAACTTCACTCAGGTCCAGCTGGTGTCTAGTTAGATGACGTTCAAAAATCTCAGTGCCATCTAGTGGCCTGACATGACAACTACAGCTGGCTCGAGGTGTTTTCGACAGTGCCGTCTAAAACATCCAAAAATACCGCCAGTTCCCAGGCAGTGATCTCATGTAAGCGAAGCCTAAATAACTTTTCTCCTAAAAATGGTTGTTTTTAATTGGATCACTAAAGTAAAATATGAAATAAACATCCACAGTTGTAGTTGTGTAGGGGCTCAAAACTCCTCTAGAACTTTCTCTGGAATTTTATTAAAGGGATTTTAAACCACAGCAGCAATATGAATACAGTTTATTTGGTTTTGAAATTATGCTTTAAAAAAACACATGTATTTGTGTCTTAATGTACCAACTGGCTCCACCATGACATCTGCAACATCTGTATGCAGTGAGATAAGAATCATTTGTCCAGTGTTAGTTTTAAACTGAGATGTTTGTTATTCACAACGACAAAGTAGTCTTATGATTGCAATGTTATAGAGTATTATTGTAAGGAATGCTGATATGAACTTGAAAACAATGTGAAAAGGAACAGCAAATACACTATTTAAAAGAATCTACACTTTCATTAACGGGTGAGGTTTAGATACATAATATACAACTTCAGTATTAAACTATGATGTGATATCCAAAGTTTATATGTCTGTGTGCAGAATTATTTGTTATTTTAATGGTTCTAACCAAAGTGTTTTGTTTAAATTTGTGTGTTGATAAAATCATGTTTGTAGTTATGTCACACCAACACTATTTTCTGGGTGTCCTGTTTTTTGTTGTTTTTATTTTTCTCTTGCGTGTGTGTGTGGGTGCATGTGTGTGTGCACACTTGTTTGTGTGCTAGGAAAAGACCAGCGCTCTGTCGCTTAGTAACGTGGCAGGAGTTTTCTACATCCTGGTTGGAGGTCTGGGTCTCGCCATGATGGTGGCACTGGTAGAGTTCTGCTACAAGAGCCGTGCTGAAGCCAAAAAGATGAAGGTACGTTTTTACACTTTGCTTAAATTTCATTAAAAGGATTTGTTTTGTGTTTCCACTTTGATAGTGTTAATTTGTAAGCTTATGTTATATTTTAGACAAATTTTTATCCTCCCTTTTGTATTTCCTCTAACTATTTACATTTATAGTATTATATAAAAATTATTTATATCCTTTAAACTGGAGATGCACCAATCCAATAGTGATATCAGATATCAGTATCAGCCCTGATATTGAAAAAACAATCTTGTTTGGGTCTTGGTGGCAATGTGCCTGATCCACAAGGGAAGATCTATTTAGTCTAATGCTACGCTCTATGCTCTGAGTAATGCCATTCTTTATTATTTATTTTACATTATATTTATAATTATTAATATAAATAAATTCCACATCCGGTCCCGTTCAATGCCCAATGGTCAAGTGATTACATCACTTAAGCCAAGTCCACTGAGGACAGGAAGTGTCATGTTTATTCTGAATGGTCTCTATCTGACCACTTTGACCTAATCAACATGAAAATGTGTCCACTGACAGAAGACATGTTGGTGTGACTTGGTTTCTAACACTGACCGGTTTCAGTGGGGGATGAGAGAGTGGCGGCGTGCTGAAGTCACATAGGCCGCCATTGCCATATGTTTGGTTCTAAATTTCACAGATTCGAGCCGAGCTGCAAGAAACTCACAGGGATCGATCCGTATCCGCCCCCCAACAGGGATCCTGTTGGTGGGCGTGGCCTTCCTCCTCCTTTTTGTTATTTTTACTACCCAAATAATAATTTCTTTATTGGTTAGATTGTTTCTTGTTGCGTTTTCTGTCCTTGAAAGGACAATAAGGACACACATTGCCTTCAACTCAACTGCTGGCTGGGTCAGACTGTCCTCTGTGAAAATGTGCCATGTTGTACAGTAAGACAGGTCTTATTTGTGAGTTTTCTAAATTTCAAATCCTTGACTTTTGATTTCTGAAACTCTGAAAATTTTCAAAAGTCAAAAATTTCCAATTTCTTTTGAAATTTCTTGAGTTTTTTGGTGGAAATTTACTCTTTTTTTTCTATCTACAATTACCCTAATACGATGTCGTACAAAGTGGACAGAAACTGCTGGAGCTTCTCGAATGTTTATATTTTCAAACAAAACCACGTAAAGAGCATTTTCCATCACACACCGGACTCCATTTATTTGGACCTTTTCTCTTTGCTGCCATCTTTGTTTCACTTACAGCTGGCTCCACTTAAGGATGACCAGTGGCGCCCTCTTCTGAATGGTGGTCAAACTACAGCACTGAAAGACGGTCTAAGTTGATATTGTTAATGAATCAGCTGGAACTAATTTTAATCTAACAAACCATCAATCGAAAATTAATCATACACCAATTAATTGTTTGCGTTCCTACATTATTTGACCAGCATATATACGTATCTTCTTCAGAAGTGTTTCTAACTACTTCCAACTTGTAGACAGAGCGTAGTTTTCGTGTATTTTTCTCTTATGTGCATTCAATTCCATGTGGATTCAATGTACAAATTAAATGTGCTTGGATTCATGCAGAAGTTTGGAAACCGCTGGATTTGTCTGTGCATACACGGTTTGGTCAGTGTAACTGTTGGACTTGTTTCGGTTGGAAATTCTCTTTTGTCTTCATCAGGTTCTAAAATTTGTCACATCTATGTTCAGCTGCATTGAACCACACACAAAAGATTCAATTAATTCATTATTTACAAAACGAAGAAGTCCAAATGGAGATGCTTAAGTAAGAAGTCAAACGTAGCCTTAAACATGTACAAAAGACAAATGAAATCATATATTTACATGCACTGCAAACACATTTTTACCTTTTACATACATTTCTCCAGTGTTTGGGTTTGATTTGGATGAAATGTTTTGATTTACTGTAATTGTGGCCCATTCCTCTTGGCAGGTTTAGTGAAATGAAATCAGGTTTATAAGCCATCTTGCTCTCACTCAGCTATGGAATAATTACTGCAAAGCACTGACTTTGCTTTCATTAAATCACTTTTATCTAATTTAGCAGTATGTTTATGGTCGTTGTCCATTTGACTCTTTTCTGCTTGAACTTTAGCATCTTTGCTGATGGATTGAGATGTTGCTTCTAGACTTTTACATAATGTTCTTTCCTCATGATGCCATCTGTTTAGCCAAGCACACCAGCTCCTCATGCAGCAAAAAAAAAAAACATGATGCTGTAATTCCCATATTTCCCATTGGATGTGGTGTTTTTAGGCTTTTCAATCTTCCTTCTTTAACAATTAACATCATGTCTTAAAATTTCAATTTCAGCTTCATCAGATTATATGATATCTTTTTAAAAAGTCTGGGTGCATTTGCAAACTGTAATCTGACTTATTATTTTCCTTTTTGTGGTGAAGGCTTCTTCTCTGAGCGGCCTTTCAGCTCCTGTTGGTAAAGGATTTGTTTCACTGCAGACATTTAGCCATCGTTTCCACAACGTCTTTTGTTTTAGATGTGGAAATTTGCACATTTCCAACCAGTAGACCTGAACACTGTGAGGTGTGGACATTCCCATTCTGTTTATGCTTGTGTATAATTGTTCAAACATATGAATGTGACATGACTTGTGGACATCGACAGTTGTCTTCCTGATATCTTGCCTTTTGATTTTTTTTTGATGAAACACAGGGGAGCAGGGTGTTTGAGTTGCTGCGTCACAAAATAAATCCACAGATTTGCCTCCATTAAACTTAAATGTTGAAATAATATAGTACTCGTATGTAAGTTTTATTTAAAAATATTGTTTTTTACATATTTGTTCAAACGGTTGCTATGTTGGGATAGTACAGATAGTACAGATCTCCTCCGTCTTCTCCCTGAGGTGGTATTGCTGTCTGAAGCATCGCTCCCAACCAAAAACAACCAATCAGAGCCAGGAGGTGGGTCTTAGGGCTGTCAATCAACCTCATATACTCGCTGCTCAATGTGCTAAAGGCAGAGAAACAAATGACCATTACAGGAAAACCAATTATCTGCCGTTATTAGTGGCTATGCTAAGTAGCATTAGCATACACAAGAGCTGCACACGAGATTGTGATTGACAGAGCTAAGACCCACCTCTTGGCTCTGATTGGTTGTTTCTAGATAGAACTGGGAACACTGGACTGGAAAAGGCAGTGAAGCTTGATTTTTTTTTCACAGATTATCTGTTCCACACTGTCATGACATGGTGAGAGTTTCAACAAATATGTAAAAATATATACTTTATAAAAGTTATATATTACAGCTTTAAATTAATTATTTTTTTACAGTGTAAAGTGTGTGGCTGGATTTAAAAGCTTATATTAACATATAGCACATATTTGTAATTTTACCAAACATCGCTTCCTGTAATAAGTCTTACTTTACTAAGGCAGTCGGTGGTTTCATGTTCTCTTTTTTCAACTTGAGCTCCTGAACGCCACTGAATGGACCCCAAAGTTTTTTGCCACAGAATCGTCTGTTGTGTGGATGTGGATTTTGCATATTGGCGATGCTACATTCTTGCTGACATGTAAATCTCAATGCTTTCATAGAAAACCTAAAATAAAAGGGCAATATTATGTGTTTTTATAGCACAATCAAGTAACTATGTTACCTCCAGTTGTTATAAAAATGCTGTACATATCAAATATGACTTCATTTGGCTTTGTAATTTAATGCCTTGAAATTGGGCCTCTGTCTCTTTAAGAAGCTGCTCCTCTTTCTGAAACTCCGCCTTCAGGAAGTCATCACAACAGGGCTCCTCTATTAACCCTTTGACATCGTTTTTACCAGAGTACCACTGAGAAGTAGCCTGTATAATGAGCTCCGCTGATGCGCAGCTTCACTAGGCGTTTGCTAATTGCCGCTGGCTAGTCTGAAGGAGCTGAGTGGGGGCGTGCTGCTCTGTGAGGCTGAAATTGGGAAGCTCTGAATCTGAGAAGGAGCTGCGTCTCGGAGTTGGAACTAGGTCCACCCGAGCATTTTTGCACTGCTGAATGGTTGCCATGGAGATTAAATGATTTGTCAACCATGCATGAAAGAATCAAAGCAACACTCCAGGTGTGTTTTTGATGAGGGAATAACATTATAACATGATGTAAAGCTAAAAAAAAAAGTTGATTTAACATAATACTGCCCCTTTAAATGTAGCCTCTAGTCACATAAAAGCATCTTCAGAAAATGTTGTCGTACTCAAACTTGTATTTTAATGTTGCAACAAAAATAAATTAATAAATAATAATAGTCAATCAGCTGAAGAGTAACTGTTCTATAATTAAATCAGTAAAGCAATAACGCTGACTTTATTTCCGTTGTAAAGGTGGCAGCCAACACCTTCTCATCACCCCAGCACACAGGGAACTACACACACACTCTGTCTTCTCCTCAACATGCCCCCAACTACAACCTGCTGTCTCCCAGCCACCAGCCAAACTACGCCACCTATAAAGAAGGCTACAACGTTTACGGCATTGAGAGCGTCAAGATCTAACACGGGTAGGAGAGTGATGATTGATAGCTAAAACTTTGCTCACCTCACAGCCATAGACAAAGGTTTAACCAGGCGGCACTTCCCGGGTCAGCTGGATTCGGTGCTGAGCATCTTCAGTGGCACATATCCAATGTGTGTGATTTACAAAACACACAGAAGATATCTTAAAAGATACAGCAAGGAGAGTGGTAAATAAATGACAAAATATTTGAATATTTTTTACATATTCTTTACCTACTTAGTAATATGTTTTTTTTTCTCTAAATTCTTGCTCAGAAGAAATTATGACGCCATACTAGAGCCATTGTGTAAAAAAAAACAAATACAGAAGGCGGAGGAGTAATTTTTCCAAGAAAAAACTAATACATTTCTGATTTTGAAAAATCAAAAAAATTGCAAGAAAAAAAATCTGAAATTCTGTTTTCTCAGGGTTTTTTAGACTAATCTTAGAATTTCTCAGCTTTTTCTCAATTTTAATGAAAGATTCATTCTTTAATCTTAGAATTTCTGTTTTTTTTCTTGCAAATTTTCGAAATTTCAAATTTTTTGAGAAAATTTATTAAACCCAGAATTTTTGAGTTTTTCTCTGAAATATACTCCTCCTTTTTTTTAACTATAATTACCCTAATACGCCGTTGTAAATTATTTCCTAGGATCCTTTCTAAATGATCTGCTTTTACTTAGGTGCTGTAGAAAAACGGGAACAAACAGCTTCAGACTATTAAAAAAATAGATTATATTCTCTGCTGTGAAACTGGATTTGCCACTGAAGATGACAATTACTGGATTTAATTACCATAAATCCAGGTATGACATGAATTCAGCCATTTTGATAACAGAAAAACCCCACACTGGCATGCAAAGGAAATTAAAGGTCAAAACTGTGTATGGCTGTGATTATCCTGGCATTTGTTTACTCCTTATCCTGAAGCTTGCTCACTCCTGCTCCCATTTCCCTTCACTCCTCTGACCAGTTCTTCAGCCTCTTTCTCTCCTCCTGTGTGTTCTCTGAAAGTATTCCTTCTTCCCTCTCCTGTTCTTCCCTCTTTTTTGGTTTTTCACTCCTCTTCTGCCACTGTTACCCTTTTCCTCTGGTCCTTTGTAATTTATTTTTCTCCAGCACTTTTCTTAGTTTATAGCCAATCATCCTCTTTGAAATAACTTATCGAAGGTGGACGTAGAGAAATAATATGGCTGAATGCATTTAAATAGTTGGTTTTTTTTCATGCTTGCTTATTTAACAATAAAATTCAAAGTGCGTTCTGTTTTAGTCTGAAATCTGGGCTCTTATTTTGGTGGTATTATCAAAATCAACTATGTAGAAATAGCAAAAACAACATTAAGTAATTTTAAGCTTCTGGCTTATTATGTTTAGAATGTTTGTGAATAGTTAAAGCGTTGAATTTACTTCCTCTAAAGTTAGTAATACCAAAATAAGAACCCAGATTTCAACATAAAACACAAAATATTTCAAATTTTATAGACAAACCATCAAAAATGAAACAACTATTTAAATGTATTTGATCCTAATATCAGTCTTTTAAACCCGTTGTTCAGATGAGGGGGTCGGTCGTAACTTTTCAAATCATTCCTTGCAGTTGATTTTTATCCTAATCAAATGACCACTAACAGAATGGTAAATGTTTGAATACAGACGTTTCTTGGACTTTGGTTCTTATGGCCTTATAATGCCTTTAAAACGATTGTAGTTTTGGATAATATGGCTGAAAAACTTATCATATCATAAAAGTTTTATATCAGTCAATATCAATAATTGTTGATTAGTTTTTTGTTTTAACTGGTGCGGTGACCTTTTCTGTTTTATCCACAGTTTTCACTCCACAACATTGTTTTTAATTTTTAACCAATCATGGTTAAAAATTGGTGGTGAAACCTTAAACTGCTGCTCCTCAAATTACTCTACAGTTTGTTGCCAGGTAACCAAAGAGTGAGTGAGTTGCTAGGTAACCAAAGAGTGAGTGAGTGAGTTGCTAGGTAACCAAAGAGTGAGTGAGTTAGCTGATTCCACTAACTCTGCTTAGCACTGTGACAGGTTGAGCAGCCTAAAGCCTTTCTTCTCCCTACATCTCCCAGAATGCTGTGCGGTATGCTACAGTATGTAACTTTTGTTGAAATTTTGTAAAGTTTTTTACATATTTGTTAAAACTGTTATCATGTTGTGACAGGTTGTTATGAGACAGATAATCTGGGAAAAGATTAGAAATGCACCAGGCTGTCAATCAACCTCATGTACTTGATGCTCAATGTGCTAATGAAAAAAACGTACCGTTACAGGAAAACCATCTGTGGTAGCCTTAGCATTCAGAATAGGCTTTGCTAGCTTGCAGCGTAGCAGAGACTAAGGTGGAGAGCGGTGCCGCATGAGATTGTGATTGACAGCACTAAGACCCGCCTCCTGGCACTGATTGGTTGTTTTTTATGCTTTTCTTCAGATGGCAATAGTAGCTCAGGAAGGAGATTGATCTTTTCACAGATTGTCCATCTCATACTATACTGTCACAACATTATGACAGTTTTAACAAATATGGAAAAGTATTTTTTTGATAAAAGTTGCACACTACAGCTTTAATTTCAATTCAGTGGTATTAAGCACACCACCTCTGACACAAATCAAATCAAGGTAACTGTATTTTCATTCCCATACAACTGAGTTTTTTTTTTGTTTAATTTTGTCAACCACTTACTATTAGAATTACAATTTATTATTTTTCACTGTACACATGCACAATGAGATTAAAGATTACATTACATGTAGCTGTTATTTTATGTCTGATGTGTAATTAATTACACTAAACTGAACATGTACTGGTACGCAAAGCAGCTGTCACATTGTTTCCTATACTTGTGTGCTGGCGAATTGAAAAGACATTACATGTGGATGTAAACATGTGTCTTTTTGATGTGCTCATATTTATAATGTTATGCTTATACTTAGTTCAGTAGAGTAGAATTCAGTGTTCTGCTGCATCAGGTTTGTTACTGTTCTGTAACATCGCCATCTCATTTTATTTATTTTGTTTATTTCATTAAAAAGGATCAGCTTACTATCTGAGAATAAAATGTTCCAGGGGTTAGATAATTACTATGAGAATGAATCAAACGGTAAGTAACAGTTTTTGTTTTTAGTTTCAAGCATCCAGCATCCTGAGGTGAGTAAAGCCTCTGTAGAAAAATTGTGAGATTAAGGAATATTATTGGGCTTTTGTTGAGATATTTGATTAGCAGTGGCATTGATTCTCCAGCAGTCGTCCAGTGCTGCTGAACTCATGTGGAGAAACTTTTTCTGACTTACTTGATCTTAATGCATTTGCTACAATGTTTTATATATATTTATTAAAACTGTCATGATGCCATGACAGTGAAATAGATGATAAATAATCTGTGAAAAGATACATTTTTGTGCCTGTGTGGATTAATAACATTAACATATCTGATTATTTATTAATATGTCCAGGATTTGTTAAGCTTTTTAACATAAATTGCTCATATAAAGAAGATGGTTTTAAATATGACAAATTTTTATTAGCCTATTCTTTCACTGTTTTTTTTAAATATACAACTATTGTGCAGTGTAATCTCAGTTTAGAGAATGTGTATCAATGAACGTATGGTTGCATTTAATAACTTAAGTGCTAGTTTACATTAAAAATTATTAGTTTAATACCAAGAAGTAGTATTGGTTGAGTAATTAACTGTTATACCATTAATTTTTGCATTTTGTGGTGTACAAAAAGTAATGTACAGAAATATTTATCGACATTCTAAACTTTGGTCTTGAAAACTGAAGAAAATCAATTTTGTTTAAAGGACTTGATGGTTGTTCTTATAAACACCTTTTACACTATTGCTGCTGCATCCAGAAACTTTACCTGGCAACATTAGAATATACAGAGCTTTTCTGGCATGAAATGTCTATTATTCATGAGTAGCGGTGACATTAAACGGTATATGTGTAAGAAATTGAAAGAACACCAAGTACAATAAAATCGGAGTTTATTACTGAAGTCCTGCTTTAATTAAACTAGTTTGTTTGTCTGGTTTGTTTGTTGAGGTGTGAATGCGTAATCAAACTCTGATGCGGACCAAAAAAGCAAACTCTGGTAGGCCTGAAGTGAACTCTGCTGCGGTTCGAATGCATATGTGGATGTAATTGGACCGGAAATCGTTCCAAAAACAGGAGATGGACTACAGCACAGGGCATTCTGAGTAAATTCAACCAAAACAAACACAAGATTCTAATGTTGGAGGGACTTTCACACTTGTGGACTTTCACCAGAGACAAAAGAGGGGAAAAAAACTAAAATCTGACACCACTCCATTTTTGTTTATATCTTGTGAAGAAGAAGTTGTGCTCTGTGACTTCTTAAGAGGTTATCATGTTGTTTCCTTCAGTAGATTCTGGTGTAGCGCCACCACAGGAGAGGAGGAGAACAGGTTTTTCAAAGGGTTTGGTTGATTTGACACAGTGGAGTGAGAAAACAAACTGCAGCAGCTGAAAATGTAGCGAAGGTTTCAATTTTTTTGTCCCAAATCGAACTAAGTCAACTGGACTATCAGATGTGAAAACTCAGTGTAACAAACACACACAACAGTAACAACTTTCCTTAAGGATTAGCAACATTCAGACAACTTATATTGCTTACACTGTTTAATTTCTCTATTTTACTACAAAAAAATCAGCTCAACCCAAGATCAGAAATCAGACACAAAATTCTGATCGGATCATCACTACTAATTTTATTTTGCAGCACAATACCTGCCAGCTTTGATTATTGTCACCATTTTATTTATACGTGACCTTTTTTATCCCTCAACAGATGAAATTCACGGATGCAATGCGCTCGAAAGCTCGTCTGTCTATCACTGGGTCAACGAGTGAGAACGGCCGTGTTCCAGTGGCTTACCTTCGCCCAGGATTACCCATGAGCCTCAGTATGACTGACCTCTCATGACCTCACACAAGTCAGTGCCTTACAGCCAGTCAACACACTTTCATCGATCCCCGCTGTAAGAGAAGTGGACAGGAAGGGTTGCCCTCTTCGAGAAAAAGAAAAGACACATTACCAGTAATAATAACGGGCAACCTGCCCCGCTTTCTATTCTGGATTTTAGTCATTCAAAACTCTAGAAACTCTCTAATCCTTTACATCTGGTCTGTAAAAACAAGGCAGATGTCCTTCTGAAAAGACCTGCCCACTTGTAAAACGAAGATCGAAGGGAGAGACGGCTGGTCCTAAACAAATTCATGACAAACAATCAAGCACAGAGGACAGTTTTTTTAAGTCAAATATTACTTGTTTTGTAGATTTTTGCCATGGAGGCTTCTCTTGTACAGAAAACAAGGACAACAATGATGCCGATGTTCATGCAATAACAACAGTTATCAGGGATGCGATCAGGAACTGTGGGGATACAAGCTGGACCTTGTTTGAAATGTGTTAAAAGTGCCATGAACAAAAAACTGATGTCCTGAAATATCAGTATGTATTGTGATAGATAATGATGTGATTGTTCTGTTTTTTTTCTTCCGTTTTCCTGTAAATCCTTATTTGAGAAACACGTACAAACAACACACACAAACACAAAATTTAAGAGGAGTTGTTGTTGGTGAGGTTCTGGGATTTTAATTATATTTAGCGATGCTGTTAAAAACACCCAACACATGCAACTGAGGCGGACATCCATTCTTCCAGCTGCATCAAAAGTTTCTTTTCACTACATATTGTAGTCAAAACGTCCCGTATTAACATTTTTCTCGTTAATGAACAGTGTTTTATCTGATCTCCTATTTTAGCTGCACTCCACCTTTATAAAATACTCCAAAAAATGAACTTATCTGAGGTTAGCCAAAGAGTCAAGCTTCTCCTGGCTGAATTCCCAGCAAGTTCTGGGTTTTCCCCAGTATCTCTTCCCAGTTGGACTTCCCTAAACCCCCAGTTACAATCTTAGGATAAACCTCAGCTCCTTACTCTCTACCTGTGTTTCCATTACAAGTCTGCGCAAAACTTATTCGAAATTCAGCTAATGGTAAAAAAATAAAAAACTCAATTTCACAATTGTGGTTTTTCCATTAAATAAGAAATTAAATTGAAACCACATGTGAATAAGTTTGTTCAATAAAAGTTATGGCAGCGACGGATGTAAACGGTTACATTACACCAGAGACAGTTGGACGTTCAACAATAATTGAATACATTCTTTGATGAAAATTAAAACTGAGTAGCAAAACCCGAACTAAAATTAAATATTTGACTAATAATAACTAATAAAAACTAGCAAACACACTCTAAAAACTAACTTTGAAATGGACAAACAGAAAGTCTAATTCAAAGACTTACACTCCAATGAAAAAGACAAAACTTATAACCCTGGTGCACACAGATTTTCACTTTCACCTTCATTTTGTGCCAGAGACTTTTCCTGCAGGGTCAAAAAGAGAAGGACACCTGCCAAAAACCTGAACTCAACCACTACTCATCTTAGAATGAAAATATTTTAGCACAGTGTTAGTTACTTTTTTATCAGATTTTTGACGTTAAGATGATAAAGGAGAATTGTAATCGCATTATAAAGCGATCCAGTGGTCCACATGTATGATAATGTCCAAATGTAACGAGGGAAATCAAAAATTAGATGATTTAGTTTCTGAACGTTACCAATAGAGTTCTGTACAATTTCTTCTAATTATTAATATTGTTCTAACATTTTGAAAGAAAACAGCATCCTTGCACAGATTAAATTAACCTGAAAATCCTTCAGAGCCACAAAAGACATTTTGTTTAGGTTTTTTTTAATATACACTGCACTACATCTGTTTCTGTAAATATGATGATGTGAGATGAATTTCTCTTCTTTTTTAAAGCCAACAACAACAACAGATGCTCACACTGTTTACTGTACATGGTGTACACACTTAAAACGCATCATGCCACACATCCCTGCACCCTTACATTTGCATGTGCGTTTGCACATACTAACAGAAGAGTTCTGAAGCCAAGTGTGTGACGTGCCAAACGGACTGAGAAGCAACCGGAGCTCTCAAATGGCAGCTGCTGAAACTGAAACCTGAGCCAGCAGAAGCTCTCATCGCCGAGAGACAGAACAAAAATAATGTGAAGACTTTTTCAAAACTCTACTGCATCGATGGTGCCAACAATGACGACGAGGAGGAGGACGATGAAGAGCGGACAAAGAGAGCATTTGCATGTCACTTAATTATTTATTTTCTTTCAGATCAACCTGTCAGCCTGAATCCTTGTGACTGGCTGCTTAATGGTGTTTGATAATGATAGCCGTTAGAAGAATATAAACGATATTAATTACAGTACTAATGTTGTTCCTGTTATGTAAGTGTATGCTTTTCGAGAATTTGATTCTGCTGTTTTATTTCTACAAAAACTGATTTTTGTTCGACTAGTTTTAAGCTTAATGAGAAGCTAAAACACGCTTCAAATGGCCAAGGGGTGCGCCTCAGTTTCTGCTAAAAGACACATATCATTGTCGCCATGATCACATGTGACTGGTTTATCTTTGGGACTTGGGCTGAGTTCACACTGCAACCTGAAGTGACCCAATTCCGATGTTTTTCTCAAGTTGGATTCGTTTTTTATTTTATTTATTTACTTTTGGCGTGGTCGTTCATACTTCCTAATGTGAGACTTGTATCCGATCTCCAGTGTGAACTGGAAATTACCTGAAAGTGCCCCGCATGTGCAGCAGAGGGCGCAATAACGTCACACATATAGAAAGTGCTGTGTTTTGCTAACCACCGTAAAAAAAGTAGTAGTTCTCAGTGTTTACGGAAGTAAATATGGATGCTAATGGTGGAGCTTAGCTTACGATTTTGAAGTTATTGTCCGACCGGAGCAGCATATTAACAGTTTAATCCTCATTACGGTCCGCCAAGGTTGTCGTTTTTCTTCCCGCTTGCACGTATCAGGACGCAGAATAGTGACGTTTGTCGAGTATCAGTGACGTTTAGGTCGGATCAACGCGACCTGGATGTAAAGTTACATTTCAATCTGATACCATCTGATACCCAAGTGGCCTGGGTCGCATTAAGGCAAAAAAAAAAATAATAATCAGAATTGGGTCATATCGGATAGCAGTGCAGCCTAAGGTGTGTGGAAATCATCACAGTTCATTGCTGATTCTGTGTTTGTTTTATCTCTTGTTATAAAAAAAAAAACTTAAATAAAAAAAAGGTTACTTTTCAGTGGTGAATCTTTCAATGTAAGGCAGTTTGTGGGTTATATTTATTGCCTCGTGAATACATGAATAGGCAGAGCGGTACTGTATCAGGGTGACATTTATCAAAAGGCTTGGGACAGAGTGCAATCTGAATCTGTTACTGTAATATTTATTATGTATGTGTGCAATTTGAGTTGGTCTTTTTATTAGTGACTACATCTGATGCTAGCTAACTAAAATACCCTGCAAAACTACCAACAAAACTATTTCACATTTTGTCATGTTACAGTTTTTCATTGGATTTGTGGATTTATTTTATGTGATGGACCAACACACAAGTGACTCTTTAAAATTCTGACAATAAACAACTGAAGAACAGATGCTATTTAAATTTAATAATTGCTTTTAATTTCCACAACAGAATTACACTAAAAGTAACAGGCGTTTCCATTATTTTGATCTATTTTTCCTACTTGGCTACAGATTATGTGCAGATATGAACACTCCATCTTAAAAAATATAGCCATCATCTTTAGAGAGAAAAAAAAGCATTTCTTTATGTTTAAACATAAAAATAGGTATCAAATTGTGGTTCTTTAAAAATAATAGATTTTCTGTAGTGGATATTTATCAAAAATTATAAGTTGTCTTTTAAATGTTATGTAATATTTGCAGCTCTAATATATAATTTTTTTATTTTTTTATTAGGAGTATTGGTGTGAAAGATATCCATATAACAATTATTAGCTTTTAACTAATAAGAAAATCATAATTTTCATTTATTATTCACAATGTCGTGTTGGTCTATCACATACTTTGATGCTATACATTGACGTTTGTGGGTTAAAGTGACAAAATGTGAAAGAAGCTTTTTGCAACGCAACATGTGAAGGAGCCAGAGCTCAAATGGATGCACAGCTACATATCGCCTCCGCAGGTGAGCTTCTGGTTACGAAAAGGACTTAATTTGTTGTATTATGACTTTTTATTTATGTTATTAATATGCAAATGTCACTATAAGGGGGGTTGACTGTATTCACAAATGAACACTCATTGTGTTGATACTTGGTTTGTAATCTGAATATTTACAGTAAATATTAAACATGCATGCTCTCCACCTGATTGTCAATGAGTCATGTAGTGTTCTTTTGTGCATGTAAAAGTATATCAGACATTTAATATCTCCCACAGGAAACGCTGATGCTAATTTTTATGTTTCATTAGGGTTTTTTTTTTTTTTGTTTTTTGTTTTTTAATTGAGGGCAGAGATTTTGCTCTTGTGACAGTTCAGCTTCCCATCCACCAGGGGGCAGTAAACCTTTTTACCACTCAACGCTCTCGCTAACAGTAAAAACAGATTCTGGACCGACAAGGACGATCCTATCCAGTCACAATGGGGTATATGCCACGAGAGGTGGTGACGTATTTCCGTTTGAATTTATGCCACATCGATTGGTTCCGGGTCCTGTTTGCTCCTATTGTTTTTAGCCAAAGCTGCAAGATCTCTACCATGAACAAGACGCAAAACTTAAAACATCTGTGAGCTACTGGTACAACAATCGAGTTTTGTGGTGTGCTGTTGTGTCCAGTAATTAGCCGGTACCATCCAGTGCTTAGTTTTTTCATTTTCCTGCTGATATCAAGGTGACAGCGGACTGTAGCCAAAACTTAGCCACTACAGCTAACACCCGGTTTGTAGCTGCCTGCTATTTCAAATCTTGAGGATATTGAAGATCCAGCGTCAGAAATGGAAGACGGAGGTTAAAAGGGAGCTGTACGAGCTTCGTTCAGTGGAATAATTTGTTGGAGGAAAATAATGCAGGAGGAAATCCACTGCTACGGGAACAGGTTGAGAACACCGCGGTATAGCTAGCCGGCTCTGCTTCCAGCCGGCCCAGCACACGATATACAAGCGCAGTAGCTCAAGACATTATGGTACACCCATTTACGTGCTGCTTTCACAATAAAAGCGCACATCCGGTCCATGTTTGAGATATTCAAAATAGGTTTCCAGCCGCTGCATTTGCAAACAGAAAATAATATATGCTGAAAACTAATGCAAAATAAAAACTAATATATCTCTCTCTCATATATATATATATCAGAAAGTTGCAACTAGATCTGATGTGTAATTTCAAAATAAAAGCCTGTCAAAAAAGTGTTTTTTTATCTTTTTCCCCTAAGTTGCCGTGCCCATTGCTGAGAAACTCTGTTTCCACCACTTCAGAGTGACAAAGGGACGCCTCTAGAACAGAACCTGAAAGTGGCAACTAGATCTGATGTGTAATTTCAAAATAAAACACTATTAAAATAGTACTTTGTATCTTTTCTTTCTAAGTTGTCGTGCCCATTGCTGAGAAACTCTGTTTCCAAAGACTGCTACCACTTCAGAGTGACAGAGGGGCCCCTCTACAACAGAACCTGAAAGTGGCAACTAGATCTGATGTGTACTTTCAAAATAAAAGCCGGTCAAAAAAGTCCTTTTTTATCTTTTTCCCCTAAGTTGCCGTGCCCATTGCTGAGAAACTCTCTGTTTCCAAAGACTGCTACCACTTCAGAGTGACAGAGGGGCCCCTCTACAACAGAACCTGAAAGTGGCAACTAGATCTGATGTGTACTTTCAAAATAAAAGCCGATCAAAAAAGTCCTTTTTTATCTTTTTCCCCTAATTTCCCATGCTCGTTGCTGAAAAACTTTGTTACCAGTGACTTCTCTCACTTCTGGATGACAGAGGGAGACCTCTAGAAGACAACCAGAAAATATCAAACACATACGATATGTAATTTCAAAATTAAAACCTTTTAAAATAAGACATTTTTACTTTTATATTCAAAAATAAGTAGAAAATGTGAAGAGCTACCTCACTCGTCATTTCGGGTTTAACTCAATCATCTTATTTATATACAAATTTTTCTATTATATCCATCTCTATCTATCTATGTATCTATCCATCTTTCTATCGCTATATATAAATACTACATATATACAAACCAAATTCCAAAAAAGTTGGGACACTAAACAAATTGTGAATAAAAACTGAATGCAATGATGTGGAGGTGCCAACATCTAATATTTTATTCTCAATAGAACATACATGGCAGATCCAAACTTTAAACTGAGAGAATGTATCATTTTAAGGGAAAAATATTTTTCAAAATTTCATGACGTCAACAAATCCCAAAAAAGTTGGGACAAAACCATTTTTACCACTGTGTAGCATCTCCCCTTCTTCTTCCAACACTCAACGGATGTCTGGGGACAGAGGAGACCAGTTTCTCAGGTTTAGAAATAGAACTGCTCTCCCATCAGGCCTCTAACTGTTCAATCGTGTTGGGCCTTCTTTGTGGCACCTTCCTCTTTGTGATGCGCCAAATGTTCTCTGTAGGTGAAAGATCTGGACTGCAGGCTGGACATTTCAGTACCCGGATCCTTCTCCTACGTGCTTCATGTTGTTGAAAAATGCAGGGTCTTCCCTGAAAGAGATGACGTCTAGATATGTTGTTCTAGAACCTGAACATAGTTCTCTGCATTAATGGAGCCTTTCCAGACATGCAAGCTGCCCAGGCCACCAGCACTCATGCAACCACATACCATCAGTGATGCACGGAGCTTTGATAACTTGTCCTTGTCCTCCCTGGTCCGGATGACATGGCGTCCCAGTCTTCCATAAAGAACTTCAAATCGAGACTCATCGTCCATTTTGCCTCACTCCATTTTAAATGACTCCTGGCCCAGTGCAAACAGCTGAGCTTGTGGAGCTTAGAAATGGCTTCCTCTTTGCACTGTAGAGTTTCAGCTGCAGCGGCGGATGGCACGGTGGAATGTGTTCACTGACGATGCTTTCTAGAAGTATTCCTGAGTCCATGCTGTTATTTCCTTGACAGTGGCATTCCTTGTCTGTTCTAGAGGCGTCCCTCTGTCATCCAGAAGTGGTAGCAGTGTTTGGAAACAGAGTTTCTCAGCAATGGGCACGACAACTTAGAGAGAAAAGATACAAAGTACTATTTCAATAGTGTTTTATTTTGAAATTACACATCAGATCTAGTTGCCACTTTCAGGTTCTGTTCTAGAGGTGTCCCTCTGTCACTCTGAAGTGGTAGTAGTCATTGGAAACAGAGAGTTTCTCAGCAATGGGCACAGCAACTTAGGGGAAAAATATAAAAAATGACTTTGACAGGCTTTTATTTTGAAATTACACATCAGATCTGGTTGCCACTTTCTGGTTCTGTTTTAGAGGGGTCCCTCTGTCACCCAGAAGTGGTAGCAGTCATTGGAAACAGAGTGTTTCTCAGCAATGGGCACGACAGAGAGAAAAGATACAAAGTACTATTTTAATAGTGTTTTATTTTGAAATTACACATCAGATCTGGTTGCCACTTTCAGGTTCTGTTCTAGAGGCGTCCCTCTGTCATCCAGAAGTGGTAGCAGTCATTGGAAATAGAGTGTTTCTCAGCAATGGGCACAGCAACTTAGGGGGAAAAGATTAAAAAATGACTTTTTTGACAGGCTTTTATTTTGAAATTACACATCAGATTGCCACTTTCAGGTTCTGTTCTAGGGGTGTCCCTCTGTCTGATGAAATAAAGTAAATTTAAAATTCACTTATTGTATAGTGACTGAAAAAACCACATGTTCAAAAATGTTGGTTACATTTATTTACACACAGTGCTGCATTAGTTATTCACCAAAATCTTTTATTGAAAACCTGCAGAAACCCCACATCATAGCGCTGCCACCACCGGCTGCTGCAGTAAACACAAAGCATGATGGGAGCATCACTTCATCTTACCCTGAAGCGCCCATCGCTCTGGAAGAGGGTAAATCTGGACTCACCAGAATTTTAATTTTAATACTAAAAAGCAAAACATTCTTAAATATTCACATGATCAATATTCTCTAAAATATATATATATATTTTTTTAAATATATTTAGACCTTGAAAAACAAAAAGTATTAGTTGCTGAACATTAATGGTGATGTGTGAGTAACAAAATTGACCAACAGCTGCTTTTCAACAGGCGAGTAAATATAGTAAAGAAAATAATTAATTCAGCAAAACAGGATAAAAGGACTGGCAGCTGAAGGCACTGGTAGATGAATATATATATATATTTTCCATCATTTAAATTTATACTACAACCATTTTCTATTAAAATGTACAGATTCTCAATGTATTTGTCATATTTTCCTCAGTTCAGCTTCAGTTCAACACATAATGTTCCTTCAGTTGGGGATGGGAATTAGTACAAGTTGAAATATTAAATCTGGATTTGACCTGTAACATTGTTCCAGTCAAATGATCAGACCACTGCAAAAACTTTTTCATAATGGAAGAAACAAAATAAAGATGAAAACCTAAGATGAGAGACTAAGAAAAGCTTTTCCTCCACAAGCAGCTCCTCACCTTTAAAAAACATAAAAATCACAGGACGAGGAAACCCTCGTCCTGTTGGCGACTAAAAAGCAGAAGCTTAGCTGCTCCCATCATATGCTGAGGAGAACATTTCCAAATCTCCAAATCTCAAACTTCTATCTTCTTTTGGTTCCACCGAAACCTGAAAACCAAATAAATATGGATGTTATATTTCTAATAACTGTGTAAAAAAAACTTGCACCTTCAGCAGATTTTTCATTTTACCGCTTTATGCTTTTTTTATGCAATGATACCTTAGTCGATTACTAAAACAATCTTAAGTTGCAGCCCAAGTAGCGGGAGCAAAACTATTTAGAACATGATGATTCCTCCAAACCATCAATGAGACGTTTCTACATTTCTCTGAATCAGTCCAGTAGCGAACACAAGCCTCGGTACCTGAAGCAGTGCGTGTCCCAGAAGACGTATTTGTCCCAGAGGAGTGGTTTTGTCCAGCTGGAGGCGGACTGCAGGGCTGCGTTCTGCAAAACAACCGCATGTCAACAAGAAGCTGGAAGCTGAATTTAAACTGAGAGATGAACATCTTTCTATGGACCCCCTCCATAGCCGCGCCGCCGCGGTAGAACAACTCCGTTAACAAAATGAAACCCTGGAGATGTAGGTAACTAGTGCTATCCGCCACAAAAAAGGGAAAACTGGTGCAGAAAAACCGATGAGGAAAAACTCGAAACCGACTTTCTGTGTTGGCTACTCTACGCGAAGGCTCGTTGCCATAGCAACTGACAACATCGCCACAAACGTATCAGGGCTCCACGCCAAACTTTTCCCACACAATGAACACGACATTCAGACCGTTACAGTTTTATGC
Source organism: Poecilia reticulata (assembly GCF_904066995.2). NCBI lineage: Eukaryota > Metazoa > Chordata > Actinopteri > Cyprinodontiformes > Poeciliidae > Poecilia > Poecilia reticulata. Next base: position 28,099,921 of record NC_088830.1, on the reverse strand, counting down.
TTTTAGGCTTGATGTTTATTTTTGCTGTTATAAGTGATCACTGGTTAATAATCACAGATGTGGTAGATTAGCTACCGCTGCTATTAGCTAAGCTAACACCGGTGGTTGATTAGCTAATTTAAAACACCTGCTCTACTGATGATCTGTCAGAATTGGTGTTTAGGTTTTATTTTGTAACTGAACCGAAACACACCGAATTCAACATCACATCTACCTGGTACAGAAGTCAAGGGAGCATAACTGACCTCCATCTCCCTCATTAAAACTTTTTTCAGACCTTGTTGTCTACTCTAGGTGTTATAGTGTTGACAATTAGTAGCAAAGCACTGCATCTGTTTTTCTTTCAAAAATCAGGCACATTTAAGGTTTAACGCCTTATATTGTCAACTTAGCTTTAGCAAGCAGAGAGATGAGGGTGAGGTAACGTTGCAGGGGGTCCATAAGTCCAAACTCAGTCTGCAAATTCAAACTTCTCCTTCACCAACCTCTGTCGACCGAACAGATATCCCAGCACTCCTCCTGTTCCCATCCCAGTCCAGAAGCCGCCACTGCCGGTGCCGGCCCCAGAGCGGCGTCCTTGGTAATATTGTCCATGAGTGTAATCGTTGTGGAAACCATAGCCAGGATTGGCGCCTGGATAGCCTGATCAAGAAACAGACAGGTGGGAAGGTGGGAGCGATCCTTAAAAATTTTAATCTGTGACGGATTTTGTTTTTTCTGCTTCAGGTACCTGTGTAGTCAGGTTTGAATCCAGGTGGGGGCGGTCCTCCCATGTTGTTTGGGTGATTATCCTGAGGGTAGCCGGGCTGTCCACCAGTCTGTCCAAACTGGGCCGTGTCCCCACTGAGAAACAGCTTGTAGATACCATAAGCTATGAGGAGAAGCACAGCGACCCCCAGCAATCCCCCTGAAGACTCGCCGTCCTGGGTGTAATGCTGCTGCTGAGGCTGCTGATGATGCTGATGTTGGTGGCGCTTGTTTCCAAAGAAACTGCTGAAGATACCAGAGGCAAGACCCCCAAGTCCTGAGGAAAGTCACAAAAAAAGAAAAAGCACTTTAATATATATTCAGGGAGTTTTTAAATCTGATAGTCCGGTAGAGTCTGTTTGGCTGTCTTGCAACATTTATTACATTTAAGTTTACTGATCTTTGAGAATGTGTTCTTGCATTATTATACCACTGCATTACTTGAGCACGATCTCAAATCAACAATGTTATCGTTTATTGCAATAACTTCTGGAAAATTTTATTGTTCATTAAAACCTGTTATCGTGACACCCATTACACTTCAATGGCTACATAAATAATGTTTCCTCTGACCTCCCCATTGTTTAAATCCACCCTGGGAGCCAAAGCTGCCTGGCGTCTTCCTCTTTCCCTCCTGGGTCAGCTCCAGGGTGAACTCCAGGCCACAGGAGCCCTTCAGGATGTAGTCATCAGCCGGGTGACTGTAACCCTCGCAGCTCACCTCAATGGCACCAAACCTGAAGGCGTTGTCCATGTCCGTCTTACACTCCCACTGTGAAGGAGAGGAAGAGACCCAAACAGAGACTGAACTGCCTGAAACAGAACGTTTATTGTTCTACAACTTAATAAATATATATAAATAAATGTATTTGTTATTCTGACGATTGAATACAGATTTTTCATTTAACTACCTTCTATATGGTACTAGAAATACATTAAAAGATGCATCTAAACAAATAATTTTGTTCATTTTTATAGACAAATAAATAAGATTTTATTCCTTAAAATGCAGTAAGATCACATTCCTTTATTGAATTTGAACTAAGTGAAGCTAAAACTATGAGGTCACTTGAGGAGTTTTGTGCAAGACATTTACAGACTAATGCCTTTTAATCGTAAATGCAAAATGTATATATTTGTACATTTTTGGCACAATTGCTCCTCTGAAGGTGTTGTTTTTTCAGCGAATGACCTTTTTAAGAGATTGCTTACTTCAGTTAACGATTGATCAATTATCAACAATTATTTCAATAATCAATTCATCACGATTAATTTGACTAACTGTTTTGTTTAAACATAAAAAATGTCTTAGGATTGTCCTCAGAATGTTGCTTTATTTCTGTGCAAAAATGTCTGTTTTAATTTTTAAAAACAATTGTTTTTGTTTTTCATCTTTTTAAATGTATTTCTTCACTGCTTTCTCTGTAAAAATCTGGATTTAAAATGCTAATTTTAATTACTTGACATCAGCAAAAGAATGTCTATTATAGTTCTTTTAGATTTCAGTTTAAAATATGCCTCTCATTTCCACAAAGCATTTGCATAAAGTTTGATGACACAGTTAGCTTTTAAAAACAAATATTTGAAATCAAAAATAACCTGATATTTCAAATCTCACTTAATGCCTAAGTAATGACAGAGTAACAGTACCTGAACATCCACGCCATCCCAGCCTCTGTTCACACACTGGACAACATCTGGGATAAAGACATGACAGCCTGCGGAGCCGCCAACACACTTCAGCTGGGGAACCGGGCTGGAGCGCCTCGCTGTGGTGAAGCGGTTCCTGTAGAACGTCAGAGCCTGGATGTCTCTCAGCAACACGCTGTCTGCATGAAGGACAGATGAGGAAGGAAACTTTTACTTCCATGATACAGTTTTAAAATGGAAAGAATTTAAAAAAGGAAAACGTTGCTGAATGCTTACATAATGTAGCCACTTTAGATATACAGTATTTTCCGCACTATAAGGCGCACATAAAAACCTTCAATTTCCTCAAAAGCCAACAGTGCGCCTTATAATCAGATGCGCCTTATTTATGGACCAATATTGAGCCACAACGGGTCTAGCAACTACGTAAACAGCCGCCGACTTCATTTTCCCCGTAGAAGAAGTGTGCGGTGCATGCTGGGATAGTTGTCAGAACGCTGGTTTGTTAATAAAGTTTGATAATACGTTGAAAGCCAGGGGGTTGAGGGACGGGGGAGAGAGACAGAGACTGCGGTGGGAGCGTGTCGGTTGGTCTGTGTTACCCAGAAAGCAGTTGGGCACAATATCGCAACACCAACACCGTGAGTGAAACAAGAGTGGGGCAGCATACTATATAAAGTACTCGGGACCACTTCTTTAAAAATGTAGATGTGTAATAATAGAGTACGAAACAAGTTGGCAACCCAAACTGAAGCGTCTATTCTATGCGCCTTACATATGAAAAAAGTTTTAAAATAGGCCATTCATTGAAGGTGCGCACTTATAGTGCGGAAAATATGGTATTTGTGTTTATATCCACAAACCAGGTGAATGTATTGAATAATAAACGAAGCAGAGTGCATATATATTAACAGTTTATACAGGATGTCAGTAAACATGTTTAAATTATTTTAAAGTTACTTTCATTATTATCATTATTAATCCCATGTTAAAGCTGATGATTCCTGCCCACACCTGCAGTGATGTCATCAGGTTATTACCGAAAGTTTATGCTTTTTTTAGTTGAAAGATTTGTACAAATAAGTATTTAAATAAATATCGAGAAAAAAAGAGAAAAAAAACATAAAACTGCAAAATTCTACATTTAAATGTCCTTAGCATAAGGATTCACTGGCTTCTACATAGCACAAGAACTCACTGAGGAAAACCAAAAAACGTATGTTTTTGTGTAGCATCACACTTATGTGAATTTTCCCAGTTGAGCAATACTTGGCTTTAACCATCTAAAAACATCCGAGGACTGACAGCTAAAGAATAAATTGCAACTGAATTGATTTCCAGTTCAAAACGCTAATGCGTTTGTATTTCATGTTTCTATCATGTTGTTGCACATTGAGCGATAAGGTCGCATGAATTAAAATCTCGCGAGATTATCTGTGACTACAGGTAAACAGTACAATAAATTTGCACAGAGAAAAGTTAAAGCAAAACTAACTAAATGTGGTCGCTTTAACAGACGCCTTTAATGACAAATTAATGGATAAATAATTTTTAAAAATGTATTTGAAACTTCAGGCTCGTAACTACAATTTATCTACAAACAACTAAAGGAAGTGTACAGTTTTCTCCTCAGCTGCAAAGGCAGACACCGCTATAAAGTTAATGCTTTCGGATAATGTTTAGACAGACATTTAAAACCTTAATAGGAGGGAAACCAAACCTTGATTCCAGCTGCAGGTGGTCTCCACCAGCACGAACAGCAAAACAACTGTCACCGGAAGCAGCTCCATGTCCTTGGTTTTTCAGAAGAACTGCGACAATAGTGGCTTCTCTTAACAAACCTGGACTTATTTTACCTGTGAAAATGTCTGAATGAACAGAACGATTTGCTTTTCTATGGCTGAAGCAAATTATTTATTTCAGTTAACGAGTGGAAACGATGGAGCGCTTCACTTCCGGGTACCTCATCGGTTTTCTTTCGTTGATTCTGAAGTGGAGAACTCCGGAACTTTGCACCACAGCCTCCTCTACTGGACTCTGCAGGCAGCTACATTTATCTGGGAAGGACAAGTCGTCAGATCGGAACCTTCCTGGTCCAAAGCAGTAATACTGTAAGCGTGCTGTGGGTAAATTAAATTTGTATTTATTTAAAAAAAAAAAAAAAAAAAGCTCATTTTGTGGTTTTTCGATCTGCATCGATCCGTTTCAACAAACTGATTCATTACCTGTTCACTGCGTATCTTATATCTGATTGTATATTCAAAAACAATGTCATTAGATGGACAAAAATATTAAGTTATATGCAAATTCTCGTACTTTACACGCTGAAATAATTTTTTTAAAATTCAAATTAATAACATAACTACAAAATAACAATTTTAAGCAGAAATAACACTTTTTCACTTTTTTTCCAAGATACAGAAAATCTTACATATTATTTTTGTCTAGTTTCAAGTGTATCTTGAAATAAGACAAAGCAAACTTACAAGTAACTTTTCATCTGAATATGCCTCTAAATAGTTGAACTTAACATCCTATGTTGAGAATCTTAGCAAGAGAAAAAGTACTATTTACATTGGCATTTTTTTTCATTTGCATATATTTTTTAGATTGTTTTGAAGTTATTATTGCATAAATTAATGGAAAATATAGAATATTTGATTGGATATTCTTAAAATAATCTTAAATGTTATGTTTTCATTGGCGATGAACAGAAAATGATCAAAATAAATAGAAATAAAGGCTTTCAACATCATTCTATGTAATTAAAATATGTAATAAGTTACAATATCCTTCACTTAGCAAAATTAGCTGATGAAATAAACTTAATAAAATTCTAAATCATTGAATATGACTGTATACATGTGGAATATTAAGTCAACCAGTAGCTGACTGATATAGATTTAATTTTTAACAAACTAAAGCCTTTCAGGATAAAATTGGTACACTGGAATTGATGAACTGGACCCAGTTAATCCCAGAATAATCCCAAACAAAAGCAGCAGCAAGAGACAAAGTAGTAAAAATTGTTTATTTCATCATTCCCCCAATGTTTGGCCCATATTATTAAATCTCTTCTATAAGTTAGATATTTACATCATTAAGGGCCTCTGATATAATACACCATTTTCTTTAGAAACAACTTCATTTATGTTGTACAAAATGCTGCAAACATAGTCAACAATAAGCCCAAACCTTTTCCCCCTGCAGCAAAAGCAGACATTTCCCCCCACCATTTCATCACAGGTCACAGTAAACTTCACCTTAAGTTATTCCAGTAAGGCAAGCAGTCAACGTCTTTTACAGTTCGTCAAAGAACTAACCAAATAGTGACAATCATACAGTTTAAGACATGGAACAACTGAAATTATGATTGGAATATTTAGTTTGGAGAAACAGCTAATTCAGGAAAACCTGAATTTATTTATTTTCACTTTTTCATTTTGGGTTTAGAAGCCTACAGAAGCTGTAAAGGTGATTTTTAGTCTAAAGAACAATAAAAACATAAAAACAATCCTATGAAAGGTTCATTGCAATGGAGTCAAAAGACAAATAAAACAGCTGCCATGTTTAACAATCAACTACTTCCTTGTCTGCCAGCGTCAGGTCTCATTATTCAGTTGCTTTTATGTCACATTGACACCAAAATGTCTGTTTTTACTGAGCAAAGCAAGCAGTAAACCCATGTAGTGTCTAGGACAACAGAGTCCTTCACCAAGCAAACGATCTGCTTTTGGTATTGAGCGGGCAAATCTGAATTAAAAACATATGTGAAGAGAATAGAGTTGATTTTGAAGAAAACAGAAATAAACCATGTAAACACAACCACCATAAAAGACCAGTTGCCAGTTTAATGTTAAACCCACAGCTCCTTCCAACGACCAGCTGCGTCCAGCTTCCTGTCTGCCAGTTCCTCCCTGGACTGCGTCACTTCCTGTTGGATCCAGGATGAACCCTAAAGGCATTTTCCGGCTGATAGCCACAGCTGATTCATCCAGAATAAAATAAAAAAAACTCGGATGCATTTAGTGGTGCATGTCCTCAGAAAAATCACCGTATTTCTCTCCGGTCGGACAGATTTCTTTAGGTCTTCATACGGCGACTATGTTGTTCATCTCCCATTTCTGAGTGGATTTACTGACGTCACAGTCTGATATGAACACTTTGTGAAGCAGGTCAGAGCGATCCAGACATTTACCTGTGACAAACAAAACATTTACATCAATGAGCGTCAAAACACACGGGCTATTTTCTTTAAAATGAGCAGAAAGAAAATACAACTTTGAAATTTCGCTGAATAAAACTCCATATTAGCTAATGTTAATGCTAGCGCTAAGTATTGATCATTCATGAGGGATTTTTTTTTTTTATCCTTTTGGCCAGACAGTGTTGAGTTATTATTGGTAATATTGTTACTTTATTATTATCATTGTGGTTTTGTTGTTTTTATTAAGATGAGAAATGTAACCAAAGACATGTATTTTTTATGTAATGCTTAATTATTATTTAATTTTTTTTCTGTCTTCATCTACCAAATCAACACAAAAAACACATTTTTCACACATTTTGTTTTGTTTCTGTGTATGCTAACCTAATCTTAATACCCGTTTAATTTGTTTATATCACATAAAAAAAGAATACTGCATATTAACAGTTTAAATCCTTTACTGTCCATCACATTTTGGTATATTTAAATATTTTTGGTCTAGTTTCTAGTGAAAATAACACTTGAAATAAGACAAAACTAATTTACAAGCAGTTTTTCAACAAGATATAGGAGCTTGAATTAAGTCAATAATCCCTTATATTAATAATTCCAGATTATGGGGAAATGTCTTATTATAAGTGAAATAATCTGCCAGTGGAAATAGCACTTCTTATAAATACTCAAGAATTATTGATTTAAAACAAGCTCCTATATTTTGCTGAAAAGTTACTTGTAAGTTAGTTTTGTCTTATTTCAGTTGTAATAAGATATTTGCAGTAGAAACTAAACAAAATATTTAGTAAGACTTTGTGTTTTTGCAGTGAGGTTCTGAAAAGAAAAAGTTTAAAATACCCATAATGCACCAGTAGGCGGAGATAAAGAAAAAAACCACCTACTGTCTGTAAGACTGTAAAACATTTAAAGTTTAATGGAAACAAAGTAAGACAAATGTAGAAAATCGGAAAATCAAATGACTGAAATGCGTTTAGAAGTTAATGTTTTATAAAACTACGCAGACATTTACCTGTTGGCACATGAGTGAACCGATGAAGTTCCTGAAAAACAAAACAAAAAAATTAGGAACAATATTGAAAGCTGATCAACTGTAAGAATCGATAATCAAACGGAGGCGTGTTTGTGTTTCTCACCTTGAAGTAGTTCCACTCAGTGTGCTGGTTCCTCTCGCAGTGTGTGATGATCACAGCTGAATTATCTCCTTTGGTCAGGCACTGGTCGTACTGCATCAGCTGTTTGGCTTCATTAATGCGGAAAAGCTACAGAACCAGAACCACAGAGATACGTCAAACCACATGCACTCAAGATGGCGGCACAGTCTGGGCTGCGGCGGCTAAAGGCTCGACGTTTCTGCATCTTTTATCTCACAGATTCCTAAAATGTCTTTGGTTTCCATCAGAAACACCCGGAAGGAAGATTCTGGTCCAACACGGTCAGAAAGAGACGCTTGCAGTAGAATTAGGTCAAATTATTTTTAATTAATAAAATATCATTTTATGCTTGTTTGTGCACCGTTTTTGTCAAACCCCAACTCAGTCATGGAAGGAGGTCGCTCACTGAACTAACATATATTTTATATGCAACTAATCTATCAATTATACTGACAATTAATCAATTAAATCGAAAAAATTTGCATATTCTACATATTTTTCATATTTTTGTGCATTAAAAATAAACTGAAAGATGCAAACTAATAATTCAATTCCTTTTTAAATAAGAAAGTAATCATCTCTGATTATTATGCAGATGTTACGTTATGTCAGTCCTTCACTTTCACAGAAATATTTGCATATTCTTCTATTTCTGTGAAAATTCAAGGTTTTTGTAGGTAATACTTTCAAAGCTGCACCATCATAGAAATGTCTGTTCATCTTGTTGCTAGGTTACGCAAACCGTCTTCCAGCATCACCACTTCTTTTACCAGTGGAAGAGTGAAAGCGCTGAGTTTTTACCTGGTTCCCTCCCATCCTGTGGCACGGACCAATTTCCACGTTCCCTCCGTTCGTGTGGCCCATGCTGTCGATGCAGTAGCTGGTTTCAAAACCTCGAATCTGCACACATCGATTATACGGCATTCATCAGGAGTAACACAACAAATCAGCGATTTATAAGCAGGAATAAAACATGATGCGTTTGCTTTCTTACCTCCCCCCACTCAACATTTTTTGGAGGAAGCGGGTAGTGCATCGGGATGTCGTAAGCTATTTCCTCCATGAACCATTTGAAACTTTTGCATCGATGCTCCTCCCTGAAAAACATTTTGGGAAAACACACTTTATCGTTTCCCATCGTTCATGACTGGGAAAAGATTTCAGTCTCCAGATCAAGATGTTGACAAAGACTTTTCCCAGATGACTTGTGGTTGTAGCTGCAGCTAAAGGAGGTATTAACTCAGAGAGGCAGACAGAAACACACACCCTACTTTTCAGATTTTTACATCAGTATAGACAAACTGAGTTGGTTTGTCACATAAAATCCCAATAAAATACAGGAAAGTTTGTGTTTGTAACAGCAAAACTATAAATAGATCAATGTTGTGAAGATTATATAATTATTATTTCTCCATATGGAAGAAACCATGTGGTGTAAATTGAAAGCAAACATTTCTGTGAGCTTTGACTGCTGCAAAAACAAAATGTGGCCGTAGTAGACACTGTTAGGCTGAAGAGATTGAAAACATGTTCAGGGAGCTTCATTCCTGATCAAATTAGCTTTTTCTTGCATAACGATCTGTTTCCAATTAAATGTTTGCAGTTCTCACTGGTGTAAGGGTTGCATTTTAAACCCGAGGACCTTTCAGTTTAGTAAATAAGAGATGCAACAAAAACAGATAAATAACACACTATAGGATCCCAGGATAATTTTTGATTTTCTGTCACTTCAGCATCAATACAACACTGAAACTGGCAGAATATTGCAAATCTGTACCAAATGTTTTTTAAGTTTCTAGTGCAAATACCTTTGTACATTTAAAATAAGTCAAAACTAACTTAAAAGTAACTTTTTCACCAGGTTATAGGAGCTTGTTTTAAGTAAATAAGTCTCGAATATTGCTAAACACAAACAAACACAAACATACAAGTTCCACAGGCAGATGTTTAAGACTTATAACGTTGGAAAATGTCTTATCATGAGTGAAAAAATAATTTGTTTTATCAATAATAAGGAATGATTGACTTAAAACCAGCTCCTGATATGTCTTGCTGAAAAGTTACTTATAAGTTAGTTTTGTCTTATTTTAAGTGTATTAAAATGATTGCATTAGAAACTAAAACAAAAATACTTGGTAATATTTTCTATTTTTGCACTAATTCTGAACACTAGTTTTACAAAGTCATATCTAAAATCAAAACAATTAACCAGATAATGAAGGGCATAGCACAGCTATTTATTGGCACTAAATTAATATTAAAAAATAAGATGTTTATACACGTTTCTGTACCTGAAACGTTTCAGCTCGCTTATGTCTCCGTAGGCTAAGGTCAGCGTTTCAGGGCGGCTGGCATAGAAATAGTCCTTATAATCATCCCACCAAACCTCGACCACACGAACGTAGTTCTGTTTGAACACAGAAAAATTATTAGTGTTGTTAGTGCAGATGAAGGTCAGCCAGTGAAATTAAATACATGCTGATCTGAACCATTATTTAGCGTATGAGCAGTGATCCCAAAAGAAATCACATAACTTTTACAGTGCTGAGAGAAATAAAGGCTCCACTTGACACAAACTATTTGTTTCTCCATTTCCTGGATGACCAAATGTTTTAAAAATAAAAATATAAGGTACTGTAAGTGTTTGAGCGTTAGCTTCACAGCTAGCTGGGATCTGACTCGGTGTCTGTCAGCAATCTGTCGCCGTACCTTCAGAGTGGGAGAGGATCCGACGTGTGCAGGTGGGGGGTTTCCCTGCCAGCCCTGGAGTCTGTAGATGTGACCGACCCGAGAACACGGCACAAAGAGCAGCTGGCCGCCACACTGCCAGATCTAGAATAACAACACGAAGCTATTAAACATAAAACGGACATTTTCAGCCATCAGGAAGGAAACTTACACATTAGATGATAAATCAGATTAATCACATTTTTGGTTTTTGAAGATTCAATTTTTGGAAAAACAGGATTTTTTTCACTCCTCAGGTTTCCATAATTCAGAATCGCATCATTTCGTCCAAATCCGCCATTTTGTTTGACAAGCGTGTTTTGTTTTACATCTTCTGTTCATCTGGACTTAATTACATTTTTTAAATTACAAGAATAAAGTCATAACACGACAAGAATGCAGTCGCACAACAACAGAGTCCAAAAATTACAAGAATAAAGTCGTAACATTAACAGATAAAGTCATAATTTTATTAGAACTCCAACAACTTAAAATGAGAAATGTAGAGCATCTTTTGAAGTTATACTCAAGAATAACTTCAAATGTTACACTAAATAGTACTGGATTATTAGATAATCCAGTAGTACAAAGTATTAATAATATTTCTATTACTACTTAGTAGAAATATTTCATCTTTTAACACATCAGCGCCAAATTATTAGCAGGGACAATCGTGCAAACAACAGTTTATTTTGAGCTGCTCATGTCAGATCCTGATAACTAAAAGCTTTTTTCTCATTAAAACAACTTTTAAGAAGTTTTTCCTGTGTAATATTGTGTCTTTATTCTACTAATATTAAGATATATTCTCGCAAATAAGTATTGTACTTTGTTGTAAAATTCAAAGAAGGGATAATTAAATTAAAGCCACTTTTTGAAAATATTTTCTGCCAATAAAATGAGAAATTGGATTTATTTTTACCGCCCAGCCCTACCGTAGAATAATCTAGATATACCTTGTATGATATTTCAAAGTTCTCTCCTCCCCATATCTGCAGCCCGGGGTCGTACAGACCCAGCTCAAAGAAGAAATCTCGCTCTATGGCAAACAGCCCTCCGGCCATCGCTGGAGACCTACAGCAACAAAAACACACATCAATTCCAGCAGGTAGAGGCTACAGGTGCATCAACAGGTCCCCGAATCAAGCATGGGATGAACAGAGAAGGAGTCAAGCAACACACAATCCCCGACGAGGAAGTGATCAGACAAAGATGGAGGCGGTAAGGTCTCAGGACAAACTCTACGATAAGATCCCAAAACTATCCCAGACTTTAGGTTGAACCCAATAATCCTCTCACTGGAGAGTGCTAACGAAATGCTTCTGCCCTTCAGGTTCCAGTGTTTAACATTTAAAGGTGACCTGTTATGCTTCTAATAGCATAATAATATAATTTTATAAATCATTTTTGTAATAAACAAAAAGTTTATTACAAGTTTTTTACAAAATAAAAATCATTCTTAGATAATGAGATTTTAGTTTGCTCAGTTGTTTTAGGGCCTCTTGTCACATTAAATACAAAAAAGCTGCTTCTGGCAGCTAGTTAACATTTACACACGCATGTGAAAATGGCTGCAAACGGATGAGTAATTATACAAACCATACATCTTTGAAAAGCAAAAGTGGAGCCTCCTGCACAATAAACACAAATGCAGCCGGTGGTTTCTGGACATTAAATCAACAACAAAACACTTGTCTTTTCCAGCAGCCATTGTACAGCGGATACAGCAGTAAAACCAGCCAACCAAACATGGTGGAGTTCACCTTGGTTGCTAGGTGATGGGCAGAGCCTTGCTGGGGTTGATAGGTAATGAATGTGACTTGACAACTGGGAGGTTTTCAGAACGCATCGTTTTCCAGACACCAAAAAACATTTAACTCATTGCCAAAAAACAGCTTTTTGTGTTTTGTTTTAACCACTTGGACTGTTTTTGGAAGTAGTTGAGACCCAAATGGAAGTACAAAAACATGAAAGGGGAAAAAGAGAATTCTGCATAATAGGTCCCCTTTAAAAAGAAAGAAAGAGCTTTAAACTCAGGACAGATTAGAGTCAAGACAATAAAGGCTCAACAGATAAAACCCTGCAGGGAAGGACAGCTAGTGGACAGAACAGTGGTAAGTCAACCCACATCAGCTGGAAATAGTCTTTTAGTTGGTTAGTTATGACTTTTAGTTGGTTAGTTATGCTATACACTACATTATGAATCATATTTTTTTGTAAACCAGAGGCAGCTGTAATGTAGTGTATATCATAAGAAATGTGGCCAGGTACTCCAGTCCAGATGAGTCAGGAGGTTATTTGTACCTATATGGTTCAGTTACTGTTTTTCTCAGATTTTTTTCCCTGTCTCCAAGCGGAACTCTCTTCCAGAGCATGCTCCAATCCCAGGCTCCTCTAGCAAAACCGTTCTCGTCGCCGCCACCCTGGGGCTCGATGTTGAACCTCTGGCCGTGGATGGAGTCGATCAGAGGCACCGTACAAACAGTTCTGACACAACGGATGTGGGGACATGCATACAGGACACACGGAGGGGAACGGAAAGATGTCGCACAGGAAGTGGAGGGGGGCCGGGGGGGGGACACACAGATAGCAGAGCAAAACAACACAAAGACACAGAGTAGGGGTGGTGGGGTGGATGACGCCAACCAGGACAGTAGGGGACAAGAAGGGTGGGGATCAAGGAATGGGAGGTGGAGACAGAAAAAGATCAGGAGTGAGTTTTCACATGCTTTGGATATGTACCGGTATGGCTCGGTGGTATATTTTCTGGTGGCCTTCTCTTTCTGGCTAAGAGGGACTCTCTTCCAGAGCAGGCTCCAGTCCCATGCTCCTCTAGCCAGGCCGTCCTCATCGCCGCCCTGCTGGGGCTCCATAGTGTACTCATTACCATCTATATAATCTATCAGGGGAACTGTGCAAACTGTCCTACATGTAGACACACACATACACAAACCTCTGTGTATAGGAACAGGCTGGAAGTGGTGGGCATTAATCATTTAAAGTCATAAATTTCTTCTCATAAGAAGAATGTTGCTTCATTGTTATAAATAAATTCCAATTAATACTGTATAAAAACCCCAAACTGTCCGTATTTCTGTTACTTTTACCATTTCTTCCACCGTTTGTTCAATTAAAGTAGAAATAAGTATGAATAAATTTGAAAATATGATTAAATGCAGTTACAGTGTGCAGATTAGAGACTGAAATCACAATTCTTTATGTGACTGGTGTCCTAAATAAGAGTATTACAAAGAATTTGGGGTTTTCATTAGCTGGAACCCAACAGCCTCAAAATTAATGCATATAAACACTAAATACAATGTATGAATTTCAGTTTTTAAGCAAAAATACAAGTTATTATTTTTCACCTTTTAGTCTTTAGGGTCTTTTCTCATTTAAAAACTTTAATCAATGCAGGGTAATAAATAAATAAACATGTACGTAAGAAAAAGACACTGGTAGAAAAAAAGCTAGACATCAGAGTTTACTTTTGAGTAAATCGGGTAACAGAACTCTTTTATTAAAAATAGCAGTCAAAAAGTGAGCAGGACTTACCTGTCTTTTGAAATGGGTGCAACAAGAGGAGCATACCAGTTGATTCCGACCTCACAATGAGCATCCAAGTAGATCAGAACCTGCAGAACAGCAGCAGCAAGAACAGCAGCACACACTGTCAGAATGCATGTGGGTCCTGTACGCTGATCCTCACTCACCATAACTTCAGCTCCCTGCATAATGTTTTGGCAACTTAATATAACCAACAGGTGTTTAACCTCAGTACTAGGGGTGCACCGATTTATCAGCCAGCTGATTTCCTTCATTTTTTAACGTTGGTGGATAAGATCGGCCAATTTTCACATGTGAAGCCGATCTTATCCACCAATCTTATCTACCTTGGCAAAGGTGTATAAATCAGCCACTGTCCTCTTCTGCTCTGCAGTGAGAGATCAGTCCACCAGGTCATGTCTGCACATTTAACAATAGTCACCCCACTGTTACTAATTCAGCAACTTTCTTGGTATGTTGAGCAACAGTTCAGACACAAAAAATTGGTATTGGCCAAAATCGGAATCGGCAGGTCAGGCTTTTTAAAAAGATCGGTAACCGGTCATCGGTGCACTCCAACTCAGTTCTGAAATAAACTGTACATCTGGACTGGGTGATGCGTCTTGTTCCTTTATCCAACAGATGTAATGTTGCTTTTCACATTAAGAGGCACTAAGAATACACTAATTATTAAAATACTATTAGGCTAGAAGCTGCTCCTATAGATGAAACGCTGTCTTTCAACTGTCTGTCTCCTAGTGAAATAAAGGTGCTTGATGTGAAATCTGCCTGTATATTTGGATGCAAGAGACTATTTTTTAATAAAGTGCATTTAAATACATGTATTGTGAATTGGCATTATGTAAATAAACTGAACTGAATTGAAGTGCAGTGGATTTCCATGTGGTCCAAATGTATCTAGATGTACCATAATTTATTTTAATCAAATCCAGACTGAACTGTTCAGAGTTTTAATTAAATGATTAAAACAATCGAAACGTTTAAACCTACAGCAGGAGTAAAATACTGAGATTAAGTCAGAAATGTTCAAAATCCACATGGGTCAAAACAGTCTTGTTTAAAAGTAGGACCTTTTATGTTTTATAAAACTTTAAATTTCTATTCTCAGCAACAAAAACAGGATTTGAGCCACTAATTTTTGAAAACTTTTGCTGTATCCCGTTTTAATTAGTTTCATAAATCAATAAAATTCAGATTTGGGTGCATCCAGATCTGATTTTGGGTAAATAAAATTTAAAAATCAAATAAAAAACAAAGGAAAACTGTGATCAATAAAAAAAATTTATACTTTGTGTTCAACCTAGAAATTTTCCACCTGAAAAAACTTTAAGTCATTTCAAGCCATTTTATTCATGTAGCACAATAACCATCTCTGTGCCAAAAGTCCAGTCAAAAACTTAAAAACAAAACAAAATCATGTAAAACAGCAACAATTTAACAGAATTCAACCTCCTAATTTACTCAGGAATCAATCAGTGATTTATTAGTAATAATTATATGTACCTGTCCTTTGGTGGCTTTCTTGGCTCCAATGCTCCTTGCCTGGATTAATCCTTCTCTTTTGTCGTTTCTGAAGAGTTTAACTAGGCCGTTCCACTGCTTGATGTACTCCTCCAAACGCTCCTTCAGATGAGCTGCAAACACAGAGAACGCAATTACAAATGATTATAAAATAGTTACGACCGTTTGTGGTAATCCATTTGTAATTAAGATTTTAAAATGCCAAAATCAGAAGAAACGTTAGACAGAATGGAAAATCCAAACTGATCTTTTGTTTCAGTTGATGTGTAATATAGTTGTTTTCCAAGTCTGTTAACCTGAAAAAACCCCCACCTTTGTTGCTGAAGTCGTCTATTAAGACGATCTCAGCCAGGTATCTGCGCGCCGTCCTCTTGATGACGCTGTGCACCGTCCTCATCAGCGTGGACCAGCCCTCGTTATGGAACACTATAATGACACTCGAGGTCAGCAGTCTGTCATCATAATTCCAGTACTTACACCTAGAGAGGAGAAACACACAAAACACCAAATCAGTTGGAGGAATTAGGACTGAGGTACTGCCGACATTTCGCCATAATTATATTCAAAAATCCATCTTTTAAAGCTTCCTTGAGCAGCTTAGGATTGGTCTATTGGCGATACAAAACATGCCAATTAAAATTTTTTCCACAAAATTATTCTTAGATTTTAGTCTAATCAGTTCTGCCTGTTTTGAGCTCCTTTCAGAACGAGCTGTTTTAAGGGCTTTGTCACTTTAAATCCAAATAAACGCAATAAACGCACTCTGACATGAAAATAGTTGCAAACAGATAAACAATTATACAACTGTTCTTCTTTGAAAAGCATTAGTGGTTTCTGATCGGCAAGTCAACAACAAAACACTTGTCTTTTCTAGCAGCCATTGTACAGCGCATACAAAGGTAAAATCAGCAGACCACAAGTGCTCGAGCTCAGCTTGGGTGGCTAGGCAACGGGCCTTGATTCCGCTGGGGTTGCTAGGTAATGAGCCTTGATTCCACTGCGGTTGCTAGGTAATGAGCCTTAATTCCACTGGGGTTGCTAGGCAATGGGCAGTGGCTGCTGACTTATAGCCTTATATTCCAGAGGTTTTTGAAACAGCTAATTTTTCAGAAATCTAAAAACATTAACTTATTGCCAAAAAACTCTAGGTGTTTTTTTTTGTTTTTTTTAGTGTTTGGGATGTTTGTAGAAGCAGAAGAAACCCAAATGGAAGTACAAAAACAAGCAAAATTAGAATTTTTCATAACAGGGTTCCATCAAATATCTCAAATAAGTTCACAGGGGAGCTGCCGCAGCCTTCAGATAGGACGAACACCAGCTAACGCTGTCTCTTGTGAACTTTTTAGAGATATTTCAGAGCAAACTTGGGATACAGAGGCTGGAGTAAATAATGGTAAATAAACTGCAACAATTTAATTATGTTATTAAAGTTATTTCTGCTCTTTCCAGTGAAAATATTGACCTCAGAGTAATAACAAACGTGGAAGTAGTTCTCTTGACTTTCCATTTGAAGCAGCCAATCAAATGTCACGGTTCTATAGAGGCAGCCAATCAAATGTCAGGGTTCTATAGAGGCAGCCAATCAGACGTCAAGGACTCTGTAGAGACAGCTAATCAAATGTCAGGGTTCTATAGACGCAGCCCTAAACCCGCTCGCTGAGTTTGATGGATGAAGTTGACATTTTAAAATAAATGTTTCAGCACAAGAAAGGTAAATAATTTATTAAATCATAAAATAATTGTACCTATTTGTTAAAATAAGATCAATGCTTTAACTGATGCACATATTACTAGCTATATACTTAATAAATTAATTATTCCCAGTTTTAAAAAATTGATACGTAATTATTTAATTGTAATTTGGCACTCTTCACCCTCCATATCATGAACTTTACCACACGTCACTGTTAGTGTGTAACAACGGCTTTAGGAAGTGTAGGAATTTAAAGTGGTCTGTATTTATGTGTTCAAATGAAAATAAGACCTACAACTGAGGACAACTACATTTAAACAAATGATGACGACGATAAGATTCAAGAATTACAAGAATTTCTGGAACCTCAGCCCAGTAATACGGTTGTTAATATTTATTATTTGACCTAATGCTTCACAAACAGGTATATCTGTGACACACCTTTGTTGGAGTGTCGCTGACATTTTTCCTCTATTGCTGCAGTAGTGGATCCTAACTTCTAACCCTGCACAGATGTGAATGAACTGAGATAAAAATGTACTGTTGTTATAAGTTGTGGATGTTTTCATATTCACTAATGGAGCCCAGCAGGAAATTCCTGACTTTATAAGAGCTTCAGGCTCTTATAAAAATATGATTTGACTACATCTGGAAACTAAGTCCAAGCTTCATCCTGAGGGTCTGATGGAGGCGATCTCGGCCGCCGTCTGCATGTTGGTTCAGAGAGATGCTGCTGAGTCAGCAGAGCTTCCTGCTGCGCATCCGGCGGAAAAGCAGCAGGTGGTTTCGTTGAATTCAACTGTAACCAAACGGGATCTGTTCATAATACGTTTGGTTTGTGATGTTCCAAAAGCGCCATTGTGGCAGGTGTGATAATTTGACTCCTATATGAGTAGCTATCCAGAGATTATCAGTATCAGCCGGTGTTTGGAAAAAAAAAAAGTCAGACCCGATTTGCTCACGAAGAATGATTTATTTATTGCTTTTAATTCTGCATAATAGACTTAGTAAAAGCGGGAGAAGGGGAGGTGTCAATATTTGCAGTAAAAACAGCTGATAAAGCCTCCAAGTAGTTGTGAAGGTTTTTTGCGCTCACGTCACTATGACGTCACCGCGACTAGTCGACATCGACTTGACTATTATGATGTACTCGATCTTAAAAAATATGTAGTCGTTCAACCCCTATTTTCTCCTCGGTTAAGTATTTCTGATCAATTATGGAGATATCACCAAATATTATTTTGAATTATTTGTCTATTTGGATGTTTTAATGGATTTCTAATATTGTATAATATAAGCTGAAGTGGTTAAATGAAAAATCTGCAGAATGTCCCAAATAAATTTTTGTTATCCAATTAATTGATTAATAGAATAATTGATTGCTAAAATAATCGTTAGTTACAGTCCTAGAAAAAACTGGAATCTAATATTGTATAAAATAAGCTTGAAAGGTTAAATAAAAAATCTGCTAAATGCTTCAATTTTTTATGAGATTAATCATCAGAATAATCATTTAATAAAATAATTATTAGTTGCAGCCCCTAGAAAAAAACTAGAATATAATGTTGTGTAAAATAAGCTCTCTAAAAATAGATATATGACAAATTTCCAAAATGTTTACATTTTTTTATCGGATTGTCAGAATAACAATAATCAGTTGTTGAAGACCTAGAGAAAACTACAATCAATAACAGGATTAACAGTAAATGAGGATGGAGAACAAAAAGCTGCATCCCGAATTGTAAACAGATCAAATCATGATGGAAAGGAAAGCAGCAGTACTCACTCATCATGGCGAATATCGCTGATCGTTCTGTCCAGTGAGATCATGTCACTGGCCACCATGTTGAATCCAAACTCCTTAATGGACGCCTGGACGGAGTCTTTGTACTCTGGACCCAAGACAAACGGCTTTGCTCCCTCCCCGGGACCATTAGGGACTCCTGGAGGTTCAGGTTCTTTAGGCTCAAAATTTCCCAGAACCCCTTTCTTCAGCTCAGGGCTGTTGTAGGCGTGTGTGTCCGGTTTGAACGTCACATACTGCTGCTGGATGACCTGCTTCTGGTTAGGCTGCTGCCCCGCGTCCTGAAGATTGGCTCCGCCTGGAGGTAGCAGCCAGAAACGAAAGGATTACATACAGAACCACCACTGGGATTTCGTTTTGAAGTTCGTCCAAAGTCCCTTATTTCCTTATCGAACCCAAGCAACAGTTGTGAACCTTGTTCTTTTTACTGTCCTGTTTATGTTTTTAAAGGTGACCGGGTATGCTTCCTTGTTCAGGTTAGGAGAGGTCTGTGGTTTACACAAAACATGTCCATAACATTGTTTGCACAGAATTATTCCTAGGTAATAAGATTTTAGTTTTCTCCGTTTCAGCTCCTTTTACAATGAGATGCTTTAGGGCAGTGTTTCTCAACCTTTTTTGGGCCAGCGCCCCCCCAGCCTTTATCCAGGTTCCTCACTGCCCCCCACCAAAGAATTTGCAGGCTACTTTGCACTGACTATTATTTTATCATTAATATTACTATCACTATTGTAGATGTTTTGATTTTTATGCTTGTTTCTGTATTTATCATCAAAAATAATTTCCCAGAGAACAAAAACGTCATGGGAATAGAAATTATTTTCACAGGCGTCTATGAAAAATGCAACAAACATTCAAGTTAAAATCGGTAGGCCTAACAGCAGCCAATCAGAGTGGAAACAATATTCTTATTTTGTGCCATTTTCTAGTTGTTAAATATTGCACAAAATGAGCAGATAAAAGATGTTCAACATGCCAGTTTAAACTTTGAACTATTTGCAAAACGACTGAGCTCTGCAACATTAAAACATGGATAGAACTGTAACTACATTAATCATAGCTCTTCTTCTCTTCAGTGTTTGTCAGTTTCTGGTGGTGCAGCTCTGTGCTGCCTTCAGGAGAATGGGACATCAGAGTATCATCCATAAAACTTCACCCACATGGCATTTATTAAACAAACCAGAGCTTTCAGTGGAAAAACAAAAGTTCCAGGTCCTTTTAATGCCATACAAATGTGAGACAGAAACATGGATTATATATTTATATAGGCCTGTCTATTGATTATAGATTAATAGTTTTACTGGACAGAAATTACAAAGAACAAATCTGGTTCTTAATCAAATCCTAATGAGTCAAATTGAAAGTGTCATGGAGTCATCAGCCTCATGACATTAACACTGACATGAAAAATAATATTGAAGAAATAAATATATCAAATCTAATTAAAAACATAAATAAGTGATCAGTTATTTACTGTTATGGTCTGTAAGATATATTTATTCTCAGTACTAGATGTGGTCTCAACAAACCCATGGCACTTCAACAATATTATTTTACCTTTTATCTGGAAATAGTGTCTGTTTATTCTTGCCATACAGTCCTCTGTATTAATTATTGCTCGTAAGGTCTTGCCATACCAGTTTATTCCTCTGTATTTACTTTAGTTTCTTAGTTTATTCTTGCATTTTGTTCTTCATTCATTTCCATTTAGTTTCATTTGATTTGTATTATCCTCTCTTGGGTTATTGCTATGTCCACATTAGTTTCTTTACTGTTGCTAGATTTATTTGATCGTTTATTGACCATCAGTAATTTTCACTCATCACCTGCTGCGCCGCCTAATAGTCATGTGTTTCACATCATGTGTTGATTTTTCATTTTTCAGCGTCAGATTCTCTGTTTTTATGCCATAATTCACATCTAGTTCGTCGCTCCGTTTTATGTCCCGCTTCTCCTGTTTCAGAGTTTTGCGCAATGTGCGCGTCTTTTTTTTTTTTAAGCCCCTGCAGGGCAGACTGACATAAACTTTTTAAAACAACGGAAACAATTTCTGCATTCTGATTATTGAAATTTAAAAGTGCTGTGTTGTTCTATCACCCCCGTTTCATACCGGATCACTTACAGCACCGTGTTAACGCTATAAAATGAAAGCTCTCTATCGTGGTATCACCCATGGAGGGATTTCTTGATTTCTATATTTAAATGGGTTCATTTTTCAGAGGGATACTCAGTGAGGGTATCGTGATTTTAGCTACCAGTAGCAGGAGAACGAAGCTGCGCCAAGAAGCTAACAGAAGCTAACAAACACTGAATAGAAGAAGAGCTGCCATCGATACAGTTGCAGCCAAGCATGTTTTAATGTTTCACAATACAGTTTTACCAAGTTGCTCAAAGTCT
Organism: Poecilia reticulata; assembly: GCF_904066995.2. Classification (NCBI taxonomy): domain Eukaryota; kingdom Metazoa; phylum Chordata; class Actinopteri; order Cyprinodontiformes; family Poeciliidae; genus Poecilia; species Poecilia reticulata. Next base: position 28,078,442 of record NC_088830.1, on the reverse strand, counting down.
AAACTGGCATTGTTGTGCATTTAAGGTGTAAAGTTTACCTTCAACCAAACGCCCCCCAAAGGCATCCCAGCGCCCCCCTTTTGTAAAAATGTCCGCCAGCGCCCCCTGCCGTCCTCTGAACGCCCCCTGGGGAGCGGTACCGCCCACGTTGAGAACCGCTACTTTAGGGCCTCTTGTCGTTTTAAATCTAAATTAGCTGCTTCTTTCCATGTACCCCCAACTCATCACTTACCCTCACGTAAAATTGGCTGAAAACAGATGCATAATTATACAGTAGTGCATCTTTGAAAAGCAGGAAGTGGAGCCTCCTGCACAACCAACGAGAATGCAGCATGCAGTTTCTGAATGGTAAGTCAACAATAAAACACTTGTCTCTTCCAACAACCATTGTACAACACATACAGCTGACCAAACATGCTGGAGATTCGCTTGGGTTGCTAGGTAACAGGGATGGGTTCGATTGGGGTTGCTAGGTAACGGTGCAGTGGCCGTGGACGTGACTTAACAATCGGGAGGCTTTTGAAACAACTCGTCTTCCAGACGCCTCATTAACTTATTCTCAAAACTGAGATGGATGTTTTTTTAAGCTCTTAGGTTGTTTTTACAACCTAAATGGAAGTAAAAAAAAAAAAGTGCAAAATATTTATTTTGCATAATAGGTGCCCTTTAACTTACAAGCAAGGCCGACAGGAACATCTAAAGTTTCTGTTTCCATACCTGCACTAGGCAGCCAGAGTAACTGAATCCCTGCATTAAATGCTGATTTCAAGGTAAAAGCTTAGTCAACTCACTAATGCTGTAATTACATGTTTATATTTAAAGTCTGGTTCTGGGTGAGTTGATCCTTTAATTTTAGCTGGTCTGGAGTTTCAAAAGAAAACTGTGGCTCCGTCTGTCCTAAACACAGGCAGGATTTAATCCCCAGCGATTATTACTCCATCTTATTACAACACAGCTGTCATGGTGGCTGCAAGAAGTCTCCATCTGTTCACCAAGACCAAACCAACCTCAACCCGTTCCCCAACCACTCTACGTCCCCGTCTAATGAAATATGAGGACAGATGAGAACTGACATCTATCTGTCTGAAAGAAGTCATAAAGCCATCTAGGACTGAAACGATTAATCAGATTAATCGATTATTGAAATAATTGACATCTTATTTAGTAGTTGATTTATTGTTAACTGGAGAATACAGAATAAAAAAGGCCAGTTGCTAAAAGAGCAACATACTTAAAGCATTAATTAAGCCAAAGCTGTACAGAAAGTACCAACATTTTGCATTTAGGATAAAAAAAACTTCTCTGTCTAGAAGTATATTCTACCCAGAACTCCACAAGCCTCAGTTTTAGCTTTACCTGGTTCAAATTATGTAAAGAAAATTCTCTTATGAAGCCTTTACTCAATTTTTAATTTGTTAATCCAAATTAATTAACAGATTATCCCTACATTGTTCAGATATCAAGTCAGGAACAAAGGGCTGAGCGTTTCACAATAAGTTAGAAGTATTTTTATTTTAGCTGCAGATGCATGCTTTTATAAAAATGATCAAGTTTTCACTAAAGTAATGCTGTATCGCTGCATTTTAGGCAATCAAATATTTATTTATTGGTTATTTGCATCTTTTAATGTCTTTCTAATGTCTAAAAAAGGTTTAAATAAAAAAACCTTCAAAATGTGCCAAAAAAATACAAATCTTTTTTAGTCGATTAATCGTCAGAATAATTGATTACTAAAATAATCATCAGTTGAAGCAGAATATCCTGGCATCCATTCATGACCTTAAGCTTAACAATGTTTCAGTAACAAAGCAGGATAATACATACAAATCACACCTTGAAATGGGTTTGGAGGGGCCTAGTTAAAGTCTGGAAATAATGCTGATTGAAATTACATAGCTTTAAATAGGAGTTTCAAAAAAAACTCTACAATGTAGCAGAATAAATACAATTCTGTAAAAAAAAAAAAAAAAGCGGGTGAAAATTCCTTCCCAGTGACGTAAAAGACGTTATAACGTTGCTGGATGGAGGCGGCCGTCATCAGGGTGGAAAACCAGTTCCACCAGTCACATAAAGAGTGGAGTCATCGATTGAAAACGGTTTTTATTTACTCTGGTTACCTGTGTCAGCAGGTCACGCTAACGACAAGCAGACATAAATGATAGATGGATGAAGCTGAATTATTTAACCCTTTCATGCATGAATTATGATCTTTTGTGTCAGGATTTTTTTCCATATTTTTTTTTATTTTCTTAAGGCATAAAAAAAGTTTGGAAAAAATTTTGTAAAATAATTTTTTCTTTTATTTTAGGTGATCAATTGTAATTTTCTCCAAATACAAAGTTGTTATCTGAAAAATACATCAGTAGTATTGTTCTTTATGGGTAATCTGATGTTGCAATATTTTTTTTTACCTGTAAGAATCGTCTACAGTAGAAGGAGGGACCGGGTCAATTAGTTGCTTTTTTGTTTGTCGGCCATATTGGATTTAACACAAATAATTTCTAGCATTTGCAGCTGATGGCCAGTAGTTGATAGTGTATTTTATGATGCATTAGTGTGAACTTCAGTGGTCTGTGGGCATTTATAACATAAAAATCCACAAGAAGCACAAGAAAATGACTTTTAGATAGCTGTCCTCTCTAGTGACCACTATGCATGAAAGGGTTAAAAAAAATACCCAATGAGGTAGACGCTGATAACAACAAAACTTGTAATTGTTCTGCTAAAGCTGCAGCTATAATAATGGTAGAACCATGCATTTGTGGCTCTAAAGCCAAAGTTGTCACAGCTGATTTCAACATGTTTGGTGTCTCACCGTGCTTCAGTCTGATGGAGTTCAGGTCGACTTCCACGCCTTCCACACGCGGCCACGGCACCACCGGCTTAAACTGATCGACCAAGTCACCTTTGGGGAGCAAGCTGTCATCCTGTTTGAGAAAAAACACATGGCGAGATCGTAAATAAACACAGATCTGAATGACAAAATATGCTATATGAGACAGCATTTAACAATGTCAGAACAATTTACAGACAAGTTTGACTGACGTGAAGAGAGACAAGAACCACAAAAGGTTCTTGGATCATCCAGCCTGTCACAGTAACACATTTTACTGGATGACAAACTGTCCCAGAAGTTAACGCAATAAATGATAATATTGTTTTGAGACCGTTTTCCAGTAATATAACGGTAAAATAATACAAGAACACAATCTCAAAGATCAATAAACTTTAAATGGAAGACATTTTAAATCTAATAAAACAAATAAATCCAAAATAAATTAACAAAACAACAAATAAAATTAATTATAAAGTCTGTAAGTAAAGTTAATTTAGCATACGGTTAATCGATTTATTGCTTATTGTGAGTGGGCTAGCGACTGGGACAGTTAGTGAAAATTAAACTTTAATGGAGTTAGTAGCAGGGATTGAATTTCAAGGTTCACACATTTTCTCGCTAAAATTCAAGCACTTTTCAAGGAAAGTTTTTAAAACCATTTTTATGATTTTAAAAGTTATTAGAAAAAAAATACATTCCTGCTCAAATTAAATGCTTACTTTCTGTAAGAAGGCTTTTCTTCTAAAAAATAAGTTTTTAAAAAACGGTGCAGATAGAATATCAAGAACTTTCAAATCCTTCACAGAAACCAAGCAATTCCAACCTTAAAAACACCAAATTGAAATACAACCATTTTCAAGGATTTCAAGCATCCTTACAAACGCTGGTAACTAATTAATCACATTTTACTCAATTATTCAACAAAATAAGCAACATTTCCAATTCAAAATCTATTTTTGCTGCTAAAATATCGAATAAATAGACACATGAGCTCAACAACAACAAAGGTATTTATTGTTTTTGATCTGTTATTTAGATTATTCAATCATCAGATTAACACAAAGTGCTAAAATACACATTCAGCTTTCAAGTATTTCAGGAACTCTGATTATTCATGTAACGTTTTTATAAATGTGGACGCTGACGTTGGGGACGTCTCTGCTGCTGCAACATGTTTTGCATATAAACGGTATGTTAGTCTGAAATAGCTTTAGTGATGGGCTAACTCATCATTAAAGACACACAACAATAGTCTCTTCTTGCGTCTCATCAGATCGTTTTATGAAGTAAAAATTAACCCCAGTGGGTCAAGAAGAGCAGCTTCGTCTTCCATTGCTGTTTGCAGATGTCGCTTGTGCGTCAGATTTACAAGCCTACCAGAAACACAACACAAAGGTTCCAGCTTGGGACTTTTGAATGTAAAAAAAAGATGAAGATTTTTTAAATGCATGTAATTCATTAATATAATAAAAATTTACATGTTAAAGTCCCAACAACATGCTTCCTGTTGCGATGGCGGCAGATGAGACATAATGTGGACAGGACGTGGCACTGAACACACCAGTCTAGCGTAGTTGTTTCGGGGTTTTTTTCTCTACACACACCTTTAAAAACAGGTGTTCCCACAGCACTCCTTCACAGACAGGTGTACAGAAAGGTGTGGCCTGAAAACATTCCTTACAGAAATGGCTAGAGTGACTGATGTTTTAAAAAAAATCTTTTTTCACTATTAGAAAAGATTTTTAATAAATACACTGGAGTAGATACGATTAAAACACCTACAGAAAAAATGTCTAGAACAAAAACCCTCAGAAGATAAGAAAGTTTGAAGGCCTTTTGACTTGTCTGGTGAGTGGAAGAGACAAAATTCATTTACAGCCTACATGCGTTTTAATAATCTGCTTTTCATACTAAGTTCCAATGTGATAAGCAACATTTAATTTCACAACCATCAGAAATGAAAGTTGAAGAACTTCAATTTTCAATGCTGGCAAAGTTTTGTTCAAGGAACCTTGAAAAGTAAAGAACCAACCATTCCTTAAAGGTTCAACCGACAGAAAACTATAATTAAAAGTTGAGTCACAGCCCCACTAAACAAGCCTTACTTGTTTACCTGTTTGGATGAACAATGGCTTCATCCAGATTTCCTTCATTTTGAGTGATACTTGCATGTAAATGCTATTTTATCTACCTTTGCTAAACTGATCTGCCCACCGGGTGACGTCTGCACATGTGTGGTTAAAGAGGCAGTATTATCTGTTCTCCAAGCACACAGTGTCATTTTAGAGCATAATCAAGTAACTGTTACCTTCAGCTGGTATAAAAATGCTATACATGTCAAATATTACTCAAAAGAAATTTTACTTCCTGATTTAATGCCTTGAAATTGGGCCTCTGTCTCTTTAAGAAACTCCTGTTCTTTCTGAAACTCCGCTGTCAGGAAGTTATCTCAGCATGACTCCTCTTTTAACTCTTTAATAATGTTTTTATCAGTGTTTCACTGAGAAGTAGCACGTATAATGAGCTCAGCAGATGTGCAATCCAACCAGGTGTTTGCCATTTGCTGCCGGCTAGTCGGAAGGAGCTGAGTGGACTCTGTGAGGCAGAAGCTGGGAAGCTTAGAAACTGAGGAGGAGCTGTGCCTTGAAGGCCGTGCTGAATACACCCAGGCGTTTTGCACAGCTGAATGGTTGTCATGGCAAATAAAGAATAAAAATAACTGTAATACAGACAGAAAATGATTCTTGCAACATTCACAAAATGTGAAAGGAAATAAAAATCGCAATGTCAGCTTTTTTTCTGCCACTATTTTGCAGCGTAAATTCCTGGTTTACTGACACTCTGCTCAGATTTTTCTGAATCTTACTTCCAATCAGCACTTCTCAGTTGGTGTCCTTCTGAACGTTAGAAGAAGATCAGCCCAGTGAATCCTGAAATTAAGAAATCTCCCGGCTGTTTGTTTCTCAACCTGATCTCCGTAACAAACTCACCATCACATTTCAAATCTAAACTCACAACTCATCTGTTTACGCTAGCTTAACCATCTGATCACAACTGCACAGCGTTATTCTTATTGTATATATACTTAAGATGACCTTGAGTCAGTATTCACTCTCACCAATTCAACTAAATATTAAGTTTTCTTGCTATTAAGTTATGGCTATGATAGATAGGTTTTGTTTTTCTTGGTACACCCCTAATTATCTACTTGATTATTTTCTAAAAGATTTCAAGCTGATGTACTCTTACTTGTGTAGAAATATAGTTTGGTAAATTACAACTCAGTACATCCGATTGGTCTCCTTTAATTTATTGATCTGTAATAAATTAATCAGTAATATCAACTGATTTTTACATTACGATTTTATGATAATCTGATTGATACAGTGTGACAATAATTGACATAATTAACTACGATAGTATATTCATTAAAAAACCAATGCTAAACTTTCACTTGGCTACTTCTTATCACGAGCTCGTTAGATGCAGCCAGCTCACTTCCGCCTGTTGAGGATCCGTGACTTTAAACGTGGTGACATGTACGGATGTGGATCCTGGATTGTTGGGAAGGGATGCAGGTGGAAAGCCAAATGCGTTTCATTTCCAACAGCAGTATCTCAGCAAAACTACAAAAGTAATAACTGTCCAGTTCTGGGAACAAGCTAACGAGGACGCATAAATCAACGCCACACCGCGTTAACTCAACATGCACTGGTTGCTTTGTAGCAAGTGTCACCTTTTGGTGCGATTTAGCTTCTTACCCTTTTCCCGAACGGGTTGTCGTCGCTTGGCTTTGGAGAAAGAGACGACCAGAGTACCACCAAACCTAAAAACGTCCCAATGACCAGTAAGCTCCGCAGAAGGAATCCCACTTTCAGCCTCATACTGGAACCCACTTTCCTCTTTTGCTCCTTCCTTCCAGCAGCTAAGCTAAGCTAAACTGGTCCCCGTCCGCGCAGTTTAACCGGCTACAGCAGACAACCAAGAGCTCTCTGTCTGCTGCTGTAAAATAAAAATAAATATGAGTTCAGTGGGAACGAGTCTTCCCGCTGTTGCCGCGGTGTGTTGTCGGACAGGTTATTATTTCCTGTTATCGCCGCTCTGTTCTGGTACCCGGCCTGACTGTTCCGGTGTAACAACCCTGTCCTCCTCTAAGGTTCCTGTTGCTGGCCGATGGGAGGATCTGAGCCAGAAAAAGGAGGAGGAACCTGGCCAACAATAATAAAATAACTAATTTTACTCACAGTTATAATAGTTATGATTTTGAGGAATTGGAAACAATTCACAAAACAGGCAATAAATATTGTATCTGTACAGCGCTTTTTCATAACTTCCTCTCGATTTATAAATTACTACCTATCTATCCTAAATTAAACTGTTAAAAAAAGACACTTTACAGGAATCAAGAAAAATGATCTAGTTATTATTTATTATTATTTATGTTTATTGCTGTAATTTAGCAAAGATGTGCTTTGATAAAAGTAGACTAAGATTGAGTTCATCAGCAATAAATAAATGAGTCAGATAGATGTATATGTGTGTGTTGTAATTATTCTCCATTGATTGCTTTGCTTTTATTTTCGTATATTGTAAATAGTCTGTTGGGTTTTTTGTACCTTTTTATTGTTATCCTACTTCACATACCTTTGCAATTGTGTATGCAGCTTTTGATAATTGCACAATATTTCATGTCATTGTTGTGCCCTTACTGTACAGTATATTATCCTTAATATCGTTTTATGTATTTGTATATATAAAAGGATCCAAGCACTGAGTCCTTTGGCAAGGAAGATGTGTACAAACAAGAATAAGTTAGACTTATGGCGTTTCCTAATCTATAAAACATTTGACAGAAATCAGGATTTTCTTTCTAGTCTGAGGTTACAAACAAGTATTAAGTTAGTAATAAATCTATATTTTTATGTTTTCTTGTCAATGCATATCATTGAAAAGATCTTTCATAGGTTCAAAAGGCTATCAAGCTCAATTACAGCAAAATCCATGATTGTAATTTTAAATTAATTAACTTAAAGATATGACGTTAGAAATGTAGCTATATGGTTTGTAAACGTGTGAAGCTGAGTAAAGCTTCTGGTACACTGACAGTAAAAGTTTGCTGTCAATGAAGTGTTGTAGAAATGTGAGTAATGGAAAAGTTGTTCCGCAGCAAATTGCCTGCTCTGTTTGCTCAGCTGCATGCTGGGTTTTTAAAGAACAACCACAAAAGGAAATCGCCCTGAAAATGAAATGAAAGGCTGCGGTTCCTGCTATGCCCATTCTTCTTGTTGTAACATCTATTTAATTGTTGGCTATAAAATAGATCATCTGTTCTGCTGTGCCGTGATTCTCTACCTTTTATTCACAGTTTTTGGAAGAAGCTGTTTCTGTGTCTCAGGGTGTGGTATGTTTGAGCTGATTGCTCAAGAGCTAAGCACCATAATTACTGATCTCTGCAGCAGGATCCAATATCCAGGATCAGTTCCTGCTCAGCCTGCTGCCGTACGCAGAGCTCTCCGCTCATCCTCAGGACGTCAGTCAAAACGAAACGCTTTGCATTGGAGAAGCAACCAGAAATAAAAAAACAAGGGATTTAAAATAACTTTACTGAAAACTCAAGAAATCCACAAATAAAACTGATTAAAAAATAACTCTAAAATATCTGAAAATGAAAAAGACTGGATTATTATCCTGATGACCCGTGGGACAGTCGAGAACTTTTTAAACATTAAAAAATTATTATAAAACCAAATCTAACAGCCTGAATGTCCCTATTTGTGATTCTTTCGTTGTTTCACATTTTTATTAATGAAATTTTAAGTAAGTCATTTTTATTTGATGTACTGTAAATTATTTATAATTATTTATGTTTGTATGACTCTTATCTGTTCATAACTACGTAGTAATAGCTGCAATATTGCACCAAAGTTTAACGCTGCAGTCAAGCAACCAACCTTTTTGCAATAAAAACTTTATTTATTCGATTCATTTCAAGTCCAGTTCACAATAATCTGTCATTTCAATTCAATATACAGTGTATCATTTAAATAATCTTTAGCTGAAGTAATAAAAAACAGATAGTGGTTCATTGCATCCAATAAAATACTCTATATTTTGTCATTTCACAAATATAAATTATTTATTAGCATTTCATTAGCATGTATGCAAACACACATTTTAGAAATGTTTCCAATTCCAGCAGCATTCTGACATTCACAAAATAAAAAAATTATTCATAAATAACATTGACATAAAGATATTAAGGTTATCGGCTGAGAAAACACTTTTCAGCAAAATTACGGGAATAGTTAGTGCATCATATGTGGGAGCTTGATGTGCATCTTCAGGGTGCAAACAGGTCCTTTATCGGCTTGAATCCACGGTGACATGTTGACAGGAAATACTATCTGTATTCACTATAGCTAGACTGAAAGACACAACATTTTTAGAATTTTTTTGGTCTAGATTATAGTGCAAATATCTCAGTACACATGAAATGAGATAAAACTAACTTACAAATAAGTTTTCAGCAAGATAGTAACTTGTTTTAAAGAGGTAGTATTAAGAAAAAATTACTTTATGTCTTGTTATAATGTAATGTTTTTAAATTTTTTATCTAAAACATACCTGGAGTGTTGCCTTAATTATTTCATGCATGACTGAGAAATCCGTTCATCGCCATGACAACCATTCAGCTGTGCAAAATGCCTGGTTGGACCAAGCCACGCCTTCGGGACGCAGCTCCTCCTCTGAACTGCAGTTTATGAGCTTCTGCCTCATGGAGCAGCCTCCCGTACAACTGCCCCACTCAGATCCTTCAGACTAGCCAGCAGTAATTAGCAAACACCCGGTGAAAGTCAGCTGAGCTCATTGTATGAGCTACTTCTCAGTGCAACGCTGGTAAAAATGTTGTTAAAGGGTTAATAGGGAAGCCATGTTGTGATGACCCACTGAAGGCGGAGTTTCAGAAAGAGCAGGAGATTTTAAAGAGACAGAGGCCCAATTTCAAGCCGTTAAATTAGGAAGAAAAATTTCTTTTGACATATATATAATTTTTATAACAACCCCTAAATATTGATTTTTTTTTAAAAAGTACAAGTTATAAGTGAAATAACATGGGAAAAATGTCTTGAAGTACTTATCACTAGTACTTTTTCATTAATATTAAGGACTTACCCAGAATAAGCTGCTATTTCTTGCTGAAAATTTACTGAAAAGTTACTTCTAAGTCAGTTTTTTGTCTTATTTCAGGTGTACTGAGATATATGCACTAGAAACTAGAACAAAAATACTTGGTAATATTTTCTGTTTTTGCATTGGAGCCAGAAAAGTACGGGAGAGCACGCAGCCTATGGCTCTATGTGTGCTCCAAGTATTGAGTGAGAAGTGAAGGAAGAGGGAGGAGAGGAAGCTGCTTGAGTCTGGCTCGCCCAATCACGGTCCTGATCCGGAGACGGCACAGCTGGCAGAGACTCCTGGGGGACGCTGGAGTCAAACAGAGCCGGTTCAGGGGTTTTCATTCAACTTGAAAATCCTCACAGCGAAAAATCATTACCTTCAAATGCCACAAGCAGCTGGTGTGTTTCTCCACCAGGCGGAGCGAGGTCTAACGGCCGCTGGCCGTTTCCGTCTCTGAGCTTGGTTTCGGCTCCATGGTCGAGTAAAACCGACACCAGATCGGTGCTGTTCTGTCTGGCAGCTACATGCAGAGGGCTTTCCCCGCTTTTCCCTGCATTAACACTGGCTCCTGGATGAGGGGAGGAGGGCAAAATAAATGTCACAACTACAGCACCATGCATAGGGCCAACCAGAGGCGGGTAGAGTACGCAGAGGTTGACTCAAGTAAGAGTAAATAAAATGAATTGATTGGCTGACAAAATTACTACTTCCTTCTGCTAATATTACAACTTCTTTTAATATTATGAGTTCATTCTTGTGTTACTACAACTTTTTTCTTATATTATTATGAAATTCTTCTCACAATATCATGACTTTTTTCTTGTAATTATAATTTTTTTCCTTAATTTGGCCCTAATAGTCGGTTGCAGAGAGCAACTAGAAAGTGTAATTAAAAAGAAAAACAGAAACAGAAAAGTCACACCTTTGTCCAACAGCAGCTTTGAGCAGGCTGTGTGTCGGTGTAGGCAGCTCACGTAGAGAGGGGAGCCCAGGTGAGGGACCTGGTGGTCTGGATCTGCTCCATGAGAAAGAAGGCTCTCCACACACTGGCTGTTCCCTTGACGACACAATGACGAAAAGCTTAACTTATACAGAACACAGTTTGGACCCATTTGAATTCATTCATTTACATTATGGCTGATATAAAACCATATATGAGTTTAAATTAAATTTAATTATTTTTTTTGTTCTTTGTTCTAAACATCTGAAATACGACCACACTGGTGGTGCAATCTTTTCTCTTTTTGTCAACAGTTTTCACTCCACATAGTTGAATTTTATTTTTAGGTAAGGTAAAGGTAATTTTATTTATATAGCACATTTTCAGCAACAAGGCAATTCAAAGTGCTTATTACCAAAGATAAATATAAATAATGTGTGGAAACATAAAGAAACTGATTGACAATTATAAGAACCCTTTGATAATTGGAGTACTAAAGATTTTCCAATAAAAATGTTTTGACATGGATATTTTTCATCAAATGTAAATAAAAACCAATGTTTTTTTTCCCTCAAATGGATTCCCCCTTTTCTATTTATTTACTTTCTTTCGAGAGTTGCCTCTCTCATTTCCTATCAAAATCAAACTTTGGTTGAATGACAATAACAAATCAAAATCTACCAGCAGCAGAAATGATTTTGTGCTTATTTTATACGTAATGATTTAAACCTGGAATGTTGCAATGTTTTTCTGTTTATGATCCATCACACAAAGTAAATCAATAGCGCTCTGTAAGATTGTTTTTTCTGAAACTATTTTGATTTAGGAAAAAAAAATCTCTGACACTCCAGAAGCTGCTGCATGTGTGTGAGTTTGTTGCTTTGGGACTGCACACACAAATGCACACAATTGGCAGAGAACGCAATAAAATAGGCAGGAAATGTTTCATTTTTTCTTTATTTTTGTTGGGATGAAGTTGATGTGTGATTATCTGTCTAAGTGATTGGATTGAACTGAATTGACTTACATATTATAAACTGGATCTATTTGTCTTGGAAATTTCCTTGGGATGACATTTGTTGTGTACTGGTGCTATATAGATAAACTAAACATCACCAAAATGAATTAATTATACACATAATCACTTATTCTATGCTCCCACATACTGTATGTGTATGTTTGTACACATTGACATTAGTGAAAGCAAAGAAGGAAGGAAAACCTGCCTTATTTTTGCTTAGAGCATCTCTGCAGGGAAAAGTCTTTCCCATGTTAGACTGAACTTCCTTTCGTTTCTAAATTGTTGTTCACATTGTCACTCACTATTTGCCGAAAGCACAGTCTGCATGACGGAGAAAAGAGATAGTGAACATTTTAGGTATTTTACAGTTAGTATTTTGTAGGTCAAAATTAATATTTTGACTGAAAATAAATAAAAATCTTGAATAAATCATGAAATAATCATGTTAAGTGTACAGATGTTCTAGTGTGAAGGTTGTGATTCTGCAGGATAAATGTGTGTGAACTCTGCACATTGTGACTCACTAACCATGATACAATGTGTGCGTGTAAATAATTACAGTGCTAGCTATTTGTTTGCAAAGTAAATCTGCCATTTATCTCAGAAAAAAATAAGAATGAATTTTTAAGTCCCCCCCCCCCTACCATTGTTAGAACAATGGTTCAGTCCAAAGTGTGGGCGGAGCAACAGGCTGCTGTTAGTGAGAAGCAGAACTGTGTAACAGGTTAATTATATTACTTTCAGTCAAGCTTTGAATTTTACCATTTCTGCCATATTTTGTTATGTAAATTAGTAAATTTTTTTATTAGCACCTGTAAGAATTGAGCAGTGAGTATTTCCCATTGCACTTGAACGCACCTCTCTCAACGTAATCACGTACCCTGATGCATAGACATGAAAACTAATAATTAATTAATATAATATTAATATTAATATTAATAATATTCATGTCTATGGCCTGATACTTACAGGAGGATGTTTAATGCTGCTAGCATAATGTAAGTGCTACACTTTCGGTCCAGGTTTTTAAAAAAATAAATAAATTGGTTAAGTCGCCTCGTCGTTATATATTGTGTTTGAACGGATGTGTCTTTTCTTTGACTGTGAATGCTATATTGTCTATATGAGCCGAGTCAGATTTTATTTGACTGTACAGCAAGCTAGGTAATGCCAGTTCCTGTGTTGCGGTTATGTAGCTGCGAGTTACGATAGCTTGATTTCACACAGTTGTTGTGGGTTTTTCTTGGTTGTTTGAATTTACTATTATTTCTTAATTTTTGACTTTTTTTTGTGCAGAGAGAGGTGTTTTGGACCAGATTATATGGAATACTAGTAGTTTCTTCAGTCAAACCCAAAATAAATGAGAAAGTGAAATTATGTGAAACCTTTTCAAAATGTTGTACTTACAATGATTCCCTCACATCCCTTTCCTACAAAAAAAATCTGACTATTTTTATTGCTTAATTAAAGTATTTAGTGCTTAGTTTACTGTTGAGCAGAAACAAAATTCTGACTGAAACTTTGTGTTTTAGTCAAAAAAAAAAAAGACAAGAAAAAACCAGCCCACAAGTTGATGTTTTTGGTCCAGGTAACAAAAAGTTTGGACACCTCCGCCGTAATCTAAACGCATTCACATTCTGAACACAGCGGGGCGTATTTGTCTACTAGGAAGACACTTTAATACACACAAGGTTTCTGCTGTGTGTGCATACCTCTCCTGCAGGCTTCATGCATAGACGAAGGGAAGTGTGTGTGAAGTGTGTGCATGTGCGCTCCATTCTGCAGCAGCAGCTCCATGCACCCGACGCTCCCTGATGCACAGCAATTATACAGAGGAGTGACGCCGTCGATGGTGGCAGCATTCACCTGCAGGATCACGCACCATTAAACTATCATATTATGTCTGGAAATGAAAGTGAAAGTATCAGTACTTACATTAGCTCCAGCACTTAGCAACGCCCTGACACATGCCACGTGTCCAGACAGACAGGCTTCATGGAGGGGCGTCACTTGGTCGATGGTCTTGATGTTTACATGATATCCCTGCAAAAGAACACATGCAAAAAACACATTGTTTATTTGGTCGCTGCTGGGTGTGATCAGATCAGAGAAAAACCAATAAAACTGACAACATTATATACAAACAAGGCTGTGTAATTATCACTTTTCATCACTAGGGGGCGATGTACGGGATAGGCGGCTTTTCCAGATTCCTCACAGTCAACAGGGTTAATGATGGCGATTCAATATTAAACAGAAGATAAAGACGATTGTAGATTAAACTAGTTTACTCACTGGTTTTCCACTGTGTTATGTTTTACTAAGTGATTTGGTTTTCTTAGAAAAATGTGTGGTTTTAAGTTGGTGTCAGTGTCATGGTCCTACCTCAGCCAGCAGCCTGCGCAGGATCAGCAGGCGACCCTGAGACGCTGCGTCATGGAGCGGAGAGCGATCTGCCCACGACCCTGGAAACAAACAAACCCCCAAACACACCAACAAAACCTTTTATTATAGCCCATTTGTTTAGACCTTTACTTTCAGTTCACTACAAAAACCCAAAATCCTGCAGTCATTTTGGTCTAGTTTCTAGTTAAGATACAGGGTGGCCCATGAAAAAGTAGCCCGCCTTCCTGCCAGAGGGGCCACCGAGATCGCCGGATTTAACAAATAGTGACTTTTATCTGTGGGGCAATTTGAAGGGAAAAGTGTACGCTAATAACCCGAGAACTTTACAGCAATTGAAAGACAATATTCGAAATGCAATTCAGAGCATTGGTGCCCCATCGTGTATATGACAATATGTCAAGGCGCGCCCAAAACTGCATTGACACACGAGGCACGTTCTGTAAAGAGTGAGTAAAGATTTTGGCTTTTCAATTTCTTTCTTTCTTTACGGAAGGCCGCCAGTAATACTATAGTAACGCGGGCTGCTTTTTCGTGGGTCACCCTGTATCTTAGTACGCTTGAAATAAGACAAAACTTAAAGCTAACTTTTCTGCAAGATATAACACCTTGTTTTAAGTGAATAATTCCTTAATGAAGAACAAGTTCTAGTTACATTGGCAAAGTATTTAACTAAAACATTTTCCCAGTGGAACAAGTACTTTTTCATCAATATTAAGCTCATATATCTTGCTGAAAAGTGAGTTTTGTCTTATTTAAGGTGTAGTTGGTAAGATTTTGTGTTTTTGCGATGTTGTTTTGTCTTTTCAGTTCTTTCTTGTTTGTTTCTTATATCTTTATGTTTTTAGTTTACTCTTTGCGCTAGTTCAGTTGTTCTCATTGTTTGTGTTTTGGATTTGTTTAGTTAAGAGTCGTATTTATTTCTGTTTACTGTTCATGTTTTCTTTCATGTCATTGCTTTTTCATCTCGCCCCAGTGAGTTTGTGTTTAGTGAAACAATCCTGTGATTATTTGCCTGATGTTTTGTATCATTTTCCTGTTGATACTTTGAAACAACATAGATTTATACTCGTAATTTCTTTTTAAAACAAAAATACAGTCGTTGAGTAGTTCTTAAAACTTTAAGAACCACTCCAGTAAACTCAACTATTACCGTGCTGAATGACATTCAGGATGCAGAAAACAAGAATAAAATTGCTTCTTATCGTTTGGTTTCACATGTTTGGTTAAGTGATGCAGTTTATTTATGTAGAAGAAAACATTTAAAAATTTGAAGTGAGAAAAATGAATAGAAAACATTCTGGTGCACATATTCCAAACAGAAAGGTTTCGCATCATATTTTTAATTATGTGGCCAAAGTGCATTAGAAATGTACTGATAGTTGCTGTAGCAACAAATTAAACCATTGCGTTTGTGGCAATTCACAGCTAGTTAAATCTTACACACCTGTAAGTCAGGTTTTCAAAAGGCAATTCGGATTATTACTTTTTGATTTGCAACTGAAAGGCAAAGTTTAAATGCCTGATATTAGTCCACAATCTAAGCTCTAACTTCAGACAAAAATGAAAGTGAACATTAAATATCCACCTGAATTTTTCCTGACTCAGTGTCATACCTACTTTGTAAATAATTGACATCAGAAATTCCCCTAGTAGCATTTAAGGTCACCTGAGTACACTGTAAGAAAAGAATATCCCAAATCTACTCAATAAAACTATAGCAAAACATTAAAATAGATATTATTAAGTAGAATTTACTGTTTTGATTTAATGTTAAGTCATTTTTAACATTTTGCATTCATTTAATCTTAAGTACATTCAAATAGAAAATATAAATTAACTATAATTTAAACAAACAAATTAATTTTGAAAAAATTTAATCCTTTAAATTTATAAGCTGGAATATAGCATATTTTACATCAAACAGTTTTAAACAAACCTGAAAACAGTTTTAAATAAATAACTGCCACAAACTTAAGAACGTAATTAAACTAATAACTAAGTTATTAGTTCAACTAATAGTTCAACTAATAATATGCCAACTAATAGTTACTAACATATTAGTAACTAATATGTTACTAATATGTATGTAACATATTAGTTGAAACCACTGAATCGTTTTTACAGTACTTGTAATCTATTGAACAAATGTAGCTGAGCAATAATTTTTGCAGAAGATATTGTGATAAAATATAAGATTGTTGTTTTGAGACTATGTTCAGGCAATATAATGATAATGGCAAAATAATGCAAGAACACATTCTCAAAGCTCAATAAACTTTAAATTCTAATAAACATTTAACACTGGAACTGGGAGACATTTTAAATATCCAAAATAAATAAACAAAAAAAAAAACAAATAAATAAAAGTAATTAGGAAGTTTCTGAAAACAAAAACTGTGCTTCAAAAAAGGGCTAGTTGAGACCAAAACACCAGATTGAAGACTTTTGTCATCCATTCTTTTTTTTCTATTTTTTTTTTGGTAGAAAAAGAAAAACGGTAAAGCATGTAAATGGAAATTAATGAGTTCCTTTTAATTTATCATGCGATTAATTGGCTTATTGCTTATTGCGACAGGCCTACGGCTATTACAAAAACACCAGGGTAACAAAGAGCATAATATAAAGAGCATTTATTACAGTATTTCAGTAAATTCTCTAATTTAACCCAGAGGATGGACACTTAATGCAGATTACCATAAAAAGCAGTTTTATTGAGTTAATTCTACAGTTTTATTTAGTCTTAACATGTGTTGTTTTCAGATCATGTTAGGGGGTATTTTAGGCTTGCGCCATTAGGTCTTATTTACCCGTAACACATACCAGAACTGCGCTGTCAACACTGAATGCATCACAAGTTCAACATGTTGTTCTGTATTTCAACCTTTTTTTTCTTCATCCGTTCTGGTTTCTATCGCATTGAAAAGCTAAGCAGAGGACCGACCTTGGCTGATCAGAACGCCCCAGCAGGCCCGCTTCCTCTCCGGGGTGCTGCTGGGCACGGACACCGACTCTGCGGCTCTTTTCCTGGACATCTCCCCTCAGCTGCTCGGGCTGGAACTCCATGTACCGCGGCTGGGGCTCACGTGCTGCAGTCAAAACACCACAGCACGAGTCACAGCGAGGGGGCGGAGTCAAAGGCGAAACTCATTCTGATTGGCTGAGATGCAAGGTGGATCGCAGGACAAGATTATTTTAGAAAGATGATAAAATAACACGTACGCAGGAAGAAACTAATTATATTTACATAAATTTGTTTTTTCTAATTATATTTTTTTGGAGTATGCTGTACTTTCTACTTTTATTTGAGCAATTTTAAAATTAATATCTAGATTTCTTTACAAAATTATGTGATCTACTAACCAACTACATTATAATCTTGTTTTTTTAAATCATATTTCATCACAAATTTCAGCCCATTGGAGTAAAAGATTAAATTATTTATATAACGATATACATAACCAGTTACAAAAATGGTTTTGGACACTCAGCAAGCAGTAGAAACCATTCAATTTGCCTCTCCATAATTTACAGCCCATATTTTACTAACTGAAATCTACGGATTTTTGATCACCTTGTAATTTTAGAAACAAATTAAATTACATAATTTAATTTCTCCCTAAACTACTATTTATAGTTACTATAATTACTATGAACTACTATGAACAGTAGTTCATAGTAACTACTATTATGAGTAGTTACTATGAACTGACTGGAAATTTAAAAAGCTAATTTAGATTAATTCAAGATATGTAAAGGTGACACTTAAAATAAAATACAGATGAATCTCTAAATATAAATTTATGGCATTAAGAGTCGTTTGCATCTTGAAAATGGGCATCTGAAGGTAAATGATCCACTGTGGTGACCCTTAAAGTAGAAGTACCAGCAAAAATCTCATTAAAAGAGTTCAATATGTTTCACACAACACAAATAAGGGGACTAATATATATTTTGGTAGACTTTATTTATTTATTGTGTACTATGGAGTCTGACTTTCATTCAGAAGATGGCGGTAATGCCCCGTTATAATAGTAGCCAAACGCTATTTAGTGGGGAAAAGAAGAGGAAGCGCTTATTCATCTCTGCAGGTGGCTGTTTCCTGTCTGTGTTGCTACGTTAACAAATCATTCATATAATCGTTATTATAAATAGTAAATTAACTGTTCAGACACAGGTTAATCACTTTTATTATTGAAGCAATTCCCTAAATGAACACTTAACTCTTTTGACAAGAAACAAAACGCCTAATACGGTGCATTTATTCTGAAAAGCTCCGCACAGGAAGTTGTGTTTACGGCGACACTTCCGGGTATACATCCGCTAGTGTTTGTTCAACGGTTGCTCTATATTAGCCTTTCGTCTGTCATTCATTTCAGCTCCCTTTAGCCACTTTTAAAGATGAATACGGTTCTATCGAGAGCTAACTCGCTGTTCGCCTTCTCTCTGAGCGTCATGGCGGCTCTGACTTTCGGCTGTTTCGTCACGACGGCTTTTAAAGACAGAAGAGTTTCTGTGGACATCCACGTCTCTAAAGTTATGCTGTAAGAGCTTCATTCATATCAGCTGTTTGGGGGAGAAAACTGCTGTTCTTTGTCTTCATGAACGTTATTAGCAGTGGTGAATTTATTTATGATGCCTCACCATCACCATGTAGAGTCAGAACGAGGCCCTGCTGTCTGATCGGATGATTAGTAACCCAGACTTCCTCCTTCTGCTGCTCTCATGTTACCACCTGTAGTGATATTTATTATCAAACTAGATTTAAAACCGGCTTCATTAAAAAAAACATACTTGATAAAAAAAATTATTTAGAAAGTTTCGTAATATTTTGGAAAAGCTGCATTAATTTTTATGCACATTTATTCACCATTACCACATGGGAGCACAACCATATGCGTCTCTTGCTAGTGACCACACCGCTTTAGCTGACATGCAATGGCAGCATCATGCTGTGTGGACTCAGTTCCCCACTAAATCCAGCTTTTACTTGGATGCAGAAAGCATGGGCGGTACCAGATGGGGGGCTGAAAGAGGCCAGATCCAAAAGAGGATCTGGCCTCTTTCAGATCCCAAAGAGGAAATTAAGCATTTTTGTATCTCTTATTAATGTATTCAATTGTTAATTTATTAAGTTATGCACCATTATAGAAACTATTTAACTTTCAGTTTTAATTTAAAGCTGCAATAGGTAATTTCTGAGTTTGAAAGGTGGAAAATTTTCAAAGATTGAATTTTCCACTTGTTTTTTTTTCTTTTTTTTTTTAGAAAATATCTGAGAATAATCTCAAAGTTTCTGAGTTTTTTTGGAAGATATTTGTAAACAAATAAAATATACATTTTAGCTCCTATGTAGTTAGCATCGCCATTCTTAAGACCCACAAAATTATCTTGTAAAAACTCGTAACATCAGGCTCCAGATTTGCCTTAAAATGAATCCTGAAGGCACCTGGCAACCTGGGAGAAGATGGGGAAACGGAAACGTTTTTTTTTTTTTTTAATCTAATTTGAGTTTCAAACTAATTAATTTTCCTCTCTAACAGGAAGAATGTTGATGACTTCACAGGACCCAGGGAACGAAGTGATCTGGGGTTTATCACCTTTGACATCTCAGCTGATATCCTTTTACTTAATCTGATGTCCTAAATGCTGAGATGAAGTTATATTTGCTCAGCAGTAACTCCGTACTATTTAAAAACTACACTAACATCAATGTAACTGTACTTTGTTTTTGAAGAGATTTGGTTAATTCAAAGTGTTGTTGTTTGATCAAATGTGTGTCTTTGTGTTGTTCTTTAACTTTTCACACATTTGGAGCCAATTTTTGACTGGAATGTCAAGCAGCTGTTTCTCTACTTGTCAGCTGAATACGCCACAAAGAGCAACGTAAGTAAACACAAACTTATTGAGCTTTGGTGTGTTCATCTGGTTTGGATCAGCATGAAATAAAAAAAATCAGACACACGTTGTCATTCAGACAACGTCATGGCTTATACCTCATAAGTCCTCTCCCCCTGCTGTTGCATGCATTGAAGGATGGAATCAGGTTTAACACATACACCAGTCAACCTGTCTCGAGAAAAAAAAGTTTATTTTCTTGAGATTAACTTGTTTTCTTCAAGTTAATCAGGAAAAATTGACGTTGAAAATGTGTTTCAGTATAAAGCAGTTTGATTTATAACAAAAAACTAATCTTCACTGTATTTCTGTACAAACTACCCATCTGACCTGCATTTCAGTGCATTTGTAATAACATTTTGGCTGTTATTACACATCTATTTGTCTGCACTGATGTACTGTATTCTAAATATTTTGTGCTTTTTAAAGTTAAATACTAATATTTAACTTTAACAAGAATGAAAAGAATATTTAACAAGTTAAATATTAGTATTTAACTTTTCAAGCATGTTCTGTTACTTTTGGTGGGTCATGACGAAAATAAGTTTTTCACTACCAAAACCTCTGACCGTTTCTTTACACCCACAGATAATGACTTTGATATGACTCTTTTAGGTGACTATAAAAGTGTGTGTGTGTGTGTTTGTGCCAGTCTCTAAACCAGGTGGTGCTGTGGGATAGGATCATCCTCCGAGGAGAGAACACCAAACTGAACCTCAGAGACATGAAATCCAAATACTTCTTCTTCGATGATGGGAATGGACTCAGGTTAGACGCTGCAGAGTGTTAGGAGCATGCTAGATTAAACCATATTTTACACCGACAACGCCGCTAATGTATCATGGTGCGTTCACACCAAATTCGTTTTGACCGTCTAGCGCGGCGCGATTTGAACCGTTTTGAGTGTTTGAACCAGACGCACCTGACGCTCATAACGCGTTTGGCGTAAACGCACCAAAAGTGCACACGTGTCGAATTTGAAGCGTCAGACACGTTTGGTGTTAACGCACCATCAGAATTAAAAACGTAAATATTTATCTAGTTAATAGTGTTGACCATATCAAAGCACTACGTCCCGTTTTGTTTTCTATATCACGTGTACATTTAAGATTTAGGGCTTCGTGTTGACAATTTCACAACCAAAATCAAAGATGATCATCAACGAGGAGCCGTTTGTTGCCTTCCAGCACATTGCAACAAAGTGTAATAGCTTGTATCCGTGTTCCTGAATGCGATTGGCTGACGGGCACATCTGTGTTGTGTGCAGGGCCAATAAAAACATCACCTTGACGCTGTCCTGGAACGTCATTCCCAACGCTGGGATCCTTCCTCTGGTAGCCGGAAGCGGACACGTCAGCCTGCCTTTCCCCGAGCAGTACGAGGCCACGAAGAGCTACTAGACAGAAATGTTCACCTGCAGCAACACACACACCTTTCCACCATGACTGATGCCACACACACACACCATACATTAGTGTTTTTCTGTATGAGGCAGTTTGTAATAAAGAAATAAACTAACATTTGTGTGTGTACAGATTTTGTGGAGAAAGTGCTGATCAGACTCAAAATAGTTTAATATTATTGTGGGATACATTTTTCTAGGTCTCCACATTAAACGATAAGTTATTGCAATAAACGATAAAATTGTTTTGAGACCATTTTCAAGTAACAGCATAACAAGGAGAGAACACATTCTCGAAGTTGAACAAACTTATCTTTGAGGAGAAGTTTATTAAATCCTTAAATTCGAGTTGTGAAACCTGCAGAAACTCTGCTGGTTGAGAGCATTTGGCAGGACTGCATGGCGTCAAACTCTGGTCTGCTTTGCATTGCAAACCAAAATGCATTTTCTATGCAAATGTGGGAGAATTAAAGAACATAAACAAGCTAACAGAATATGATTGGCTGTAGCAATAATTCTCATCAGTAAGAATAAAGGAATACATTTTGCCTTGTTGGTGAAAACTTGACCATTCCCATTAGAACAGAAGTAACAGGCACAGAACTACTAAACTTTTATTTTAGCACAGTGCTCAGATAAACAATATTCACAAACACATATCCTCTGCTTACAAAGAAAATACTAAAGTAAGAAATTCCTCCCCGTCTTTTTAACGTTTTAAATTACAAGCTGTAATAAAATGGCAGAATCCCATCCACCTCCATCAGTAATTTAAATGAAGGCATTACTTCCTTTTAGTGATGTTTTTAAAAAAGGTGTGGCGTTAGTCCAGGCGTTGGATGAGCTTCTCCTCCATCATACAGTAGAGGGCGACGTGGGACAAATCTGAGATGAAAGCGTGGCAGGCTCGTCTGCTGATGCCCTTACAGCCTCGCAGGTCCAGCAGAGTCAGAGAGGAGAAACGCTTCAGGTAGGGCAGGCAGCCGTCCGTCAGCTGGTTGCAACCTTACAAACACGAACAAGTCAGGATTTAAATGAAGCAGATGAGACGGGCAAGGGTTAAACTACGGCTGGAAATCAATTAAAACAATTGATCACCATTAATCACTATGTCTTACTTTGTAAGCTTGAAATATAAATATAAAAACAGTTATATTTATCCTGGTGCGCTGCAATTAAAATGCAAGAACTTGATCTGATTTTTTTTCAACAGCAACAAACAGAAACTGGAGGGAAACTCCAGCAAACTTATTCGGGGGACAACTGAGAAATTTAATTTTATTTTCTAGTTAGGGGCATGCCATAGCAATGCATAAGGAGAGCAGTACTGACTTGCGAAGCAAGTCAGTACTGCCTCCATGCATTGCATGGCAGGCACCTATTGCTCTACACCTAATAGAATGTCTCTTTATTCTTATTAGGGGCATGCCATAGCAATGCATAAGGAGAGCAGTACTGACTTGCGAAGCAAGTCAGTACTGCCTCCATGCATTGCATGGCAGGCACCTATTGTTCTACACCCAATAGAATGTCTGTTTATTAGGGGCATGCCATAGCAATGCATAAGGAGAGCAGTACTGACTTGCGAAGCAAGTCAGTACTGCCTCCATGCATTGCATGGCAGGCACCTATTGTTCTACACCCAATAGAATGTCTCTTTATTATTATAAATATAATTTATTATTCTTCCGTTACCGTTAATGCGGCTCGTACCGCTGCATGCTGACCCACAAAAGTGGTATCAAAACGTGCGGCTCAATCCCGGCAAGTGAGCTATTACTTTTATTGGGGATTGGAGTTAAAATGATTACATAAATTAATAAAAACGAAAAAATTTGAGATTTTGTGTCTCACAGAATCAGTAATCTTTCTCTATGAAACACACACACAGGACTGTTTATGGCTGACTCAAAAACCCTTTTTAAATCCCCCTCACAGGCATAAATATCGCCCTATTGGTCTGAAAGTTGGTCATAACATAGATACACATGCCTGCTCATGTACAATGTTTACAAAAATTTGCTAGGGCTTATGCTTTTTGTCAGGGTCCTTCAGACTGACGCCTGGTGTCTCCCAAGTATAGAAACTGTGTCTGAAGAGGATTTTCCCGCTCTTTGGCTCTCACAGCTGCAGGGGATTAATTACCATAGCAACAGAAGAACAGAGTGTCTGGAACTGCAGCTCCCCAGGACTGCACTGTAGGGTTTACTGGTATTTACAACTGCTTGTGTTTTCAGCATTATACTACTGATTCAAGACTATAACCATTACACATATGTCCCCCATGTTAAAATCTGACATAAATAAGAATAAATAGCTGATTAAAAGTCTATGGACAGAAAATAACGTCGCTGCTCCTTTAAGGAACCAGCGGCACAGACGCAGCGCCTGCGATGCTACAGATCACAAACCTGACAGAGAGCAGAAGAGGATTCGTAGGAAAAGAGCGGTGATGCTCAGCAAGGCAGGTCATTAGCATTTGTACAAAAGTTAGCATTTCACTGTCTATGACTAGTGCACTAGCACTTTTACCTAAAGTTAGCTTTTACCTAATTTTCTCATTAATTAGAAATGTTTAGTATACTGAATAGAGTAGTAAAATTAAAACAACATGGTCGTGTTGCTCCACATCCTACTGCCAGCATTTGAGCTAACATTAGCATATTGGCTAATTTTAGCATATGCATCAATTTTAACATAATGAATGGTACAAGTACAGATTATTCTACATGCTTCTGCCTCTCCACAGGTTATTGACTACGTTGCAGCTTTCTTTAGCATTAATGCTAATTTTTAGTATAAAAACACTGGCTCAAAGCCGACGGGCACACTTTGGCATGCCCCTTTAAAATTTCTGCAGGAATTTTCTAGTTATTATAACATCTTCTTCCATTACCGTTAATGCGGCTCGTACCGCTGCGTGCCCACCCACAAAAGTGGTATCAAAACGTGCGGCTCGTACCCGAGAAGGGAGCTATTACTTTTATTGGGGATCGGAGTTACGATGGCGACGTAAAAAGCGAAAAACGAGCGAAATTTCCAACTGCCGAAACGTTAGAGTGTAACTGAAACCAACTGCCGCTTTTTAGAGTGAGGAACAGAGTGGAATTTTGACCCAAAAATAATTTTGAAATCGCTCTCATGGCCGCAAAACTTGTGCTATTGGTATGAAAGTTGGTCAGGAAATAGCACCGCATGCCTGCTCCGGTAAAATGTTTTCAAAATTTCTCTAGGGCTTACGGTTTTCTGTCCAGGTGCTTCAGAGCAAAGTTATGGGACATGACCAACTGACGCTTCATCCCCAGTGTTTTATATAGGTTTTTGAGTTACTACAGATGGAGGGTGAACAGAATGTTATATCTGCAGGCTGGGCAGAGTTTTCTTGGCATTATATCACTGCTTTAACCCAACCACTGTTACACATTGGATTAGTGTGGCCATTTAAAATTAAGCTTACTGAAAATTTTATAATAAAAGCCTGTATATTTCTTTGCAGCCTAACTAACTCCTAACTAAAGCCTTGACATTTTTCACATCAGGTCATTACTCTTTTGGCCTTTATGTGACTGGTTTAAACAAACTACTGTAACACTATGATTTGGTGTGGTAGTTAAAATGAAGTTTACTGAAAGTTTCAAAATAAAAGTCTGCATATTCCTCACGTTAGTGCACCGCCGTAGGCGGTGCAATAATACTCAGCTTTTTTTACCTTTTTTTCTCAGGATAGTGAACTGCCTTGCGTAGCAAGGCAGTTCATTAACATTAGCACAAACATTAGCATTTGACACACCATTTTAGTGCACCGCTGTAGGCGGTGCAATAATATTAAAGTTTTTGTTATTTATTTCTCAGGATAGTGAACTGCCTTGCGCAGCAAGGCAGTTTACTGAAATAAATATCAATAAATATCCTGAGAAATAAATATCAGGGAAGACAAAAAGCCATCTCATACGCTTCAAAAAGTTTTTGCATCGGCCATACGGATCTTGTAGGGGAAGGGGTCGTTCAGACTGCTTTTTCATCAAATCTGACTTTGTGTTTACATCAGTCTTATTTAAAATAAGCATTCTAGCAATTTTTAGTAACTTTTTCCTGTCAGGTTAGTACATTTACATCAGTCATTCTTAAAATAAGCATTTTACCCATTTTTGCTTTGGTCTCTGGTTAGTATATGTACCTAAGTCTTTCTTAAAATGAGCATTTTAAGCTAAGACCCTGTTCCTCCTTCTACTGTAGACAACTCCTGCAGGTAAAAAAAATATTGTTACATCATATAACCCCTAAAGAACAATACTACTGATGCATTTTTGAAATAATAACTTTGTATTTAGGGAAAATTACAATTGATCACAAAAAAATTAAATCTTTTTAAAAAAAAAAAAGATTTAATTTAAAAATTACTGAGCTCTGCACACACCATATTTCTCTCATCAGTGCAATTCCTGTGAATGACCCACAGATATGAATCACTGTACTTTCGGAGACGACAAGTAGCCCTCTCATACGCTTCAAACCGTTTTCGGATCGGCCTTACGGATCTTGAATGGGAAGGGGTCGTTCAGTGCGCTTGTTTTAGTGAAACTGGCTGGCTCAAACAGATAGAATTGTCTCCCCCTCTGTGTCTCTCTTACAGCTGGCACCCTGTGGCCTATTTACCATAGCAACCGAACATGGCAACAGCTCCTGGGTCAGAATACAAACACTATGGCAAACATACAGTTAAAGCAGAGGGCTATTAATTAAGTGGTTTAACACAACCACTGTTAAACATTGGATTAGTGTGGCCATTTACAATGAAGCTTAATAAATTTTTCAAAATAAAAGCCTTGATCATTTTTACATACTGCAATTGCTCTACTGGTGATTTAAAAACTGGTGTTACCAAATTACTGTTACAGACTGGATTAGTGTAGCCATTGATCATGACGCTTACTGAAAATTTCAAAATAAAAGCTTTGGCCATTTTTACATCAAGCAATTGTTCTTTTGGGCCTTACATGACTGGTTTAAACAAACCACAGTTGCACATTGAATTAGCATAGTCATTAAAATGAAGCTAACTGAAAGTTTCAAAATAAAAGCCTGCATATTCCTCTCGTGTTAGTGCACCGCCGTAGGCAGTGCAATAATATTAGTGTTTTTTATGTTATTTATTTCTCAGGATAGTGATAGTGCGCAGCAAGGCAGTTTATTAGCATTAGTACAAAAGTTATCATTTCACTGTCTTTGACTAGTGCACTAGCATTTTTACCTAAAGTTAGCTTTTAGCTAATTTTCTCATTAATTAGACATGTTTAGTGTACTGAATGGAGTAGTAAAATTAAAACAACATGGTCCTGTTGCTCCACATGCTACTGCCAGCATTTAAGCTAACATTAGCATATTGGCAAATTTTAGCTCATGCATCAATTTTAACATAATGAATGGTACAACTACAGCTTAGTCAACATGCTTCTTCCTCTCCACAGTTAATTGACTACGTTGCAGCTTTCTTTAGCATTAATGCTAATTTTTAGCATAAAAACACTGGCTGAAAGCCGACGGGCACACTTTGGCATGCCCCTTTAAAATTTCTGCAGGAATTTTCTAGTTAGGGGCATGCCATAGCAATGCATAAGGAGAGCAGTACTGACTTGCGAAGCAAGTCAGTACTGCCTCCATGCATTGCATGGCAGGCACCTATTGTTCTACACCCAATAGAACGCCTCTTTATTATTATTAGGGGCATGCCATAGCAATGCATAAGGAGAGCAGTACTGACTTGCGAAGCAAGTCAGTACTGCCTCCATGCATTGCATGGCAGGCACCTATTGTTCTACACCCAATAGAACGCCTCTTTATTATTTATTATTCTTCCATCACCGTTAATGCGGCTCGTACCGCTGCGTGCCCACCCACAAAAGTGGTATCAAATCGTGCGGCTCGAGGCCGGCATTATTGCTATTATTTTTATTGGGGATCGGAGTTAAAATGATTACATAAATTAATAAAAACGAAAAAATTTGAGATTTTGTGTCTCACAGAATCAGTAATCTTTCTCTATGAAACACACACACAGGACTGTTTATGGCTGACTCAAAAACCCTTTTTAAATCCCCCTCACAGGCATAAATATCGCCCTATTGGTCTGAAAGTTGGTCATAACATAGATACACATGCATGCTCATGTACAATGTTTACAAAAATTTGCTAGGGCTTATGCTTTTTGTCAGGGTCCTTCAGACTGACGCCTGGTGTCTCCCAAGTATAGAAACTGTGTCTGAAGAGGATTTTCCCGCTCTTTGGCTCTCACAGCTGCAGGGGATTAATTACCATAGCAACAGAACAGCGTCTGGAACTGCAGCTCCCCAGGACTGCACTGTAGGGTTTACTGGTATTTACAACTTCTTGTGTTTTCAGCATTATACTACTGATTCAAGACTATAACCATTACACATATGTCCCCCATGTTAAAATCTGACATAAATAAGAATAAATAGTTGATTAAAAGTCTATGGACAGAAAATAACGTCGCTGCTCCTTTAAGGAACCAGCGGCACAGACGCAGCGCCTGCGATGCTACAGATCACAAACCTGACAGAGAGAGCAGAAGAGGATTCGTAGGAAAAGAGCGGTGATGCTCAGCAAGGCAGGTCATTAGCATTTGTACAAAAGTTAGCATTTCACTGTCTATGACTAGTGCACTAGCACTTTTACCTAAAGTTAGCTTTTACCTAATTTTCTCATTAATTAGACATGTTTAGTATACTGAATACAGTAGTAAAATTAAAACAACATGGTCGTGTTGCTCCACATGCTACTGCCAGCATATTGGCTAATTTTAGCTTATGCATCAATTCTAACATAATGAATGGTACAACTACAGTTTATTAAACATGCTTCTGCCTCTCCACAGGTTATTGACTACGTTGCAGCTTTCTTTAGCATTAATGCTAATTTTTAACATCATAGCGCTGCGTCAAAGCCGACGGGCACACTTTGGCATGCCCCTTTAAAATTTCTGCAGGAATTTTCTAGTTATTATATATTTATTCTTCCGTCACCGTTAATGCGGCTCGTACCGCTGTGTGCCCACCCACAAAAGTGGTATCAAAACGTGCGGCTCGTACCCGAGAAGGGAGCTATTACTTTTATTGGGGATTGGAGTTAAAATGATTACATAAATTAATAAAAACTAAAAAATTTGAGATTTTGTGTCTCACAGAATCAGTAATCTTTCTCTATGAAACACACACACAGGACTGTTTATGGCTGACTCAAAAACCCTTTTTAAATCCCCCTCACAGGCATAAATATCGCCCTATTGGTCTGAAAGTTGGTCATAACATAGATACACATGCCTGCTCATGTACAATGTTTACAAAAATTTGCTAGGGCTTATGCTTTTTGTCAGGGTCCTTCAGACTGACGCCTGGTGTCTCCCAAGTATAGAAACTGTGTCTGAAGAGGATTTTCCCGCTCTTTGGCTCTCACAGCTGCAGGGGATTAATTACCATAGCAACAGAAGAACAGAGTGTCTGGAACTGCAGCTCCCCAGGACTGCACTGTAGGGTTTTCTGGTATTTACAACTGCTTGTGTTTTCAGCATTATACTACTGATTCAAGACTATAACCATTACACATATGTCCCCCATGTTAAAATCTGACATAAATAAGAATAAATAGCTGATTAAAAGTCTATGGACAGAAAATAACGTCGCTGCTCCTTTAAGGAACCAGCGGCACAGACGCAGCGCCTGCGATGCTACAGATCACAAACCTGACAGAGAGCGGAAGAGGATTCGTAGGAAAAGAGCGGTGATGCTCAGCAAGGCAGGTCATTAGCATTTGTACAAAAGTTAGCATTTCACTGTCTATGACTAGTGCACTAGCACTTTTACCTAAAGTTAGCTTTTACCTAATTTTCTCATTAATTAGAAATGTTTAGTATACTGAATAGAGTAGTAAAATTAAAACAACATGGTCGTGTTGCTCCACATCCTACTGCCAGCATTTGAGCTAACATTAGCATATTGGCTAATTTTAGCATATGCATCAATTTTAACATAATGAATGGTACAAGTACAGATTATTCTACATGCTTCTGCCTCTCCACAGGTTATTGACTACGTTGCAGCTTTCTTTAGCATTAATGCTAATTTTTAGTATAAAAACACTGGCTCAAAGCCGGCGGGCACACTTTGGCATGCCCCTTTAAAATTTCTGCAGGAATTTTCTAGTTATTATTATTATATATTTATTCTTCCGTCACCGTTAATGCGGCTCGTACCGCTGCGTACCCACCCACAAAAGTGGTATCAAAACGTGCGGCTCGTACCCGAGAAGGGAGCTATTACTTTTATTGGGGATTGGAGTTAAAATGATTACATAAATTAATAAAAACGAAAAAATTTGAGATTTTGTGTCTCACAGAATCAGTAATCTTTCTCTATGAAACACACACACAGGACTGTTTATGGCTGACTCAAAAACCCTTTTTAAATCCCCCTCACAGGCATAAATATCGCCCTATTGATCTGAAAGTTGGTCATAACATAGATACACATGCCTGCTCATGTACAATGTTTACAAAAATTTGCTAGGGCTTATGCTTTTTGTCAGGGTCCTTCAGACTGACGCCTGGTGTCTCCCAAGTATAGAAACTGTGTCTGAAGAGCATTTTCCCGCTCTTTGGCTCTCACAGCTGCAGGGGATTAATTACCATAGCAACAGAAGAACACAGTGTCTGGAACTGCAGCTACCCAGGACTGCACTGTAGGGTTTACTGGTATTTACAACTTCTTGTGTTTTCAGCATTATACTACTGATTCAAGACTATAACCATTACACATATGTCCCCCCATGTTAAAATCTGACATAAATAAGAATAAATAGTTGATTAAAAGTCTGTGGACAGAAAATAACGTCGCTGCTCCTTTAAGGAACCAGCGGCACAGACGCGGCGCCTGGGTGATGCTACAGATCACAAACCTGACAGAGAGCAGAAGAGGATTCGTAGGAAAAGAGCGGTGATGAACGGAAACGCTTAATATAGTTGAGAAAACATAAATTACCTGGTCGAAAACTGACTGGGATTTAATGAGAACTAAGTTACATCGGTTTTGGTGAGTTTTGTTTTTATTTTCTTACATTTTCATCGTGTTGTACTTTTCCTTTTAGCAGAGAGCTAAGGCTAAAAACGTAGCCGTTTGCAAGGAAATACTCCGTCATAAACTGTTATCAGGTTAATATATAAACTGTTATCCGGGTAATATATTGGGTTTATGAAGAATTTATTTGAATAATTTCAGGATTTAAAAAGACTTTTTTCGTGTTTGTGACCTGTTACACAGGTCAGGTTTTTTTGTTGGTTGGAAGCTTGGTCGGAGCAAGGATTGGTCTGCCATGTGTGACGCAAGTAATGACAGACAACATGCTACTGATGCTCCAATAGCATTCATGCTATTGTTAGCATTTTGGCTCATTTTAGCTTATGCAACATACTAAAATGAGCAAAAATGCTCATACTACCGTACGAGTACAGCTTAAGAAAACATGCTTCGGACTCCCCGCAGGTTATTGACCACACTGAAGCTTTCTTAAGCATGATTGCTTAATGCTAATTTTTAACATCATAACGCTGCGTCAAAGCCGACGGGCACACTTTGGCATGCCCCTTTAAAATTTCTGCAGGAATTTTCTAGTTATTTATTATTCTTCCGTCACCGTTAATGCGGCTCGTACCGCTGCGTGCCCACCCACAAAAGTGGTATCATATCGTGCGGCTCGATGCCGAGATGGGTGCTATTACTTTTATAGGGGATCGGAGTTACGACGGCGACGTAAAAAGCGAAAAACGAGCGAAATTTCCAACTGCCGAACCGCAGAGTGTAACTGACACCAACTGCCGCTTTTTTAGAGTGAGAAACAGGGTGGAATTTTGACCCCAAAATAATTTTGAAATCGCTCTCATGGCCGCAAAACATGTGCTATTGGTATGAAAGTTGGTCAGGAAATAGCACCGCATGTCTGCTCCGGTAAAATGTTTTCAAAATTTCTCTAGGGCTTACGGTTTTCTGTCCAGGTGCTTCAGAGCAAAGTGACGGGACATGACCAACTGACGCTCCCCCTCAGTGTTTAATATAGGTTTTTGAAAACTTACTGAGCTCACCACACACCATTTTTCTCTCATCAGTGCAATTCCTGTGAATGACCTACAGATATGAATCACAGGACTATCAGAGACGACAAGTAGCCCTCTCATACGCTTCAAACGGTTTTTGGATCGGCATAACGGTTCCCGAACGGGAAGGGGTCGTTCAGACTGCTTTTTTCATTAAAAGTGACTGGGTGTTCTCAAAGTTGCATGAAGTGTCTCTCACACACACACAGCAGTTGGCAGAGGCTTGATCGCTATGGCAACTGCTGGTTTGGCCTACAAGGTCTCTGTAGTTCTAAACATGGTGGAACACCTTAATACAGAGGGCAGAGCAGAAGGTCAGAACTACAACATGGCGGATCATTCAGTTATTACAGAGGAGGGCTGAGCTGGAATGTAGAGCTACTTGCTGTTTTGGCCATTATATTGGTGGATTAACCAAACCACTGTTACACATTGGATTTGTGTGTCTATTTAAAATGAAGCTTACTGAAAATTTCAAAATAAAAGCCCTGACATTTTTTACATCAGGTTATTGGTCTTTTGGGCTTCATGGGACTGGTTTAAACAAACCAGAGTTGCACATTGAATTAGCGTGGTCATTAAAATGAAGCTTACTGAAAGTTTCAAATTAAAAGTCTGCCTATTCCTCTAGTGTTAGTGCACCGCCGAAGGCGGTGCAATAATATTAGCCTTTTTTATGTTATTTATTTCTCAGGATAGTGAACTGCATTCAACATTAACATTAGCACAAACATTAGCATTTGAGCCCCCTTGACTATATGCTTCAAACAGTTTTTGGATCACTCTAAAAGATCCTGAATAGGATGGAGATGTTTGGACTGCTTTGTTCAGATAAACTAACTGCTTCAAACCGTTAGAATCTGTTTATCCCTTTGTGTCTCACTCACACGATAGTTGAGCTGCTCTTTAGAACTACAATGACTGAAGGTCAGAACTACAACATGGCGTAACTCTCAAATAGCACATAGTGATGAGCTGGCATTTAGATCTACTTGCTGTATGGGGCATTATATAGCTGGATTAACCAAACCACAGTTACACATTGGATTAGTGTGTAATCCACTGTAAATAAAAAAGCTATTGTAAAGCTATTGTAAATAAAGCTTACTGAAAGTTTCAAAATAAAAGCCTTGACATTTTTCACATCAGGTCATTACTCTTTTGGCCTTTATGTGACTGGTTTAAACAAACTACAGTAACACAATGAATTGTTGTGGTAGTTAAAAAGACGCTAGCTGAAAGTTTCAAAATAAAAGTCTGCATATTCCTCTCGTGTTAGTGCACCGCCGTAGGCGGTGCAATAATATAAGCTTTTTTTATGTTATTTATTTCTCAGGATAGTGAACTGCCTTGCGCAGCAAGGCCGTTCATTAACATTAGCACAAACATTAGCATTTCACTTCCTTTGACTAGTGTACTAGCACTTTTACCTAAAGTTAGCTATTAGCTTATTTTTTCATTTATTAGACATGTTTAGTATACTGAATGGAGTAGTAAAATTAAAACAACATGGTCCTGTTGCTCCACATGCTACTGCCAGCATTTAGGCTAACATTAGCATATTTGCTAATTTTAGCTTATGCATTATTTTTAACATAATGAATGGTACAAGTACAGCTTAGTCAACATGCTTCTGCATCTCCACAGGTTATTGACTACGTTGCAGCTTTCTTTAGCATTAATGCTAATTTTTAACATCATAACGCTGCGTCAAAGCCGACGGGCACACTTTGGCGTACCGCTGCGTGCCCACCCACAAAAGTGGTATCAAAACGTGCGGCTCGTACCCGAGAAGGGAGCTATTACTTTTATTGGGGATTGGAGTTAAAATGATTACATAAATTAATAAAAACGAAAAAATTTGAGATTTTGTGTCTCACAGAATCAGTAATCTTTCTCTATGAAACACACACACAGGACTGTTTATGGCTGACTCAAAAACCCTTTTTAAATCCCCCTCACAGGCATAAATATCGCCCTATTGATCTGAAAGTTGGTCATAACATAGATACACATGCCTGCTCATGTACAATGTTTACAAAAATTTGCTAGGGCTTATGCTTTTTGTCAGGGTCCTTCAGACTGACGCCTGGTGTCTCCCAAGTATAGAAACTGTGTCTGAAGAGGATTTTCCCGCTCTTTGGCTCTCACAGCTGCAGGGGATTAATTACCATAGCAACAGAAGAACACAGTGTCTGGAACTGCAGCTACCCAGGACTGCACTGTAGGGTTTACTGGTATTTACAACTTCTTGTGTTTTCAGCATTATACTACTGATTCAAGACTATAACCATTACACATATGAAAATGTTAAAATCTGACATAAATAAGAATAAATAGTTGATTAAAAGTCTGTGGACAGAAAATAACGTCGCTGCTCCTTTAAGGAACCAGCGGCACAGACGCGGCGCCTGGGTGATGCTACAGATCACAAACCTGACAGAGAGCAGAAGAGGATTCGTAGGAAAAGAGCGGTGATGAACGGAAACGCTTAATATAGTTGAGAAAACATAAATTACCTGGTCGAAAACTGACTGGGATTTAATGAGAACTAAGTTACATCGGTTTTGGTGAGTTTTGTTTTTATTTTCTTACATTTTCATCGTGTTGTACTTTTCATTTTAGCAGAGAGCTATGGCTAAAAACGTAGCCGTTTGCAAGGAAATACTCCGTCATAAACTGTTATCAGGTTAATATTTAAACTGTTATCCGGGTAATATATTGGGTTTATGAAGAATTTATTTGAATAATTTCAGGATTTAAGAAAACATGCTTCTGACTCCCCGCAGGTTATTGACCACACTGAAGCTTTCTTAACCATGATTGCTTAATGCTAATTTTTAACATCATAACGCTGCGTCAAAGCCGACGGGCACACTTTGGCATGCCCCTTTAAAATTTCTGCAGGAATTTTCTAGTTCTTGGTTGCTCTACCCCTTTCTGATGCCACAAAGTTATAAAAGTCACAACAGTCAACAACGGACAAAACCAGTAAACTTTTTACATTTTAAGTGCCAACATCAAATGTGTTGGTCAACGTTTCATTGATTATGAATCAAAATCAACTCTTTAGAGTTGAGTTTTTATTCTAGATTTAAAAGAACTCAGTGTTTCAGCTGCTTTGCAGTTTTCTGGACGTTTGTTCCAGATTTGTGGTGCATAGAAGCTGAATGCTGCTTCTCCATGTTTGGTTCTGGTTCTGGATGCAGAGCAGAACCAGAAGACCTGAGAGGTTGATACAACAGTAGCAGATCTTTAACGCCGTTGAGCCATTCGGTGATTTATAAACTCTCTTCCTGGTTTTAGTGAAAACGTTAGTGCATGTGTTAACGTTGACAGTTAAAATTCTAAATTACTGACAGTTTTCAGATTGTGATCATTTAAACACTCACCAGACAGCGTGATCTCGCTGAGGTTGTTGCGGGTGTGAGTCCCAGCAGCTGCCAGCAGGGTGATGCAGGAGTCCGTTATGTCCTTGCAGTGAGCCAGGTCCAGCGCCTCCAGCTGGGGCATGTGGCGCTGCAGCAGCCTCAGAGTCGACTCGCTCACATCCAGACCGGACAGGCGCAGCGTCACCATGTTCCTCAGTCTGCTGCGGGACGACTCCAAGTCTGCGCAGACGGATCGAGACGACAAGCGACTTTTAGAGTGATGCTTATTGATCATTTGTAGTTTGTTTTTTATTGTTGTGAAAAATGTTTTCCAAATGTAGGCTTTTAATCAGACATTAGATT
The DNA here is from genome assembly GCF_904066995.2 of Poecilia reticulata. Classification (NCBI taxonomy): domain Eukaryota; kingdom Metazoa; phylum Chordata; class Actinopteri; order Cyprinodontiformes; family Poeciliidae; genus Poecilia; species Poecilia reticulata. The sequence goes on along the minus strand of NC_088830.1, from coordinate 28,042,870 downwards.
GCATTTTATTATAAAACTGAACAGTATGAGCATGAAGGACTTCATACAGAAATGAAGCAGTTTGTGAGCGTCTAACTGAAATTCAACCATTTTCACACTGCAAACAAAATATTACCAAGCATTTTTGGTCAAGTTTCTACTTCAAATATTTTAGCACACTTGAAATAAGGCAAAACTAATCTATAGATAAACCAAGCTCCTCTATTTTGCTGGAACGTTAAGTCAATAATTCCTCAGTATTGATTAAAAAAAGTACTTATTCCATTGGCAGATGATTTCACTTATAAGACTTTTTTCCATGTCATAAGTGAAATAATCTGCCAATGGAACTACAACTTTTTCACAAATATTAAGGAGTTATTGACTTAAACTAAGCTCCTGTATCTTGCTGAAAAGTTACTTATAAGTTAGTTTCCTCTTATTTCAGGTGTACTAAGATATTTGCACGAGAAACTAGAACAAAAATACTTGGTAGGATTTTATGTTTTTGCAGAGCAGCAAGGATTTCAAGTCACTTGGCTCTTCCACTTCTACTGACCAGGTGGGGTGATGATCTCTTTAATCTGGGGTTCTTTAATGCCTTCACACCAGCGCAGATCCAGCAGCTGCAACTGGGGCAGAGTGGGAGAGACCAGAGTGGACAGACACGACCAGGGCAGACCAGTCAGCCTCAGCTCCCTCAAACCTGCAGAGAAACACCAGGAGTGGGAGGGAGGTGAGGCGTGTACGGACAGGGAGGTGTGTGTTTGTGGCGGTTTGTACCTGGGAGTCTGGTGAGAAGGCAGTTGAGTTGCTTCATGGCCAGCGGCGTCCAGGATAAGTCCAGAGAGGTCGGGTGGCGTTTAATGATGCCTGCCAGCGCCTGGTTACTGAGCGGGCTGCATCGACTCACATCGATGTGACTCCACAGGCGTTTGTCACAGCTCCTACACACAACAGCACCGTAAGGATGAAAGCTATCGATTAATGAATGAATATAAAGTTGCCTGATCTTATCCATTGACTGACGATTAACTGACATCCAGTCATTTTCCTAAAAACCAGAGTTCTTCTCTTATATTGTGGGCGTAGACCGTCCGCAATGTGAAGGGTTCTATAACACGAAGGGTTATTTTTTCATAATATGCTGTGTTTAAAAAAATGCAGAGAAAATTTCAAAAATAAAAATACAAAAATAAAGTCATAAAATTTCAAGAATAAAATGAAAATATTAGAAGAATAAAGTATTAAGAGAATGCAGTCACAATATTCTGACTTTATTATTGTAATATGGCTGTTTTCATACTATTATGACTTTATTCTCATATTACTACAACTTTATTCTTGTATTATGACTATTCAAGTAACATTGTGATTTAATTCTCATTATTTGAACTTTATTTTCATACGACTTTATTCTAGAAATATGATTTTACTCTCGCACATTTTTGAAAAGGAACTTTTTTTTTTTTAATCATCAGCTGTATTAAATACTGACTGAATCAACAGAAAACTTTTGTTTTTTCACCTTATTAAACTTATGTGGTGGATACAATGTATATATTTCACATCCGAATGTATGCTTTTATTGTGAAGGGGAGACTGTGAGGTGTGAAGACACCAACGGTTGTCCTTCATTCCATTTTTGGTTGGAAAACGTTGTATTCGCCACACTTAGACATATTTATAAACTCAGAGACCCTAAAAAAAACCATCAACAACAAACCATTAGTCGACAATTAAACGTAAGTTTATCAATTGTTTTTGTCCGTACCTCAAAATTAGCCGTCCTTATTGGAATCATGTATTTTTCGATCGCGTTCTTCATAATCCTTTCCGTTTTCTGTCGTTACGACCTCGCCGTCTTAGCACAGGAGTAACTTTTGGTTGAAAACTTGACGCTGCTTCGTCATGCATCTCGACTAAATGAGCGCTATTAATGCGATAACTTTATAAGTTTTTTTTAAAGTATTTACAAATGTAAAAAGAACCACACAACGAGCATTGTACATCCCACACCGGACTCCATTTGGACCGTTTCTCATTTCCGTCGCCATCTTGATTCTTGTACCAACTATGATCCTAATAACTATGATCAGCGGCGCCCTCTGCTGGATGGCGGCCAAATTACAACACTGAAAATAGGTCTAAGTGGACGTTTTTAGTTATTCGATTGGAACTAATTTTAATCTAACAAACCGTTAACTGTCAATTAATCGTAAGTGTTTTAATTTAGTTGATTTTAATAAAACTGAATCTGTAGACATACCACTTGTACCAGGCTTTACAGACAGTCATGCAGGCCAGCAGATCGGCTCTGTTCAAGTAGCTGAAGACGGACACCCAGACCTCCTTCTCCCCTCCCCGATCACTTCCTGCATCCTTAAAGGACGGCAGGGACAGCAGGGATGACGGTAAGGAGGCGGCAGAAGCAGCAGCCTGATCTTCCTCTGAGGAAGACGCTGAGTAATTTCTGCTGCTTTTGTCTCCCTGGATTCCTCGTATCCGAGGCCTGACAGAGAGGACGAAAAAGATAAATAAATCAAATTAAATTGTCACTGTGAGCCTTTACGTAACATGATTACAAAATAATAAAAGCAGGCAGAAGAAAAATAAAATTACAAATCAATATAAAGTTTATAAAACTTGCATACCGCATAGTAAAATTACTCAAGTTAAAGTATAGTTAAAAATACTCCAAAAAGTAAATTTTCTCAAAAAGTTACTCAAGTAAATGTGAGTAAATGTAACTAGTTACCGTCTACCTCTGGTTATCAGATAGAAATAGTAGGAGAATTGTAACTAAAACAGAGAAATCTCTACCTGCCCGGTCCTCTCGGGGTTAGAGAGTCGGCAGGATCAGAACCTCGGATCCTGGAAGGTTTGGAATGAGCCGCCTTTCTCTGGATGAAGCCCTGCTGACCTCCTGCAGCCCCAGTTGACCTTAACCCCATGGCCGCTTCCAGCTTTGGAACGATGGAGCCTGAACCAAGCACACAGGTAGCGCTCAGGTCACACAACACTCAACGAGGTAGAAGGACCTCAACTAGAGCCAGGACTTTTAACGCCTTAATTAATTACACATCTTAAATTGCTTTTTTTTTTTTAAATATGCAAAAGTCCTGAGCCAGAACTTTTGTTTTTGATCGTTTCTGGTACACCTGTAAATATGACACACAAACAACATCCATAAATCTTGTGAGAGATCATCTGTGATCCTACTGCCATCTGCATAGATGAACTACACATGAAACAACCATTCAGAGCCCGGAGGAGCATCTTGGCACCGTCAATCAACCTCATGAACGCGCTGCTAAGTGTGCCAACGGCAGAGAAACAACATACCCTTACAGGAAAACCGTTTATCTGCCGTCTCTGGTAGCTATGCTAACTAGCCTTAGCATTCATAGCAGGCTACGCTAGCTGCAGCGTAGCAGAGAGGAAGGACGGCATGAGAAGGGGTGTGAGCAGAACGTAGATGGGCATAATTGACAGCGTTAAACCCGCCTTCGGGCTCTGATTGGTTGATTTTTTTTCACCGATTATTTGTCTCATAACATTCTGTCATGACATAGTGACAGTTTTAACAAATATGTAAAAAAAACATTTTTTATAAAAGTTACGTATTGCAGCTTTAATAAAAGTAGGTTAAAAAAAATGTCCACTTATTCAATAATTTAGCAGCAAAAAATGTTTTTGAATTGAAAATCTTCATATTGCTGATGTATGTTTTGCTTAAAATTAAATGAATCTTGATTAATTTCAGAACCTTAAGTTGCCATTTTAACTGAGTCCCATCACTAAACGCTCGAGTCCCTCCGTTCACCTGACTGCGCCTTGGCCTTGTGCGGCTGCTGCAGCGTGACCGTCAGGTAGGATCCACTCAGCAGGTCGTCGTTCAGATCGGACACCAGCAGCACCGGCGGTTCTGGGTCCGAATCCCAGCGTCCGTCCTCCTCCTCATCCTCCCTTTTCATCTCGTCGTCCTCTGCCGTGTCCACCTCCTCTTCCTCGGGGTCGAACTCCTGCCCCTCGCTGTCGTCATCTTCGTCGTAGTCCCTCCTGCGTCTCCGGTGTTTGTGGCGCAGATATTCCTTCTCTTCCTCGCTGTCGCACTCGTCATCGTCGAAATCGTCGTCGTTGTCATCGTCGTCGTCCTCGTCGTCGTCTTCGTCATCGTCCGACTCTTCGGAGTCGTCTCCCCTGCGTTGCATCCTGGATCCTCCGCGGAGCCGGACCCGCCCTCTGCGCCCGACCTCCTTCATTCCCATCCCTCGCTTCAGCCTGAAGACCGACATGGAGCCGCCCGACACAAACCCGCCTCGGTTCCCCTTGTGGGACAAGCCGCCCCGCGACAGACCCCTCCTGCTGGCGCCAAACGACTTCCTGGACGAGTGGCCCATTCTTCTTCTGTGAGACACTGGAGACACGATACGAGGACAGGCGAGGTCAATAAAACTGCTCCTGGTATATTTGATGTTTTTAGAAAACAGTGACTAAAAAGCTGCTAAGAGGCAATAAAAAGGTTCTTCCGGTAAGAGTGGGTATTTATATGGAAGACGATTACAGCCACTGGAATTTTTTTTTAAAAAGGTTTAAATTCAAACTTTTTTCTTCAAAATTCAGTTTTTTTTTCTTCTGGAATTCTGACCTTTTTTCTTAAAATAATAAAAAGTCAACATTCTTTAATCTCAGAACATCAAAATAGAATATGATGTTTCTGTAAACAAAATTGACCTTCAAAATATATTAATTATCATATTGGAAATTGCTCAGCTTATTTAAATCTTCCGACGGATTAATTTATTGCCACAGGCAAAAGTAGTAGAATTTATAATCTATCTATAATAGATTAGAATCGGAGAGACAAAAAAAAAGTCTCAATTCTGGGGGGATTATGATGTTTCTGTAACAAAATTGGCCTTCAAAATATTTTAATTAACAGAATGGAAATTTTAAAAAATGTTGTCAGACTACTCCATTAATTACGACAGGCAACATCTAAAAAAAAGTAACAATAGATGGATCATATTTTTATCTTTTTAGTGCCATAAAATATTGTGATAAAACGTCGAGTCCATATTTCCCACCTCTGGCTTCCAGCAGACATTTAAAACACACAAACCGTGATCATCGTCATCACTCCCCGAGTCGTCGCCCTCCTGGCTGTGGAGCTGCCGTCTGTAAATTTTAGCAATCCGAGCATCAAGCAGCGATGAAGATTTCCTCTTCTGCGCATTGGAGGAAAAGAGGAAGAAGATTAGAAACAAAAGGAAGCAGAAACTAAAAGTTTCATCACAATGATCCTAAAAACAACTACGAGCTTTTACATGAAAGACCGACACAGAGTAGTGCATGTTGTTCAACTTATTTTTATTAAACTTCTTTACTCTGACACCCCTAAATGAAATTCAATGCAACAGTCTGCTTTTCAATCAATCAATCAAATTTTATTTGTATAGCTCATTTAAGCAGCAAGGCATTTCAAAGTGCTTTACATAATTAAAATAAAAACAGCATGTGACATTAAATAATAGTTAAATTGTCTGGAATCATTTCCTTAAAACAATGTTAAAAGTTAAATTTGTCTTATTTCATGTATACTACAAAATTTGCACTGGAAACTAGACCAAAAAAACTTGGTAATTGTTTGTGTTTTTGGAGTGAATTCAGTTTATTTATAAAGCACCAATTCACAACAAATAATTTCACAAAAGGCACTTTACAAAAACTTAAATTAGACACACATTCCAACTGATTCCAGTTACATTATAAGTCCATCTCTTAAAATCCTAACAAAGTGGTAAAACATGAAAAAGGTTCAAGGAAGATCAATGCATTTGAAGGCGTCACTATCTTTTACATTTGGATAAAATGTAAAAGATAAAATAACTTCTGACTCACCATTGAATCGCCTCTGTCACCTTTACACTGTGAACAGGTGAATCATCACAGGATAAATTTAAGACTCTGAAACAGAGCAACTAAACCGAACAAAGTGGCATGAAGCTAAAGAGAGATTAGGATATTGATTACCTCTCGATCGGTGATGCCCTGGACGCACTTTGGACACTCCCAGCAGCTGGGCAGGTCTTTATTCACCACGCCGTCACCCTGAACCTAACAGGACGTTCACACAGAAACTCAGCACCAGAGCTGGGTAGAAACTACATTTACCTGAAAAACCTTTGGAAAAAAATTACTCTTAGTAGTATTTTTACTACTCTGCACTCTTTACTTTTACTTGAGTAATTTTATCATGAAGTATTTCTGCTCTTACTTGAGTGAATAAAAAGCAAACATGTTTTAACCAGAAATTCACCAGACACACACCTGCAGTTTTTTTATTGACAGAAACTGATTTAGAAAAAAAATTTAGTTATTTTTTGTTACTTGTATGAATTATTTTAATTTTCATCCTTTAAATATCAAACTGTTCATGTATTATATTTTGCTCCATCTAGTGATGAAATTTTTAAACGTTAAATGGTTGATAATTTGATCAGTGACTCAGTACTTGAGTCGACTTTTTACCAAATACCTTTTTACTCTTGGACGGCTACTGCAGTCTGAATATCAAGCACTTTCAAGGATTTTAAACAGAAATCAAGCACTTTCCAAACCTTGAAAACACCTAGTTGAAATTAAATGGTTTTCAGGGATTTTAAGGAACCTGTACGAACAAAACCAAATGTTCCCATCTTACCGTGAGGCAGGCAGGATGGACAATCTGAGCGCAGCTGGAGCACTCCATCAGAGTGAGGGAAGCGTCTCCAGTTTCCTCCTGGTTCGGCTCCTTGCAGATTTCACACACTGCAGACAGCGGGAGGCCCGGCTGGACGAGGCAGCAAAATTACAAAAACACACACACACAAAAAATCAGTTCACTCACTACAACAAACCCTGTTTATAATACCTTTGGCATAATATCTGGGAAAAACGAATCCATTTGGTAACAGTTTATTTGAATGGGTCTGCATAAGACTGACCTGTTATAAACATGAAGGGGTTTTCATGAATGCTTACGACTGTTGTCACAAAGTGTCATTCAGTAAATAATGATACTTTTAATGCAAAGTTGCACTAAAAGTTGGATTAAAAGTCAATTAAAAGTGTCATTATTTACGGACTTTTACAGAAACATTCATGAAGACTCGTTCGTGTTCATCAGTGTCATGTCAGTCTTAAGCACACCCATTCAAATAAAGTGTTAGCTTACATTTTATACGTTTACTCAAACTCAAAACTGTCATTTATAAAATCTCCAACCAAAATGGAGAAATTATTTGAGAAAACTCCATATCTGTATATGTGTGTCTACATGAGCAAACTGAAATTTAATGTGCGACAAATAATGCAGCAACGTGATGTCTAGTCGACGTCGTCGTGTTTAATTAACTTTACATTCAAATACACTAATTAAAGGTAGTTTAACACCTATATCTGTCCATATAAATTAACCTCCTGGTGCCGTGTGCAACTCCTAACAGGAAGTTGTGGCTGTTTTTAAGCAATCTGATTGGCTGAGGCGGCCTGAGCTTTGCACCACACTGCCCCCTATGGGTCTGGAATGTTTAAAATGATAATCAGGGGCGCAGTAGTGCAGGTTTATGTGAATGAAAACTTTTTTAAAGACACGGTGCAGATGAACACTATTTATTGAATAAAATGTATATATTAATTACTTTTATCCCATTTATTGGTACTTTTAGATAATGTTTTGCAATATTTATAAAAATGTATTTGACATTTTTTTTCACCTTTCTTATTAAGCAACATTCTTGCAAACAGTAAAGTAAATTTTCATTGAGCAAAGAGACGCGTTTCTACTTTGCACACAACAAATAAATGTTGAACTTTCTTACGGAGAGGCACTGCCGCAGCACACAGGTCTGCTTGAGCTTCCCAGGTCCTCCAAACTTCTTCATGTCTCTGCAGAAGTTGCAGTCTCCACACTCTGATCTCAGACACGCCTCACAGCGCTTACATCTGCAGACAAACGGAAGAAAGTTAAAATGGATTCTCTTCATGAAGAAATGGAGCCTGAACGCAGAATCAGAGGAATGATCAGAGGCATTGTGTCCTTCCTCAGACGCTTCAGTTCATATTTTTAACCAAATTAGGACTTTGTACTAATCCAATTAGGCTTGAGATGATTAATCGATTTTTGAAGTAATAATTACATAATTTCTAAATTGATTAATTGTTAACTGGAGTAAACAAACTCAAGAAAAGGCCTTTTCCTGAAAGAACAACATACTCAGAGCAGTTTTTAAACCAAAACTGTGCAAAAATATAAACACTAAGCATTTAAGATGAAATTAAAACCTTTATCTGTAAATATGCTCCACCCAAAACTTGAGGAGTTCCGGGTGGAGCATTTTTAGCTTCACCTGGCTCAAATTCAGTAAAAAAAAACAAAAAAAAACAACACCTTTTGCTATGTAATCATTAGTTGAGTTAATCCAAAAAAGAATCACCAGATTAGCCCTACACTGTGTTTATCAGAATAATCGTTTATTAAATCATAAACTGCAGTCCTTCCTCCCATCCCTTTAGTGATTCTGGTTGTGGCCAATCACCCTATAAGTTCATTTTATTTTTGCTACCTGACTCTGCGGCGCCTCAGGGAGGACATGGAGGAGGAGGGTTTCTGCGGCCGCTGCATGGAGGTCGCTGAGGGCGGTTTAGGACGAGGAGCCGGTGGCGGCGGAGGCGGAGGAGGCGGCTGATACCACGAAGGCTGAGGACGACGCAGAAAAGTCAAGAAAATGTAACATTATTATCGTTAGTTGTAGTATATTCCACTTAAAGTAATTTAGTCATTTTATAAAAGGTAGCTGCCAGATTTGTCTGTCTGCACGCTGAAGGCATTAACACAGACATCTTTTTACAAACGCATCACAATCGAACCATTTCATATCAGCCGATATCAATAATCAGGAGGAGAAAACTGGACCAGATAAAACAGGCAAGTTACTTTAAGCCCAAGGTGTTTCTCAATTAAATGACTGTCTAGGATGATGTGATGGGAAAAATAAAAGAACATAAAAGAAAACCTGAGAGTGTAAATAGTTATGAAACTGTTTTGGTCCAGAAGGACGTTTGGGTCAGATTCAGATGAACGTTTACCCTGGGTGGCCACTTCACAATCGGCTTTCCAGTGTAGGACAGCTTAGGGTTGTCATTAGCATGTTCCTTCAGTAAAGCCTGAAAGAAAAAACAACGTTGTTAAACGGGATAGAAAACAAAAAAATGAACATTTAAAATATCAACCAGTAAAGACAAAGTACCTTGATGTGCGTCATGAGCGTTGAAGCGTTCTGGATCCCAGCCGGGACGCTCTTTTTGCTCGACGGCAGCGCCTCCAGTTTGCCGATCAAACTCCAGAGCCCCTCCAGCTCCAGCGGCGTCAAATGGACTTTGGATGGAGGCTTTTCCGACTCTTCGTTCATATCAGAATCCTCCTCTGAATCAGATAACAGATTTTAATCGGAGAAATTCCAGCATGTCAGGAAAAACAGCAAAGCAACACGTTGGGCATCCAGAAGGAATAGCTAAAGTTTAATATATTGTGGTACACATGCAGGGGGCTGCACAGTGGTGCAATTGGCAGAGCTGTTGCCTTGCAGCAAGAAGGTTCTGGGTTCGATTCCCGGCCCTGGTCTTTCTGCATGGAGTTTGCATGTTCTCCCTGTGCATGGTGGGTTTTCTCCAGGTACTCCGGTTTCCTCCCACAGTCCAAAAACATGACTGTCAGGTTAATTGGCCTGTCTAAATTGCCCCTAGGTGTGTGTGTGTGTGTGCATGTTTGTTTGTCCTGTGTGTCTCTGTGTTGCCCTGCGACAGATTGGCAACCTGTCCAGGGTGACCTCGCCTCTCGCCCGGAACGTTAGCTGGAGATGGGCACCAGCAACCCTCCTGACCCACTGAGGGACAAGGGTGCAAAGAAAATGGATGGATGGTACACATGCAGATCTGATGATGGGAATGTAAACGACTGAATCAGGCAGAGATTGCTTCAGTCAGTGCATAAGGTCTGAAAAAGTGGCTGTTTCCATTAAAATGTGCGCAAATATTTGTCTATATTCTGATAATGTCGACAAAACACAATTTTGTGATTGCTGTGTTCCCATTAAATTAATAAAATAAAATTAAAATCATACATCAGTAAGCCTGTTCACTCTACAAGTTATTAAAATAACGGCAGCAACGGATTCTTCATATTTCAGCCGTGGCGCTAGCGTTCAACATCTATGAGCCAATCAGAGGAGACGTCGCGCTTTGGTCAGGCGTTGGCGCAACAAACCACTATACTTGGGTTTGGCTACGTAAGCGGCATTTTGGGAAAATTGTAGTTAACCATTTTACAGACGAGATATTGATTTAACACATTCAAATGAAACAATTTTCATGACTTGCACGACGATGCTGTGAGAGCTCTAGTGGAGCCAACAGCACATTGTCCAAAAAACCCAAAAACAGCTGCCGTATTTTACTACCTATAGGGCACACTGGATTGTAAGGTGCATTGTTAATGAGTGGTCTATTTTCAATCTTTTTTATATATAAAGTGCAAACAAAACAGTCAGAAAAGTACTTATCACAGTATGTATTTACTCCACAACACGCCTTACTACTGTAGCCGTAAACATTTTGACAGAGCGCCGCGTGCCACACAAAATTCGATTTTCCAATAAAATTAAAGGCTTTTAAGTGTGCCTTATAGTACGGAAAATATGGTATTGTCCTCCTGCTACTTCCTGTTGTCTCCTTCTGTGTTTCTGCCAGTAGTAACATCTGGCTGTTGATCACATGACTAATACAATGTGAAAAAAGGTGTTTTGATAAAAGTAAAAAGTTTTTACTTTTTTCAATAAAAAGTAAAAACTTTTTATTGAAATTACTGTTTCCATTAAGCAAATTTATTTTTGTAATTTCAATTTGCAACTTTTTCCACTTAGTGCAAAGAAACATAATAGGCAGCAGAACGGGTTTCCAGAATATCGACTGAAGGTCAGCAGACAACCAGAGTCGATCTGCATAAACTGTATTAATCATGTATTTGTTTCTTCTTACCTGTACCCAGAGAGTATTTCTGAAACTCGGGGGTGAAGTAGGACGTCTTCGTCAGACTGAAGACGTAGCGCTCCAACACGTACCAGCACATCTCATAAAAGAACGGGCAGCGAAACTTCACAGGAACCTGCAGCCGACACCAAGACCAGGGGTGTACAAACTTTATGTCACATGTGGCAAAACGGTTGAGTCAAAAACGCTTTTGGGCCAAAAAAAGTGTCAAATTTTTTAGATTATTAAGGGATTTGTAGATTCAAAACTTAAAATAATTTAATACATTTTCTGTATTAAAAGAAAAGTTTTCAAATTATTTTAGACTCAACTGAACAAATTTATTCTCAGTTAGAAAAACAAGATTTATTTGATTGTCAAATGACTCGGTGGCAGCAAAGTCAGCTTTTATAAAAGCTCGGTTATAAAAACACAAATACTTTGTGTTTTACTTAACATTTTCTACTATAAAAAATTCTGTCAGTCATAATTTTGCCCAGACTATAAATAAAAAGTTTACATCTGCATGACAGTTGGGTGACATGACTTAAAAATAAAATCTACAATTATTTCACACCAAATACGATTTCAATCCCATTTTTTCTAAAATTTTATTAAAACTAAATTAAAAACAACAGAAAATACATTTTAAAAACTGGCATTTATTTCTTTTTTTAAAAGGTTTTATTGGCTCTAGTGGCCTTTATTTGATAGTTAGTTGACAGGAAAGTGGGTATTGAGAGAAGGGGAAGACATCTCTCGTTAATCAAAGTCAGATCAATTTATCCCCCAGCTCTAATCAGCATCAACCACCTGCATTCTCTATTATTCTTCAACTGCAGTTGGGTTCCCCAAAAGAGAAATGAATAAATAAAATAAAATAAAACTGGCAGCACTTTGGACACCCGTGGCCCAAAGTGCTTGTTGTTATTTACATTTCATAGAGTTTGTGTCAGAACCTACCCGAGTTCTGTCCTCAATGCTGCAGATGTGTAGCTGCATGGGGATGTTGAAGCTGTGCAGGAAGTTTCCTCCAAACACCATCGAATCCACAGGAGTGTAAACCGCATGAATCCAGCCTGAGGATTCAAGCCGAACATCAGAACTGCTTCCTGAGCCACTGCGTCAGACGTACTCTGAACGTACCTGAGGGTATGATGAAAGTGCAGCCCGGCTTCAGTTCGATCCTCTGACAGTCAGACACTCGATCTCCCAGGAAAACGTCCCCCTGCTTCCCAGACAGAACCCAGTTCTCATACAGCTCCAGGCTTGGCTCCGTCGGAGGGATCAGCCAGAAAACCTAAAACACAAACGCATTTATCATTATCAGTACAAACAATAAACTCTGCACCATTTCACACTATAAACCCGAATAAAAACATTTTTCTTCTACCTTTCTCCCTTTGAGAATGTGGTACCAGACTGAAGTCCCGCCAAAGTCGATGTGAAAGTCTGTGTAGCAACCCTGAACACTCATCAGGCAATATCTAAAAAATAAACAGCTTGGTTGAGTTCAGATGAGCCAACATGGCAAAAATAAATAAATATTACCAAGTACTTTTGTGTAGTTTCTAGTGCAAATATTGTAGTACACTTTAAATAAAACAAAACTAAATTAAAGTAGCTTTTCAACAAGACAGAGCAGCTTTTTAAGTAAATCATTCCTTAATATTTACTTAGTTCCACTGACAGATTATTTAACTTTTAACAAGACATTTTCCCATGCAATAAGTGAAATAATTTGCCAGTGGAACTAAAACTTTTTCATCAATATCAAGGAATTAATGACTTAAAACAAGCTCACATATCTTGCCGAATAGTCACTTGCAAGTTAGTACCGTGGTTATTATAGTTTTGGATTTTTCATTATTGTTCAGTTTTATCCTGTTGTGACTGTATGCTAGTTTTTAATTAGCTAAATATTGTTTAGTTTATTTGTTCTAGTAGTAGTTTTAGTTTTTCCATACTTTGGTTCATTTTTATGTGCAGAATCAAGTATTGTATATTGATTTTGTATTGAATACTCAATAGAAGACACTATTTTGGAAAAATTTATTATTGTTGAACAACAAACTGACTGGCATTTCTCTCAATTTTTGCTGCTTTGAATTTCGCGGACTAGCGCCACCTGGTGAAGTATGGAGTGCCGTAATTTGCCGACAGCTGATGTAAACTGCTTGTGTGGTGAAAATAAATAAAAAGTAAATTTCACATCAGTTCCAAGAAAACAAACTTTGCTCCATCTATAATTTCAGTATGTTTTACTTTTATACAAAATAGTTCTAATTAGTTAGTTATTTCCCATTAATTACCGAAAATGTTTTTTCTGAATTTTTTGTTATTTCTTTAGGTTTAGTTAACTATAACACCCTTGGTTTGTACACATGAAATAAGACAAAACTCACATATGAACACTTGAAACTAGACAGAAAGATAAGATTTTATGGTAAGATTTTGTGTTTCTGCAGTGATGGGTTTGGGTTTCTCTGACTCCTGGAAAGGAAGAAAGTGAACTTACTTCTGGACTTTTGGATACTGCATGTCATTGATGGAGTTGGTTGAGTCCCTCTGCCTCTCTTTTAAATGACGAGGCCACATGTTGTCCACCCAGTCTATGAGCTCCACCTACGTGTACAAGAAAAAGAAAAGAAAAATGAACTGTAAGTTAAAACGTTACTGATGTCAGTATATTCACGGAGAGAGGAGAGAGGAAACATACTGTGGTTGGTCTTTTAACCAAATTCTCCAGCTTGGTGTGGCTGAACTCAAGACTTATAACATTATAGAGCTTCTCTCTCTGGGACGCTAGAGTCTCATAGTAACGCGTCCACTGGGCCATGGACATCTCCGTCCCCTTCTGGGTGCTCACATCCATTACGTCTATCATGCGTCTGCTACCTGAGGGGACGAAGAAGACGGGAGGTGGTTGGTCACATGATCAAATCTGAGAAGAAAGCTGGAAACTGTCCTTAAGAAAAGAGTTTGAGGAGAGGACGAAATGATGAGAAGGCAAAACAACAAAAGTACAAAAGAATGAGAAGATAAAAGGACAAAATAATGAGAAGACAAATGGACAAAAGGAAAAATGGATGAGAAGATAGATAAATGAGGATGTATGGATAAAGGATGGAATATCAGATGAATAGAAGAACATATGCATGGATAACAAATAAATATTTTGCATATGTATGAAGAACAAAGATAAATTTCCATATTCCATATTGTGGAAATTGAAGTTATTCTCTGTGCAGAACATTCAATTAAAGACATGTAGCTTTATCCAGATGAAGCTCTAACATCCAGTAATAATAAAAACAATAACAAAGATGATAATTAAAATCTTACCAACAAACGTTTTGACATCATTGACACTGAAATCGGGTTCTGGCATCCTGCAGAACCACACAAAAGTCAAAATGATACAATGGCTGAGGTTTAGTTTAAATATCAGGTCATATTAGCCACCAAGCTAACAAGACATGTTAGCTTAGCAGCAAAGAGCTGCTAACAGCAGTTAACTCATGACCAAGCTAACAGGTCATGAGTAATCGGTAAACAGAAAAGTTCCTACTTGATTCCTAGGCCTTCAGGTTTCTCAAACAGGATTGGGTCTCTCAGGCCACCTTTCTGGACGAACTCGTATGTAAAATCTGTGAAATATTGAAAAAATACAAAAATGGACTGAAGTGTACATGTATATAAAAAAAACTGTTAAGAAAAGCTTCTGTCTCTTGTTGTGAGCCTAAAAGCGCCGAACAATAGTTAAACACAAGTTGTGTTACACAACTAATTACCTTTTCCTTCCATGCGGACGATTCGATCAGAACTGAACTTTTCGCTGCTGACTTTCTCCTCCAAGTCGAACATCCTTCTCCCGTCAATCTCCTCATCTGAGATTCCATCGTCATGGTAACGCCTTCGAGTACCGGCTCGCTGTTGTGGATAGATCAAATTAAGAAGTATGGACAAATAACAACAAAAAAAAAACTTTAAAAAGCCACACTGAATGGTTATGGGAAGCACCTGTAACCTTTCAGAACTGAAAGAACACGAGATACACGGTGTTAAACAGTCAACCCAAATTCCAAGATCGAGCTCAAATGACTAGAGTTTTACTAATACTTCATAAAACTGACATTTTTTTGTACACCACAAAATAATGTAACAACCGTTGAGCAACTCAACCAAAACTATTTCTTGGTATTAAACTGATCATTGTTCTAGTGAGCTAATATTTTTGGATCTTAAATGCAGTCAGACATTGATGCACAATCTCTGAACCAAATTCATCAGCTTACGTTGTTCAATAGTTGTACAACAACTTTAAAAAAACAGTAAGAGTAATAAGGATTTGCCATACGAGCCATGGAGCCTAGCTTAGTTCTTCCAGGGCCAAGACCAGGGAAAAAACATAGCTTTCCATTCCTGCAGCGCTAAGAACAATGGACAAACTATCAAGCATGGCAGTAGTAGCAACAAATTCAAAAATACTTTATTAATTCCAGAGGGAAAATAAATGTTGCTGTAACTCATTTATTCTTTATTATTGAAGATCGTGATGGCTGTTGGCAGGGAAGATCTCTTGTAGCATTTCAGTAAATCTGAAAAAGCTTCTGACTGAAGAGACTCTGCCTTCCCAGAGTTTGTTATTCGGGAAGCATCTCACTGTTCTGGTGGGGATGGTGCAGTCCTCACAGTAGTTTAGATAGACATTCGCACACTCAGTCATGGCACTGATGTCATCTCTGGGGAACCTAAACGGGCATTATTGAACTTACAAGCCTTTTGCTGAACCGAGGCTTTGAAACATCCATATTCAGTTGGAACGACTGGCTTCTCTCCACTGAAGAAGTGAAGGACCACCAGGGATGACCTTTAACCTGCACCGTAGGGCCACATGGCTCTTTCGTAGTAAACAATCCGCTAAAAAGTATGGACCTAAATGGCTGCAATCCAAGACCCGTTAAAAAGATTAAAATAACGGAGCTTGCAGAAAGCTTGGTTGATTCCGCTTTGATTTACTGTGAACTACCAAAGCGGTTAAAAAGATGCAAAAAGGAAAAAGTAGTCCGACTCGGTTACATCATAGTCTAGAAGTTAGAGAGAACTATAAGTCATATAGTTTTTCTAAATTCAAGATCAACGGAAGCTTTGTTCTAATCCGAGCCGGGCCAGTGTGGGTCTGCTGAGTTCAAAATGTCCTCCGATAGAATCCCAAACATATCCTCGGGTTATTTAACAACAGATATCTGTATCCGAACAAGCTTAATCATAG
The DNA here is from genome assembly GCF_904066995.2 of Poecilia reticulata. NCBI lineage: Eukaryota > Metazoa > Chordata > Actinopteri > Cyprinodontiformes > Poeciliidae > Poecilia > Poecilia reticulata. The sequence continues at coordinate 28,026,546 of NC_088830.1, read as the reverse complement.
AAAAAAACACTTTCTCTGTGTAACTAGAACTGCAAAACCTATCGGCATGAACGTCTCTAAACAGCCGCCATTTTCCGTTCCATCACAAAACAAAAGTAGATCCCACCCACAAACTCGTTCTGGACCAATCACGCGAGAGCAAGCGAGAAGCTCATTGGATTTACACAGGGGTGACGCTGAGCGTGAAAAATACGTAGATTCTGATTGGACAATTATCCCAATAAGGGCGTAAGAAACCTACCAAACTACCAATAACGCCACACTTGAAACCACGTCTTGAATCCTATTGGTTGTTAGGTTCTAACGCCTTTATTGGGTGGTTGAACAACATATCAATCATAAAGGTAGCCAACCAGGTGACGATGCGACACACCGTCCACACCGCCTTATTACCCAGTAAAAATTACATTCAGTAAAATAAGACTGAAAATACGTCAGAACCCAGAGCGTATTATAGCGCTTACCCCCATGGTAACAGAGAGCGGGTCTCCTCAGGACGGGAGCCGTGATCCAGTGGGCTCAGAGCCTCAGTGAGCTGTCACTACTGCCAAAGACTCACATCCCAACAGTCATGCTTCAGCTCAACAAGGAAGTGGGTGGTTCTGATGGAAATGCAACTGCACCTTCTGTCATCCACCGTTCATTGGCTGGCAAATGTTGTATGGTTGCTGTGATTGGTAGAAGAGGCTTGTCCTTCAAATAGGTACATCTGATCTACGGCAAGCCAGAGACCACGCTGTGCTGCTTTTGTCTTAAAACCGAAATAATAAAATGTAATTTTAAACAATAAATATTTAGAAAACCACCCAAAAGTCAGTAAACATGCAGGAGCTCTCCACAGTTGTGTTTTTAATCTCTAGCTATCAATAATCTTAGCCTAATCGCTTGATTAAATTAGATTTTATCTTGCAGGCCCTTCAGATCCTCCAGGTCTTCTAGAAAGGGTCTTCTGTTCTGTTGGAACCTAAAATGAAACTACAACTCATAGATCATAGGTCAGACAAACAAAAATGATGGTCGGTGTGTATATATTTTATTTGTGAACAAAATGGACAAATCTATAAAACAGAAACAAATACATTTTAATTTATTCTTCTACACTGATACAAACCCGTACTGCTTAAGAGTAACACAAAAATTACAGTTTCATTGCAAAAATCTAAAAAAGAAACTTCAATAAAAACTAAATTTTGGAACAGTCAATATTAATTAGACCCAAGATGAATGTTGAATAATGCCCAATATGCTTCACTACATACATTTTACATCAAATACGCTACTTAAATTTTTTTTTTCTATGTAATTAGGCTGTCATGGAAATGGGCTCGCACCTGAACAGGTTGCCAGTCCATTAAGGCTTGTTTCACACTTCAGAAAAGCTTAGCTTCTCCCTAATATGCAGCTCAAAATGGTCAGATCTTAACATAAACAAGTCAATCATCACCGCCAAGTGGGCTGCATTAAACTTTCTTAAGAAGCAGTGTTAAGCACTATAAAATAAACTTTAAAAAATGATGTCATATACACAACTTTGTAATAAAAACACACAAAACAAGAACTTATAGCTGTTAAAAAAGAGCCTCAAGGCAATGTCACAGTCATCTAAGAAAAAACCCCCTGAATATTAAAAAATATGAACACACTCTAAATTACAATTATTTTCATTTCGTACATTATAATTGTCACTCACCCATTAAGTGCACTCCAAAAACGTAAAATCTTACCAAGAAGGTTTGGTCTAATTTCCAGTGCAAATATCTTAATACACTTAAAATAAGAGAAAACTAACTCCTGAGTAACTTTTCAGTAAAATAAAGGTTCTTGTTTTAAGTAAATATTTCCTTAATATTGATGAAAAGTTCTAGTTCTATTAGCAGATTATTTCTCTAAAAACATGGCAAAAAGGTGAAATAATCTGCCAGTGGAACTAGTACTTTTTTTTTTTTTTGCGATATTAACGAATTAGTGACATAAAACAAGCATATATATTTACTGCTGAAAGATATTTTAAAAGTTAGTTTTGTCTTATTTCAAGTGTACTAAGATATTTGCACTAGAAATTAAACCAAAACGTCTTGGTAAGATTTTGTGTTTTTGCAGTGTGCTCACATTAAACAAACTAAAAATTCTTTGAATAGTTGTTATCCATGCAATATAAATTATTTCATTAACTGCAGTTAATAGCATAAGTATTGCCACAGTGTGCTTCCAAGTAGAGTCTGTAATTAATTCATCGCAATAAAACTAATTTTAACTGAAATTATATCAACAAAACAAGCATCATTTTCAATTCAAAAACCCTTTTTACTGCTACGTTATTGAATAAGGAAACATATGACCTCAACAGCAAATTGTTGTTTTTAGTTTATTATTTAAGTAATTCAACCATCAGATTGGTGCAAAGTGTGATTATATCAAATCAGCTTTCAGTTGTTTCAGAAACTTCTGATCATTCCTGCACCTTGTTTGAAAAAATACTTCTACAGAAACATGGATGCTGACATAGTATTGGAGACGTCTGCGCTGCTGCAACATGTTTAGGATTGAGATGCTATTTTATCTCAATCCTAACATCAAATATATTTGATTGATGTTATTCTAACATTAAATATATTTGATGTTAGGATAACTCCTGTTTGCACATCCTGAACACAACAATAGACTTTTCCAGCAATTTTTGGAGCAAAAATGAACCTACAGTGAGCCAAGAGAAGCATATTTATCGTCCATCGCTGTTGCCTGAGCATCTGACTTACAGCATACCAGAAAACAAAATGCAATTAAATGATTAATTGGTTTTTCATGGATTAAATCTATGTAATTAAAATAAATTAATGAGCTAAAACCCCAGCATTAATTTTACCTGATTCTTTTTCATAGCTTTGCAGATTTTTCCATGTTGAATTGAAATGAAATTGAAAAAGCTGATTTCTGCTTTCTTAAGAGAACTGAAATATTTTATAGAAGTTTATCACAATTCTATTTTTATTGTGTTGTACACAATAAAACACAATCACAGACAGATTGTACTTTTTACGACCATTGAGTTTTCAAATATAGATGAAATATTAACTACACAGAATCGGTCCACCAAAAAGGTTTTGGCAGAAATTAGGTTTTCCTCTGACTATATTTCCATTTATTTAACTATGGATGTTCAAACTGCACTGAAATTTCTAATGTGGTTTGTAGTGTTGCCTTAAGCTTACAATGAAAACAGAATCTTTTTTTTAAATAAGTTTTTTGTTTCTTTCTATCTTGACTCAGATCCACACGATACTGAACAGAATCCATGGCCACATTTGAACAGTTCTTTTCTGTTTCCAGACTCAGACAGATCCTCTATTTGATGAAACTGTAGACAAACGAGCCGAAGATGATGGCCAGAATCACACAGCAGCAGAAGATCATCATTTGTTTCTGGAGAAAGAGGAATGGGGTTAATAAAGTTATAATATATCATCTGACAATTAAATTTTCCGCCACAGAACACATGGCCGTCTAATACCAGAAGGTATGAGGCAGCATTTATAGTTAATTAATGTAATAATAGTTATTTAATAGTTGACGTTTCTTTACATATTTGGACATATTGTCTGTAGGTTTGCAAAGGGGATCCCAGGTCAGAGGTTAATGCTCTGCAGCACATGTGTCAAACTCAAGGCCAAATAATTTTACAGATTTTGAGATGTACTCTACAAAACCAGGGTAAGAACATACCTCATCTTGTCTGTTCTCTGGACTTTTTTCTTTATAAACTACATGAAAACATCATGATGTTTAGAAAAAAAACCTTAATATCAACCAAGTGAAGCCGCCCTGATCCCCATAATGACTTTATTCCAACTCAGCAGTAAACTCCAGCTGTCATCAATTATCTGATTGTTTCCTGCTTAGAGTTTCTAATCAGGAAAATATTGAACTCTGTGGATATTAACTCACCCGGCGCGCTTCCTGTTGGAACTTGGCAGCCTTCTTGGTGTCTGCCACCGCCCTCTCAACAAACCCCACAGACTGATCCATGTTGCTTTCAATTCTGTCTATCATCCCGCCCTGTGAAAGGAGAATGAACAGCAAGACTCGATAACAAGTGAACTGACTGCTTGGCTTGATAACCAGCATAAAACTGGAATGCTTGTAATTGATTAAATTAACTTTCTTTTCTTGTCAAACTATTATTGGAAATTCATGTGACTATGAATTTCTTATTATGCGCTTAGAAAATGAAACCTTTCTTGTATTAACTCATAAAATAATAAAAAAACAAAAATACAGATTCATGAGAAGAATATGGACAGAAAGACCTATTAACCCTTTGTGCATGACGTCACTCTTTTCGAAACTCGGCCTGTTCCGCCATGACAGACGTCAAAACAACCTATTCGCTCCTGCAAAGCCTGTTAAAAAACGCACATCTGGTAGCCTAATATCGCTTTTATTTAGTTGATTTCGCAGATGGTCACAATGGTGCTGCACAAACAGACAATGGTGAAAACCAAACCTGTTATTTTATTGTGTAACTTGTAACGCAGAAAGATACTGCGGTGATGGATAGCAATGACTGTCAGCCCTCGGTGAGACTGTGGATTTGCAGCCAGCACTTTTTACAAGGTAAGAATTTAAACGTTTATAAACTTAATAAGTAAGTGTGATTAGAAAGGTATCAAATATGGCATTATGGAGAAGTTACGCGTCTAACCATTAGTAACCATGGAAACAATACCCCACTGTCACGTAGCCTAGCATGTATGGAAAAAAACTGGTTAGCGTCTCGTCTTCTGCAAGTTTTTAAAGCTTCTCCGGTGTAAAGGGAAGCGCTGTTTATGACATAGTGATATAAATCATGTGTTGTGAATTCAGGTAAACACGGTAATTTGAACAACACGTCAGGAGGGAGGACGTGTTGTTTTAAGCTAACTATTTCAAACTTTTGTAAATACCACCGTCTATGAGCCCCAACCAGGTGTTTTTCGTCACAGACAAATTAGCTCCACTCGAACAAGAAGAAGCCATGAATAAACTGGTAAAATCAACTTTGGAAAACAATTTCAGTCGCTCTGTGCAATACTCCCGTCCCTCACTTCCGACGTCCGTCATGGCACTTCCAATTGTAGAACTTTGCAAAGGGTCAATAGACTAGAGGCCATTGTAGAGTCAATAAGGCTTGTTAATGGCCGGTTAGAATTGATTATTTTATTATGTCTTGGTTTCCATGTTTACCTGGTTCTCCACCAGCATGGCGATATCAACAAACATGTCATGGAGCTCCTTGATGCTGCTTTCCAGCCTCATGATGTCTTTGTGACGGGCCTCGATCTCGTTCAGGGCCTGCTGGTTAATCTTGGACTCTGTGATCTGCAGAAGGAGACAGAAACAAAGACTAATAAATATTTTTACTGGTTTTAAAACAAGCAAAATCCCCGTGGGTTTTGGTAATGTTGAGATCCTTAATATTAGAAGGTGAATCACAAAACAAATCCACAGTTTTCCATTTTTTATTTGTTGTTGGGAATAGCTCAACGCTCAGCAACGCCATTTTGGTGTTTTGTGAGTGACATGTCTATTTTTTTTAACCTCTTGTTGTGAATAACTGACCGGTATTATATTCAGATCTCACCCCTGCAGTGAAGACAGCTGAATTTCCCCCCTCCAGCATCTCCTCCAGTTCCTCATCGGTTGTTTTTTTCCCCGCTACAAAGAGAAACAGTTTTGTTTAAAAATGGTTTTACATAAGGTTACTTAAAGCTAACTTAACTTTCTGTTTTCTATTTGTTGATGTTTTATTTCTATAGAAAGACACTTCACTGAGCATGCTCAGAAGGGATTACTACTACGTTACTGAATCTGATCATCTTACATTGTTATAACTTCACTGTACTTCAACTTTCAAGCTAATCCTGCTGGGATACACTAAAATATACAAAAGGAAAATTGTCAGTCCAAAAATACGACAAAAAACAGAAACTAGGATGTTTACTGTTACTGATTATTACAATAAAACCCATTATATCTGATCAGCACCGGCTTTATCAGTTTATAAATACATAGAAAAACAGGGCAGGGAGTAGAGTTGAACAGTTTTTCCTTAATTTACTTCAAATCAGCAGGTTAACAACTTCAAAATTATGTTTTTCCCCCTATTATTTGAGTTATTTATTTATTTATTTATTTTAATCCTTACATTTTGGGTCTGTGTCAACAGATAGAATGTAATTTATTCTCTTAAAATCAGATATCACAGTTTAATGACTTCATTGGGATAATTTTGCATTTAATCCATTTTCTGCAGGAAGTAGAGGTTATAGACAATAATGTTGGATAGATTTAAAAACAACTACCTTTATCATAGAACTTGTACTTTATTTTTAAATTCTTTAATTTTTTATTTTTTTTTGCAAAATCACTTTTGACATAAAAATTACTTGTGACATTATTTTAGGAAGGAGACAAACTAATTTTCTTCCAAAAAGCACAACAACAGCAACAAATCTACAACATTGATAGTAAACAAACATTAAAAATATAGAGATTTTGTTTTGAGCACTTACTGATCTCAAGCTGCCGGGCAATTCGTCCTTTGCTCTTATCCCTGAAGTCAACTTGAGCCTCGTTGTATTTTGTCATGACCTCAACAAACTTTTTAGCCAATATTGCATGCTGCAGGGGAAAAAATGGAGACCGTATTTTATTCTTTTATAAATTTCTTTTTGCTCTGTCAGCGCAAAGAGCTTCATGATTTTAAATCTCTGCATTTTAGTTTTACTTCATAATTAAGCTCAGAACAAATGTATATATTATGCCAATAAGGTAATATTTGAGCTATCAACAAAAAGTCATTTCTATAACTGGTTGCTAAGTTAATGAAGTAACATTTACATAGCAACAGTAAAAAAGTTTCTGTAAATGTAATAACTGCAGTAGATAATGTATAAATACATAAATAGGAAAGTATTTCTTGGACAAAATGTTACATAGTGCTGAATGTTTACGTTGGATTGACTGTGAAAAGTCAGGCTGGCGTTGTCTGACCTGTGACTTGCGTATCCTGAGGTCTGCAGAGGCCCTTTCATCTGTGTTTGACTCAAGCTGTCGCTCAATACCTGACACACAGACACACACACACACACAAGATTGAGAAAAATGTATTTAAAACAACCTGAAACATACTAAAATATATCAGAAATAAGTCAAATGGAAGCATAAATACTGACTCTTCAGCTTGTTTCTTGCGTTGTTGGCTGACTTTTTTATCTCATTGGTGAGAGTTTCAACATCATCCTGAGTTTCTGAGTTCAAAATTAAAAATAGAAGAAAAAGTTTTAGTTACAGATAATTAATGAAAACATTCTGAGCTTTAGAAGCAGTTACTTGGGTCAGGTGTGGGGGCCGACAAGATGGAGGAGTAGAGTTTTTTAATCTCTGTCACGCTCTCGTCAATTTTGTCAATGCTGGTGCGAATATCTTCAATCTGAAACAAACACACACACACACACACGAGAAAACGATGAAATACACACACACACACACATCTGAGCTGATGACTGTGCACAGAGGAAGAGAGTACCTGTGCAAAGAAGTCGTCCATGAAAGCCTCGTTTTCCATGGGAACCTGGATGTCGTCACCGCCAGGATCACTCTTCTGTTCAGAGCATGTTTAAAAAGCGGGAAGATTAAATTCCTCTACGGAAAGCACAAAAACCTTACGGAAGAGGATTAACGCCACAAAAGCAACTTTTTTTGTCAGAATTCAAACTTTAATCTCAGATTTACTCTTTAATCTGAAATGATTAAAGTTAGAATTCAGAGAGAAAGAATTAGATTAAGGTGAGAATTTTGAGATTAAAGTTCAAAATCTGAGAAAAAGTCAAAATTCTGAGATTAAACACTGAATTCTGCTTTTGCTTCTTTTTTGTTTGTTTTTTTCAGCAGCCTTGTATGCAGAGTGGGATATTTACTTACTATTTTCATGAGAACAAATCTCAGATCCATTTTATTAATTTGTACCATTAGATTTGAATTTATTACAGATTGTCTGAAGTTAAATCTGACCAAGCTTTTCTTGTTTGAAGTCAGTTAGAATTACCCAAATTATTTATATGACCTAAATGCTATTCACAGGTCAGTGACAGGTCGGAAAACTTGGCGAGAATATTCTTTTTTAGATTTTGTTGTAACTTTTCTTGAATTCATAAGTTTACATATATTTTGTCAGTATAAAGTACAATTGTCTTTTAAACTGTGTAACCTGGGCCAAACCTTTTGGGTTTCCTTCCTCAAGTTTCCAATAGGTTAACCTACACATTTGAGTTAATTTTAGAAACACCTGTTGATGTTTTTTAAGGTTAGACTTTAAACACACCGCTTTACTGTTGGACATAAAGGGAAGGTAAAAAAAAATCAGCCAAAACAGGAAGAGAATATTGCATCTGGTTCATCCTTTGGAACAATTTCCAGATGCTTAATTGTGAGACTTCCATCCGTTCAAACAAATGCAAATATAGACATGATGGGAATGTCCAACCCTCAGACGGCTTCTGTGTCCCAGAGATTATATTTTTGGTCCAAAATCTGCAGATTGGCCCCAAATCAAAAGCCAAATACCTTGTGAAGATCCAGCTGAAGCTGGTCAGACAGAGTCATTATCCACAATCAAACTGGGCTGAAAAGCCACCCAGTGAGGAAGCCATTACTTCAAAGCATAAAAAATAAATGAAAAGCCAGATTGCAGTTTACAGAGGCACACAAATGGGAATAGCAAATATTTCTATTAGAAAATAGGAAATCATTTTGGTAATTCTCACTAACATAAAACAAAAAAAGGTTTGGTCAGATTTAACTTCAGACATACAGAAAAAATTGTCTTTTTATTTTGTGTATGTAAATACCACTCAACTGTATAATGTCTGAAAAACTAAGAGGATGAGCGAACAGAAATGATCAAAAAGTATAAAACAGCAGGTTTAGTTTCAGTTTAAGATTTTAAAGTGAATCAGAGGCCTGTCTGTCCGTTCAACAAGTGTCTCTCTGCTCATTTTGATTCTTAATAAAAATGTACGTACCTCCTTCAGCTGGGCCAGTCGGTCCTTCATTTTCTCTACCGTTGATTCAGAAAATAAATTAAATGTAAAATAATTTTTAAAAAAGGCAAAACCGACTCCAATAAAATACTCAGTTAAAACATTGAGGTTCCTTCAAATAATTCAGCAGCTGTTGACCCAGAGAGGAATGTATAAATTAAATGATTCCACAGTCTGGATCGCCCAGATTGTTTATAAGGTTTCTTGCACTCTTTCTACGCTGAGGACCAACTAAGCCTCTATCCTCTAAGAACGGATTAGGACAGCCATTTTCAGGAGGATAAATCTCTGTCCCCCACCCCCAGGCCCCTCCCACATCCGACAGGCTAATCACACCGGACCGCTGGGCCTTCATTTACTACACTACAGCTGAAACAATTAACCGGATTAATCAACTGGTGATTTAGTAAATGAATTATCATTAACTGGAGATTACGCTCTAAAAACAGCAGTTTGCTGAAACAATAACACACTGAGAGCTGTAATTAATATTTTTATTTATTTCAAGTAGACAAAATGTAAAAGCAAAATAAAAAAATTTAAAAATAAAACAGATTATCAAGCACACTGACATGCAATTTTACATAAGTTGTTGAAAAAGGAGCAGGTAGAAGATACAGGATTTTCAAAACAGTAAACACACAGGCCTAAAAAAAAAAAAAAAAAAAGGTCAAAGTGACACATTTTGTTTGCCAAAAATATTTAAAGGTGACTCATTATGCTGAAGTGTAGGAAATCATTGGGGTTGCTAGGTAACGGAGCTGGACTTCGCTGGGGTTGCTAGGTAATGGGGCTGGACTTCGCTGGGGTTGCTAGGTAACGGACAGTGCTGCTGATTTACATTCACAAGGATTTTTGAAATGGCTCATTTTCCAGACACCAAAAAACATTAAGTTATTGCCAAAAAACAGCTGGTTGGTTTGGTTGGTCAAATGGAAGTAAAAAAAAAAATTGGGTTTTAATTATGAAACAAAAGCAAATATTACCGTCAACAAGGCAACTTGCAACCAGGTGTGTGATCTCTTCGTATCAATCGTTATACAAGAGACAAAAAAAATAAAAACACTGTGTGCACCTTCTACATCGTTTTCATGCCAGTGCCAAATTTTTCTTTGATTCAAATTTTATTGACTCCATGACATTTTTTCAAACTGTGACTGAAAACAGAGAATTCTGTAAAAGTAAACAAAAAATAAAACCAGAGAATAAGAAATTAAGAAAGTAACAAATCTATTACAGTAAAAGAAATACCGATTGTTGATTCTCATGCTTGACTTGGTAATTTCTAACAGAAACTGGTCATTTCTTTTGGTTGATATATCGCTAAAACTGTAGAGTTTGTGACATCTGTGTTAAACATTTCACAAAAAGGCGAGAAAAAAATAGATGATGAAAACTGAGTTTCCTTAAGCAGATCGAAGCGATCAAGAAAACTTGTCATTTGTGGGCACAAGAAACAGCCAGAACATTTACATTTGGATAATCATATCAGCTTCACTTTCCGTTCATTATTTTTGTTTCATTGTGCCTGGAAGAAAGTAAATTGATAGCCTGCAAGGACAGGAAGAGAGAGAGAGTTAACATTTGCACTTGCAAACCCACAAGGATGACCATAAATAAAATAGTGTTGTTTTTGTTTTAATCTTGGTGTTGTGTGGGGAGGCTCCTTCTCCATAAGAGGAGGAGTCTTTAACTTTGACAGAAAAACAATACAAGGCAGACAATATACAAAAAAGCCCCCTGCCAAGATTTAAAGATGGCCCATTATGCTTCCCTGAACAGGATACGACAGGTATATGCTCTATACAAAACATGTTCATTTCATTTTTTGCACAAAATCTTTCTTGGAGAATGAGGTTTTAGTCTGCTCCGTTTTTCCTATTTTCAGAATGAGCTATTTTAGGGCTTCTGTCTCTTTAAATACAAATGGCAACGCCCTCCCAACTCAACGTTTACACTTGTACATGAAAATGGCTGCATAAAGATGTGTAATTATATAACCATACATCTTTGAAAAGCAGTAGTGGAGCCTCCTGCACAACCAAAAAGAATGCAGCAAGTGGTTTAAGGAAGGTAAGAGTAGCACCTACACCAGTAAAACCAGCTGGGCAAATGTGCTGAGGAATGTAAAAAAATACTAAAGGACGTGGCAGAAATAAAACAAAATTGTAGAATTTAAGAAAAACACAATAGAACACAATACACTTCAATTTTGTAGCCTAATAATACTTAAGTAACTAAACAAATATGAATGCTTTTTGCATTTCAAGTATCATTACTACATTTTTGAGGTGTAATTGCGCTCTAGTCAATGATTAGAGACTAGAGAGCAATTACGCATACTTTTGAAAACCTTGATACACCACTGGTTGCTTTATTATTAAGACAAGCAATCAGGCAAGTTAAATAGCTTAATTTAGTCCACAAATGTCCAGAATTGTATTAAAAATTGAAAAAGATCTAGAAATTTGGAAGTTTCTTTATATTTCATGAGAGAATTTTGTTGATATTGAAAAAAATGATGAGAATACATTTCTTTTAAATATATAAAAACTGAATATGCATATTTATTTTAACATAAAGCAAAATGTATTTTGTATCTTAAGTGGGATATGATTTTGCACTTTTTTCATTCTAAGATTGATAAAAAAAAATATATATATATATATATATATATATATACCATCCCAACTACCCTCATAGCAACATGGATTTCCTGTTTTAAACATGTTAGCAGACAAACAGAATATACAAATTATAACCAAAATAAGACTACTTACTGCGTATTGTGAAAAGATGTGTTTCTGCCTGTAGAGAAGCCAGCAGAATACGGCAGAGAGGGCTGCCTGCACCAACGTGAAGAAAAGCAGAGACGATTTTAACCCCTTGGAGAATTTCTGTTGTAGGAAATAAAGAGCAGAAAATACATTTCTGTAATACCGTCGTTTTTTTTTTTAAAGCACAGTCTGGCTTACACTAATGCAGAAACAGTGAGAGCTCACTAAACATTATATTTTTATTTTTCCTATTATTTCTAGAATGTCTTTCTGAATTATTTTAGTGGTGTTTTCCACATCTTTAAAGTGGCAAGCTAAGGATTTGTTAGCAGAGTATCCAAAAGTTATGCTTAAGTGATAATAGAACTGTTTCCACATATTTTAAAAGTAAAACTAAAAAGAATCCATCCAAGAAATTACTAAAGTAAAGACATATTTAGTAAAAGGTCTACTCAAGTAATGAGTAACAAATCAAAATATCAATTATTTAAAAAGATGGACCAAAAAATAAAATCATGTGACAATGTTGGTACTTTAATGACCAAAGTGAAAATATTTCCTATAAATAACATAATCAGGCAAAATAAATATTTTTCTAATAATTTTTTTCCATATAAAATATATGAAACTTTAACGAAAACTGCAGGTGTGAATTTTTGGTTAAAACATGTTTGTTCATATATCGAAGTTTCTCACAGTGGGTAGAGAATCCAGAAATTTTACTCAAGTAAAAGTAAAAAGTACTCCTAAAGGTTACTCAAGTAAATGTAACTAGTTACTACCCAACTCTGCTAATGAGTGACATACTTTTTTTCCACTCATTAACAAACTAGTAAAACTTTTTCTTCTACCAACAAGATATTTGACTGTGATGACATTTCTGCTGTAAACTAGATGCAACATTTGCATCTTTTTGCAGAAAAAAATTATTTTAATTAACGACTGCAGAAAAATATTTTCTCAGCTTTTTTTTTTAGCATCCTCTTCACAGAACTTTTTCTTTTGTTGTCTCTGACAACTAATGTGCGATGGGTCAGGAATTATTCAGAGTAAATAAATAAAGGGGTTGCTGCAGAAAAGGAAACATTTCCTGCTTTGTGACCAATATAAACTCCCAGCAGTTCTGCATTTGAGTTTCTTGTGAAGATTGAAACAGGTAAGCAATTTTTTTTGCAGAGCATGCAGAGGAGGTTTAGTAGCTGGAGGGTTGCTAATACAGTTTAGTTCACTCATTTCTTATTATTTTACATGTTAATATAAACTCACAGTGGTCTGACTCTTCAATCAATACAAGATCAGGGTGAAAAATTAATGCAACACTGGATGGAAACAATACCACATTGAATTTAGGTTCTATTAGAGGTAAAAACGCATGTAACCTTTTGCTTGATGGCATCTTTTATTCATGGCCGGGCACTGATTTAATATCTGTCATAATTCTAGTTTCTCTCTTGTATCAGTGTCCATCATTTCAATGTCCCTTTCTATGGCCTTCACATGCATTTTAAAAAGTTTATAAACTTTAAACATAACTAACAAACACATCTGACAAGTAATTACACGTCAGGTATGAAAAATGGAACTAAATCACAAAGGAAATTCACAACATGGTGACATAAACAGAAGCAGACACCAACCGTGGCGTTGATTTGGTCCTTACAGGGGTCTTCTGAGTAATATGAGTAGTGCCCTGTCATCGTCTCACAGTGCGGCAGCGTATGTTTGTATAAATCCAGAGAGTAGATGATCACAGCCACCGCTGACAGCACCATAGCTGCCACACTCGTTACCAAACACACCTGCACCTGGAGTGGAAAAGCACATTTCACTTTCTGCATAAAGCTGGAATCAGAAAAGCACAAACTGAAACGGCTAATCAGGTCATCCCAGAACTTCTAGGAAAATGTTTTGGGATTTGGTGACTCAGATTAAGTCGAGGCTGTGATGGCATTTTCATAAAGTCAATAAAACCAAAGTGCATTTAAAAGAAAATGTGTGACCATGTTGATGAAGAAAAACAGATGTGTGAGTATTTTTGTCTAGTTCTAGAGAACTTGAAATAAGACAAAAGTAACTTAAAAGTAACTATTTTTAAATCAACAATTCTTGACTATAGATAGAGAAGTTCAAGTTCCACTGGCAGATATTTTCACTTATAACAAGACACTTTTCCTGTTTTAAGAGAAAGAAATCTCAGTCGAACTCAAACTTTACCTATAATCAAGAATTATTGACTTAAAAGCAAACATATATCTTGCTGAAAAGTTACTTTTCAGTTACTTTTCTCTTATTTCAAGTGAACTTAGATATTTGCACCAGAAACTGCAACATTTTTGGTAAGATTTTGCAGTATAAAATGTATGCAAATAACATACATATTGAGAATGATACAAACAATGACATAAATAATGTTATTAATTAAAATTAATGCAATTTTTAATACGCCTGGCGTAGACTTACGATCTTCACTGAGAAGTGTTTATCCAACATCATCGCAATCGATCCTGCTGCAATGAACTGAGAACAGAAACAGATTTAGATTTATTACATTCCAGCTGCAACACAAAGTGAAAAACTTCAGCAGCTTTTACACAAAGATTGTCCTAATTAACAGAAACAAAGGCTTGGAAACATCAGTATCAAGCTGCATTTCTGTTATAAGTGTGCACAAAACACTTTTACGAATATCAAAAAAATTCTGTTGTTTCTGGGTTTTTTGTGTATTTTTTTCTCTTTTTTATTTATTTAGAGCAAATAACATAAGATCAAGTAATATCAACTTACGTTAAAAAAATAAATAAAAGAATAATGCTATATATATATATAAAATGTCTGCTGCAACAAAAAACTAAAGTAAAAAAATATATAAAAAGTGTCTGCTTATGAGATAAAGTTAAATTTCTTAATAAGAGTCATTGTTTTACAAGTTTCTGATTATTTGAATTAAGTTTTTCAACAGGGGAATTGCACAACGGCAGTGTTGCTTTTAAATAAGAAACAATTAAAATCACACATAAATAAGTTTGTTCATGTGCTATTTGTTCTGTTTTCTTCTTCATAGTTTACGCCAGTGGCAACATCCAGTTGTTGATCATGTGCAAAAAAAAAAGTGTTTCCAAAGCAGTTTTCCAAAATAAACCCATTTAGAAATAGCCGGGTAAAAAAAACACCTTGCCTTAGCACAACAACTTTTAATCAACTTTAAAATTTTCGAAATAGGCATAAGGTAAATTTATTTTTGAAATGTCAAATTGCACAATTAATGTAACCACAGCTGCTATGTAAATAATCTATATAATATACTCAGTTGATTTTTTTTTTCAATAATATTCAAATTTATTCAATATGGCTGCATAAGAAGACACAAACAAAACAACTCACTGTTAATCCGGTCCACCAGGGAACTCCGAAGTTGACAACATGAGTGTATTCAATGAAGTGTAGAGGCAGTGAGTAGATCATAACCATCAGCCCCAGCATCACTTGGCTCAACTGATACAAACACAACGAAAACACACACAAATCATTGTGGAAACTGAAAAAGAAGAGAGTATAATGGCTTTTTAAAATTGGATTAAAACAGGTTTTTTTGTATTAGGGCATACTACCCAACAGAAAAATGGTGGATCTGTGAAGAACTGTGAGGCTCCTTTTCGGTTTCAGTGCTAACTGAATCCAATTTCTGGCCCAATTTGGTTAGAACTGCACAGATTCTGTCCCAACACCATGAACTTCATTTTGTGGTAAATAATAGCTGAATGAGAATGGGTCATTTCTGATGGTTGGGTCCGATCTTTTGATAGCTGGTTTGTTTGTTTGTTTTTTCTGCCACTCATCATACATGTAGGCCACATGTCAGACTTAGCTTGCAAATAAAATCTATTAGCTAAGCTAAATTTGCTTGTTCGCTAGTAATTACTACGGTAAATATCACTGATATTTATTTTAGTATTACACAGAGGTGGGTAAAGAACTCAACAATTTTAATTGAGTAATAGCAGTAATGCACTTATACTGTTTATAAGGCAGGAAGAAGGCGAGAGCCAGTTCCAAGCTTGTAGGTTGTTTATTGTTGTCATAGCAACTCCATAGCAACTGCCTGCCAAGATGGACGTCAGTCACAGAGTTTACGGAAGTGTGACGTCAAACGAGAACGTTGGCCCGTGACCTAGGGAAGTTCGACCAAAGAGTTCGACGCCAAGAAGCTTATCGAAGAAGAAGATACTATCCAGGTTAACACAAACTTGAACACAGACGTAAATATAGCTAATAACTCACCCCCAGACATTTGGGTTCGCCCTTCTGTATGGCGGCGTGCAGCTGCTGTTGTCTGTCAGTCAGTTTCACTTTGTTCGGATCGTCCAGCACCTGGACACTCAAATCCCTGGAGATAGTCACGGACATCTGCTGATGGCAAAAGCGCTGTTACACAATGTTAATCAGACCATTCACAGCTTTACTTGCTTTATTCAAGTAAAGCTTTTAAGCTGAAGTACATAACTTTTATAAAGAATATACCTTTTATTTACTGTCATTATATCTTGACTGTTTGTTAAGAGGTAATCTGTAAAACGATCAATGTTTCCGCTTCTTATTCTTTTGGGTTTTAATGGCGGTCTAAACCAACTCAAGGTGCATTTGCCGCCACCTACTGGTCTGGAGTGTGGGCGTCAATGATAATGAGCTGCTGACATATGAAGAAATACACCACTCCCGATCAAAAACAACCAATCAGAACTAGTAGGAGGGTCTAAGCACTGTGACTCAACTTCATATACTCTCTGCTAAATTCGCTAATGCTGGGGAAACAACTTAGTGTTACAAGAAAACCGTTTATCCGCCTTCAGCTAGCATTAGCATTCACAACAGGCTTGGAACCCAATAAAGCTGTGCTTAGTAGAGAGCAAGGAGGGAGGGGCAGAGGATGAGAGATTGTGATTGGCAGCAGTAAAACCCGCCTCCTGGCTCTGATTGGTTGTTCCTAGTTACTGCTGGGAGAAGACAGAGGAGACGAATTTTTTTTTTTTTTCAAAGATTATCTGACTAATACCATACTGTTATGACATGCAGACACTTTCAACAAATACGTAAAAAAGAAAAAAAGTTTTTAAATAAAACTTACATACTGCAGCTTTAAGAAAGTTACAGAAAGAATTGCTAGATTTATATTCATTCTTAGTTTGAAACTGAGCAACTCTATTGCTTAACAAACTGGATAAAGTAAAATTTATATTCAGTATTATAGACACAACTTTAACAATGTGAGTTAGGATCAATTTGATGAGTTTGGCTGGAGTTAGAAGGATTTTATTCTAACTACTTTAGGTATTTTGATATGTTTTAATAAAAATCAAAAACACGTCTTCTGTGCAAGGTCTGCAGGCGTATTATCAAACACGACAGAGATTTTAAAAAGCAGATGAGCGCTGATTAAACGACAACAGAGGTCTGTGCTGCTTCCCGGTCGTAGTTCTGCTCTGTTGTTTGTAATGGCCATTTGTTAAACCACCAAACTCCAAACTACTTACAATCTAATGATGAATCAAAAGTATAGTATGGGTGATTCCTACCTTTTATTGGACAGTCAGTGGTCTCTTCGTCTGTTTTCTGTCTGCGCTGCACGCTGTGCCTCCCTAACTTCTCTGTTCAGAGCCAGCAGGGTGTGTGTGAGGAGGGGGAGAATGTGTTTATCAGGGAGAGACTGGTGTGTGTCTGTGGGAGAGGTCCAGTAAAGCTCCCCCTCCTTCATTTCCTCTGCCAGTTTTGTGCATTCCACGAATTAGTTTCTTGTTTGGGCTTTGGGTTCTTGTTCATTGTGAACTGTTCATCTGGGAACCAGGAACCGGGTCGTTTCTGCAGACCGGAGTCTCTCCGTTGAGGTAAATAATCCTGTTTTAGATATATAGATACTCACATGTTGGTGTTGTTTGTGTCAAGCGAGAAGCTGACATGAAAAATGTCAACATGAAGAGTTGCAGATGTAGACTACTCTCCACCTCTCCACTCTACATAATACTTACACCTAGAGGTGGACAGAGTACACAAAAACTTTACTCAAGTAAGAGCAGCAATACTTCAACATACTTTTACTGTAGTAAAAGTAAAAAGTAGCCATCCAAGAAATTACTCAAGTAAGAGTAAAAAGGTGTTTGGTAGAAAGTCTACTGAAGTGAGTAACTGATCAAATTATCAAGCATTTAATATTTAAAAATCACATAATCAGATGGACCAAAGTATAAAGTTAAGTGGAATATTTTATGGACCAAAATGAAAATAATTCTATTAAATAGCATATTACAAAATAGCAAAAGTAGACAAAAGAAAAATCAATTTCCAAATCAATTTATTTCACTATAAAGTTCATAAAACTTGAACAAAAACAGGTGTGTGTCTGGTGAATGTTTGGTTAAAACTTGTTTATTTTTCATTCAGTGAAGTCACTCAAAGTGGATAGAGAATCAGCTTTAAGTAAAAGTAAAAACATTTTTTTCAAAAAGTTACTCAAGTAAATGTGAGTAAATGTTAGTTACTAACCACCTCTGCTTACAGATTACTGTAAATATGTTTCAGATCTGGACTTTGTTCTAACAGTGCATGACCATCTGTCAGGCTGCAGGCTTGTTCTGAAATCGATTCATTTTCCCTGACTTTGGACAGAAAGATGCTACACTTTCCAAATGCACATGTAGAGACACTTGACAACTTTCTTCAGTATAACAGTGTTTCCTGTGTTTCCTGGAGAGCTGTCCAGCTGGAAATCTAAGGCTTGAGATGAGATCTTGAGGATAAATCTGTCATTCATAAAGGCGTTGAATTTTAAAGTCACTGATTGTTTCATATCTGACTTATTGTGTGGGAGGGTGGGGTAGCACTTATAAAACGTATATAGATTAAAATTTTCTTTTGTATAGAACTGAAAGTGGATACAGAGATCACACAAACTCAGTTAAACGTTTTGGAACTTAATGAATTGATAGAATACAGTATCTTAAAATTTACCAATCAATCAAGTTTATTTGTGTAAAACATTTCAGCGACAAGTTCAAAGTGCTGTACAACACCAAGACATCATAAACAAACCGTACAGTCACCAGCCGTTTTGCAGTTTTCTGAAAGTTTGTTTCAGATGTGTGGTGCATAGAAGCTGAATGCTGCTTCTCCATGTTTCGCTCTGGTTCTGGGGATGCAGAGCAGAACCAGAACCAGAAGACCTGAGAGGTCTGGAAGGTTGCCATGACAACAACAGATCTTTAATGTATTGTGGTGCTAAACCGTTCAGTGATTTATAAACAGTATTTCAAAGCCTATTCTCTGAGCTGCAGGGAGCCAATGAAGGACTTTAGAACTGGTGTGCTCTGTATTTCTGGTTTTAGTCAGAACACCAGCAGCAGCGTTCTGGATCTGATTGATTTTTTTAGGCAGACCTGTGAGTAGACTGTTGCCATAATTAATGCGACTGAATATAAACGCATGGATGAGTTTCTCTACATCTTGCTGGGACAAAAGTCCTGTAATCCTGGAGATGTTCTTCGGGTGATAGAATGCCGACTTTGTAACTGTCTTTATGTGTCTCCGAAGGTTCAGGTCAGAGTCCATCACTAAAGTATGTCACATCCACACATTGATTTGTGCTAAGCATCTGTTCAGTGCTTGGATGAGTTCAGAGTCACCTGCGTAGCTATGGTAGCTAATCTTATTTACGTACGAATCGCATAAAACAAATACTTAAAGCTGATTTGTAAAAATAGAAAGCAAACACAATTTAAAAGGTCCTGAGATTTTTCACAGTTTTTTGCAGTGATGATGGAAAGATGCATTTCAATTAAAATGTCTGTTTTTGGAACAATCCATGCACTTTGGGAGTTGGTGAAGTCGTGCCAGAAACATTAGGACCAACAATGACATACATGCCTACAAGGTGCTGCGCATCAACATTTTTGTGCATGTCTGTTATATAAATATCAAAAATGAATACACTAAAAGGTTAATTGCATTTCATTGTTTTAATACATGTAATTTAAGAGGCAAAAAAAATGCAAATGCCTCTAATTTTAAAGGAGTATTTCACAATTTATCAGAGCATCCTGAAATCTAGCAGGATGTAGTTTGGCAACATGCAGTTCAGGTTCTCCTGCCTCGAACAATACAAGACAAAACCCACAAAATGTTTCTTCTGTTGCCTGAAATCAGCATGTTTCACTTCTACATACCAGTGAAAAACCAGCCGATGAACACGCAGACGGGAACTTGGTGCCTCAGCTTTGAGTTGCGTCAATTTTTTTGCTTTTTTTTTTAAATAATGTGGGTCTTACAAGTAGAGTAGATTGTTATTGTGCATCATGACAGATAATTTCCTTCAAACATACATTAGTTATACTCTGAGTTTGAGTTCTTGTTCCTTACAGAACTAAATGTTCAGATTCGCCTTCTCTGGGTTAAAACAGATGGGAAATAAATTACAAAGCAAGATCTTATCTTTATGGAAAACAACTCTTGTATCAAACAGGAAATGCTTAGAAAGTTAAATTGGTAGCTGAAGGCCTCAAGGCTATACACTGCAAAACAACAAAAATCTTACACGTATATTTGTTTTAGTTTCTGGTGCAAATATCTTAGTAAACATGAAATAAGACAAAACTAATTTAACAGTAGTTTTTCAGTAAGGTAATGAGCTTGTTTTAAGTCAATAATTCCTCAATATTGATTCTACTGGCAGATTATTTCTCGGGATTAAATAATCAGCCAGTAGGACTGGCACATTTTCATCAATATTAAGGAATTATTGACTTAAAACAAGCTCTTATATCTAGCTGAAAAGTTACTTTTAAGTCAGTTTTGTCTTATTTCAAATGCACTAATATATTTTCACTAGAAACCAACCCTAAAATACTTGGCAATATTTTGTTTTTTTCTTCAGTGTAGGACAATAGAAAGGTTGTTCTGCTTGTCGGCTGCTTTAGAACAGGATGTTCCCAGTTCATCCACTGGACCTTCTGAGATATTTCTGCCATGAAGAACTTCCTTGTCAATACAGTTTCTCCACCTTTCAGAGTCCCCAGCCTCACACACACACACACACACACACGCACACACACACACACACACACACACACACACACACACACACACACACGCGCACACGCACACACACACACACACACACACACACACACACACACATGCACGCACGCATGCACGCACGCACACACATGCACGCACGCACACGCACAACACATCTGCTTCTTACCCCACAGCATTCCTCTGTTTCCTTGGAGGATTGTGACATGTGGTTCCGATGAAATAACATGCTTAATAGACACTCTCACTTCCTTTTTACTCTCTCTTTTCCGGTTCCAGACTCTGCTGACATCCTTAGAAAACAGAAGCGTTAACCATTGAACAGGAGTCAACTCAAAAACACAACCAGCTTCTGTGTTACAAGTCATTTTTCTGTTAAGATACGGTTTATTAAAAATGCTCTGATATGAGTATTTTGTTTCATAACTTAACGAAAAAAATCAATGAAATGAGAATTAGCTTATGCTGTAATTTGGTACAGCGCATCAAATAGTGATATACATTGTCCCTGTTTAAAAAAAGTTTATTATTATTTATTGGAGAAATTCTCTTCCTGTCATTTCCCCCTTGTTGATATTGAGCATGTTACTCAGAATCTGACGTTTTCTCCTGTAATGTCAATTTTAATTGTGAGATTCTGGATTTAGCAACAAACTGTCAGTGAGCTGACATATTTTGAAAATTATTTTATTCCCAAACAATCAGTAGAAAAGCCTTCATTGGCACCACACCAATAATATCTGTTATTTTATTGTTTTTCCCAATAAATTCAAAACATCCCTGCCATTATTTGCAGTTTTAATGATTTTTAATAACATTTTTGTCTGTATTTGAACATCTTTGTTGTTTGCATGGTTTTATTTTTCACAAATTGTAACTAGTCTGTTGTTTTTAATATACAAGTACACACACATAAACATGTATGTTTTCTACATTTTTTTAAATGATCCTATATGATGCACATACCTTTGAATTGGAGTGTGCTGTTTTTGATAACTGCACAGTATTTTAGGTTGTAATTTTGTCGTTACTGCACAGTATATTATTTAAAATTTTGTTTTTAAATATTCTTATACTTTTTTATCCTTGTGTGAATCTACAAGCCTGAATCTCCTGTTATTTTGCTGCTGTTCCATCTGAATTTCCCCTTTGTGGGACAATAACAAATATTTCTATTCCATTCTTCTATTATTCCTGTATTATTTGAGTTCTCATCTTTGTACTTTAAGCACAGGTGCTTTATATGTGTACATAGTGAAGTAATGTTCACTATTAATTCAGGTTTTTTTTATTCTGTTAACAGTAACATGGCTCATGAAAGGGAAGAATCGCCTTTTGAATTCACATGGCGTAATTTCTCCTCCTGGTTTGACGGTGAGGCTGCTGCGGTGAGACAAGAACACAATCACTTCTGCTTTGTTTCAATTTAAAAATAAAGACAACTCCCTGTTAAATGTCTCTTTACGATGTACACAAAAACAATATTAGCCATTTTGTGACCTTGTTTTACTCCTTTAATGTGACATATTCTTTACAATTATTATTGTAGTTAATTTATCATACATAAAGTTAAGCTAATTTACTTAAAATTTGCTCATTTGCACACTTTAGCTTCAGCCATATTTTACAGAGAGATCATAAAGATTAAAGTGACCTATTTGTACAAAGGCATCGGTCATGAAAAGTGCTTTTGTATTAAATTGACACACTAGAGATAGTCTTGGATAGTTAGAAAAGATATGAAACAACATTGATATTATTAAGCTAAATGTATTTTATATAAATCGGAAAAAGACAGAAAAAGAACTGTTTAAGGAAGCTCCTCACAGTTAGACAGTAACACTGTAGGGGCTCTAAGAGTTTCTAATAAATATTAGCTGAGTTTTAAATGTGAAGAGTAAGGTAGTTTTCACACCTGACAGTCCGGTGGACTCGGTTCGATTGACAACTAAGATTGCGATATTTGTTCTCTTTTACGCTCCATTGTGTCGAATCAACCTAACCATTTGAAAAACCTGTTCATTGGAGCCATTTGAAAAACCTGTTCTCCTTCTCGCCTGAGGGGGCGCTACACCAAGAACTACAGAAGGAAACAACTCGGTATCTTCTTCTTGTTCCGTTCCGTTCTGAAGAAGATAGCTGAGAGCAACTTCCTCCTTCATGAAACTTAAACAAAAATGGATTAGCATAACATTTTAGCGGTTGTAGAATTTATTTTTTGTTTCTGGTAAAAGACTACGAGAAAATTATTCATCTACCGCTAAACTCGAACGTTTGTTTTTGGTTGTATTTACCCAGAATGCCCTGTGCTTTAGCCCACTTCCTGCTTTTGGAGCGGTCCATGGTTCCGTTATGTGTTCGAACTCTGTTCATCTTCACGTGAACTGGACTTTCCAGACAAATGAACTGGACAATCAAGAACAGCTTCAGCTTAGTATTAGTTTAAGGTTATGCACACTTACACATTCAGGAAGTTTCACATTTTTATCCACACCACAACCAGATTTTTGTTGAATTGTGCAGGATACATGTCACATTAAAATCTACAAAAATTATCATGGTCTTATTTTCTTACCTCAGATACCTGGCATTTTAGTTTTTATTTCCACTGTAAGTGTTATGAAATGAGTTTGTCAGTGAGTTGTGTGTGTCTACAGGTGGTGACCATCCTACTTGGGGCTTTACAGCTGCTGCTATGTGTCTCACTCATCCAGAGTGATCAGATGTTGCCCGAGTTCTTCTTCATAGTGCCTTTGGTGTTGGGAGTAGTTGTAAGTACATCAATGGTGAAATTCTTGGCTTATATCAAGGTTTAGCAAACTCATTTTAAATCATGGAGGCCATTTAATGTTGCTTTAAACAACTATTAAAAAGTAATTTCTAATTGCTGACTTTATAAAATATCACCACACATGACATTAATTTATCAATTTAAAGATTTAGATTTTTTTTTTTTTTTTTAAGTAAGCATTGTGTTTTTGTTTGAATTGCAGATTATAGCTGGGGGATCCCTTGCAATGACCAGCCAGAGGAACCCAAACAAACTACTGGTGATTAGAAAAAAGTTATTTTGAAACAAAGTTATTATCTGCATGTACTTTTTCACAGAAAAGCTCAAAATTTCATAGCATGTATCAAAAAACATTAACTAAACTACATCATAAAATGAAATTTTATAATGTTAGAATATGATCTGTACCAGAGTAGAGCAGAAATAAGTTTTACTCGCGTGGGAGTAGCTCTACTCCATCATATTTTTACTCAAGTAAGAGTAAAAAGTAGCAGTCCAAGAAAACACTAAAGTAAAACAGTATTTAGTAAAAAGTCTACTCAAGTACTCAATAACTGATCAAATTATCAATCATTTAATATTTAGAAATTACATCATCAGATGGACCAAAATATAAAGTTAATTAAAAATTTTGGTACTTTAAGGACAAAAATGAAAAAGTTCATATAAGTAACAAAAAAAAACAGGCAAAAGAAAAAATTTCCAAATCATTTTCTTTGAATAAAAACATTTAGGTTAAAACAAGTGGAAATATTTAAACAGATTTTTTTATTAAAGTAAAATTAAAAAGTAGCCGTCTAAGAAATTACTCACGTAAGAGTAGCAATGTTTCATAGTAAAATTACTCAAGTAAAAGTGCAGCGTAGCAAAAATACTCCTATAAGTAAATTGTTTTCAAAAATGTTATTCAAGCAAATGTAATTGAGTAAATGTAACTGGTTACTACGCAACTCATTCTATTTTGTTTTCTCCCCAGCTCCGTGGCTGTGCTTGCAGTAATTTACTTGGTCTGCTGGGGTCGCTGTTGGGCTTCGGCATTTATATCTACGTCTTCAACACGGCTAAAAACAGGGAGTCATGTGACCTGCATTACTACAGATGTCTTCCGGGGGTACTAGAGGTCAGTCTCTCCTGATCATTTCCCCCTCTTTTCTTTTTGTTTTAACTTTTGCCATTCATAAACCGCGTCTTAATTTATGTAAATGCTACTCCCATACAGTTTATTGTTGCTCTGTAGCAGAATTGGGTTGTATTTAGTTACATATACTCAATTACATTTACTGGAGTAATTTTTTGGGGGAAAAAATAACTTTTAGGAGTATTTTTTACTATGCTGTACTTTTCACTTTTACTTGAGTAATTTTATTATTAAGTATTTCTACTCTTACTAGAGTAAAATTTCCAGATTCCCTACCCACTGAATGAGAAACAAACATGTTTTAACCAAATTTTCCAGACACAAACACACACCTGCAGTTGTTAAAGTTCTGTAAGTTTTTTTATTGAAAGAAACTGATTTGGAAAAATCTTCTTTTGCATAATTTTATTTTTTGTTACTTCTATAAATTATTATTTTGCTCCTTAAAATACCAACATTTCCACTTTATATTTTGTTGTTCTGATTATGTAATTTTTAAATATTAATGATTACTAATTTGATCAGTTACGCAGTACTTGAGACCTTTTTTTTTTACTCTTGAGTTATTTTTTGGGCAGCTACTTTTTACTTTTAGTTGAATAAAAATATGTTGAAGTAGTGCTATTTTTACTTGAGTACACTTTTTGGATATTCTACCCACCTCTGTTATCTGTGCAGTGTTTATGTAATGTTTTCCTTTTTTTTCTTGCAGGACTACACGTCGAGCCTAACTCTTCAACTGCTGCTCTACGACACTGTGGCTGTAGTTTTGCATTTCCTCTTGTCTGTCTGTGCCTTCAAAAGTCTTAAAAATGACTAACACACATGCCTAACATACTATGTAATCAATGTAATGGAATTGAGTATTAACCCTGCAGGGTATTATTTTAGCAGATATTATAACTGCATTTTGCATTGTTTTCATGCAAAATATGTCCTGATTTTACATATAACAAGTAC
The DNA here is from genome assembly GCF_904066995.2 of Poecilia reticulata. Lineage (NCBI taxonomy): Eukaryota > Metazoa > Chordata > Actinopteri > Cyprinodontiformes > Poeciliidae > Poecilia > Poecilia reticulata. The sequence continues at coordinate 28,000,725 of NC_088830.1, read as the reverse complement.
ATTTTACATGCTTTGTAACTTTGAATAAAAAGCATAAAATAATTATTTTGTCTAAATATGATCTATTATGGATACACCAGTAAAACTGTTAGTGCGACCATTTGTAAGTTTAGTTTGTCTCTTTGTTCTATATTCTTTTTCTATGTTTTGTCATTTAGCTCTGTTTATTTCTCTATTTTGGTCAGTTATTTTTCTAATTTTACCCCAATTATTTCACCCTTACATCATTACAACCAGCTATTTCAACCTCTTGTGCCAGCAGGGGCGCGGTATAGGGGGGAAAAGTGATGAAAATTCTAGGGGCCCTGACCAAAAGGGGGCCCTCCACAATTTATTGTTTTATTTATGGTGAATAGAAAAAAAAATTGGGGCCCTTTCAATTATAAAATTAATCACATTGTCACAAAGATTGTTTTTAAGCAGTAAAAATTTTATGTTCTCACTCCCAGACCAAAACTCCCCTCTCCCCCCCCTGCATGAAATAGTTTGTTCCTGCTTGGAGCGCTTCACCGTGACGCTGTTCAGCTGCAGACAGTGGAAGACACGAATGACTGTGGCAGCTACTATGCTGCTAAGAAAAGTAATAAAGTTTTCAAAAAAAATAATAATGGAGAGGTAGAGAGAGGAAAGGGCAAGAGTGTCAATTTATAGCTCAGGTTTTCCCTGAGAAGTGGGTAGACTGTGTGAGATTGTCAACCATTTAGCACAGTTTGCTTAGCTAATTATTACCTCCATTTCACTAGGATTTAATGAATTAAGGAAAAAAATTACAAAGATATGCATATATTGAACTTGTACCTTTTACCACTTAACAACAGATGAGTCAGTCAGCAGCAGCTCTAACCCACACCCCTCCTGATCTGTTCTCTCCCGAGTGAAATTAAAGCTGCAGTATGTAACTTTTATAAAAAAAATATTTTTTCCCACATATTTGTTAAAACTGTCATTATGTTGAGACAGTATGGTATGAGAAGTAATCTGTGAAAAATCTATTTCCTTTGCTTTCTCCCAGTACTCTATAGAAACAACTAATCAGAGGCAGGAGAGTTTTAGTGCTGTGAATCACAATCTCATGTGGTGCTGCTCATCCTTCCACCGCCTTGCTCTGTGCTATGCTGCAGCTAGCATAGCCTCTTGTAAATGCTCAGTCTAGTTAGCATAGCTACCAGTGATGGCAGATAAACAATTTTCCTGTAATCATAAGTTGTTTCTCCACCATTAGCACATTTAGCAGTGAGTGAATGAGTTGATTGACAGCGCTAAAACCATCCTACTGGTTCTGATTGGATGTTTTGATCAGAACAATGCAGTACTTTCGCTAGCAACAGTAGTTCAGGGAGGAGATTGATTGTTTTCACAGATTATCTGTCTCATAATAAACTACTACGACATGGTGACAGCTTTAACAAATATGGAGAAAACATTTTTTATTAAGTATACTGCAGCTTGAATAAAATGCAACTACATAGCATTTTTGAGAAGTCTGGATTGCTTCAGGTATATTTTGCATGTTGCCTATGACTGTTGCTGATGGGGAGACATTTCAGTAATCTAAAACTAATAGAAAAAAATTAAGCAATCTGCATAATGTATGCAGACTGTATTCATACTGAATTTTACTCTTGCATGTAAAATTCATGAACAGTAAATATTGTACTTGTTATCATTATTAGACCAAAGAAAGCAAGGCAGTTGCAAGCCTTTGAAATTGCGACACTTTTGATGGGTCAGACAGACTCAAGAAATTGTAACAGCAGCTACGTGGGGGGAGGGGGCCCAATTAAAAAATTTTTCAGGGGGCCCAAGATTCCTGGCAGCGCTCCTGTGTGCCAGTAATCATATTCACTTTTATTTATACCAGTGGTTCTGGTCTCACACACACACACATATATATATATATATATATATATATATATATATATATATATATATATATATATATACTCTTTAGATGTTAAAAATTCTGCATTTGTTATATTTTAAAACAATTTGTTGTTGCTCACAGCTGTGATTTTCCTAAAACAAAGAGCAATAACTTACAAACATTGTTCCGATGGAAGTGACAGTTCTGCCATTGTTTTGAATTTACATTGAGAAGCCTTTGAGCATGCGCGAATCTCTTGGCCAACAACCGTTTCCTCTTGTCTCTCGGCGCATACCATTTCCAGAAACAGCTTTTTGTTTTTCGGGTTCTCCAGAGGTCAGTGGGCTGCTTAAGACATTATACTTAAAGGAAAGGGCAAAAAAATATTATTCAAAACTTGGGCAAACATAAAAATCTTGTCAGTTCAGCAATACACGCCTGAATAAAATTGTTTCTCTTGAAATACACCCCCGCCAGCTGTGGAGGAGTCCAAAAATGGCAGGAGTTCCTGTCAGAGCAGAGTGGAACTTTCCTATTTTTCTTCCAATTTTGTCAACTATCGGTTAAATTTTCCCCACTGCGTTAATATTTTTGATTCAACTAATCATTACCAGGACTGTAGGGAGTTTGGCCAGCCATCAGTTGCTGGGTGACTTGGTCCCGGGGCTTCGTGTTTGGTCGGCAGATCACCGGGCTTCCCTCGAAGTTGACGCCGCTCTTCTTTTCACAGGCTCCCCCTGACAACAGCTCACTGAACGCGGAACTTTCAGCTGAGACTGGACATCGGCGGTAGCTAGCTAGTTAGCTTGCCGGCCGAAGAGCGCCGAAAACAAACCAGCGTCGTCTCGGTTTTTTCCCTTCATTCAGCTGATACCCGCTCGGAGATCCAGGAGACGTGTCGCGTCGCTTGTCAGGGGAAATAAATATCTGGTGTTAGATGTCAGCACCAGTCAGAGACGCACTGACTTTCTTCTGCTGTTATAATGTAAGTGCCTGTTTATTTACACCTTTTCTTTTATTGACTGTTCTTCTGAAAATCTGTTTTTGTTTACCGTGGCCTTCGACCACTTGTGTACTGTACATACTGTTCTAAGTTATATTTCTCAGCCGCCAGTTGGCCAGCTATTTATAGAATGTCGCTATTTAGGTGTTCCCCGTTTACTCTTATTTACTAAATAAGTGGCCAAATCATTTTAAAATGCGTATTTATAATGAAATGCATCTATTAAGTAGCTAGTGTGTTTTATTTTTGTCAATATAACTGTAAAAAAATCAGGCTGTTATAATTGACTATATTAATTGACATTAATTTCAGATGGGAGGCCTCCAAGTGTTCACTTTCTGTTTCCAAGCAGTGGTTTAACCTCGTTTTACTTCCTGTATGCTCTTTGACGGACAGCTATCCTAGCCAATCACATGGAGAAGCTCCAGGACTTGGGCCAATCAGAGCTGCAGGAGCTCCTGGACAATCCAGAGAGGGTGGAGTCTATGGCTCAGGAGTCTGACGAGGTAAGAAAAAAAGGAAGCGTTACTTTATCTTTAGCTCAGGTTTTGAAATGGCTCAGGAGCGAGTTATAGGTTTATTATAATTCAGAAAAACTAAAGGTAAAATTCTCAGACTGAGTTGTGTTGATTTGTTGACTTTCATGGATAGATATAATCAGAGGTGGGTAGAGTACCCAAAATTGTACTCTAGTAAAAGAAGCACTACTTCAGCATATTTTACCCAAATAAAAGTAGAGTAGCCATCCAAGAAATTACTCGAATAAAAAAGTATTTGGTAAAAAAGTCTACTCAAGTACTGAGTAGTTGATCAATTTATCAATCAGTTAATATTTAAAAATTACATCATCAGGTGGACCGAAATATAAAATTAAGTGGAAATTTTAGTATTTCAAGGACTAAAATGACAAAAATTAATATAAGTAACAAAAAATCACAAAATGAGACAAAATATTTTTTTTCCAAATCAGTTTCTTTCAATATGAAACTTAAACAAAACTAAGTGTGTGTCTGTCCCTGGTGAATATTTGGTTAAAACATGTTTGTTTTTCACTCAGTTGGTAGAGAATCCAGAAATTTTACTCAAGTAAAAGTAGAGCTGCTTGTAGGTGCTGTGGTGGTGCAGGGGTTAAGCACAACCCAGATATGGAGGCTTTAGTCCTCGACGCGGCTGTTGCAGTTTCGATTCCCGGCCTGGAATCGAGACAAAGAAAACCCTAGAAGGGGAAGACATGCGACCAAGGTCATGGGGTCTTTACCGCATGTCTTTCCCTTCTAGGGTTTTTTTTGTCTCCAATGATCATCGCAGTTATGGGTTTAGCTGTGATGTTGAACCAAAGTACGCTGCCTCTTACTAATGTAGGAGTTTTATTTGTTGCAATTGCCAAAGAAAACTGTATACACACATTCCACACTCAGACAAGCTGACCAAACGGTTTTGAGTTGTTGTTTGTTTGTTTTTTTGGTTTATTTTCCCTCAAGTACGCATCATCCACTAATGTCATAATATGCATGCTTTGTTAGTTTGTATTCAAATTGCTGTCTTCTTAGGGAGGAATTAAGAAGCTTGACCAGAAAATTCATCTAACTGCACTCTGATTCTGGACCCAAATAAAGTTTCATCAGATGTAATATTCTTTTAGATTTTCACAGAAAGCTTTCTTGGACATTTTAACATTTTAGGTTTACAGAGCTCTCACACTGTGTCAGACATGCAAACATTTATTTTTGTTGAATGTTTAAACATTCAACATACCGTTTCTTATTTCTTTAGATTTTTGAGAGTTAGATTTTAGCTTTAAGTCCCATTTTTAGCCAAAATTTCCTAGATTGTTCTGGAGGTTTTATTTTATTTTTATTTTTGCAGCCATTTACTGTTGAGTAGGTTTTCCTAAAGACAGGCAGCAGCTCAGCTGGGAAAGGGAGGAAAAAGCGTCTCATTTTTTTAATGATGTTGGAATAACAACGCCCCTTTTTTCTATGACTGGGTGGAAATATTGACAGTGGCTGCACTTTTAGACTTTAGCAAATCATTGGCAGCTTTTATGTATGAGTCATAAACCAGCCGTGTGTATGGAAACACTGTTAGGCAGACGTGTAGTGCTTTACATAACATTTAGTCACATAACAGTAACAAATATTAGTATATTTTATTTTGATTTTATGTGATAGACCAGTGCAAAGCATTACATAATGTAAAGTTTAAGGAAGATGATGTTTTGGAGAGTTCTAAGGAAGATGATGTTTTGGAGAGTTCTACATAAAAGCAGAGAAAGGTTGAACAGATTTGCAGAATATGCAGCAAATTTGTCATTGTCACAATATGCATTAAGAACTGTAATAATTGTTAGCTAGTTAGTTAAGTACCATGGATATAATAAATTTGGTGTTTGATGCAGCATAAACAAGTTTTAGAAGGTAAGTTTTAAAAGGCTCCTTGTTCCTTTTTACAAAACAATTCTTATTTTTTTGCAGTAGTTGGATACACTAATCATTATCTAGTGTCTATGCTATGAACTCTAAGCAGATTATTATTCATTCATTTTCTGTGAGCCATGTCGTTATTGCAACATTCATCAATGTTATTGCATGTTGTATTATCATTGTGCAGCTGTAGAGTAAAATGCAATCCTTTGTTTTGCTGCAGTTTCAGCTGAACATCTTAATCTGGTTCGTCTCCAGCAGCTCTAAACATCCAGAGACTCAAATTTACTCAATTCTCACTTTGGATGAGAGTCTCTGTAAACATCCAGGTTCATACCTCGCTGAAGTTTCAGCTTTCTGTCTGGATCTTGACTTTGACTAGGTCATTCTAACACACTAATATGCTATAATTTAAAGCATGGGTGTCAAACTCAAACACAGCTATTTCTTTGGCCCTCTAAGTCTCAGAAATTGAACTGCAAGGTAACAGTTGTGGTTAAATATAATTTTAACATTTAAATCAAATCAGTTTTTATTTGTATTGGGCCAAATTACATCAATGTGAAAAGATGTTCAATATTATTTGATCTTAAGAAGTATCAGTATCGGGGTTGAGTCCCAGTCTCAACTTTTCCCTGTATTTAGCTCCTCCTTCCTCTCAATCAACTGCTCAGTTTTCTGCTGAATAACGGCCTCCCCACATCATGATGCCCCCACTTCCGTATTTCACTGTAGAGGACAAAGTGTTCAGGATGGCATGTTTTGTTAGTTTTCCATCATATACATCTTCTGTTTTGGCCAAAAGGTAAATTTTTTGACTTGCTGTGTTTCTTGGACTTCTATACTGAGATTAAATTATACAAAAGTGAACTCTGTTCATTTTATGAACTTGAAGACTGTTGTTGCACTGGATTTTAATTGGAGCTATCAGAAAAAAAAAGTTCTACTTAAAAATCATGCCCTACTTGTTTTGGTATGTTGCTTTAAATCCCAAGAATCCACATTAAATGTTGAGGTTGTAAAAGTTTGGTAAAATGTTTGAAGGATTGAAATCAACAGGAGGGAGCGTGCTTTGATGTAAAACACATTGTGTGAGAGATATTATAAAGACTGTAGAACAAAAGAGGAAATATTACCTGTTGTCATAACACTGCTGAGGTTGTTGTCTACCTGTGACTCAGCAGTTTGTCGCCATCTCTTGTGTTTTCTCATTTTTTAATCCTTTAACTTTGACTTGAGTCTTTAACACAATGTGCTACAATGCTTCAAACACAATAGACCCATTTATTTTGTGTTTTGCTCCCAGTTCAACCTGAAATTAAGTCAAAAGTTTACAAAAAATAAATGCATTTTGCATTTAAGATGAAAAAAAAGCCTTTGTATGTAAATAAGTTTCACCTAAAGTTCATCAAGTGGCATAGATTTTAAACAAAATCTCATATTAAGCACCTTTTGCTGTCTAATTATTTATCAATTAATCCAACAGATTAGCCCTACACTGTATTATTAAATTGAGCAGAAAGAGCTGAACTTGTCACATGCTAGTGTTATTAAGCATGTGAAATATTTATTTTAGCTACAAATGATCAAACATTCACTAAAGGAATTCTGGGTTATTCCATTCTAGGCAATAAAATGTATATTTTCTTATTTCAATTAGGAATGGATTTATTTGCATTTTAATGTATTTCTAATATTGTACAAGAAAAACTTAAGTGGTCAGATGAAAAAGGCGCAAAATGTGGCAACTTCTTAATCTGATTAATCGTCAAAGTAATCGTTGCAGGCCTTTCTGTAATTAGCGAATTTTTCCTTCTTCAGATTCAGAATATCCAGCTGGAGAGAGAGATGGCGCTGGCGGCCAACCGCAGCCTGGCAGAGCAAAACCTGGACATGAAACCTCGTTTGGAGTCCCTGAAGGAGGCGCTGGTGGCGAGATACTCTCAGCTGGAGGCCGTCAGAGAAACCTACAGGCAGCACTGCTCCCAGAGAGGTGGGGCGCAGGAAACACTGACGTTGGAAATTAGAGAAACAATGAGACTTTAAATAAATTCTGTCAGTTCACCATTGTCTTCTAGTCCTTTGTATTGTGCTATTTTTAGACATGTGGATGAACTATTTTCAGTTTTTTATAGTCGAAGTCTATATTGCCTCAGGTAAAGGTGCCTTATGTAACTTTTATACAACATTTATTTCTTACATATTTGTTAAAAGTGTAACCATGTCATGACGGTATAATATCAGACAGATAATCTGTAAAGCTAAATCTTCTTCATTTCCTCCCTGAGCTAGCGTTGCCATCTGAAGAAATGCACCGCTCCCGACCAAAAACAACCAGTCGGAGCCAAGAAGAGCGTCTTAGCTCTGTCAATCATCCTCATGTTCTCGCTGCTAAATTTCCTAATGATGGAGAAACAGCTTACAGCTGCAGGATAACCATTTATCTGCTGTCGTCAGCTGCTGTGTTAACTAGCCTTAGCATTCACAACAGGCTCTGCTAGCTGCAGCATTGACAGCGCTAAGGCTGTCAATGCCTTAGCCTGGCTCTGATTGGTTGTTTCTAGAGAGCACTGGGAGAAGGCACAGGAGCTCAATTTTTTTATTTTTAAAGATTATCTCTCTCATACTGTCACAACATAAATTATAAAAAGAAAATATATTCTTTTAATAAAAGTTGTGTACGGCAGCTTTAAGAAGTGATCAGTCCAGTTTAAGTATTTTTTTTATAATTGGCTTGAATGAATTTACTTTACTCTGCTCCCTGGTTTTCCCATTGGACATTTTTTTTAAAAAGTCACGAAGTAGGTCATTTGCTGCACGTCTCATTATTCTGAGCAGATTATTATCCAGATGAACACAACCAGTTTTTCACGTTCTCTGCTGTTCTGTAAAAGCCCTACGGACGTTTTTTTTTGTCTTAAGGTGTTGTTTCCTATCTGTTCACACAGATGGGATGGTGGGTCAGGTCTCTCCAGAGGCGTTCTTCTCAAGACTACAAACGGAAAGTGAAAAAACGGAGTCTGAGTCAGAGGTTGGTGTTCAGCCGCCCAACACATCAACCAATCAACCAATTAATCAAGTTTATCTGTATGGCACATTTCAGCAACAAGGGAGTACAAAGTGCTTTACATAGTTAAAAACACAAAAAAATACAAAGTTGTTGATTAATGTTTCACTTCCAATGTTTCAAAAGTAACTCTAAACAGGTGAGTTTTTACTCGCATGTCTAATTAAAATGTAAAATACAGGGCATTATAGATGTATTTTATACAATATTTTTCACATATTGCTATGTTAAAAATAGAAATTAGATTTTATAGAATAGACTATGATCTGGTCAATATGACTTAAAATATAATCAGATTTTTTTCATACCAGATCTGTCTTTATTCAAACTGTTTTCAAACTTTATTCTGCTAATACTATGATTACGTTCTTGTAATTAAAACAAAATTGGTGGCTTTAACTCACTCACTCACTCACTCACTCACTCACTCACTCACTCACTCACTCACTCACTCTTTGGTTACCTATCTACTCACTCATTCTTTGGTTACCTAGCAACAACCTGTGGAGTAACTGACGCAGCAGCAGTTTTAAGGTTTTCTCTCAGTGCCTCTTAACCATTTAAAAACAAAAAACAAGGTTGTGGAGTGAGAGTTAAAAATGATAACAGTTCAAAGTTCACATCACCAGTTTGGCAGTATTTCAGATATTTAAAACAAAAAACTAATCAATAATTATCAATATTAACTGATATAAAATGCTTATTTTGCGATTCAGGTCTTATCTGGCCCAGATGCTGCATCATACAACTCGTAGAAGTTGAATTAGAACCCATAGACTAAAAGCCTCTTTTTTTTAAAAAAATTCTATCATTTGTAATATATTATTTAGAAATAAAAGCCAGGGAGCTGGCGTGGGGGGATTTAAGATTGGTTAAGATTGGAAATCTTTTTTTTTTTTTTGTCTCTTATTTTTATCTACGTTTGGGTTTTTAGAACTGATTTGCTGTTGTAATGTTGGTATTTAGACTTTATTTGTAAGCCACGCCGCCCAGCCCTGTGTGTTTCTTCCGTCGGCGGTAGATGATGCGTGTTTCACCGTGTGTGTGTCCAGGTTCTGGCCGATGACTTCCTGGAAGGCTCTCTGTCTTTGGACTCCTTCTTCGAGCGTTTCCTCCTCCTGCGCTCGCTCGCTCACAAAAGACGTGTGCAGATAGAGAAACTCCAAGAAATCCTGCGACAGAGGGACAAGAGCAACCCGACCGCCATGACATCATCAGCCGGCGTTGCCCCAAACCCCGTTGCCACGGCAGCCTCATGGAACCTACCGACGACAACAGTGACGACGACAAATCTGCCGCAGCCGAACTCCAACCCGCCGTCCTCCAGCTACCAAAACTCCTCTCAGTCGGCCTCGTCTTCTGCAGTTGGAGCCTCTGGGCTTCCATACAGCCCGTACCCCGCTGCCCCTCCCAACCCACCTGCTGTAGTGGCAGCGGCGGGGCCGATCCCAAACAATCCGCCCCCACAGTTCACTCCATACCCGAGCTCTGGCTCGTCTTTCACCCCGGCCGCGGGCTACTCCGGGCCCAGACCGGCATTCGGGCCGCCTTCCTCCGTCACCTGCCCGTACCCGACCCAGCACCCGTTTCCTGCCCCGCACCCCGGCTCTGCGTTCGGTCAGTACACCCCCAGCCACCCACCCGCCGGCGGCCCGGCGCCGTACCCGGCCTCCTACAGCTACGGCGGCTACAGCTACCCGGCCGCGCCGGCGTATTCCAGTTCTCAGTCTCCAACGGGGAAGCCCATGTACAGAGCCGGGTACGGCGTTCCACAGCCGTACTCCTGAAAGCGCTGCTGCTGATCGGCCTCACACCGCGGAAACACTGAACCTCTCCAAGTATTTCTGATGTAGTTTCTACTGCAAATATCTTAGTACACTTAAAATACGACAAAGCTAACTTACAAATAACTTCCCAGTAAAATACAGAACGTTGCTTTAAGTATTCCTTTATTGATTTAAAGACGCCCTCGTTCAACTGGCAGATTGTTTCACTTATAAGTGGAGGTGCACCGACTGCAGTTTTCTGACCGATCAGCAGTCCTGACCTGCCGATTCTGAATTTGGCTAATACCAATTTTTTTGTCTGAAATGTTGTTAAACCCCTCTAAAGGCAGAGCAGAAAAGGACAGAGGCTGATTTTTAGACCTTTACTGAGGTAGATAAGATCGGCTTCACACGCATGAATCAGCCCAGAATTAAGGAATTCAGGCCCAGTTTACTGCACCCTTACTTGTTTTAAGTTAATACTTTCTTAATATTGATAGTTTCACTGGAAGATTGTTCCACTTATAACAACACTGCAAAAACATAAAGTCTTACTAAGTATTTTTGGTCTATTAGTTTTTGGTCTTTTAGTGCAAATATCTTATTACACTTGAAATAGGACAGAACCAACTTACTAGTAACTTTTCAGCAACACATAGAAGCTTGGTTTAAGACGATAATTCCTTAATATTGACGAAAATGTTCTAATTCTATCAGCAGATTATTTTACTGATAAAACGTTTTCCCCTTGTTATATGTGACATAATCTGCCGGTGGAACCAGTATTTTTTTTATCAATATTAAGGAATTATTGACTTATCTTGCTGAAAAGTTACTTGTAAGTTAATTTTGTATATTTTTTTTCCAAGTGAACTAAGACATTTGAACTAGAAACTAGGATTTTGTTTTTGCAGTGAAAACATTTTTCTCCTCAGTGAAATAATCAGCCAGTGCAACCAACACTTATTCATCAAGATAAAGGGATTATCGACGTATAATCTACAGTACAGCTAGAGTATGTAACTTTTATAATAAAAGTTGTCACCATGTTGTGACGGTGTATGTGTGAGAAAATCAACCTCCTCCATCTTCTACCTGAGCTGTCTGAAGAAATGCACCACTCCTTTTCAAAAACAACCAATCAGAGTCAGGAGGCGGGTCTTACTGTTGTCAATCTTGCTTGCTGTTAGCGGATAAATGGTTTCCCTATGTTATCAGTGGCTACGCTAACTAGCCTTAGCATTCACAACAGGCTTTGTTAGCTGCAGCATAGCAGACAGCAAAGGAGGTGATTGACAGCACTAAAACCCTCTTCCTTATTCCGATTGGTTGTTTCTAGACAGCATTTTTTTCAATTTATATCTCTTATACTCTCACTATATACTGACAGTTTCAACAAATACACACAAAAAATTTTTTTTTATAAAAGTTGCATACCACAGCTTTAAAACAAGCTGCCATATCTTGATAAAAAGTTACTTGTAAGTTAGTCTTGTCTTTTTTTTCTCAATATACTTGCACTAAAAACTAAACCAAAAACACTTGGTTAGATTATTTTGAGTGTTTTTGCAGTGCAGTTCCCAAAACTTTCTTCCTTTCTCTCCCTCTTCTCTCTTGCTTTTTCCCCTGCTTCTTCCTCCTTTCACACACAGTCTCACCCTCCAGAGGTCTCTTGCTTTACTTAACTTTGTTGCACTATTTCATTAAACCAGTCTGAAGTATCTGCCCTTCCCTCTGCCCCTCCCTCTCTCCCTTCACCACACTAGTCTCAGGTTGTTGCATTGCTTTGAGGTGTTCAAACACTCGTTTGTGTCGTCTTTCTCCCTGTTGAAGTGATGTTCTGTCCCCCCCGCCTCTCCGTCACGTTCATGGCAACGATGAGTCATCGTAACACTACGAACAATGTAAACCAGCTGTCTGTCTGCTTCACACCCATATTTATTAGTAAACTGCTTGTGATCGGAGCGTCTTAGGAGGCTGAATACAGACGGAGTTGTGGCTAAAGCGAAGCATGGTTTCTTTATTAAGTCGTCTGGGCTTTGATGCAGCTTCGGCTCGTTCTGCCGTTTGATTGGCTCTCCCGGTGGCGGGTGAGCGCCTTCATGCAAATAGCTTTTGTTCTGAGGAGCTTTCAGGAATCAGTCCCACTTTCTGTTCTTAGAAACCAAAGAAGCTTCATTTCGTTTGACCTGCAGGTTGACGACGTTCTGCATCTGCATGTTTAAAACTTTCCACGCCATTAATTTTGAGTTTTCAGCTGTTACTGTTTTTATGGGGGGAAAAACTCTAAATATATTGATGAAAGATGATGACAGTAAAATTTCCTGAGCAACTCTTTTCTTGTTTAGCTAGATGAGCACCGATTTCAGTTTTCTGGCCGATCACGGATCCTTAAGGGCATTTGCCTGGTAGATTCAGTTTGATTGGGGATAAAATCAGTTTCATATGTAAGTATCGACCGATTGCTGATTTCCCAAAATCACGGAAATCTGCGCCGATTTAACCTCTTTGAAAGAAAGGATTATTTTGTGTTTATGTCCCACTAGGATTTGTCAACAGTTGGGAGACAATTGCTGTTTATTACAGTGTCCCATAGCGCCCCCCACTGGCCACACAGGCCACATTGTGAGGACTTGGATAAACCTGAAAGTAATTTGCCAATGGGGAAAATTTTGACAAGCGAGTTAATTGGTTCGTTACTGGATTTAAAATAAGACAAGGTTTTAAAAATACCTCATAACTATAATCTGTAGTTTTGCTTAAATCAAATATTGTTTTCAGTAATTGCAGCGCTATAATACTAGACACTTTTAGATGTAATTCTTGTATAAATACAATGATAGCTAGCCTTGGAAATCTCCTACCAGCTCAAGACAATTAGACTGAATAAAATTTAGAAGGAATATTTTTATTAAAGCCCGCCAACACAAGACGCTGAATCCAACCACAGGTCATTTGTTAGCAAAACGTGGCGTTTCGTGAAGCCTGGTGGTGCACCGATTGCAAATTTTTCAGCCGATCATGAATCTTTAAAAAGCCTGACCTGCCAATACCAATTTTTAATTTTTTTTTTATCTGAAAAGTTACTAAGTTTATCGGTGCACCCCCTTCCAAAACTACTTGTTTGTTCCTTTGGATATCTGGATGAAATTTTCTCTGCCAAGGATCTAGTTCTGAGTACTGTTTAACTTTGCACTGTGTTTCACCACTGTTCACATTTGATTCAGAACCGTTCTACGAAGCTAATGTGTGAAAACGCCCCACATTCCCTCTGATCTGTTTGGATCCATCTTCAGGAATCACTAAACTATAACATTTCTGTTTGACCTCAGAACAAAACAAATTAGTACTCCTGATCAAACGAGTGGTCTCAGTACTGATGATGTGGTTTTTACACGCCTCGGCGTTCTGGCATTTTGCACAAACTTCCTCCCCGAGTTTCAGTTTTAGATCCCCAATAAAACAATAATGAACACCTTAACGCTGATTTTTGTCATGGATGAAGGAACAAAACTGATCTTAAAGAGATCAAACTGAACTTCTGACCAGACAAGGTGATTGAAACTTGCTTCTGATGGGAGTGAAGTTGGTGGGTGATCAGGTACTGACTAATCAAAGGGAAAACGCTTCAACAGAACCACAGTGGGTTGGTTTTGTTATTCTGACATTACTTTGGCCTTCATGTGTTGACTGGGCGTGGTTTAAACCATCCAGCACAGCGAATGTAAAGATCATGGTGTGGCGAAATGTCAACGGTCTACTTGGATCACATGTGTCAAACTCAAGGTCCGGGGGCCAAATCTGGCCCGCCATAGCTTTTCATGTAGCCGTCTAGACACCAGGCGCCATATTACATCAATAAGTCTCTCTGGTTTTTCATGAAAATTCACATAAACTTAACCCATCCTCGCATTTTGAGTCAGCAAAAAAATGGTCAGAATCATTTGGGTTTAAGTGACCCACTCCCACCTGCAGGTGGCAGCATTTCTTCGTTTTTACGACACTGCCGCCTCGGCCTCCCTTGATGTCAAGTTATATAGTCTGTGATCAATAAGGCGAGAAACAAAAAGTCGCATATGTAAATGCAAATACTTTAAAGATCCTTTTCAGATTTTTCTTTATTAGCACCACACAATCAGAAACTTTGATTGTAAAAGAATCAAAAATCAGTAGCTGCGTTTTTGTTGACCATGTAATTCAGCAATTTGACATTTCAAAAATTTATTTGCTTAATGGAAGCACAACAATTTTGAAAAAACTCGTTTGGCGCTGGGGTGACGTAGTTTTCGGCCATTTTGAAATTGGTTTATTTATCAAAACTTCAATGGAAAAAGTTTTTTGCATCACACGAGTCACATGATCAACAACACCGGGGGCATACCACGAAGAATAAAACAACAAGAAACAGTTGGAGGATATTAGTGTGGCATTTTTATTGACTTATTGTGTCAACAAACGTATTCACGTGATTTTAATTGAGTTTTTTGATTTAATGGAAACACCGCAATTGCGAAATTGTGTTTCTTCTATAGTGGAAAATAGAAAAATCTTTGCTGACATTTGTAATGGAAACGCAGCTAATGTGAAAAGATGATAAATATTTAATTTTAAGAAGAACATTCATGATCTTGGTATTGCCCAAAATGAAAATAAGTTTGACACTCCTGCCTTAGACCATCAAAAGCACAAAAAGGCAGTGCTGGGAATTTCCAAGTTATTGACGGGTGATTTTGTAAGGTAGTCTTTGTAACGCTTCATTAAAAGCAAAATGGAAGCATTTTGCTTCAAAGAGTGAAATGTCTTATACAACGACGTACTAGAGCTACTATAGATACGGAGGGAAAAAAGAGTACATTTTCACCAGAAAACTCTGAAATTTTCAGATTAATCTCAAAAAAAAAATTTCTTGAACAAAAAAACGTGAAAATTTGAGTTTGAAAATTTCTAAAATTTGCTAATAGAAAAAATCTCCTGGGATTAATCAGAAAAATTCCAAAAGTACAAAATTTTCTGAAGATTCAAAAAAAATTAATTTCTGAGATGAATCTGAAAATTTCTGAATTTATTTTCTAGAAAACATTTGATTTTTCAGACTCATTAATTTCTGTTATCTCTGGAAAATATTAGATTTATCTCAAAATTTGCTTATTTTCTAGAAAATTTTTGACTTCAAATTTAAAGATTTTTCAGAAAAACATGGAAATTTTCAGATTCATCTCAGAAATTTTCCAGAAAAATAGGAAGATTAATCTAAAAATGTTATGACTTTTCAAAGTCAGAAATTTTAATGTTTTGATTGTTTTGTTTTTTGTTATTTGTTGGATTAATCTCAATTTCGGGGATTTTTCTTTCTAGAAAACGTGTCAAGCTCAGAATTTTTTTTTTTTTTTCTGGAAATTTTTTTAGATTAATCTCTACAATTTCTTAGATTTTACTTCTTTTTTTCTATCTGCAGTGGCCCTCATAAACCGTCGTAATCATGTGATCAGAGTTAATTTTTCATTCATAATATTTCACGGAAACTGGGATGACTCCGGAAGAGCCTGCGGCGCTCCATCGTCAACATACGCTCGTCTACTGATGTGACGTAAGCAGGAAAAATCTCACGTGGAACAATCGGTCTTAAAACACGTCTTATCTGGCAACCATGAGGTGGTGAACGCACCCACCGCATGGTGGCGCCACTGCGCCGGCGCGGCAGTGTTTCCATCTTAATCACGTGCTTTAGTTGAGTCTTTCTCGCCTTGTTGTTTTCTGTGGGCTTTGAGTGAACTCATCAATGTTTCTTCTTCGCCTGACGGGTGAAAAAAAACCCAGAATGGTTTCATATCCTCCTGATGAAGAGCGATCATACCGAGGACTTACCGGCCCTCCGGGCTCTGACGGTAAAAGTGATTACAGTGTTTTAGAAGAAGCACAAGAAAAAAAAATATTAGCTTGGTTGAGGATTTATATTATTCTGAGGGTAATGACATTCAGATGGACTGAAATCATCTTCTGATAATAAAAAAAAATATGTAGATTGTTTAAAATCTTATCTCTTTTTGTTGTGAATAATTAAACATTCATTTGAACTAATCCACGCTTGTTGAGTTGTCTTTATTCTGCGATTATTTCATTAAAGTTAATTAAAAAAAAGTATCAAAACGTGTTTTAGGGCTTCAGCTAACGATTATTTTAGTCTTGATTATGTTGATAATTAGTCGAGTAATTGGGTATCGGTAATTGCACATTCTGCCGATTTTTCTCAGTTTTGACATTTCAAACTCAAATTTCTTTTTTCTTCTGGAAAATTTGTGAATTGAAAATTTCAAATTTTATTTATTTTTCTAGAAAATCTTTGTTTTCTTCCCTGTTTGTTTTTTTTGCAAAATTTCTCAGACTAATTTCTTAAAATTTTATTTATTTTTTAGAAATTATTAAACTTTTCAAACTCAAAAATATATACAAAATTTCCTAGAACACATCTGAGATTAATCCAAAAACTTAAGCTTTTTTTCAATCAAATTTTTGACTTTTTAATTTCAGAAATTTTGTTTTTTCTAGAAAACTCCTGAGATTAATCTTATCCTTGCTTTATACAATATTAGATTTTATTGCTGACTCGAAGACCAAATCACATAAAATAAGAATACATACAAAGACTCCAAACCATTAAAACATTTAAAGTTTTTTAATAATGCAAATAATTCAAATCCTTTCTCTACATAAGAAAATTAGCATTTTATTGCATAAAGTACAACATATAGCATGTGCAGAGGACACATCTACAGCTGAATAAATACTTAAAGCTCTTTCTGCTTCACTTAACATCAATACAGTTCAGGACTGATAGCAAAAGTAGCTTAATGGGATAATTTTACACAATTTGAACCAGATGAAGCTGAAACTACGACGCCTGAGGAGTTCTGCGTAGAACATATTTACAGGTTTTGTACGAACAAGAAGTCTCACTTTGAAATAAATTGTAGGTGGGGAATTTTTCTTTAAAACATGTTTGTCTTTCATTCAGAGTAACTAGTTTTACTCAAGTCAGAGTAGCGATACTTCACAACAATATTCACCAAGTAAAAGTAAAAAGTACTCCTAAATGTACTCCCCCCACCCCTAAAAGTTACTTTAGTAAATGTAACTGAGTAAATGTCACTATCTACCTCAGGTTTCCTGAAGAACTTGTCCTGGTCTCGGACAAAACCAAAGTTCTTCACATTCGCATTAAAACACACAACAGATTTATAATTATGTTTAGGCTTTAGGACACTGATTGATTGATTGGTTTCTTAAGTAACCAGTCAATCAATCCATCATGTTTGTTACATTTTGTTCACTGCCATCGTTAAAAACATCAAAGGAAGTCAAATATATTGATCAATGTTTCATTGATTACGGCTCAGAAGTAACTCCAAACAGCTGGGTTTTTAGTATAGATCTAAAGGAACTCAGTGTTTCAGCAGTTTTACAGTTTTCTGGAAGTTTATTCCAGATTTGTGGTGCATAGAAGCTGAATGTTGTTTCTCCATATTTGGTTCTGGTTCTGGATGCAGAGCAGAACCAGAACCAGAAGACCTTTAATGTATTTTGGTGCTAAGCTGTTCAGAGATTTATAAACTAACAGTATTTTAAAGTCTAAAAATACTCCTAAAAGACTTTTTTTTTCTAAAAAGTTACTCCAGTAACTAACAGAGTAAATCTAACTAGTTACCGTATTTTCCGCACTACGAGGCGCACCTAAAAACCTTAAATTTCCTCAAAAACAGACAGTGGGCCTTATAATCCGGTGCGCCTTATATATGGACCAATATTGAGCCACAACAGGTCTAGCAACTACGGTAAGCAGCCGCGGACTTCATTTTCGCCTGTAGAAGAAGAAGTACGTGGTGCATGCTGGGATAGTTGTCAGAACGCTGGTTTGTAATCTATTAATAAAGTGACTAACCTATCTATCTACCGACCATCTAGAATCAGGTCGTCTGCAGGTCATTTAGCACCACGTTCTCCACCATCATGCTGTGCGCGAACTGAGAAGGGTGACCATCGTCCGGCCACGCCCCGGCCCAGTCGCGGAAGGCTGTCCTCACCGACCCGAGTCAGACTGTTTTGTTGACATTCCCTTTAGTGCAGCTCCATCTAGTGGATGCATAAAGTAACTCCAGCCTCTACTGCAGCCTCTATTCTATGCGCCCTATAATGCGGTGCGCCTTATATATGAAAAAAGTTTTAAAATAGGCCATTCATTGAAGGTGCGCCTTATAATTCGGTGCACCTTATAGTGCGGAAAATACGGTACTATCCATATCTGTGTATGACACAATGTATGATACATTGGTCCTTTAATCCTGGAAATGTCCTTCATGTGGTAGAAGGCCGACTTTTTAAGCGTGTTTATGTGGCTCTGAAGGTCCAGGTCCATCACTACATCCAGATTTCAGGCCTGATCATGAGTTTCTACACTGCAAAAAAAGAGAATGAAGCCTCAACTTAAAAAAAAAATAGAAAATGTGCTACATGTAGTCAAATTAAGTTTGTCAAACTTACTTTATTTACGTTTGTTTAACATGACAACTTAATAAAATTAATACACAGCTCTAGAGAAAATGAAGAGCCCACTGCCCTTAGAAAACCTCCTATTGATCCTGAGTTAAAACATTAGTATTGTTGTTTCTAAATGAATATGGACTTGTTTTCTTTGCATTATTTGAAATCTGAAAGCATTGCATCTTTTCTGTTATTTTGACTAAATATTAAATTTTTGCTTGGAATTTCAGCCAGATGTTGTCAGTAGTTCATAGAATAAAAGAACGATGGTCATTTTACGCAAACATATACCTATAAAGAGTAAAATCAGAGAAACTGATCATTTTAAGAGGGCTCTTCATTTTTTCCAGAGCTGTATTTACTTGAATAAACGTCCTTTGATTACTTGTAACAATTTTCTTTTTCTTTTTACAGTGTAGCTGAAGCTGACTCCGGATCGTTCCTCTTTAGGCCCAGAGATAATAACATTTTGGATCAGTTGTGTAACGGTTTAATTACAGCTAAAACATGTGCATGTGGGCGTGTATATTCGTAAAAACAAACTTTTAACATAAAGACATAAAATTATTTAGCTTTATCATTGTTCAGTACCGCTGTGATATTTTCAGTAAATCTGTGTTTCTGTACACCTTCTGGCACACCAACATGCTGAAAGTACTTAGATTAAAGTAACGTTTGTGTTCTCTGCCTTCTCCTATCTCTTCCTGCTTCCTACTCGTTCTTCGTCGTTTCTTACTTTCCCCACCCCTTTTTCACCCAATTTGCTTTGAAGAGAGGAAATCTGCTTTTCTGCAAAAGCTGCAGCCGCCATCTGTGGATGAAGTTCTTCACTGTATGGAGAAGGTGGCTGTGGGGGAGAGGAGGGTTTTTTGTTTTTTGCAGCTCTGCATCATTTCCTTTCTCATCACTTCTGCTGTTGTTGGCGTGTCAACCTGAACTGAGCTGTTTGTTCTCCTACGTTTATCTTATTCATCCACTTAATCCCTTCTATGATGGATCTGAGCGCCGTTGTGATCATCGTGGCCCTTTCTCTTGTGTCTGCAGGTGAGTTGGTTTGTACAAAATGTTAAAATAAAATAGAAATAAGATTATTAGAATGGTAAGCTTCGGCTTTATGCTTGACTGAAATGTTTTTAAGACGATGGCGAAGGTAAGTGGCAGAAATCGTGTTTTTGTGAATGTTGGCTCAGTATATTTACATATACGTTCATTTGTACAATCATTTGTTCTGTGTTAAAGAAAGCTGGATTTTTAACGAGGGTTTTTCAATTCAAGTTTAAATTTATAGACGGCCTAAGTCTAGCTTTCATATTTTAGGTTTTTGACCCTAACATTTTGAGTTCACAGCAACAAGATTAGAGGAAATCATGACTCTGTAGCTCAGTCAGGAAGGAACAGACTTAGGAAGGAACAGACTTAGGTTATTTAAACTGAAACTAATAGATATTGTACGTCTAATTATGTATAGATCAATAACCTCTTTCTGTTGGTCTTGTTACAGCGCCAAATTTACTACAGGAACTTTGCACATGTTAAAACTCAACCCTCGTACTAATGTCACGTTTGCACCTCAAAGTATTTTAACTGCAACCTGCTAAACTGTGATAGTATCAAACTGAGAGAGAAACAGAAACGCCGGGAGAAACTGATTTTAAAAACTGCAAAAGGGATTTAAAAAGTAATCTGATTAAAACAATTAGAACTGTATTCATTTTTTATTTTTATGGACTCGTCTACTGAAAAACAACCAATCCTGCAAAATATAACAAGACAAAAATGAACAGGAAACTATCTGAATAAGAGTCCAAACCCATAATCTAATGCACATTTTTAATCCAGTTTCAACATTTAGTCTAATTTCTTTCACATCTAACAGCAGTTACAGAGAATTTATCATCCTAAAATAAACCACAACCAGGTTTTACTCACATTTCACACCAGGTTTTATTCACATTTCATACAACAGACGAATCAAATTGATCTAATTTTCCAAAGGTATCAGTCAGGAGAAGATCTGAAAATCCACAGGATTACATATACCATGATACAGTGCAGATTGACATTAAGTATGTGAAGAGAATTTGGGGCAACAGTGACATTAGAAAAACTGAATGTTTCTCCAAAATTAGTCAAAAGACGACAGAAAGTGGGGAGTGAGACTCCCAAAACAAAAACAGAAACCCTGAAAGAGCTGCAAAACATTCTGGTTCTGTTCTATTTGCATATTTGAAGTACGAAGTGGGTTAAAGTGGTTTATCCCTGCATAAACCAGAAAGTTTATGCAGGGATAAAATATTCTACAAGCTTGTTCAAGCGAATTGAATATTAGTAGGAACATGTGGTAGTGGCAGAGTCATGCTCTGGGGTTGATTCCTTTTACTTGCCACTGGGATTTTTTGTTCAAGTTGGAAGCAGAATTGTGAGTAAGTTTGACAAACCAGACAGATATCATTCTCCACAGAGTCCCAGCACTCCATCCTGCTGCATCCTTCGTGCACAAAGCAGCATTATTATATATCCTTCCTCCATAACGGTTTACATCCCAGCTGCTATTTTCATCATAATAACATCCCTGTTGTGCAGTGTTATTTTCTTATGTTGTATATTTGCCAATCCTGTACAGTTGGATATTGTTTACCTCAGTTTGAATATGTATGTTAAACTTTGATTTGCTGTTGTTGCATCTGAATTTCCCCGCTGTGATTAATAATTAAGGATATTTCTATTCTAGACCTCACACTGCTCCTTTATTGTGGAACATTTTCAACATTGATCTAAACAACAGGGAACAATTTATCCTGTACATTTGAGTTTTACTGATGGTTGTGTGAGAAAGGATTCCTCCAAAGCTTCTCTAACTTAATATTTTAAACTTTTGTTTTGTTTGTGTGTTTTTTATAGTGAGTAGTCAGGACAACTCAAGTACAATCAGCCCAAACACTTCTACAGTCTGCTCCTGTGCATCTGCAGCTCCTACTTCCAAACCCGACAGCCTTTCCATCACAGTGGGCATTCTCAACGTCATTTGGACAGAAACATGCGCAGGGACTGTCCAGCTGGTTCCGTATCATAGCTTCAACAACACTTCCCTGAATGTCAGTTATAGCTCAAAACAACACGTCTCCGAGATTCTTCAAAATGTTTGTAAGGACAGAAAAGGCTGTGAATATGAACCAATATGGCTCCATCCGGGTACCGAAGCGGAGAAATGCTACATGATTCATGCTAACGGAGCTAACGAAACGTCCGACTGCAAGACAATCAGAGTCGAGTGCAAAGGTTGGTGCCAACAACATTCTACACATGACAACCCGAGTTAGGCAGATACATTTACTCAGTTACATTTGGTAACGTTTTTGGGAAGAAAATATACTTTTAGGAGGAATATGTTTACTACTGAACTTTTTTATTATGAAGCGTTTCTACTCTTACATGAGTAAAATTTCTGAACTCTATTCACTGAATGAAAAACAAACAAAAAGTCACCAGACTGACACCTGAAGTTTTTAATTTTGTTGTTGTTTAAAGAAACTGATTTGGAAAAATGTTTCTTTTTCATAATTTTGTAATTTTGTAATTATTTTAATTTTGGTCCTTAAAATATATAAACATAACTTTATATTTTTGGTTCATTTGATGATGTTATGTTTTAGATATTAAATAATTGATCGTTTGATCAGTTACTCAGTATTTAACAAACTTTTCAACAAATACTTTTTTACTCTAAGTATTTTCTTGGACGGCTACTTTCTACTTTTACTTGAGTAAAAATATAAAGTACTACTCTTACTACAGTACAATTTTTGGGTACTCTACCCACCTCTGATTATATCTGTGTTTAAGAAAGTTGATTCAGTGCACTCTAAAACTTCCTTAGCTCCCATTTTGTCTGACTTATGTTAGGAATCTTGGTGTTATCTTTCATAGCTGTTTAAAATTAGCTAAGTTGTTAAATTAAGTTTGGCCACCTGTTAAATCTTATTTTTGTTTAAAAGTTGTTTTATAAAAAGTGGTTTTTACATGTTTGTTAAAATCACTATTATGTTGCGACAATATAATATAAGACAGATAATCTGTGATAAACCTCCCAGTACCAACTAGAGCAGTGTTTCCCAACCCTGGTCCTCAGGCACACTGTCCTGCATGTTTCAGATGTTTCCCTGCTTCAACACACCCCATTTAAATGATTGCAGTTCAGAAAAAGCTTGTTAATCAGCCATCATTTGAAATCACGTGTGTTGAAGCAGGGAAATACCTAAAACATGCAGGGCAGTGTGTCTCGAAGACCAGGGTTAAAAAACACTGAACTACAGGAATACACCACTCAGTCAGAAACAACCAGTCAGGGTCAGGAGGAGGGTCTTAGCGCTGTCAATCACTCTTACCCGCTGGTTCACTATAACAAAGCCTGCCACGAATACTAAGGCTAGTTAGCATAGCCACCAATGACAGTGGGAAATTGTTTTTCTATAACAGTAAATTGTTTCTCCACAGCTTATATTTAGCAGCGAGTACACAAGAATGATTGACAGCATTAAGACCCTCCCCTTGGCTCTAATTGGTTGTTTTTGGTCAGGAGCGATGTATTTCTTCACTCCAGTCTTTTCACAGATTATCTGTCTCATATTATACAGTCAGAACATAACAGTTTTAACAAAAATGGAAACATTTTTTAAAAATATGTTTACATGCTGCAACTTTAAGGATTTTGAAGGAATTATTCATGCCTTTATTACATCGATATTGGATTATTGTACCTCATTATATAAAGGCATAAGTAAATCCCTAATTCAGCTTATTGGCCTGTTTTGTACTAGCTGCCTGTTTTGTTTTGGATAGATTCCTTTAATGACTTATAAAGATTTAAATGGATTGGTCCCTTCTTATCTTCAGGATCTTTTGAAATTACACTTACATGCAAATTCACCCTGCTTTTAAAAGTGCTATATAAACAAGTAGAGTACCCAAGAATTGTACTGAAGTAAGAGTAGCAATACTTCAACATATTTTTATTTAAGTAAAATTAAAAAGTAGTCGTCCGAGAAATCACTCAAGTACAGAGTAACTGATCAAAATATCAGTCATTTAATATTTAAAAATTACTAGTCAGTTGGACCAAATAGGTTTGTCACAATAAGCAATAAATCAATTTATAATGCGATTGCATGATAAATTAAAACAAACTCAATAATTTCCATTTGCGTGATTTATCATTTTTCCTCTTTTCTCTCTTTCTACTAAAACTGGATGATAAAAATCTTCATTCTGGTGTTTTGGTCTCAGTAGGTCATTTTTTGAAGGGCAGTTTTGTTTACAGACACTTCATAATTAATTTTATTTGTTGTTTGTGTTATTTTGTTAAGTAATTTTGCACATTTAAAATGCCTTCTAGATCAAATGTAAAATATTTTTTAAAATTTAAAGTTTATTGATCCGTAATGATGTGTTCTTGAATTACATCATTAACATTATCTTACTGGAAAATGTTCTCAAAACTACAATATTATCGTTTATTGCAATAGCTTCTGGGACAATTTATCGTCCAGCAAAATGTGTTATTATGACAGGCTTCAGACAAAAGTATAAAGTTAAGTGGAAATTTTGGTATTTTAAAAATGACAATAATTTATAAAGTAACAAAAAAAAAAAAAATCAGGAAAAAGAAAAATTTCCCAAATTGGTTTCTTTCAATAAAAAACTTATGAAAATTCAATAGGAACTGCTGCTGTGTGAGTGTGTGTGTGTGTGTGTGTGAGCGCGTGCGTGCGTGTGTGTGTGTCTCTGCGTCTGGTGAATGTTTGGTTGAATCATTTTTGTTTTTCATTTAGTGGGAAGAAAATCCAGAAATTTGAATCAAGTAAGAATAGAAATACTTTATAGTTCAATTACTCAACTAAAAATAAAAAGTACAATATGGTAGAAATACTCTTAAAAGTAAATTTATTCCAAAAAGTTACTCAAGTAAATGTAATTAGTTGCTACTCACCTAAATAAACTTGACATTAACATACTGGTGAATTTTTCATACAAGTCTGTCTAAATGACTTTATTTAAACCCCGCTGAAGGCATGCTGTTCATGATTGGTAAAGTTCGTTCCTTCCTTACTTTACATGATGTTATCATTAAGACTTTAGTTAGAGAATAATTTCTGTTTTGTCTCCAGTTGAGAAGCTCCCAGATTTTGAGGGTCAGCTGACGGCCTGTAAGGTGGTGATAGCTTTGCTCAGCATCGTCCTCCTGGTCCTTTTGTTAATGCGCTTCACCAAACCCACCGTCATGGCCCTCCAGAAGAGATGTGAGTACACACACATTACTCATACTTCGAATCCTATTTAGCTAACCTTGTATTCAAAAAAAGAGGAGTTGTGAAACATGCCGGTTCGCCAGCGAAATATGTGGGTTTAACGGCGCAAAATTACTGTTTTCAGTATCAGACAGGAGGCAACATCGCTGGGTCGGGCCCACACAAAGTCACAGTGGTGAGTCACACACTTTTATTTTTACTGTTAACTGTTTGCTTAAAAATATCACATAAAGCATTTTTATCACCAACATATTGACACACTAGCACATAGCATATCTCTGTACCTTCATAACATCTCTGCAAGTATTTTTAGTGCAAATATATTGAATACATTTGAAATGAGACATAACTAACTTACAAGTAACTTTTCGGTACAATATAGGATCTTGTTTTAAGTCAGTAATGCCTTAAAATTGGTGAAAAGTGTAGTTTTAAGTGAAATAATCTACCAATGGAATAAGCAACTTTCCTTATAACAAAAAAAATATTTTAGAACAGGAAATAAAAACACACATGTAACATTCAAAGATTATCACACATAACTGAAACATTACTTTGCAGCAAAAATTTAAATATGCCTAACAAGAGAGAAAATCAAGTTGGTGGTTAACATCAGTTCAGTGGCTTCAACCCTTATGTATTAAATAAAATACATTAAATATCCTAAAAAAACTACATAGCAATGGCTCCCAATGAGCAGCTAAAACATACAACATTAATTATAATAGCAGTTAAAACATATACAAAACATGGCAAAATTACACTTGAAACCCCATATATAATTAAAATTGTCTAAAATATATGTTCAAATATAATAGTTGTAAAGAAAGCATAGAGCTTATCCTAACACATGCGGACGGCATGTTAACAGACAGCAACAGAAAAAAGGGTCGTAACTGTCGGTTACTGGTTGCTACGGTAACCACCAACTGCCAAGAGCAGCGTAACATAACAGCAAAAACAACATGTCTGGAGAAAATATATTTTTGACAATATAAAATGAATTTGAAGAATAAATGAACAAATTTTGACAAACTCCACATCCACACGGTGGGCCATAAGTTTCCCTACACAGAAAAAAAAACATTCTGTATTGGACAGCCGTTGTTATTTTTGTGGGACTTTGTGTAATCGCTGCACGCCTTGGACCACTTTGTGGTTGATCTGCAACATTTCCAGTTTTCTGAAACTTGCAAATAAGTTTTGCTATAGTGTCGTGTGTGATGCTTGTTCCATTTTTTCTTTTGCGCAACCATGCGACTTCTTCTGGATCCAGCCATCTGTATAATTTCGATTCTTTGCTCTTTTGTCAAACGCATCTTCTTGGGTATCTGAAATATAAAAGAAATATACATTTTACATTCTCCTGTGTATGGAAACTTATAGCCCACCGTGTGGAACATTGTTAAAACAAAACCTTGCGACGTTTAGTTCTACGTTATTTTACCTAAAACCTCCTGAAGCAGCAGTTAAATTCTCCTATTTGTTTAAAAATCAAGTTTATGTGACTTAAGTGTCATATTTGAAATTTTGATTTTAAACAGACACAAATAATGTAGTGTGCATTTTAATATTTTTTACAAAACAGATTCACTTTAAAATACACACATTTAGTTGACTATATATTTATTTTTAAATAAATAGAGGGTAATAATTATATGTCATTCTAAGGGGTTGTCAGGTTGCCTATTTAAAAATGTACATTACATTTTTGATTTGCCTTCTTCTGTTTCCTAACAGTTTCCTACCATCGAGGGAAAAGTGTCGCTAAGAACGAAGATGAAGAGAAAAGATTTTCAGGTAACCTGATATTATGTCACAAGGTGCCAGCAGAAAGTTTTCAGACCAAACGTCATATTTTAGATTTTGTTCTGTTCTGTTTGTCATTTTACTATACGTATAATCACTGTGGAAATATTTCTGCACATACAGAAAATATATAGTTTTTTTAATAGCTACAAATGGAGAACTTTGTTTTTACAATATCTCTGGTTTGCTTTACTTGTTTTTTATTTACTCCAGTAAAAGTAGTGACACTTCATAAAATTCCTCAAGTAAAAGTAAAAAGTATATTGCAGTAAATCTCCTCCAAAAAGTTACTCAAGAAAATGTAACTGAATAAATGCAATTAGTTACTACCCATCACTGAAGATAATAAGTGAATTTCTTATAAATAAAGCATCAAGAGTTTAGCTTCATTTGCTTCATTTGTTCTTTAACCGATTTCTTGCCTATAATCAAAACCTGTAATAAACTTTCTGTTGGCGCTTTGCTGTAAGTAAAATATTATCTCATCTGAAATTTGTTTTAATCCGCCTCCACTTTGTGCCTGAACAGCTCTGGAGCGTCTGACAGTCGGCGGCGGCAGCAGCCCGTCGTGTAACAGAAACTCCTACAACTACTAGCCTGCAGCAGGATCCTCCATCTTCATATCCACGAGTGTCTTTCTCTCCGTGCTGAAGATCTGTGTTCAAATGTGAAGCTCTAGATTGTACCTGTGTGTAGAAAAATCTGCCTACGCTTGTCAAATGAATTACCATGATTTGCATCACACACAAACATCATTGTAATATTATAGTATGATTTTATTCTGTTTGTAAATTGGACCTGTTTGTCTTGTAAAGTATCTTGAGTTGACATTTGTTGTGGTGTGACACTGTACAAATAAACTAATATTAATTTTATCTGCTTAGTTGGGCAGTTTCTAATTCTTAAAATTTGTCATATTTTTATCAAAGCAAAATGTTATATAAGAAAATTGAAATGTTAACAATTAAATGTAATAATTTTTGAAGGATCCAAACTGCAGTAATTCAACTAGGGATGCAACATTTATGGTAGCTATAAAAAGTTTGCACACAGTTGAAATGCCAGGTTTTCAAGAAGGAGACTGATAAACAATTTCCACAATTAATGAATCGTGTCCTGTACAGGACAACTGAAAAACAGAAATCTTTGAAACATATTGAAATCATCTACTGTGACTGCTTTAAAAATTTAAAAAGAAAATAAGAATTCAAGAGTACAATTTCTTTGTCTTCTTGAGGCCAATTTAAGTCCATTATTCTTTAATTATGTATTTTTAAAATATCTTTATTAGTTGGTTTTAAGAACTTATGTCAGTTTCACATTATTTCAACAACCAAAACGGATTTTTTGTCTTTTAATGTAATGGCATGGTAGCAACATGTAGCCCTGAGAAGCTTGCTGCAATTAGTGTAATTTTCGTTGATGCTTTTATTTTGAAATGTAGCCGGAAGTTATCTCGGAAGGAGAAATTATGGTGACGCCGCTAATGTCGGACTGGCAAACACGAACGCTACCTGCCTGCTATTGTTATATCGAAGTGCTAAAAGTGTAACCGAGCCCCCAAGTCTTCCGATAACAACAGCGAGTTCGTGAAACTAAATAAATAAACGAAAGTCCGATGCCAGAGAGGTAAGCTAGCAATATTTTTTAAAAAGAAAAAATTCGAATGACACACATTCATTCCGTCCGTTGCTCTTGAGAAATATCTGCAGACATGTGATACTTGCTTTAACTCTAGTGCGTGCGAAGACTGAGGCAAATGATACAAGTAATACGGGTCTGGGGTCGGTTGGACTCCATTTGTAAACACAAGGGTTAAGCCGTAGCGAACAACGGCCATTGTGGATAGAAAAAAAATGGAGTAAATTCCCGCCAAAAAAATAAAAAATTTGAAATTAATCTCGGAAATTTCTTTGAAAAATCTTTGACATTTCTGATTTTGAAAAGAAGATTAAGATAAATACCAGATTATTTTTTAGAAAAAAAATAACATTTTTTACTTTTGAAACTCAAAAAAATTCTGAGTTGTTGGCAAAATTTTACTCCTTTTTTATTATTTGTATGTACAATGACCCAACACCGTCGTAATAGCTTGACCATAAGAAAACAATGTTAAGACTGGATTGGCCTTGGTGGCCATGAAAGCAACGGCCTTGTCTTAATTTGACATTCAGGTTTATGCCTCTTCCATCCAAAGAGCGCTTCATGCTGAATCCCACACACACATCTTAAATCTTCCTGTTATTGGATGTTAGGTTTAAACACCAGTCACTGAAAAATTAGACAGTAAAAGGGTTTCAGAGAATTTTTTTCTAAATTCAGTTAACTCTAAAGCTTGTTTAAAGCTAAAGTGAAACTGACGAAACAGCTGTATGTGGTTTTTGTGTTTTTTGTTGCTCTGCCGTGGTTTTGGTGAATACATTTAGTTTTCCATTCTCTGCTTCTGTTTATTTCCTCATATTTTCTCAAATGCAGAATTTTATACTTAAATGTAACTGAGTACACTGCAAAAACACAAAATCTTAAGTATTTTTGTTTACTTTCTAGTCCAAATATGTTAGATCACTTGACATGAGACTTACAAGAGTCTTTCTAGGAAGATCTAGGAGATTGTTTTACGCCAATAATTTCTTAATATTAGTGAAGAAGTACCAGTTCTAGCAGATTATTTCACTAATAGAAAAAATATTTTGTTATAAGTGTAGGAATCTGCCAGTACATTAACATATAATATTAAGGAATTATTTACTTAAACCAAGCTCCTATGTTTTGCTGAAAAGTTACTTGCAAATTAGTTTTGTCTTATTCTAGTGTACTAAACTATTTACACTAGAAACTAGTCAAGAAATATTTTGCTGTGTAACTAACCCAACTCTGGTCATGAGAAGATAGATACTCGAGTACTGCAAAGAAATGTAAAGGGTGTGGAAAAAAACATGAAGAGATCCTAAGAAGAACTGAGCTAAAGTAAATCATGCGGATCAAAAAAATAAAGAGGTAAAACCAATACTTTCCTGGAGATGGTTGTTCTGGTTAAAGCAAACATACAACTTAGTTCAGAATCAATTGTGTAAAGCAACTAATATTAAAATAGCAACACGCCCACACAGCACTCTAGCAGCTTGACCAAACTTGAGAAACATTTAATCGTTTTTCTGAAAGTCCACATGATGCAACTGCAAAGCCAATGATGCAGCAGCAGCATCACTAATGATGCTGCTGCAAACTGAACTGTTGCAGCAGTGGCATCTTCTGATACTACTGCAAGGTAAATTGCTGCAGAGGCATTTTATGCTGCGGCTGCTGCAAAATAAAGTGCGCTCTCCGCCATAGGACGTGAATGTAACATAATTTGAATAACCTATATTTCCTCACGAAGTAGATCATGTCATGTTGTTTGTTGCAAACAGCTTCATGGGCCAACTCATTTTAGAGTGTGTTTTCAAGTTTTTATTAGTTAAATATTAGTCTTAGTTTAAATTTTATTAGTCATAGTAGCCGTTTTTATTTTTTTCATATTTTGGTCAATTTTAGGTGCAAAATTCAAAAAGGTCAAAGTATCGAATTGTGATTATGTAAACATTGATTGAGTAATGAATACTCAAAAGAAGATGCCGTTTTCAAAAATGTACTCAACTGTTGTTGAACAACAACCGACTGGTGTTTTCTCCCTATTGAAAGGCTAATAAATAGATAAACATGCTTTGAATCTATTCAAAGTTTGAACCTGTTTTCCTATGAAAACAAAGGACATTATATGTATAAGTTCATTAAGTTTTAATTTTAAAAATGCATGCTATAGTTCCAGTTCGTTATAGTTTTTTTAATTACTGTTTTTATTTCTGTTAAAAAAGTTTTAATTTCAGTTTTTGTTATTTTATAATTATTAGTATTAAAAAATAGTAATAGTAATAGTATTATAGTTAACTATAATAGCCTTGATTCCCAGTAGTTGGAATACATGTTGTTCTCATCTGTTTGTAGCTCTGTTGACTTTATTTGGCTCAAATTTTGGATGAGGCTTGATGGTTAATTGGGAATTATGGAATTTTTAAATCTAAAAAACAGATTGTTTCCCAGTGCCTCTGCATGTTATCCCACATATTTCCCAGACTTTTCAGAAATGACTGTACGCACACCTAGAGACAGAAAATGAGACTTTTACAAATTGACATTCTCACATTTACAGTTATGAAAGAAGGGTAGGTGTAATTCACAAACTACCGACAATCGGATTCCCCCACATTTGAAAATGCAAAACTGACACAACTTCCAATGATGCAAAGGATACAAGAAGCACCCCCTGTGGTTTTTCCATTTAATAGACAAAGCTAACAAAATGTCACCCATAACGTCTGATCAGACCTTTTAGAGTCATCTAGAACCACAAGATTCAGAAAATAAAACTTCAGGAAGCATTTACAGTTCTGATTTCTATTAAGAAACGTGTTCAAACTTTGTTGGCATTTTCTGCTCAGTAACCAAACTACTATTAGCAATACAAGCCAGAAACTTTGAACAACTTTGAATTTTGTGGATTAATCCATTTGAACATTTACTGTTGTGGGTATTTCTCCATGAAAACCAACAATCTTAAAAGTGATCAAACTAAAGGCGACTATTAACGGTCATCGTTGGTTCGTTGGTCACCGCTGGTTTTTGCACAACAAAACAGGCAGACATTGACGCTGCTCTGTCATGTAGCTCAGCTGAATAAGCGCCATCAGGTAAAACTTCAAGATCTTTTAGAGTATTTACTTTTCAAATTAACTTAAGTAGCTTGTTGAGTGTTTATATTTCAAACCAGAAACCCACGCTGGACTCTGGACCGTTTCTCTTTCACGCTCTGGTATATCTCCGCCATCTTGATTCCTGTACCAACGGTGCCGCTGATGGAAAATGACCAGTGGCGCCCCCTGCTGGTTGGCGACCAAACTACAACACCAAAAGACTGTTTATGTGGAGGTTATCAGTTAATCGTTTGAAACAAATTTTAATCTAATAAACCGTTAATTGACAATCGTAAGAAGATGAATTATTTACATCCCTCACCATTGATTTACTGATATACAAACTGCCAGAAGTACAACTGATTTTATCACTTTCAAACATGTCAGTTGGATGAAATAATAAAACGACGTTAAAGGGAGGTAACATCCTCCCTTTAACCTCGTTTTATTATTTCATGTACACTTTCACAAGAGGTGTTAAGTTTATTCCTCTTTTTTCAGCCGATCAACATCCGTGTTACTCTAGAGACTCTGTGGTTGACGCTGTGAGTGGTTTCAGACCACCTCTTCAGCTCGTCAAGAGACAGCATCATCTTCATCATCACTCATGATCAGGTCAGGTGGATCAGTTGATAAACTGGGTTGATGTAGCCGCCAGAGTCCACCAGCATAACTTGATGTTGAATAGTCCAACTTAGAAAGTATTTTTAGATGTAGCGAGGTTAATATCAACAAATATTAACATTTTATTACATAAATAAAAACATTTCTGGTTTGGATCATTTTAAATTACTAACCAGCTTCTGATGACTTGGGATCCTCCACCTTTCAAAAGAGGAGTTTCTCTCCTTAGTTCAGCTAAAAAAAAAAAATCATGATTTTGAGCTGCTAACATTCCAACACAACTTAAAATTTTTAATGAAGTTTGCTCCATTAAATCTGTTATTTTTTTAAAGAACCCCAATTGTAATTCTATGTTTAGGTTTTGTAATAAAATCTCTGCTAAAAAAAGTATCAATACATCTTTATATAGGATGTTAATATTTGTTGAGACTGATGTAATAACTCAAAGAAAAATAGATCTGAACAATATTACTGGAACTTTTAGTGTCATTCTGTTGTGGAAACTCAATGCAATCATTCCATGAAAAAACTGCAAGTCGTCATGATATCTATTTTAAAAATACTTAGCTCTTTATTATTTTTAGCCAAAGGTATTAAGAGATATTGGGACCATTGTGGAAGGTCCAGAGACCCACCTATGGTCCCGGAACCACAGGTTGAAGACCCCTGGATTAGTTTTACCTGACAGAAAAGCGATTTCTTCACCACAATCTGACATTTTTCTGTCACAGGAAGAGGAAACTATAATAATAACCTCACAGAACTTCACTTCAAACAAATCAGACCGCTTCCTCTCCTTTTAATAACCTGCTAATCTGAAAATAAAAAACTATTTTTGACAAATGGATGAAAACTGTGATGTGCAAACTTTCCTTTACTCACACTGACTTTAAATGGTCCCAGCTGAATTACTATGAAGAAAAAAAGCATTAAACATTGCAACATTAAACATGTTGCAACGTGAATAACCATAAATTATGTCATCATCTACAATCTATGGAGATGCAGAATGAAACATTTTTAATTTTCCAAGACTAATCAACTGAACGCAGGTAACTATTTCAAAGCATATTTATCATCTGTCTTCATTTAAACATAAAATAAGATGTTAAAAGTATATTTAAATAACAGCTATTTTACTGACATTTTCTGGTGACATATTGTTTAATTTGAATTTAAATTTCTTTATGCTCATCGGTGCCATTTTCAAAACACATGAACAGAAAGAAAAGATTGTTATTCAAGAATATTTAATTCAAATTTATGGGGGAAAAGGGGAGAAAGTGAGACAGGAAGGTTGCTAGCAAGTGCAGATTGTGGTTTCCTTTGCCGTTGACGTCAGCTTCCTGTTTGTGTTAAATCGGGCTCAACCGAGGCGGCGTGTCCCTGTCTTCCATTCTCATTCTCAGCTGTCCTCATTTGCTCCGTTTTCCTTAATTTATGTTCATTCATAGAAAACAGTCGATACTATGAGCTTAAATCCAACAATGACACACGAGGAAGTTCAAAATTGGAACGTATTGATGAATTATTTGGAAGAATTGTTGCAGTTCTCTTTTAATTAACATTTTCTCCACTTCTCTCAGGTCTTTCAAGCCAAATATCAAAGAACATAAAGAGATGCCAATGTTACTCAAACACAAGACACAGAAAACAATACAAAATTTAATTGTGGTTCAATCTCAAAATTTCTATCTTGGACTCCTGTTTATTAAAGTTCAGCACTTATACGATCATATTACATAAGTAAACAAATAAAATATGTAAAAATTAATGTTTGATCAGTTAGAATATCTGTTCCAATGAGGTTTGTTTGAAAATAACCATTAAGCAGGTATTAAACACACTTTTCATTAAAACTAAAGTATGAAATGTTTACAAAAACTTTTTTTTTAACGTATTTGTTAGTACTGTCACCGTGTTGTGACAGTATAGTAATTGTGAAAAATCGTCTCCTCCACCTTCCTGAGCTACTATTGCTTTTGAAGAAATGCACCGCTCTGACAGAAATCAATCAGAGCCAGGAGGTTGGTCTTAGCGCTGTCAATCACTCTTGGGAACGTCCTGGTGAAACAATTTACTGTGACAGGAAAACAGTTTATCCACCATCGTCAGTGTCCATGCTAACTAGCGTTAGCATTCTGCTATGGGGAAGATTCTGGAAAGAGCAAGAGGGAGTGTGAGCATGATTGACAGCGCTAAGATCCTCCTCCTGGCTCTTGATTGGTTGTTTCTGGCTGAGCATTGAAAACAGAGAGGATTCCCTTTTTTTTTTTTTTTTTCAATTTATCTGTTTTATGTTATATGTGTATATGTGTATATATATATTATTTAGTATTAATCATTATTTATTTGTGCCATTATTAATCAACATTGGCAGGTTTCACAATTTTGTCAGAAAACATATTCTTCAAAAATAAAAGTATTTAACCCCACATTTCCTCATTAAAATTAGTTTTTATTTCTCTGATGTAAGATTCTGATTTTAATTTCTTCATTAGCTGTAAGCAGAAAATCCTAACTATCAGAAATAAAGATATCAGTGTGTGTAATTAAGCTGTATAATGTACTTGACAGGCTGTGCTCTTGACAAATTGTTGCTGAGAAAACAAAAATACTTACATTATTTTTAAAAAGTAACAGTGGTTTTGTGAAGATAATGGGAAAAAAAACAAGAAAAAAAATTACGTTGTGGCTTTTGCCTGTTGTTGACCCTTCCAGGCCACCATAATAATCTACTATACTCTTTTTAACTTATATATTATGAAGATTACATTCAAAGGAATATAAACACAACACAGATATGTAGGGTTTTATTTTGACACATTTTGTTTTGCTGCATTTCATTATAACTAATACTGATATTAAGAAGAGTCACGCTACACTTTAAGCTCAATTTATATAAAAGGTAAAGTAAACTAACTAATAAAAATATCACAAGATGTAGGCCTTTTCTCAGTAAAGTGTCCAAATTATAAAGATTTATCACAGTAAAGGTCACTTCTCTTATAGGAGATGCTGTAGTGAATATATACTAAAATATATTTAAGAAAATATGGAGTTATTATGACAAATTATTTCTATTTTTCTCCCATATTTTGAGTATTAATTTATCTGTGGAGCACTTTGCCACAGCTGTTGCTTTTCATAAGTAAAGTAGTTTTAACCATAGACATAATAAATGTCATAAATAAGAGTAGACCCCGCATTGGCTGCTCCGGCGGCCATCTTGGAGCGGTAGTCCCTCCTACTTTGCTCAATCAAAACAACAGAAGATGCCTCAGCACTGAGGGATATTGTTGTTCGGATCTATGGATTATTGATGTGAGGGCTCCACAGACAACATTTCACAAGTAATATGGGCATATTATTGTGTGTATATTGTGATTGGAATATTACTTTACTGTATTTATGTCCACTGGCGAGATACCAGCTAATATTAGCTACAGTGCTTGGTGTAATACGGGGTTCAGCCCCGCTATGAAGGCTAACTGAGATTCCGTAAATCTAAAAATATTAATTATTCTCTAACATTGACTTATATTCTCTAACATTGACTTATATTATCTGACACAATAGCCTATATTAGAAATTAAACAATGCAACACATATTATAAAACTTATGGGTTATAACATTCACCAGCAAAGTTTACACAGGTGGTAAAGACTATCCATCCATCCATCCATTTTCTTGACACCATTGTCCCTCAGTGGGGTCGGGAGGGTTGCTGGTGCCCATCTCCAGCTAACGATCTGGGCGAGAGGTGGTAAAGACTATTATTATGTAATTCTTTCACTAGTAAGAGGAAGAAGAGAGAGATATCTTTAAAGAGAGACAGTTTCACTGCAGCACGGATTAATCTCACATCGGATTTTCAACTGAATCTCAAGCTACAACTCGTCGGCAGGGAAAATAAATATATATATATGTGTGTGTGTGTGTGTGTGTGTGTGTGTGTGTATGTACATACATATAAACATGTATCCAATATATATTATTCAGTATTAATCATTATCTATTTGTGTTTGTATAGTTATATAAATATGTATTATTATAATACATTATACACACAGCCGTTCGTAATAAATTATTCACGGCTGTGTGCTTAGTAATATCCTCATCATACATCGATATCAGAATATTCCATTCCTATTCTATTGTTATAGCCACTAATCATATTTAAATATGCAGAACTATGTATTAAAAACGTACTTAAATAATACAATTGTTTATAAATGTAGGTTTGATAGATGTTTGAATATAGTTCCCAGTAACAAAAAAACGTGTTATGATTGATTAAATGCGCTGATATGTCATTTTGCCTGCTAAACACATAAGGCTGAGTGGAGTGGTCTACCGCTCCAAGATGGCCGCCCTAAATCTCGTCAGCAACAATAGGCGAGAGCGGTCCATGAGGCGTCTATCCTTATATTATGTCTATGGTTTTAACTCAAACGTGTCAGTTGGCCAATCAGACGTTTCCAAAGTCATGACGTCATAACTGGGCTCCCCCACATTATTTAAAGAGAGTAAACATTATGTATGAAACGTTATTTTAAAGACAACAAATAAATCTAACAGTTTCTTTCCTCCATTTTTGTGGAATTTATCAAATAAAAATCATTTTGTTGATTCTGACTGACCTAAAAAGACTTTGATCTGATTTAACTTGAGACTGTAAGAAAAAACATTGGTGTGTCTTCTGTTTCATTGCTGTCTCAGTTAATAAAGTTCAGTTAAAACTTAAAGAAAAAGGCTAAACTCAGAGCTTTGCTTTGAAAGTAGGTGAAACGATATTAAAAAGATCATGTTGGTATTGGTGAATTACTTACATTAATCTCTAATTATGATAATTATGTAATTTTTGTATTTATGTAATTGTGATTATCATTCAGGATAAATCAATATCTTTGTGGAGCAATAAAGAAAGCACTGCAACTTCTTTCAACAACATTTGGAGAACTTCACATGTTTTATTGTGGTTGCCATTTATATAGTTTGTGATCATTTACCCAGTTAGCTATGGGAGGCCGTTTGTAAAGTTACAGTCAAAAGTTAGCAGCAATAATTCAGGTTATTTAGCCTGTCATGAGAGGGGCTAAAAATTTAGTTAGACCAGAGGATAATTACTTATACTTATCTAGCAACCCTGAATAAGAGTATCAAGTTTAGTTACTTTGGAACAACATTACTAGCTTATTTCTTCTTTTGCTTCTTCCTTTGGTTTGTTATTTTGTTCGTATTTGTTTTTAATTCTTGTAAAGCACTTTGTATTTCCTTGTTGCTGAAAATGTGCTATATAAATAAGATCACCTTTACCTTTTAGTGAGCTAACTATCTAGTTTAAAGGTAAGTAGCCGGCTTTAAAGACAAAGCTAAATATTTAGTTTCAAGTTAAACATTTACCATTAACTTCAGAGATAAATATAAAGCTAATATTCACTAGCCAATAGTTGAGATTGGCATGTGAATTTCCAGTATAGAGCAAATTCACATGCCAGTTAGCAAGCATAGTAATTAGTTTGCTAACTGAATGTTTAGCTTTAACCTAAATATTTACATGATAATTAAGTATTGAAAGTATTGAGTTTAAAGCTAAATATATAGCTTCAAGGTAAATACTTAGCTCTCAACTAATTATTTTGCTAACAGAATATTTAGAGATAGATATTTAGTTTGTAAACTACATATTTAGCTTAGCTAAATATTTAATTACCAACGAAATGCTTAGCTTCAAACTAAATATTTAGTTGGGAGCCAGTTATTTATTTTTAAGCTAAACATTTAGGTTGCAAATTAAATGTTTGGTTTGATGCTAAGCATTTTGCTAACAAAATATTTAGTCTGATATAAAATATTTAGCTTGCTAATTAAATATTTAGTTTCAAATTCTGACATTTATAAATGAATAGTTGAAAAATGAACTCCCAAGTTTTTCCTCTGACAGGCTAAATAACTGAAATTATTGCTCTTAATTTCTGACTGTAACTCTACAAACAGCGCCTCACAGTTAGGAACCTATTTGGGTAACAAAAGTAATCTTTTCACTTTGTCCATTTAAAAGTATGAACATGAAAATGTTTTGGAGACCAGAATAATTTGCGTTAAGACAACACCATTGAAAACAACAAACCCAGCAGTCATGAAGTAGCAGATAGAGTTAAGTCTAATGTCCTTTGTTCAAGCAGACGATCGATTAACACACACAGATACACAGAAGACTGAATATTTAGAGTCTGGGTTAAGAGAAGATTAAACACCATCTACATGCCACACTGGGACTGCTGCCGGTGTCTCCGAACGCTACACATCTGGCTAAAGGACTGTCCACAGCGGGAGCAGCTGTAGGGTTTCTCCTGTGTGTGAACTGTGCGGTGCCTCTTCAGGTGACTTGAAGAGATGAAGCTTTTCCCACACAGTGTACAGCGGTAGCGTCTCTCACCAGTGTGGACAAGAAGGTGGACCCTCAGGTTGTTAGGCTGGGCGAACCCTTTCCCACAGTGGGGGCAGGTGTACGGTCTCTCCCCCGTGTGAATCTGCTGGTGCTGCTCCAGGGCAGCAGCGTTTGGGAAGACGAGCCGACACACTGCGCACACCAGCAGCTCCTTGCTAAACGCAGCGCCGTTCCTGGGCGGCCGCCGCTGGCTAGGTGTTCCAGCTGCAGAACCTGTGCAGTGGGAGGGCGGAGGAGGATGTGGAGCGGCGATGACGGCAGCCATGTCAAAAGATGGCGCAAAAGCAGCCACTTCATGAGTGACGGCCATTGGACCTTCTATAGCGTCTGCCTCTCCCTGCGAAGGAAAGGAGGACGAAGCAGGGTTTGTGTTCCCCAAACCCAGGTGTGCAACTGCATAAGCTGCACCAAGATGGCTGACCCGCTCCTGCATCCAGGCCAGATCCAGGTCCAAGTTAAGGTCAGCGCCTGGTTCTTCTGATTTCACAGCAGCTGCCAGATTAGAAGGATGAAGGCTGTCATTTGTAGTTTCCTCTGGCTTCATTTCGCTGCCTGGAAGGCACTTGGTAAACTCCCTGCTAACGGGGCTTTGACCGCCAACGCTGCTGGCGGGAAAACTGCTGCTCAAAGGTTTCATGGCCTTCCGCTTTGCTCGAGGTCTGAAGGTCAGATCTATTGTGGCGTCAGTGGGAGACGGAGAAGACTGCAAGGAGGACAACAAGGTGCTGGTACTGGAGTCGGTGACGATGTCAGCAGGAGGAGGTTCTTCACTCTCATCCCGGGCTGAAAAAAGACAGAAAGAGAAAGAAGTTCTGTAAGTAAAATGGATCCACAATGCACATTCACCTCTGAAGTTTCAAGTTTACATTTTCTGACTAAATAATTAATAGGAAACAATCAAAATTCTCAAAAAAGCATACTTTGTTACAGTTAATATAAACTCTTAACATAAATTTGCTATAATTGGCAGTAATGTCTTGTTTTCTTTGATTTACCATAAAAAGCAAAATCTAAAAATGTAAAAACAACAACAGCAACATTAGTGTCAGGATCCAAGGTCCTGGAGAAATCAGTAAAAACCAACCAGAAGCAGCTAAAACTACGATGTGAGGTCAACTCACCAGAAGAAAGGTCGCCACAGTCGGTGCTGATGTTGACCTCCACCTTCACATCCAGGCTGCAGCTTTCTCGCTCCTTTTTCACCTGTTTCTGCAAGGCTAGCTTAGCTTCTTCTTGCTGGAATACAGCAAATAAATAAACTTTATTTTTTTAGTAAACATAGAATATGATTGGATGTGTTGTATGAATGGATTAAATAGAATAGAAAATGTTAGTTTTCATCTTACAGGAGACAGTATTTAGATTGTATCGAGACTGTAGACTGATAAACAACTGTAAAGGTAAAATTGTAAACTGTAAGATAATAATAACATAAAGGACAAATTATACGTATTCTAGACTGAAATGTACAATGTGTATACTGGAGGAGTTAGTTTTTTGTTTGATTAGTGTATATATTTTTATTTTGTTACTAATATTGTGTTTACACTGTAAACATTTGAAGGTGGTTTAACTTGAAAATCAAAATCCACCTGCTGCCTTGAAGATGCAATTAAAGTCACAAGAAAATTGTTTTGGTTTTGACTCAAATTAAAGTTCATGAAGTTGATTTAACAACAAGAGACAAGTTGTCCAAACATAGTTTTTTAAGTTTGTTAATCTTGAATTGTGAGTTTTAACTTAATGCTGCAATTTAAATCAAATAATTATTTCACAATGTGCAAGAACAAAATCTGTCTCGCCTGGTTAAAGGTCACATTTCTCTATTATTTTACTCACATTATCAAGATAAAATTACTTATTTTGCTTTAAATTCTTGTTTTAAATTGCATGAACAAAATTTCTGATAATGAACTTCATTAGGTTCAAAATATAAAACTTGTTAAATTTATTTGACTTAAAGAGTAGAAGATGGGCCACACAAATGTGGCTCAAATGTTTTACAGTGTACATATTGAAAATAATAACTTGAAGAAAACCTTTAAACTTGACCGTTTCTCCTGTTTACTTCTAAAACAGTTAATATTTTTATTGTTTAGATTTCTATTAATCAAATACAGCACTTAAAAAATACAGAATCTTTTTTGTATAGTTTATTGTTTTAACTTCAATCACTGCTGGTCTTAATGTCATGTATAAATAAGATATTTATTGATCATAGCATATACTGACAGGTAAATCTAGGAGACGGTAGTAGAGATAAAACAAACCATCATGCTTCCATCACCGTGCTTTACAGTAAGTAAGTAAAATGTCTCCCAGTTAGCTGCTTTCTTATAAACTCTTTGGTTCTCATTGACGTATTTTTGTTTGTTGTTTTATTTAGTTGTGTTATAAATGCTTGAAGTGTTTCTTTTATGACATGTGGCGACAATTTGTAAATCAAGTGATGATATTTTGGGCTATGGGTGTATATATTGTCAATTTAAGAATAATATTTCTTACTTCTTTGTGCTTTTCCATTGAATGTTGTTTTTTCTCTCCACAATAGTTGAACATCTTTATTTTAAATTCCCATTTATATATTTACCTGTGAGACATGATGAAATGTTACGTCTTCAGATGCTGCAGGTAGATTCGCCAACAGAGGCTGATGGTTGCCAGAAACTGAAAAACATGACATAAAACTATATTATGCTTTATTCTTTACCAAAAAAACTACTCCTTTTAATGATTGACTTGGTTTTCAGTCAGATTTGCCTAAGTTGTTCTGGACCATCGTTTTTTAGGTTTGGAGTTCGTCACAGAAAAGGTCTACAGGTTCAGTTCTGTTAAAAAAAAAACTGCTACAAATCAAATATATGTAATCTACTGCTTTCTCTCTTTAAAAACTCCTGCTCTTTCTAAAACAACGCCTTCAGGAAACATTTACATTGGACAGAGTTTTTATTATCGTTCGTTTTTAGTGCTGCTCTTTTGTTTGTCCAACAGTGCCACCTTGTGGTCATTTTGAATACCTGTATATTTCTTCTTCGTGGGTTTTATGGACTGCTGAAATGAAGGAACTAGAGGAAAATTCTTAAAATAACGTCTTTGGAAAGCAGAATGAGGTAAATATGCCCAATATGCACAACTGTGTTTTGTGATAAGAAATGTTGTTTAATAAGCGATATAATGTCTTCGGTTTATTTGTTTAAAAAGGAAAACTGCATGCTGAAAAATTAAGGATAATACATATTGATTTTTGTGAACATTAGCATGCTTTATTTTATATAAGGGAAACATAATGTTTATTTTCTATTTGTTTTAAAAGACTCTCAAGGACTATATCATTCATATTACATCATGATTCAGCCTTGGAAATTGTTTTATTGGGTTAAACATCTCCAACGATTCTGTTTCTTTTCTTTTTATGCTACAGTTTTCACAGTATCTATTCAGTTTATCAGATATCATAGCTACATGTAGACAAGGACTTAGAGCAGAATGTCTACGATGCCATTTGCGGCCTCTGAATGATTTTGGCCGGCGTTCTGACTATCTGTCATGATAGATAGTCCAGCATACCTTATGGTAATGCGCATTCGCACATCGATGTTACGTCACATACCGCTTAATTAGCAGATTTCTTATAAATCCGTCATACCTGTTTCATTTGTGTGTTTTTTATTCTCAGAAGTTTACAGTAAATTGTATTTCATTAAGCTGCTATGTTAATCAAAGATAATAACATAAATTACTTTTGCTGTTTCTAATATCGTTACCATACTGTAAACAAGACATTAGTCCCGTTTAGTGTCACTATTACTACAAATACTGTTTGACTGCAAATTTGGTCAGGATATTTTGTCCCTATAGCTAATCTACCTTTTTAAAATTTTTATATTTCTTTAGAAAACTGCACAGAATATGTCCCAGAAAAAGCACATGAATAACGCTGGATGCTGACCGAAGATGTGTTTAGGCAACAAGCAGAACGACACAATATTTCTTATTTTATTTTATTTTTTATTTACTGTAAACTTCTGAGAAATAAAACACACAAGATGAAACTTCTACAGGTATGACGGATTTATAAGAAACGTAACATGGATGTGCGCATGCGCATTACCACAAGGTATGCTGGATTGACGAGGTATGACAGACAGAACACCGGTCCTTTATCTCAATTCAAGAATGTCTTAATTTTGCTTTGCCAGGCAAACGGAAAAATATAAAGTGCAAAACAGAGTATTCATCCAGGTTTCTGTTTTGAATGTAATTTAGTTGAGTAAAAAGAGACAAACAAAAAAACTAAAGTGGTATTTACTAAAAAGCAGACTTGGGCACAATCATTTAAGAAACTTTGCAAAAATAAATCAAGAGTGAGCCATGTCTGTTTCTTGTTGATAAAAACACACACACAAAAATAAATAAAAACAAGATGAACTTTAAAAATGTTGGATATGGTTTGCTGTATTATGATTAATCTTGAAAACCTGCAAGATCATTTTATGTTTGAAATCTACAATTCAATAAAATATTGTGTATATTTTATATCCAACATTTATACCCACATTTATTTATTTTTCCCCAATTTGATATTTTTGACCAGATTGTCAAAAAGTTTGGACACCACTGCCTTGGAGTAAACTGAAGCATCCAGTGTTGATATATTGGTAAGGGGGCCCCTAAATTAAAATCCGCTAAGGGCCCCAAAAAGGCTTTGGTCGGCCCTGGTGGAGGGGGATTCTGGAAGCCACGCCCACTGAGCGTCAGCCTCAGACAGCTGTTGTCACCAGTTGATCTCTCACACCAACAAGCTCGTCTGGGATTCACAATCATTCCCCTCCTGACGTAACCCCAAACCTCTCCTCTAATCCTGCTCATTCACACACCAACGGTCCCACCGGCGCCATCTCCGTCCGTTTACCTTCGCCAGGCTTCAAATGGACGGCGTACATTTCCTCCCGCTGGCGGCTCCTCCTCAGCCTCTTCTCGCAGCTCCTCATCTTCACGTCCATTTCCTGCAGCCTCTGCCGCAGGGCATCGTTCTCCTTCTGGCTCTTGTCGAGCTCCAGGTCCATCTGGGAGCGCAGAGCCGCATAGCCAGCGTCCACCAGTTTGCAGATTTCCACCACCGCCGAATTGGCCAGAATCTCTATTACCGAGGCGATTTGCGCCTGGAAGCCCAGACAGTCCTCCATCATCCCCAGCGGTCTTCCTGGTGCCGCCTGGATGGACTCATACAGACAAAACCAGCCTGCTTCTTCCAGTTAAAGTGTCTGCTGTTTTTAAACTGTCATGTTCCGATTCCCGGCAAGGTGCGCATGCGCAGACATGAGACGTTAGAAACAAACAGGAATGCGTCACAAATGAATAAGTGACAAGTTTGAAT
The DNA here is from genome assembly GCF_904066995.2 of Poecilia reticulata. Classification (NCBI taxonomy): domain Eukaryota; kingdom Metazoa; phylum Chordata; class Actinopteri; order Cyprinodontiformes; family Poeciliidae; genus Poecilia; species Poecilia reticulata. The sequence continues at coordinate 27,956,767 of NC_088830.1, read as the reverse complement.
TATTGGTGATACGATAGATCATTTTTATTCGATGAATATATAAAATAGTAGGACGGCGTATTAGAGACACTAGATAGAAAAAAAGAGTAAATTTCTGCCAAAAATGTACAAGAAATTTTGAAATTGATCTAATAAATTTTCTTAAGAAAAAAATAAAAGGAAGCTTCTGAGTTTGTAAAAGTCAAGGCTTTATTAGGAAAAAAAAACAAAAACGAAATTTTTAGATCAATCTGAAAAATGTTCTAGAAAATAATTTTCCCTGTCAGAATTTTTAGGAACAGTTTTGAATTCTGGGAAAAAAGTTAAAATTCAGAGAAAAGTCATAATTCTGAGGTTAAAATCAGAATTTTGAAAAGGAAAGTATGAGTTCTGAGATTCAAGTAAAATTTTTTAAAAGAAATCTGAATTTTGAGGGGGGAAAAGAAAAATCCCCCCAAAATTTTGGGATTAATCTGAACATTTTTAAAGAAAAAAGTTTCTGAGGGCAAAAGATGAAAATTAGGAAAAAAGTCAGGATTCTGAGAAAAAAAGTTACAATTCTCAGGTTAAAATCAAAATTTTGAGAGAAAAAAAGTCAGAATTTGGAGGAAAAACAATTATGAGAGAAAAAAGATATTCTAAGAAAATAAGTCACAATTCTGAGATTAAACTCAGAATTTTATTTGTTTGCATTTTGGGGGGTCCTAATCCTTTTAGGGTCACTTCATACATCAGAGTCAAACCGAGAGCTAAATTATCTGGTAAGGCATAGTATCTTAACAATAATAATCTGAATTTTGTGTCTTACCAGTTTGATAAAACTGATTTCACTTATGATGTAAATGAAAATGCACAACAAAACAAACGCAGACATATTTATAACATTTAGATCTTTTTATTAACATATTGTTTGCATTCAGCTGTTGAGTGAAGAAAAAGCAAAATTCAAAGCTTAACCAACTGAATACTTTGGTGCAGGAAGCGTTTCACAATATTAAATCAGTGGCTTGTAAACTGGACAGATAAAGATTTTAAAGTACGAAAAAGCAACATGGAGGCATTCATCACTGCTTTCTGCTCCCCCTGCAGTTTGCGTCCACCTCTTTCTCAGACATTCATCGACAACAAAAGGAACTGGAAATGGAGGAAAAAATGCAGGTAAACGCACTTGATTTGTTGCTAAATCGAATTTAAATTTGATTTCAGGTGGAGTTATGTGAGGGTTTTTACCTGCATCATGTTCATTCTTACTCTTCCCCTGTTGTGTTCATCCAGGGCCTGGAAAACTCCTAAATAAGAAACAAAATTCAGTCTGAATTAAGGTTATTATAGTTAACTACAAAAACAAAACAACAAAAATATTTTTTTTTGTTTATTTCACTGACTGAAATAAACAAAAATGGTGACTAATGGGAAAAGTAACCAGTTTCCTCTTGGTGTCACTTACGCCAGCAAACAAAATGGCGACAGAAAATGTTGGGCAAAAACGCCAGAGTCAACATTAATTAAATTAATTATCTGAAAATGTTATCTTCTGTTAAGTGTTCTTTACCCAATTAATGTATTTATAATCACAATGCAATACTTTGATTTTAATTCTGCACCTAAAAATTTATTAAAAGTATGAAATGGATAAAACTACTACTATAAATAATAAAACCTAAACTAAACAATAATAACTAATACAAACTAGAAAACACACTATAAAAACTGAATTAGACAAGTCACCAAACAAACAAAACAAAAAAAACTATTATAACTGATCTGAATTGTGGCAAATAAAAAACATCCATCAGGGATAAATATTGTCCAGTCATAAATGTTGATTTTTACTGCTGTCTCTAATGAATATGTAAATTTTTTTTAACGTACTGAACATGTTCTCCAGACGGACGATGCAGGTGAGGTAGTCGTCAAAGTCGATGTCGTAGTTATCGTCTGCGAACCTCAAGCCAATCAGCTGCAGCAGCTGGTTGTTCAGGTTCATACCTGCATGAACCCAAGCAGAGGTTAGACATGACCCGTCACTTCATGTAACGAGATCCACATTTTCTGCACTTTCAGATTTTACCTGGAAGGGTCGTAGAAAAGCCTTATAAAGCGGTCAAAAACTTCATAAAAGTCGATTTAAAAATATTGTTCCTAAAGATGCATCCTAAACAAATCAGAACTAAAACCCTACCAGAATCCATCTAACCAGTAATATCTTAATATTGTTTTCTAAACCCTTCTCTCAGTCCCTCCTTGACAGAAAGACAACTTTGTAAAAACCAGGCTCTTTTTTTACACCTCAGTTTGTTCTCCCCCCCCATCTTCCTGCTGGAGGCAAAACTGACTAGCATTGGTTTTAGCTGTCAAGTTGCCAACACAACGGGCTAAATCCTAAATGATATATAAAAGAAAAAGACACAGCGCTTTGCTACTTGTCAAAACTTCAACAACTAGATAACTAGGAAAAGGTTTTAACAAAACAAAAACAGTGACAGAGAGGGAGCTTAGCTATGCTAGCTTGACTTTGACAACTTAACATTTAGATGTGCTGTGGAATCCGGTCTGTTTAGGTTCAGTGGCAAAATAAAAAGGTGGCCTACACACCAACTCTGACAGGTCATCAGTATAGCAGGTGTTTAAATTAGCTAATCAACCACCAGTGTTAGTTTAGCTAATCTACCACAGCGGCCACTTATTAATAATCGCAAAATAAACATCAAGCCTAAAACATGAAGCTAACAGACTGAATGTTCTGCTCTTTGTGTTGTTGGAGACTTTCACGTCTCCAGTTGAGGTGTGCTGATGCAGGAGATTCCAGAAGAGTCAGTGAGTTAAAAGCAACCAAAGTTTATTAAAAATACATGATATATCTTGGAGATCCACTCAAGCACCAAACATCCATACAGAGTTATCCAAAGGCAAAGAGATCTGAAGTTTCCCCCAATGACTGTCTCACTGTGCTCTGCAGCCCAACCCCCGCCCTGCTGAGAGCAGGCTCAGCCTTTTGTTTTAAGGGTCATAAAAGCATAAAAAGTTTTACTGAAGCTACAGAGGACAGATGGTCACTTTCAAGCAAACAGCTTTGATCTGTAACCTCAGTTCCTGTCCGGGACAAAGTTATAAAACTAACAACCATTTGGTTCATCTCCTCTTTAATCCACATTTTGGTTCCTACTGTGAAAAGCCAGGGCCCTAACCAAGCTGCAGGATGTCGTTATCACCTCCTTACAAGCTACCAAAGGCCAGACTCACACTGGGAAGAGAACGCAGAACAGAGCAAGGCTCCACTTGTAGGTTCCTTGCAACTCATGAAGGTAGATTCATGATTATACATCAATGTAACATTCAACAAAATATTTCCACAGTGCAGGGAATGTTTGAGTGTTTTTTGGTATTGAATTCTGACGCATATCGTGGAGCCGTTGTCAGTCAGTTGCTACGGCAACGTGTCTGTGTAGCGTAGCCGACACACAGAGCAAAAATAGAATACGAGTGGTTTAAAGTTGTTCCTGGACTGTTTTTATGTCATTTTCCCCTTTGTTTTGACGCACAGCACTGAATCAATCAACCTCCATCTCCAGGTTTCATTTAGTTAACGGAGCTGTTCTACTGGGCAGCGCCACCATTAACGGCATGTGAAAGAATAATCTTTTTGCCCTCAAGCGCAAAATTTACAGATGTAAACGATAACATGCAACGTTTCTACACTTGGGTATATTTCCCCCCACAACACCCACTCCACCAATATCTCCACTGAGGACGATATTGCTTATAGAAAGTCCTTCTTTTTAAAGTTAAAATATATTTTTGGAACATATACGAAGTGAATGCTGGTCAGTTTACTCACCTGCGGCTTTAAGAGCCGTGCGAAGCTCATAGGAAGACATTTTTCCTGACCGGTCGGTGTCAAAGGACAGGAAGAGCATCTGCAACCATAACCAGGTGTTAAATAACAAATTTCCTCAACCCTTCACCAATAAAATATGTCACCACATAAATCAGTACATACAATCCATTTCTTCATCTTGTCCCAAAACACCTTAAACTCCTGGAACTCCATCTTTCCTGTGTTGTCCACCTGTTTCACTACGTTAGGAAAAATCTTTACCAACATCTTGATAATCACGTTATCCAGTATCACCAACCTATTTCTCACAATCTATTAATAAAGTACAAAAATCTTACAGGAACTCCAGTCATTACCTCTGCTTATAACATTAAAGGGATATTTCAAGCTTTTTTTGAACTGGAATCCAGATCAGTTCTTCTCAGGATGAACAGAACCGAGCCATCTCAAATAAAATGTTCTTTTTAAATCCACAAGAGCCTAATTAATAACGTAGTCCACACAATCCAACAGAAAACTTCCTTCAGATGTGTCTATTTATCACAAAGTTGTTATCATAACTTCCATTAGCAGGATATTTTTAAGCATTTTGGGTAAAAAAAAAAAAAAAAGGCAGGAAATTTAATGCCGAAAGTTAAAAGCTAATGCTAAATCTTTATTTAGCTGTAGTAGCTTTCAGTTGCCATTAGGGGGCGGTGTTCCTGCTTCTGTTGATTCATTTACTAGATTGGTGAAAAGTTGGAAGTTATGGTTGATAAAGCCGTCCACCACACTTTGAGATGTCCTGTTTTGGTTAAGACCAAACATCCTTTTTAAAACATTTCCTCCTTTTAGCAGAACAGGAGCCGTTTTAAACCTGCAGTCATGATGTGGAAGGATACGTCCATCAGGTTGATGATGCTGTGGCAGGTGCTGAGACTCACGCCATCAAACTTAATCTCTCGTCCTGGAGACAAAAAAAAAAATATTATTCAAAAGATGTCTGCTTCAGGTTCAAGCAACAGATTCCAGAGAAAAAACAGCCAAATCAACGCCACATTTTTTTAAATACAGAAGAAATTGGGACTTTGTGTTTTATTTGTGCTACTTAGATTTTTCTTTTCCTAATTGAGCACATTTTGTTTCTCTGTTTCTATTTCTTATTATTTATTAGCACCAAGAAGTGATTACTTTATCCATTTGTTGTTTTTCCTCAGGAAGACAGAAAGTTATTTCATATCTGAAATGTTTTCTGTGAAATCTGGTAAAATAACGGGATTTATAACAGGAGTATCAGCTTATTTTCTGACCAAACATTTGCTTTCATCTGAAGGAAATTAACTAAAACTGAACATACTAAAAGCATCAACCTACAAAATCCAAGTATTTGTCTAGTTTTTAGTGCAAATACCTTAATGCACTTGAAATTAGACAAAACTCACAAGTAACTTTTCGGCAAGATATCGGAGCTTGTTTTAAGTAAATAATTCCTTATTATTGATGAAAAAGTTTTAGTTATATGAAATAATCTGCCAGTAAATTTAGCACATTTTCAAAAATATTAAGGAATTATTTACTTAAAACAAGTTCCTGTATATCGCTGAAAAGTTATTTGTAAGTTAGTTTTGTCTTACTTCAAGTTTGCTGAGATATTGGAACAATAATACTTGGTAACATTTTGTGTTTTTGTGGCGTACAGTTCTTTACTGCCTTCTCTTTTACATCCATTCTGATAAAAACAAAGATTTAAACCGCGTTAGTTTGCTTTCCTACTTACGTCTGCTGAGAACACCGTTCAGCATCTCCTGAAGCTCATTCACACAGATCGCTTTATCCTGTCGTTACATTGAGGAAAAAATAAAAGTTACTCGTTTGCTGTTCATTTAAACTCTGGGAGTCTTGAAGAGCGTTTCTTACCGAACCGGCCAGCTGCTCAAACAGCCTCCTCAGGCCTTTCTCTTCCTCCGTCTCGTCCTCTGGAGCGCTGGGCAGCGGTGGCTGCAGGACGAGACAAAACCTCAGGACCAGCAGAGTCAATTTGTTAACTCAAGATATGATTTATTATGAGCAGAACTGGGTGGAGCAGCAAGAGCAGCGCTACTTCTACGCATCTCTACTCAAGTAAAGAAGTCGTTCAAGAAACGAGAAAAGAAAAAAAAGAGTATCCAGAAATTTTTACTCAATTAAGAGTAACGATTCTGCAAGTAGAAGTAAAGAAACAAAACAGAAGTTCCTACCAGCTCTGATTATCAGTGATTTATTTACCTCAGGTAAATCTGCGTCCACATTGGTCCCCATCTCTCTGTTGAACATTTTGTTACAGTTGTAAATCGTAAAACATTTCGTTTTGTTTGTGGTTTGAGCTCTGGATTGACGCTGCACTCACATGGCTTCGGCCTTTTTCTCAGAGAAGATGCGGATGAGGAAGTCGGCTTCTTGGTGCGGCTGGAAGGTGGTGGGGACCAGCAGGTATTTCCCTGGCGGCAGAGTGAAGCGCTCCGACACTTCCCGCATGTTGATGTACGTCCTGCTGCGCGCCTTGGACGGGTGGTAGCGGAAGAAGTCCTTCCCCACCTGGTCCTCTTCGTCCGGAGCCTGAGGAGGACAAAGGAGGACATGAGGTCTGAGTCTAAGGGAATCCTCTTTGAAACAGGAGGAAATCATACGGCCAGTTTATTCTCTTCTGAAGGAAGGGCAACCGCTAACTGAAGCTTAATAATGCTTCCTTGAACAGGTTAGCTTAGAGCTTTACAAAACATTTTCATTACTATTTCTGTATAAAATCATCCTTAGATAATGTGTTCTGCCTTTCAGAATGAGCTTCTTTAAGGCGTCTTGTCACTTTAAATCCAAATAAGCTGCTGCTGCCCTAAGCCCACATTTCTGTTTTTGGTAACACTTTATTTGAAGGGGTGTGCATAAGACTGACATGACACTGTCATGAACATAAAGTCTTTATGAATGTTTATGACAGTTGTCATAAAGTGTCATTCGGTAAATAATGACACTTTTAATGCAAAGTTGCTCTAAAAGTTGCATTGAAAGTCCATTATGAGTGCCAACTTGGCATTAAATTATCATAATTTACAAAATCATGCAAAGTTGGCATTTTACCCTGTTTTTAAATATGCATTTGTATTGGTCTTGTATGTATTGGTATTGTAATTTTTAAAAAAATTTCACTTTCTGACCTCATACACTGCAAAGCCGATGGTTTCCAGGTCCAGGCCTTCCTTCCTGAGCTTCCGTCTGTTCTTCTGCATGAGAGCAATCACCACGCTGCAGACGTCATCGTCATCATCAGCGTCCTCCAGCTGCAGCTTGAACTGAGGGTTGGTCCAAAACGTGTCTGCACAACACAGGCAGGTAAGAGACATGAATTAAAGCATCACTTAAGGACAAAAGAGACGGTTCTGGAGAAAAACCTGGCACTTTTTCACCAATATTAAGGAATTATTTACATCTAAACAAGCTCCTATATCTGGCTGAAAAGTTACTTAAAAGTTAGTTTTGTCTTTTTTCAAGTGTGCTGAGATATTTGCACCAGAAACTAGACAAAAAATACTTTAAGATTTTATGTTTTTGCAGTGCAGGGTCCTGCTGTCTGCAGTAGATCTTACACAGACTCCAAAAAACACTGGATAATGTTTTTAATTCTCAATATAATTACAAATGCATGTTTTAGTAGTTTTTGTTTTTTATAGTAACATTTGCATTTAATTTAAAACACAAAATGTTGCAAAAAATACCAGTTTTATGTTCTAGATGTAATTTTCTTGCCATGACTGGGAAACTATGAACTTTATCTTTTTAAAACATTTTTCACAAATATCTAATTTCAATATAAGAAAATGCATTTATCCTCTTTCTGTAAAGCAATTATAATTTTGTACATTCTGATACCTAAAAAATGTAAAATAAAAAATGGTGGTTCTTTAAAAATTAAACAATTCTCACAGTGGCCATTTACCAAACATTACAAGTTGTCTTTTCTCAAACCTTCCTGTGAAATTAGTGTCTCTAAATGAGTTAATTCAGCTGAACTGAGGTAAAAAATGTCTCTGGGCTGTAACGGTTGCAGACTTCTGCTCCAGATGAAAAGTCTCACCGATGTAGTTCCTGCAGCCTCCGGCGGTGGAGCCGCGGATCCAGTTGCCCTCGAAAACGTTGACCTCCCAGTGGCGCTTGGTGTCGTCCTCCAGGGCGTCGGGGCTCATGTTGCAGATCTCCACCTTGTCATAGTTCCTCTTGAAGTCCTCAAACTCCATCCTGGAGTCAAAACCACACAAATAAAAGCGTTTCTCTGTGGCTTCTGCGTGTGGAGGAGTTTATGAAATACAACCTTAACTTCTCTGATGGGTCCGCGCTCTGATCGTTTTTATTTTGTGTTAATTGTGATTCTGTTATTTTTGGCTGATGTTTGACGTGAATACAAGGGCACAATTTAAGGGGATATATGAATTTAAAATAAAAAGACAATGAAAAAGCAGGTGTTTATCGAGCTGTGGAGGGAGTTTGGCTAAAGACATGAAACAATGCACAAGCATAAATATATTGAAAAAAGGTATTAAATTATATTTTTAACAGTTAAATGGAAGATGAAAGACAGACATAAACAGTAAAATAATATGGGGTATTCTTATTATGCAAATGATTCAGATACACATATTTAACAAATGCACATGTATAGTATAAAATTGTGTTTTTACTTAAGATGTTGATATAAACTGTCACATGTATTTTGATTTAAGCCTCATTGAAGAATAGCAGTTAAAAAGTGTAAACTTCTTTCTTCTTTTCAGACAAGGACAGCAGCTAAAATGATTACTGTATGTTGGAAAACATGGTTTTTTGTGTATGTAAATATGCTGTACATGTATTCTTGTTTTTTTTTATTTTTGATTCTTTAATTTTAATCAGATAAAATAAAAATTAAGGCTGAGGTCTCACCAAAATTCACCGTCATCAGTTGAATTCTGCAGGATTCGTGTCTTTTCTGCTTTGTCGACATAATCCCACTCTCTGGCACTGAAACAGACCAGAACCGGAACATTCTGACAGGAACCAGAACATTCAGACAGGAACCAGAACATTCAGACTGGAACTGGAACATTCAGACCAGAACATTCAGACTGGAACCAGAACATTCAGACCAGAACATTCAGACAGGAACCGGAACATTCTTGATATGCAGAAAGTCTTAACTGTGCACTATGATTGAGTCTGCTGATTCTTATGATTAATGGAAAGATGAGGAAAAATTGTGTGAATAAAAGTTTAAAAATTAGAAAATTTTTCTAAACTGGGCTTTACATGTCATAATAATGCAAGTCTTTTATTTTGAAAGTCAGAATAGGCCAGTCTTTTCCTCTTACTTGTCACTCCAGCGGCCGTTCCACTCGACTTGACCCCAGGGGTTTCTGATTCGAATCAACTTCACTTTCTGGCCTCGGAAATTCACCTGAAAAGCAAAATAAGATTTTTGTTATGATCTGAGCTCTACATAGTCTAACATAGTATGACAGTGTAAAGGTAGATTTCTCTGAAAAGTTCAGTTCACATGACAGAATGAAGATAGTTTCAAATTTAATGCTGTTTATTAGTAACTGGCATCACTGGAGCATTCAAACAAACAGAGTTTCTCTTCAACATGAACTGAAGTTGATCTGAGTTCAAACATTCTGATGTCAACAAGGCAGGTGGAAGTGGAAAGTACTATTACGTTATTTTATATGTCACTTTTGATTAATTAATTACATGGATTTTAACACAATAAACATTGTAATTACATTAACATTTTAAAAACATGAATCGCACTGGAGCCTTTATAGTTGTGTGTTTCTGGTAGGCCTGCAAATCTGCCGCACACCTCAAACAGGGAGGGACGACAACGCTGCTTCTCTCGACCCACTGGGTTAATTTTTGCTTAAAAAACTGATGGGATGTTAGAAAATACTATTGTTGTGTTCAAGATGTGCTAACAGGAGTCAGTGCAGCTGTTCAAGCCTAAAATAGCATCTCAAAGCTAAACATGTAGCAGCAGGACAGCCGTCCCAAACGCTAACGTCAGTGTCAATAATCGTTTCTAAAAAGCTTTTTTTCTAAGACGTTGCATGAATAATCAGTGGTTCTTGAAATAATGGAAAGCTGAAGAGGTATAAAAGCATTGTATCAATCTGATGCAAATAATAGATTAAAAACAATAAACATATTTTGTTTTTTAGCTCTTATGTGTATTTATTCAATAATTTGGCAGAAGATAGACTTCAATATGTCAAGCAACAGATATAGAAAAACATAATATTATAATGTAACATGAAGAATCATTCAGTTTAGTTGTTTTTATTTGTAAATGCCTTTTTAAAGCTCTTTGAAATTAATTCGTCTGATCCGTCTACTATATGTTTTTTTGGTAAGTGTTAAGATCGACATCTTCAATTGGATGTCTAGTTTGATAATCATGTGTACTAAAAACCTATTTAGAATATATGATCTGGTGAGTAGTCTTACCTCTTCCAGGCCGGTAATGGAGTATGCGTGACCTTTCACAAGGCCTGTGCTGGTCTTGGCTTCAGACTCTGCTGAGCTGGTGATCTGGACAAAAAAATAAAAATACAAATCAAAGAATCCAGACATGTTTGAACCAGAAAGCTGAGCTGAAGGGCTTCCATCCATTTTCTTGCACCCTTGTCCCTTAGTGGGGTCGGGAGGGTTGCTGGTGCCTATCTCCAGCTGATTCATCGTCATAAAAGACATTCATTAACACATAATGTTTTGATGATGTATTCTTACATCAATGGAGCATCCCATCATGGATCCTCTGTCCAAGGCCTTCTTCATGATTGTGAACAGGTCATCTGGGGCGCTCTTGGTTTCATACATCTCTCCAACTCCACCAGTGAAGTCCTCCATGGCCTCCATGGTGCTGCCGCCTTTCAGGGACTCGTAGCTGCCGTTAACTCTAACATAAACCATAAACAAAACTGGATTAAGTAATGAAACTCATTACTGCTGCAACTTTGGTCCAGCCAATAGCTGCGTTTTCATTAAAAATGTGCGTAAATCTTTGTCGCCATTCTGCTAATGTCGAAAAGAAAAACACAATTTTGCAATTGCGGTGTTTCCGATAAATACGAAATTAAATTTAAATCACATGTGAATAAGCTTATCCACGTAATAAGTTATTTAAAAATTGATGTAAACATTTACATGAGATTTATTCATAGTTCAGCCAAAGCGCTAGCACATGGCTAGCATAATCTATCAGCCAATCAGAAGAGACGCTGGCGTCTAGCGTCAGCTATGAGGCTTTTGAGGGGGGGATTGTAGTCGGTAAATTTACGAAAGAGTCTGAGATATGGATTAAACACAACTTTTAATGAACTGTGCAAAGCTGCGAGAGCTCTGGTGAAGCTAGCTGCACATTGTCCGAAAAAACAACAAAAAACATAATTCTCCTACTACTTCCTGTCATCGTCTTCGTGGGTTGATCACGTGACTCGCATGACGCGGGGAAAAAAGTATTTCCATATGGCTGAAAAACAGCTTCATCCTAACGAAAAAAACTTCTTGTCGAAAAACGTCAATTTTATTTTCGGAATTAGCGAGTTTCCATTAAGCGAATTTATTTTTGTTCTTTTAATTTGCGCAGTTCTGTGGTTAATGGAAAAGCAGCTAGTGAGATCTGCTGTCCATCCATCCATCCATCCATTTTCTTGCACCCTTGTCCCTTAGTGGGGTCGGGAAGATCTGCTGTCGGAGTTGCTTACTTGGCGTAGGCTTTCTCCAGCAAGGCGCTCCAGAACTCGTCGTTGGAGGCAGAGTGAAGCATGATGAGCCGGTTTCTCACCGACGGCAGCCGGTCGTCCACCACCACGTCCAGCCATTTGTTATGTTGCCAGAACTTATAAGACAGAAAACATCACAAAATAATTCAGTCTGGTCTCCCTTCATTGTAAAAACACTGTAAATATACATATGTATAAAATAATTATTTTCCCTGTGGGCTCTACCCATCCAAACGCTTAGAGCAGATAAATGTGTAGTGGTGCCATAGATTTCTCCAGCTGGACAAAAACAAAACTTAAGCTGTTATCTTTCACGATGAAGTCAGGGCACAGCTCCAGTTATTACAGTTAGAACAGGGGTGTTAAAAGGGGGGCGCAGGGGCCACTTATGGTCCTTGGACTGATTTTGTGCGGCCCCAACTACAACTCAAAAATTCTACAAGTTTGGCCAATAGATTCAGATGGATACTTTCAATTTGTATTCAGGGTCAAAATTGTTACCAACATAATTTTCTTACACACAAAAAATGTAAAGTTCAACATAAAATATTTGTGTTTTTATAACCAAGTTTTAACAAAAGGTAAAACCAAGAGATTTTTTACTGAAAAACCAACTTTGCAACACCCAAATCAGCTTTTATTCTTTCTTAAACTTGGCTATATATAGCAAGAGTTTTGAAACAAAGTGACTCTAAATTCTGTTCTTATTACTGAAAATAAAGGTATTCATCCGAGCCCAAAGGAAGCTGAAAACTTTATTTGATTGAGAAAGTAGTGATCAGGCCCCAAATCTAGTGGTGGACTCTGACCTGAACCTTGAGACCCACATAAAGACAGTTTCAAAGTCAGCCTTTTATCACCTGAAGAATATCGAGTTCCTTGAAATCAAGACTAAAACCCCACCTACTCAGTTGTTTTTAACTACTAGTAAGTGGAACATTGATCAACATATTTGTGTATTGGCTAAATGGCTTATAGGAGGATAAATTCAAAGTTAATGCATAAATTAAACTGTATTCTCATTCACCTTTTCCCTTGAAGCTTTTGTAAAATAAAAGTATCATGGCATTTAAAACAAATCAGTCTCCCCTCTCAGGAGTCAAACAGTTGTGTACCTGGAAGTGAAAAATGCCGGCGTATCCACTGTCAAAGTCTTGATCGTGGGGAACAACTCGAGCCAGAGCTTCTTTCTTCAGAGTTAATGAGGCGATGGCTGCTAGGAGCCAACAGTCCCCTATGGCAACAAAACAATATGTACCCCAAGGATGAGCAAATGAAAAATATGGCTGTGAAGCAGGTCTTAATGGTCAACTCCATCATGGTGTACAGTATTAGGCCATTGAAGACAGGAAAAAAAGAGAAAAAAACTCAAGGATTTGGAAATGAATCTCAGAAATTTTTGAGAAAAATAAGAACATCTTGGGTTTGAAAAGTTGAACATTTGCCAGAAAACATTAAAAAAAATTATAGAAAAAAAAACATGAAAATTTCTGAGTTTAAATAGTCAAACTTTTTGGACATTTACAAATGTTCTAGTTTCAAAAGTTGAACATTTTCTACTTCTCACACTCAGAAATGTCCAAGTTTTTAGAAAATTTCTGAGATTAATAATATCAAAATTTCTTATTTTTTTTCTAGCAGATTTTTGACTTTTGGAGATCAGAAATGTGTGTTTTCTAGAAAATTTCTGTGTTTTTGGAAAAACTTTACTCATCTTTTTTTATCTGCAATGGCCCTAAGAGTCGTACAATTAAAAATTTTGGATGAAATCCGATGTTCTTGTGTGGTCGTTCATACTACAAATTAAACTCGTCCTTAAAGCGAACCCGCATGGCAGAAGAAGAACGTTGACGTCACTCACCCAGCGCATTGTTTACGGAAGTAATAAGCGATATTCACACCGCAGGTCTCGATGCCAAATCCATATTTTTTCTGAAATCAGATATTTTTTCGTTCATACTACCAATCGCAATGAGATTTATGTGTGAACGGTTATGCCCCCAAGGTGACCCGCATGCGCAGACGAAGAACGTTGACGTCACAGCAGCGCTCTGTTTACAGAAGTAATAATGGATGGAGCCGTTTATGGATTCATTTTTTAAATTGTTTAGCAATGAGAGCCGATAGTAAAATAAAAAAAATATATGAAACAGGAAGGAAGCTAATAGAAAAGAACCACAAGTACTAGTGATGGTGTTTTGCGGCGCACTGACTCTTCGAAAACAATCGGATATCCGAATCAGTGCCACACGGAAGAGGCACAGATCGGATATTTTAGGAGGGGTGAAATGATCAGATTTCGGTGAAAACGCCGGATACAAATCGCGTTTGTCTGCTGTGTGAACGTAGCCAGAGACAAATAGCAGAACCACTCACCAAGCTGTCCTTGGCAAATATCCGTCCTGTCCGCACCACCAACGATGAACTTTGGGTTTTTACATATCTCCTGTAAAAGTGACAGAAAAAAACAAGAAAGGAAACAGGTTGGTTGATTTTTAAAGGCCACACCAGGAGCGTTCCTGATAGGCGTGTTCACATTCCAAACATATCAATCAGTCTGAAATCCCAGTCAGCCACTAACAGAAAATACACACAGCACACACACACCAGGATGGCAGCTGAAGCATTTACTCAGAAAAAAACGCCCCGAGTAAAAATGTACAGCGATTGTAACAAAGTAGAGGGGCGAGTTTTTTTTCCACTAGATGAGATACAAAGGTGGGGCAAAAATGGGTTAATGGGTAAACAAAGAGGTAAAGAGAAACCTGCAAACCCTCTACTGACATTTTTACTACAGATAAGTTAAACGTGGATACTACCTGCTCCATTTACAAAAAGTTTCAGTCAGATCAGGTTTGCTAACTGAGAGTACAAACTACAGCTGAAATGATTAATCGTGATTAATCAATTACTGAAATAATCGTGAACTAATTTAGTTATCAATTAATCGTTAACTGGAGCATAGACTCAAAAAAGGCCATTTTGTGAAGGAAAAAAAACATTCAGAGCAATAATTAAGCCAAAAGTGTACAATATATATATATATATATAAATTGTTTTGCAAATGTATGCATTTTGCATTTAAAATGAAAGCATATTTGTCTAAAATTGGCATAATATCAGCTTCACCCAGTTTCAAATACACTAAAGTACTAATATGGTATTGAAATAAAATGTTTGCTTTCTTGCTTTCTTTGCTTTCTTGTTTTAAAAAATAATGTGAATTATTTAGTTTCATGTTGTATGTTTTTTTAATATTGCATAAGAAAGCTTATGTGGTTAAATGAAAAATCTGTAGAATGTGCCGATTTATTTTATCCGATTAATCAATAGATCAATCTAAAATAACTGTTAGTGGCAGGCCTAGTACAAACACACAACACATAAAAAGTTCATAACATTAAACTTTCCCTTCATTTCCTTCTTCTTCTACTTTGCTTACACTGCAAAAACACAAAATCATACCAAGTGTTTTAATCTAGTTTATAGTGCAAATATCTAAGAACTCTTTAAATATGACAAAAACTAACTTAAAAGTAACTTTTCAGCAGTACATAAGAGTCAATAATTCCTTGATGTCGATTAATTAAGAAACTACTAGCTCCATCGGCAGATTATTTCACTTATAATTAGTACTTTTTCATTAAGGATTTAGCTTCTATATCTTGCAAATTAGTTTTCTCTCATTTCAAGTGTACTAATATATTTGTGCTAGAAACTAGACCAATATTACTTTATTAACCCTTTGTGTTTTTGCACTATAGCTTTCATTTACTAATATAAAAAGTAAATATATTTCCTTTCAACAGATTTTTGCGTCCCAAACATCAACCAGCTGTGATGTCTCAAAGCCTACATACCCGCGGCCTCTTCCATTCGATCTGCACAGGAACGCTCTGGCTGAAGAAGAGCGAGGCATCAGTTGCGGGGAAGTCCGGGTCCTCAAACAGAACCCCCTTCTGGAGACACTCCTGCCTGAGCTGCTCAAACGACTTCCCGTCCCACTGAGAGCTCACCGCCTGGTTGGAGTTCCTGCCGGACAGAGTGGACTGCAGAGGCATTCTCTTCTTCAGCGCGCGGAGGAGGAAGAGGAGAAGAAGGTGTGAGGTGAGCTGCAGGTGACAGAGTGGTGGATGTAGGGAAGAGTGTTGGCTGGGTAGGACTGGTTGGTGGTCACACCCCAGGCAGACAGAAACTGGTTTGTCCTCCAGGTAGAGAGCCACTCCCTTTAAGTCAGTCTCACTGGGCTTGGCCTGCAGGAGGACACACGCGTGTTGACAAGACAACAGGAACATTCACAAAAAAATAAAGAAACCTGAATAGATATCTCGATAGATAGGAAGTGTTTTCATCGTCTTTGAACTACACTTTCCATGAAATCTATGCATGATGTAGTAAAAGTAGATCCACATGAAGTTCTATTGGAAAGTAACTTCAAAAATACAAAATATTACTGAGTAGTTTTAGTTTCTAGAGCAAATATCTTGGTACATTTGAAATAAGACAAAACTAACTTACAAGTAACTTTTCAGCAAGATATAATGGCATGTTTAAAGTAAATGATTCTCTATTATTGATGAAAAAAGTACTAGTTCCATGTGCAAATCGTTTCACTTATAACATGAAAAATCTCTTATTGGTATAAATAAATTGCCAGTGAACTTTTTTTTAATCAGCATTAAAAATATTGACTTAAAACAAGCTCCTGTATCTTGCAGAAAAGTTACTTGTAAGATAGTTTTGACTTATTTCAACTGTAGAAAGATATTTGTACTGACAAAATACACCAAAAGTACTTGGTAAGACTTAATTTTTTTTGCATTGTTGTTTTAAATGACATAATCTGCCAGTGGAGCTGATATTTATTCATCCACATTAAGGAATTATTTGCTTAACACAATCTCATATATCTTGCCGAAAAGTTACTTGTCAGTTAGTTTGTTGTATTTAGATATTTGCACCAGAAACTAGACCAAAAAAAAACTTGGTAAGATTTTGTGTTTTTGCAGTGTAAGCACTATAAATGAAAGAAACGAAAGGAAAATGTAGTTTTATTAACGTTCTATATGTTGTATGTTTGAACTAGGACTGCAAAAGACAATTCTAGTAAATGTTGTGTTTTTGCAGAAAACTAGCTTTAAATTAATCTGCAGTATAACAGGAAATCCCCATTTTAGTGAAACACATTGATATTACCAACCTCTACATAAACTCAAGCTAAAGTAAATCAAGTTGAATTGGAAACAACAAAACAAACTCCACTTCCTTCATAAAACTCAACTTCTACGTTGCCTTTAAGGCCTGAAAGATCCATATGTCATGAGATGCAATGATAATTACAGATTATCGTTTATGAATTATGTATTTCACTGTATGCAGGGTTTGTGAAAGAAATCTCAAATCAGATCTACAGGCCAGAGAGAGACTTTAAGACTTGTTAAGCAACTTCAAAGATCTGGACAAGCTGGATAGTTGACTGTGTGTGCATGCTTACGCAGTCGCTCACATTGTTCTGTCCGGCTCTGCAAGGTGTGAACCAGAATCGAGCTTCGACAAACAAGGGGAAGTGAATGTTCACCTTCATAACAGGAAACAAGCATGTGGATTTATTTATTTTTATTATTTTTTACTGCACTTAGCTGCTGCAGAAGGCAGACATACTGTAGTCTGAAGATATTCTGTCCATCCATCCATTTTCATCCATTCATTTTCTTGACACCCTTGTCCCTTAGTGGGGTCGGGAGGGTGCTGGTGCCCATCTCCAGCTAACGTTCCGGGCGAGAGGCGGGTTTCACCCTGAACAGGTCGCCAGTCTGTCGCAGGGCAACACAGAGACACACAGGACACACAACCATGCACACACACTCACACCTAGGGGCAATTTGGAGAGGCCAATTAACCTGACAGTCATGTTTTTGGACTGTGGGAGGAAACTTGAGTACCTGGAGAAAACCCACACATGCACAGGGAGAACATGCAAACTCCATGCAGAAAGACCGGGGCCGGGAATCAAACCCAGACCCCTTCTTGCTGCAAAGCAACAGCTCTACCAACTGCGACACCCATATTCTGTCCAAAGTAACTATTTACATTTTCTTGAGTAATTTTTTACTTTTACTTGAGTAATATTCTTATTAGGTATCGCTACTCTTGAGTAAAATTCTTGGATACTCTACTCATTGTGAGTAACTTCATTGAATGAAGAGCAAGTTTATAACAAAGTGAGACCTCTTGTTTCTAGACAATCTTTGTTTCTTTATTGTTATTTTCTATCTGCTGAGCTTCAAGAGACACTTATAGAAATAAAACATCCCAAACATTGTATTCAAGTAACAGTAGCACTATTTCAACATGTTTTAGTAAAGAGCAGCTGTTCAAGAAACTACTCAAGAGTAATAAATAGTGAGTAAAATTAATATTTAAGAATTACATCATCAGACGGACTAAAATATAAAGTGGAAATGTTGGTACTTTAAGGACAATAATTCATAAGTAACAAAAAATAAAATCAGGCAAAATAAATGTTTAAAAATCAGTTTTTTAAATGTTAAATTCATGAAGCTTTAACAAAAACTGCATGTGTGTTTGTGTCTGGTGACTTTTTGGTTAAAACATGTTCATTTTTCATTCAGTTGGTAGAAAATCCAGAAATTTTACTCAAGCAAAGTAGAAATACTTCATAATAAAATTTACTGAAGTAAAAGTAAGCAGTTACTACACAACTAAGCCTGTATGGATGTAGTGGGAACAGAACATGTACGGTGAACAGAGCTGCTGAAACTTACAAGTTTATTCCAACTGCAGCAATAAGCAAGTTATCAATAACGTTATTGTCCATAGAAACCCCCCCCCCAACATTTTTCCCCTTTTACTGGTGCTATGCATCCAGATTCCTATGGAACAGAGTGAAAAATGCTCAGGAACGGCCAAGTATTTACACTTCATCTACAGTATAAAGAATATATCAACAATCAGGTTTCAGAAACAGAAAATCCTTTTTTTTTTGTTGCCGATTGTTTTGGTGCTTTCTTACGATACCATGAAAAACTATGACGGAGTATTAGGGCCACGCTTAGAAAGCAGAATTAAATTATGAGAAGTTTAAATAAAACGAGATTAAATAAAATTTAAAACACAGGACGTTGTAGTATTACAAGAATAAAGTTGAAATATTACCACAATAAAGTCATAGTACTGAGAATAAAGTCGACTCTTTTCTATAAATATTAGTTTTTAGACTTGAAGTAAGTTGGGATTATTCTTGAAATGAGTTTTTATTTTCACATTTTTACAACTTTGTTCTCAAAATATGACTGTTTATATTGTGTTAAGATTCATTATAACTTTTTCACAGGATTCTTATTGTAGAACTTTTTTCTCGTAGTTTATTTTTGTAACATGACTTTTTTCATATTATTACAACTTTATTCTTAAAATATGACTGTTTTTATTCTCATTATTCCTGCTTTAATCTGGTCATTTTATTTTACTTATGGCCCTCCTGCTCCATGGTAAAAACCATGGCGTCTGCAGAAGACGCCAACATTTCGGTAACTATGCTTCCACGATGTTCCACATCAACATGAATGAAACTGTGGAAGTGAAATCGGAGCGGAGTCGTTTGTTGCTACGGCTCGGTTTTCTCCAGCGCCGTTCCTGTGACCAGCAGCAGGTTGCAGGCCATGAACTGGACGTTCAGGACGTTGCTGGTGTTTCCCACGTACTGACCCACCAGCTCGCCGGACGAGCCGTCGGCGGCCGGCGCCCCGCCGTGCGCGCTGCGGATGTCCCAGACGCGGACGGAGTTGTCTATGGAGGAGGACGCCACCAGGCTGCTGTCCGGGCTGAAGGACAGGCTGGTGATGCTGTCCGCGTGGCCGCGCAGCTCTTTGAACAGCGTCCCCGCCGCCAGGTCCCACAGCTTCACCCGCTGGTCCTCGCCGGCCGACGCCAGGTACTTCCCGTTCGGCGAGAAGGCGAGCGCCAGCACGGCGCCGCGGTGGCCCGTGAAGAGCCGCACCGACTGGCCCTGCTGGGTGCTCCACAGCCGCACCGTTTTGTCCGCGGAGCCGGTGGCCACGTAGTTGGAATTGGGGTGGAATTTGACGCAGTCGACGTCGGACAGGTGGCCGACATAGAGCCGTAGCGGGTAGGAGCGCGAGAAGGTCCAGAGGCGGGCGGTGCGGTCATGGGAGCCACTGGCGAAGTAGAGGCTGCAGGGGCTGACGTCCAGGTCCCACACTGGGTAGCTGTGGCCCTGGTACAGCACTGTGTTGGTGAAGCTGCCCAGGTCCCAGTAGCGGATGGTCGAGTCCTCGGAGCAGGACAGCAGGCCGGAGCTGTCGGTCAGGAAGGCGGTGCGATAGACGGGACCGCTGTGGCCGCGCAGCATCTTCACCTCGCTGCCGCAGCCGTCCTCCTCGTCCACCTGGAGGACGACAAAAAATATCAGTACACGTCTGGAAATACACGCAAATACAACGACGTATTAGAGCCATTACGAACATGTTTACATGTATATATATATATATATATATATATATATATATATATGTGAAAAGGAGTAAATGTCTGCCAAAAAAAGACAGACATTTTTAGATTAATCTCAGAAATTTTTAAGAAAAATCTTGGAAATTTCTGAGTTTGAAATGTCGACAATTTTTGAGAAAAAAACATCCAAATTTTGAGGATAATCTCAAACTTTTGAATTTCAAAGTTAAAAATTTGCCAGAAAAAAACTCAAAAATAGAGATTAATCTGATAAATTTTCTAAAGCAAAACAAAAAACAAAAAAAACTGAGAAATTTGTTTAGTTTCAAAAGTTTAAAATTTGCAAGAAAAAACTCTGAAATTTTGAGTTTGATCTTAGAAATGTTCATGAAAAAAATCAGGACATTTCTGAACTCCAAAAATCAAAATATGTGAGAAAGA
This sequence comes from Poecilia reticulata, assembly GCF_904066995.2. Lineage (NCBI taxonomy): Eukaryota > Metazoa > Chordata > Actinopteri > Cyprinodontiformes > Poeciliidae > Poecilia > Poecilia reticulata. The sequence goes on along the minus strand of NC_088830.1, from coordinate 27,936,253 downwards.
TTTTCTAGAAAATTTCAGAAAAGTCTGAATGTGAAAAATTTGTGTCTTAATTTTTGTCTTACTTGGGATTAATTTCCTGGAAAAAGGGTTTTGAGTTTATTTCAGTTAATGAAAATGTTCTGTCATTTCAGTTTTAGTTGACTATCGTAATGTTGATCTGAACTCTTAAAGTAAAGACGACTAGTTTTGTCGGCTCACCTCCTCCTCTTGCACGTCGCACGCCAGGTGGATGTACGACACGTCGGCCTGGTGCGGTTTGGCCTTCAGCTTCCTGGCCCGGAGGCTCCACAGCTTCACGGCGGAGCTGTCGAACCCGGCCGCCAGCAGCCGGCTGTCCGGCGAAACCTCTGCCGCGTTCAGCATCTGCTCCGTGTGGTGGAAGGCGTAGAAGCAGATGGTGGTGAGCGACGGCGGGCCTTCGCGGACTTTCTTGATGCAGTCCTGCAGCGCCAGAAGCGCCACCTCGTTCTGCGGGATCCCGGCGGGAACCTCCACCGCCTCGGCGCCGCCCTCGCCTCCGCCCGCCCAGGAGCCGGCGTTGGCGGCCGCCATGGAGCCTGCGGCGGCTCCGTACAGCTGGTACTCGGTTCGCCTGGAAGCGGTGACCTCCACTTGCAGGTGTGTGCTGAGCGCCCTGCAGATGGCGCTGTTGTCGTCGCTCTGGAGGTAGCGCAGCAGGTAGCTGTGAGCCGGCTCCGTCAGGTGAACCACATACTTATGCTCCAGGAAAGACCTCAGCTTGGGATAGGCGGCGACGTCCTGCGCCGTGACGACGTGGCGGAGCTGCTCCACCACCGACCGCTGCTCCCCGTCGTGAAGAAAGGCGTCGTGAAAACGGACGTAGAAGCTGTCTACTGCCCCCTTCAGGCCGCAGTGCACCATGTCAAGGTGGAGATAAACGAAGAGCGGGTAGAGGAGGCTGCTGACCTCCTGGGCATATGAGATTTCTGTTTCTGTTAGTGGAAAAATGGGAAATAATCTCAACATTCAGGATCAAAAAAGGCCTTAAAAATTCCCATTTAGAGCTGCAACTAACGAATATTTAAGTAAACAATTATTTTATACGGGGTTGTTTGTTTGACACCAAATTTGTTAGATTTTTTTTTAAGTCAGCAGGTGGGGTGTGGTTGTTTTACTAACCTCTTTTCACTGTCACAAAAGTCTAAATCTAAATTCTATGGAGGTAGATATGTGCCAATATCCTCCTTCACCAGCTCTGTTTACGCCAGAGCTGCTTCTTCTACTGGGTTGAACAGGCATATGAACATTGCTGCCATCTAGTGTCTAAAGGCTGGTTTTGCAGCCAAGCAAGAATAGAGACTATTTGAGAAGTACTGATGTAGAGGATGTTACATGCAGTCAAAGTGTAGGTGTGATACCTGAGAGAAAGCAGCGGAGCCTGGAGAACTGGACCTCATACTGCTGCGGGTCGGGCTGGCAGGGAGCAGCAGAGACGATGTTGGCGTAGCCCGACTCCGTCTGCACTGCTCACAGCGAGGAGGAGAAGAAGAGAAGGAGGAAATCACTTTAGTTACATCATGATGATTGTATTTTAAATAACGGCCAAAGAAAGAATGAGCTCACCAGTCAGACCAGCAGCCAGCTCTTCTGTGGACTGGAAGAGTTTGGCTCCTTTCAGGGAGCTGTCAGTATCCACATACTGTCTCCTCTTCAGGTACTGAGCCACAGCGTACTGGATCTGCTCGGCCCGGACCCGTTTCATGACCTGACAGGAACGAAAAACATCAACGCTCAGGCCTCCAAATCTGAGCAGGGAATCCATCCTTCTTTGCTACTAATTTATGAGGAGTGCGACCTAAAACCAGCTGGAATGACTGAGTATTGAAGGGCGGTATGGATTAAAAATAAACTATTTTTCAAGCCAGATCCCATTTTAAACCTTTTTTTTTCCTAAAGAAAAAGAAACTACAAATGACAGGAAATATTTTCAAAAAGTGGATTTTATTTCAATCATTCCTTCTCTGAGTCGTACGATGAAGAATTATGGCCGAGCTAGGAGAATTTTTGTTCAATTACAACAATATAATCATAACATTACCAGTAGAGACACAATTTTACCAGAATAACATCTTAAAATTATGAGAAAAAACAATTGTTTTATAGAAAAAAAGCGTTGACAATTATTTTTATCTGTTATGATGGAGTTCTCCTAAAATTACAACTTTATTCTTCTAATATTAAGACTTTATTCTCATTATTTCAGCTTTGTCATGTGACATTATTAAAATTTTATTATGTCTGTATTCTTTTAACTTTATGACTATTTTTGTGAAAAAAAAAATCTTAGCCTAGCCTTTATATTTCGTAAAGTAAAACTAATTTTATAGAATCCACATTTTCCAAAAATTAAATCTTCAAAAAACAAAAAAATTTGAATAATCAATAAGATTGAAAACAAGTTTGAAAAAGCACTGTATCTCATGAAATAAAAACATTTAAAAATGGCCCAAAGAGATCATATAAAGCTGTGTTTCATGGTTGGAAAGCGTAAATGTCTGCTGGGCTCTGCATAGTTGGAAACAGGAGATTTACATTTATTACTGAAGGAATTTGTAATAAAAACAAACATGTAGCATAAAAATCTTTGAAAAAATAAATCAGTGAAGGAGACTGGCAGGATGAGGAACGTTTACTGTACACAAGACATCTGAGACGGTGATATGTTTCACCTTTCTTATGGTGGAGGCATGACCTCTGACCTTAACTGAAGCAAGTGTGGGCATGTTGTGGGATTTTTTGGCTTCAGACTATTCAGTGTTTTCCCCATTTGTGGATAGAGTCTCTGAGAAATGACTTTGTAACTCTTTGCACACTGATGTAATTTGTTCCTGAATGTTTAGCTTTAGATTATCTTTTAGACTTACTTCACTTTGGTAGGAAAGTCCTATTTATGAAAGCCTTATTATAAAACTTTTGTGTTTTTGCATTTTTATTGGAAGAATTTGACAAGATGAAAGTGTGTTTTGTCTGATAAAGCATGTCTTAAACGAAAAAACTGCTTTCACTTTTAAATTTAAGTCACATTTTTAGTTTTCCTAAAAAACTCCTCCAATTTAGAAACTAGAATACTTAAACTACTCAAACCGGGACTAAAATATTCCACACTGATGGCAAAATACTTAAAACCCAGTTTGTGATGTGCAAAACCGTTATTTTGCCTTTTATTTTACTTTGAAAAATCAAAAAGTCGTGATGCTTCTGCGACGCAACGCTGTCAGATCGTTTGATGGAGCTAACCGGCTAATTTAGCTCCGTTAGCAGCGGAGCTAACGGTAAAGGCTTTTCATGGGAATATGTTTCATTCTGAGTCATTGCAGGCTGCAAAACATTTACTCACTGCATTTTGTCGTGTTATCCTCAGCCGTCAGATCATATAAGTAAGGCGGTCTAGTTTAATCCAGACTCTAACTGAACGAATATTTCTATCTTTCATTGCCGCGCCATCATGGATTATCTTCTTTTAAACTGGCTGACTGTTAACGAACTGGTGTAATGGCGCATTACTGCCACCTATAGTCTGGACTGTAAAACAGCGCATTATATCCAAAATGTTTATAAACGGGACATATATTCTACTTTTCAGCACTTTTCAGTTGCTGCAAATTCTTATTGAATGAATTATTATAAATTAGTTTTTAAACAAACTTTTAAATAGAAATAAACACTTGACACACTGTGTCTGACTTCCAGCTGTACTTTTTAATTTAATTACTCAGTTAATTTTTCGATTATATTTGAAACGTGTAATGACGCAAATAGCAGGAATTTAACCATACACGGATTATTTTTAATGATATTCTAATTTGTTGAGATGACTACATTCTCTGTTGCGAGAAATCAACTCTCTCCACGGCCACTAGAGGGCTCTCTGATGATGATTTGAGTTCTGTTCTGGTCACGTCGTTGCTGAGTGATGACGTTCAAACATCGCGACTGAACCGCGCGTTGTTTGGAGAGTGCTGTGTTGAGTAGCAGTTAAATTGAACATTTCCACCGTTTGATGTGGATTTATTCGGTTTGCTGTTTTGTGTATTGATAATCGGAGCTATTTATAGACTATTGAACAGTTCGGAGTCCAGGCGCAGGCATGTTTAGCCCCCGCACCGCCCCGGGCTCCGGCCGCAGGCAGCAGAGCAGAGCTACCGGGAGAAAGAGCGTCTCTGGGTCGGGTGGTGGGCTTATGTTTTCCCCGCGCAGGACGCCTATGACGGCGAGGTGAGTGGACGCACTCTGAACACAGGCTTTGTTGTAGTTTTATATTTCCACTTTAAAGTAAAAAAAACACATTTGTATGTCCTTGTTGCCAACGGAACTCTAGTAAACAAAAAGCACATGCAATCATATAGAGTTGCCTGCTTTTAAAACACTATAAAAGCCTATTTTTTGCTGGAATTTTGGCATTTATGCATAATAAAGTTTACCGTATAAAATCATTGGCTTTTGCAGACATTCTAGAATATTAATGCAGAGGACTAACAAGTAGGCCGTTCACGATAAAAAAAAATTTCTAGATGATAAATTGTTCCAGACGTTATTGCGATACATGATAATATTGTTGTTTTTTGACCATTTTCAAGTAATATAATAGTAATGATGTAATAATGCAAGAACACATTCCCAAAGGTCAATAAACGTTAAATTCAAATGAACATTTAACTCTGGAACTGGAAGGCAATTTAAATTGTCCTTAAAAAATGAGCCAGTTGAGACCAAAACACCAGACTGAAGACTTTTGTCACCCAGTTTTTGGTAGAAAGAGAGTAAAGTGAAAAACAACAAATCATTCAAATGGAAATTATTGAGTTAGTTTTGATTTATCATATTATAAATTGAGTTATTGCTTATTGCTACAGGTCTACTAATAATAAATCTCTAAAAAATGATCTGGTGGATCTTGTTTATGAAATTGGTTAACTTTGTGCAGCTACGTTGAAATGTGTTAACATCTGCTGATCGTGTTAAATTAAATACTTGTGAACTCTCACCAAAAGAACCTGTTTGGGCTACACACACAAAGTTGTTTCCCATGTTTTGGATCCCTTATCCTTGGTATAAAACCAATGTGTAGACTCTGCCTGTAGAGCTTTTCATTCGGAACTTCTTCATTATTGACTGTCTTACAAGCTCTCTGTATTGTGCACAGTATACAAATAAACCTGATTGAGTGATTTCATCTAACAGTGCTTGGAAATACATTTTTTCCACAACAAGAGCAAAGGAATATGCAAGAGATCTCAAACTTTGGCGCTGCATTTTAGTTAAAAATGGCGGTCCAGCTCAGTCAACACTTTTCCTTCTGTCCTCTGCCAATCGTTAAAATTAAAATTTTATCAGAAACTAACACTTTATGTTATTATTTTGCTGATTATGCTAAAAATCCAGTCCTGATGTGTGTGATCTCTCCTCGTCAGGTCGACGCCCACTCGAGTGCAGAACCACACCGTCACTGAGACGGTTTACTACGACGTTCAGACGTTTGGTTCATCGCTGCCTGTCAAAGTGATGGAGGCTCTCACCATGGCTGAAGGTGAGAAAAGCGTCATCTCTGATTGGAGGGAAAGAAACAGGAATGCTCTACCTATAGTTAAAGCCAGAAGTTTAAATACACCCTGTTTTTTTTCTCACCGTCTGTAATGAAATCAGACCAAACTTTTCTTTTTTTTATGTCGGATAGAATTAATAAAATTATCTGTATTTGTTAAATGTCACAATAATGCCAGAATATGTCAGATATTTCTGCATTAACATTTCTAAATGTTTATTAGAGATATTTAAGATTAATTGCTAATTACTTTAGAATGTCACTTGGCGATTTCTACTTTGAACTATTCTTAATTTTGCTCTCAGAAATGTTTTTAAGTTTTGTATTAATTCACCAAATAAATCTAAAAAACATTGTTGCATTTACATGCTGAAATAAATACGCATTTTCAGTTTGGGGTGTTAATAAACAGGGGAAATATTAAAGTTTTATTTTTCTCCATGCTTGATCTGCACCACTATTGTTTTCTAAGTTGTTTCTGGTCCTTCTAGCTGATGACTCGATCTCAGTAAAGGTGAACGAGAGTGGCTGGGCCTGGATGGTTTGTGGAGAGAGACTAATAATCTGGAAGATCTGCCAGACCGCTGTAGCTAAGGTACGATAAACCAGATCAGTAGAGCGGGGCGATAAATCAATTTTATTGATAATTTGTATTTTTGGTTCTTGGAAGATTTAATTTTTGGAAAATTTAGATTTTTTTTCCCTGTGTTACAGTTTGTATTTATTTGAACTTTGAATTCAGTGCAATAATATATCTTAAGAATGTATATCTTAAGACCTGATATCTTAAGATATATATTCTTTTGTTTATGAGAATATTAGAAGAATAAAGCAGTAATTTAATGATAACTCCTGCATGAAAAATAACAAAAAATTAAATTGATGAATGTTGAGCATCTTGTGAAGTTATACTTTATAGAAATACTTAATATTTTAACACATTAGCATCAAATTATTATTAGTGGCAGAACTTTCAAACTAGTGCAAACAACTGTAAAAAAAAGATCTACACAAACTGAGCTGCTAATGCGATAAATCTTTTCTCTCAGTAAGACAAGATTTTTTTTTTCCTTTTTTTTTTTTTTTTTTTTGTAATTTTGAGACAGTTTTTTTACTTGTAAAGTTGCATCTTTATTCTGCACATTTTTTGATTATAATCTTCTAGCCTGGCTCTACTACTCCACTGTAGTGGTTGAAATAAAGTCCTTTAAAAATATTTTCTTTTTTTTAGAAAAGTAGCTAGGAAGTTTTTTTTTAAATAAAATTGGATCTTGCATTGAAAATGTTTTTTTTGTAATTTTGTATTCAGAAGCAAAAGCTAGCAAAAAAAGATAAAAATCAGAACGTGGATGAAAGAATCTGAGCTTTTATTTTGAAGCCATTTCATCCAGCCCTAAAAATCTGCATAAAATATGATCTGTTGAAAATGAATGATTTATAAGTAGTTTCTGATGTACAATAAATTAAGACTTATTTTAGTTTGAATGCGAATGAAACGTGTGTTTTGCTGCAGCTGTCTGTTTGCAAAGAGCTGCAGCTGCCCAGCAGTGAGTTCACCTACACGGCCGACCTGGTAGCTCTGACGTCGGCCGCTCCTCTCAGGACGGCCACCGTTCAGTCCGTCTCCGTCCTCGCCGTGGCTGCAGAAGGAACGGCTCACTTCTGGCCGAGTCTGGCACACGAGGGGACCTACACAGAGTCGGACATGAACCTGGGAGATCTCTGCAACTTCGTTGTTGCACTCAGAGTTAGTAAAAATCAGAAAGAGTTTGACATTTTTTGTTTTTAGCTTGACAGAAATCTTGTTTTTAACCCTTGTGATGGTTTCTATCCTCCTGCTGCTGTTTTATATTTTTCTTCTTTTCTCTGTAAGGGTGGAAGCTTCGTTTTATCGTCTGTGAAGAATCAGCTGGTGAGAGCGAGCGCGGATTCTTCAGGGAAGCTGCAGTACCGAGCCCTGCAGCAGGGTCAGGGGGTTCTGTCCGGGATCGGGCGCCGTGTGTCCAGCCTGTTCGGCATCCTCTCCCCTCCAGCTAGCGACGAGGTGAGTTATACTCTCCTAACAGTTTACAATTCCAGCTCGATGGAGAACAAGATATTTTACACCCAATAAAAAGCATTAGATGAGCTGAATTATTTGGGTTTTAGACATTTTTGATGTCCCAGATTATTCTAAACTTTTTTATTATTGTTTTCATTTTTTTAATTTAATAATGTGTACAAACCTCGACATATAAAAGAAAGGTAGCAAGATAAATTAATAGGATGAACGACGACGTAGGCCTGTAAGTAATAAATCAATTAAATTAAAACAAACTCAATCATTTCTATTTGTATGATTTATTGTTTTTCTCTTTCTACCACAACCTGGATGATAAAAATCTTCAATCTGGTGTTTTGGTCTCAACTAGACATTTTGTTGAAGATCAGTTTTAAATAATTCATTTTATTTGTTGTTTCTGTTGTTTTATTTATTTTGGATATTTAAAATGTCTTCTAGTTTCAGTATTAAATGTTCATTAGAATTTAAAGTTTATAGATCCTCGAGGAAATCTTATTATGCCATTAACATTATATCACTTGAAAACGATCTCATAACAACAATCACAATAACAATATCACAATAACGTCTGGGAAAATGTATCGTCCAGCAAAATTTGTTATAGTGACAGGCCTACACACACATACACACACGCACGCACGCACACACAGACAGACACACACGCACGCACACAGACACACACACACACACAAAAAAAAAAAACAGATTTCAGAAAAAAGTCTGAATTGAGCATCAATACCTGCTGTGTTAACGAAGCCTAAAGTGAAATTTCAAAAAGTATAGTTTCAAAATGTTGTTGCAAATGCAAACAACCGCTCTGGGTCTGGAAAAACCTTGAAAACTCCCATAAACATGTCCAGCATCAGTAGTCGACCTGATCATCCTCTAAATGTCTCTGCAGCTCCACAGCGTCCTGTGGGTGGAGAGAACCAGCTGCTTGTACTCGCTGACCAGTTCCACTGTGAGCAAATGGGAAGTGGACGACAGCACAGAACACCAGATCTTCAGCTGGGACACCAGGAAAGCTCTGACTGAGAGCATCGTGGATTCGATCTGGGTCAGTAAGAAGGCAACATGTGTGACAGTGAGATGACTGAAAGCAGATTCAAACTACTGCTGGGGTCAGCAATCCAACTGGGACCGTAGAAACTACGGCTGTCTTTTGTATTCTTTTCTGAAAGTAAAGACAATAAATATATTTTAAAAAGTGGCTTTAATTTCAGTCAACCCTTCTGTGAGTTGTATTACAGCTCACAATTTAGAAAACCAGAAACAATCATTACATTTTGACGAGTTTCAAATATGTTGGTCAGTGTTTCATTTGTTATGGTTCAGAATAGGAACTCAGTGTTTCAGCTGTTTTTCAGTTTTCTGAAAGTTTGTTCCAGATTTGTGGTCCATAGAAGCTGAATAAAGATGCAGTTTTACCAGAAGAACGTCTTAAAATTAAGAGAAAAGCTGTTTTAAAGAAAAATTGTAGATTTTTCAAGATCTGACATGACCAGATCAGTTTTTTTGTTTTTTTTTATTTATATTTTTTCAAAATGGACTCAGTTGTTGCTCAATAATTTCAAAGTCCTGCTACCGATAATATGTGATGCAGAGGTGTCAAACGATTAAGTATTTCTTTATCTTAGTTTAACTTCAGAAGATTCATGGTTATTTTCCATGTCCAGAGTTCTTGTAATATTTCTTCTTCATTCTTCTTTTATGAATGTATTCTCATCATTTCAACAAATAAAATCCTATCCTAGCCCTAATATTCAAAGTCTAAATCAATAGAAACTGTAAAACAAGATGGCGGCTGACATCACTCTGAAATATGGAAACTCAAAGACTGAACTGGTGAAAAATAATCTAAAATTTCTAAAAATTAAATCTTCAAAAGCCAAAAATTTGATTAATAATATTGTTTTATTGCCCAGCCCTACTCAAAACTAAGGCTGTACTAAAACTGCTGAATACTTCTGTTTATATTATAGGAATCTTCATGATTAAAGCAAACATTGATTTTCCAGAAAATGTGACTGAACTTTTTCCTCCAGGGGTCAGAGAGCAACTATGAGGAGCTGAAGGAGGGAGCGAACGTCACATACCTGGATATGAAGTCGAGCCAGTGAGTGGTTTCGTCTTTCTGTCTGAAAGGGAATGAAAAACGTCGGACTGATGATGAGAAATCATTTCAGTCCAACTTTATTGTGATTTATGCTGATTAAACTGCAGCTAAAGAACAAAACCAGAGCAGTACACACTGACACAATCAGGTCGTTGTACCTTAATGCAAGAGTTTCTTGCAAACTAGATGATAAGAGAGGAAATATTAAGGGAAAGGATAAATGAGTGTTAACCTGGTTATTATAAAGACAAGAAAGCCTGTTGTGTGATTCAGAAATTCAACATTAACATGTTTCTTAGAGCATTAATGTCTATGTTATCTATTCTGTGAATACTGAATTTAATCAATTTTAAAAGCAGATTTTTTTGTAAATATAATTTCCAAGCTTCTGCAATTCAGCTCCTTCAGACTAGCCAGCAGCAATTAGCAAACACCTTTTGGAGCTGAGCATCAGCTAAGCTCACTGTACGAGCTGCTTCTCATTGAAACAGATAAAAATGTTGTTAAAGGGTTAATAGAGGAGCCATGTTGTGATGCCTTCCTGTAGTTTCTGAAAGCATATTGTGTTTTCTGTGACTTTCTTATTGTTTTGGCCGACTGTTGATGCTCTTAAGCACTAGACCCCCCGTTGCACCTTGTAAATCAATTAACTGATAATTTGATCTCCATGCCCACCGTATGATGTCTAAATCCCAGACTCTGTTGTGCGTGCCTCCAGACTCGGCCTGGTGGTTTTGGCTGCAGCCTGGCATCCATCAGATTCGCCCTGCCTGGCTTATTTCTGCCTGGTCACCCTGCAGGAGACCGGAGACACAATCTCTGACCACTTCACCGTGGAAGTGACCAAGTACAGCTGTCCATTCCAGGTCAGTGCCCATCCTGCTCCGGCACGCTTCAAAAACTTAGTTTTTACATTCTGGAAAATCAGTATAAAATGATAATCTTCCACTCTGATGTCAATATTCTGAGACTTTTATAGTAATAAAACAGAAAAGCCAGAAAATAGATGGTAAACATTACAAGCAGATACAAATGTATCATAGAATATCTAAAAATACACATTTATCAACCTTATTCACTTTTAAAGCACCAAATTTCATTCTTGTGCAAATATCTTATTACATTTAATGAATAATACAAATAACACAAGACAAAACTAACTTACAAGTATCTTTTCATCAAGACATGAGCTTGTTTTAAGTAAAATAAATCCTTAATATTTGTGATAAAGTACTAGTTCAACTTTCAAATAAATTTACTTATAACAATACAATTTCCCCATGTTATAAGTGAAATAATCTATCAATACAACAGATAATTTTTCATCAATATTAAATAATTATTTACTTAAAACAAGCTTCTATATCTTGCTGATAAGTTTTATTATACGTATTTGAATGTGTATTTGACACTTTGTTAAAATAGTATTTATGTATTCTAAACGGTACATGTTATTTTACTTTACCCATTTATGTATAAATTTATCTAACTTTTGCTTTTTACTTTATTTATTCTACTTTGTAGATTGCAAGACCTTGACACCAATATTGTCAATGTCTGGTTATTTTTTATTTTTATTGTGGCATTGTGATATTTGTCACTGTGTTAAAAGACCCTCTACGTAATGTTATTTGAAATAAAGACAGTTGGTGGAATCAGCTAACTCACTCTTTGGTTACCTAGCAACGAGTAACTTGCTCACTCTTTGGTTACCTAGCAACGAGTAACTGGAGCAGCAGAAGTTTCAGGTTTGGCCACTGTGACTCATAACTGCCTAAAAAAATAAAAAATAAAAAATGGTGTGGAGTGAAAACTGTGGATAAAACAGGAAAGATTACACCACCAGTTTAGCAATTTTCAGGTATTTAAAACAAAATGCTTATTAGTAATTATCTAAAGACTTATATGAAATGCTTGTATTGTGATTCGTTTCTCAGCCTTATTGCCCAGCCTGGGTTTTATATGCTCTTTATAACAGGGTAAAACACATTTTGAAATAATAGTTTACGTTTAAAGGCTTTCCGTTTATTCTTGACTCCATTCTTGGTTCCATCAGAGCGAGGACGAGCTGCAGGCCACACGCTTTGTGCTGCCCGATCCACCTGGTACCACCGCCATCCTGTACAACAAGGAGATGGTGTCGGCCTGCTCAACGGGCACCAGCAGGGCGGCGCTACCAGATGAGAAAATTAGCTTCAGTTCACCAGGTGACTCATTTCTTTACCCTCTTATATAAACTTATTTTTTTTTAAAATCATCAAACTGAAAAATTTTACATTCTAGAAGGAAAAAATATTGATGATATTTTTGCTTTGTTTTGGGTTTTATGACATTATTACAAGAGAGACTAATGAGAGCTTATTGAAATATAAAATTATCTACTCTTGTCTATTCTGCAGATTATTATATAAAATATTTATTTTTAACATTTCTTTGTATTTATCAGTCCCATTAGCATACAGACAGAAGTACAGATGTAAATGTTCAGATAAAGCGAAATTGTTAAAAACATACTTGTTTTGATCAGGATTTGACTTTGTGTTGTTTCTCACCTCCAACAAGGTAACATAAAATAGACTTACAGGGGAACTGTTATGGAAAATTCACATTTAGCATGTTTTTGTTTTTCTATTTGGGTTTTTGTTGCTTCTAAAAAGTGCTTTAAAAAACGCACCCAGACATTTTCTAGAAATATGTTAACGTTTTTCGTGGAAAATGAGCCATTTGAAAAAACTCATTATTAAGTCACATTCAACATGCACTGCACCGTTACCTAGCAACCTCAGCCAAGCCAAGCCCGTTGCCCAGCAACCTAAGCTGAGCTCCAGCTCATTTTGGTCCAGCTCATTTGGTCAGCTGGTTTTAGCGCTGTCTGAGCTGTACAATGGCTACTGGAAAAGACACGTGATATGACTAGTGTAGGGAAAGGCTTCACTGTGGGTTTTAAGTGTAAGCAATCAAATGTGTGTGTCTGTTCAGGTGATGGCATACGTGGAGGAGGCTGCTGCTCCAACCTGCCGGTGTTTTTCTCCCAGAACAGTGGACTGGTAGCTGTGGTGGCCAGAGAGAGCGCCTCCATCCTGCCAGAGACCATGGAGGACTCGCTGTGCTCCTCGCTGGCTGCAGCGCCCGAGGTAAAATGACCAAAACCCAGTCAGATGATCGATACCTCTAAAGGTTTACACCAAGGAAGGACGCGTCTAATTCACTGCAGCATGCTACTGAAATACAACTTTATTCTTCTGGATGTTTTGTACTTGGTTTAAAGCTGGAGTGTGTAACTATGTAACTTTTATAAAAAATACTTTTTTACTAGTTTAAAACTACCACCATGACATGATAGCATAACATAACTACCACAACAACAAAATTTGCTGGACGATAAACGATAATATTGTTGTTTTGAGACCATATTCAAGTAATATGATTGATTGATTGATTGATTGATTGATATATATAATGGTAATAATGGAAGGACACATTGTCAAAGATCAATAAACTTTAAATTCTAATAAACATTTAACAGTGGGACTGGAAGACATTTTAAATATCCAAAATAAACAAAACGACAGAAACAACAAATAACATGACTTGAGTAGTATCTGTAAACAAAATTGTCCTTCAAAATAAGCAGCTAGTTGAGATCAAAGCACCAGACTGAATACTTTTATTATATAGTTTTTGGTAGAAAACTACATAATTATTTCCGAGTTGGTTTTAATTTAATCGTTTGATTAATTGATTTCTTTCTTATTATGGCAAGACTGAACATGAAATAAATAATCTGTGAAAATATTTATCTCCTCCACCTCTTCCCTGTCTTAGTTTAGGTCAGCTGGAATTACCAAAATTATTTCTACTTGCTAAAATTCACAATAATGAAAGAAATAATAATTACGATTTATTTATGCACAAATTTCTTCTGATTCTGTGAGCCTCCAAACAAACCCTCTAACTTACCGTTTGAGATGTGAAGCACTGATTAGAAGCAGGGAAACCTGTAGTCAAGAATTTGTATTGAATCATTTCATCACTTTCTTGATATTTTTTGTTTTTCCAGATTTCTGCCATGGAAACACCAACCAGATCAGAGCCCATTGCTCAGGAGGACAAAACCAAACTGCTGAAGGCGGCTTTCCTCCAGTTCTGCCGGTATGTCGCTACAAAACAACCATTTCTTACCTTTTCATGCATCTTGTATAGGCTGACAAAATGAAACTTCACTTGTGACAAATTAGTTCTCGCAATATTGTGACATTTAGCAAATAAGAAATAATTTTGAGCATTTTAACAGTGAGGAAAAAGGTGAACTTTTCTTTATTTTGTGCATGTCAACTTCTGGTTGTAACAGTTGAATAACTGGAAATTTTTTATCCAATTAATTGAATTTTGAAAAATGATACATTCTGAATATTTTTCATTTAAACATGGAAGTTTATTTTATACAAATATTTTAAATTGACGCAGCCCTAGTTGGTATTCTCCAGCTAATTTCTTTAGTTTTTGGTTTTCACTGCAGTAATCAACATCAACATGGTCCTGCTTTAAAATAAAAAAAAACTATAGTTATAATAGAACAATAGTTTGATTCCTGTGTTTTTGTTGTTGCTCAGTAACGACCTGGTTGGCGCTCAGACGGTCACAGACGACCTGTTTCCTGCCGACGCTGATGGAGAGGAAGGAGCTGAGCTGGACGGCGTTGTGGTTCAGATCAACCTGGAACTGGTGGACGATTACCCGGCGTCAGACCCTCGCTGGGCCGAGTCTGTCCTCGGCGGTGAGGCGTGCTTTACATCTTAAAAACTTCATATGGTCCCAATTATTAAACAAGCGCTACACATTACATTTAGTGAAACATCATCAAAAAAATTCATTCATAAACTACATCAAATATGTTGATCAGTGTTGCATGTACTGCTAATCAAAGGCAGCTCTAATCAGCTGGGTTTTTAGCCTTGATTTAAAGATACTCAGTGTTTCAGCAGTTTTGCAGTTTTCTGGAAGTTTGTTCCAGATTAGAGGAGGATAAAAAATGAGTTGTGCTTCTCCATGTGTGGTTCTGATTCTGGGGAATCAAAACTTTTGTCGATATTTTGTTAATGTCAGAAACATACAATTTCTAAATTGCAGTGTTTCCATCAAATAAGAAACACAATAAAAATCACACGTGAATTAGTTTGTTTGTGCAATAAATCATTAAGAAACATCCAGTGCCATCATCCTCCAACTACTTCCTGTCGTCTTTTTTGTCATTTCCTCCAGTAGTAACTTTCAGCTGATTATCACGACTCGTGTGATACAAAAAATTGTTTCTATTGCAGTTTTGTGAAATACAGTAATTTCAATACAGCCACAAAAAAAAAAAAAACACTAAAACTTTTTATCCAAAGTTTTTCTCAAAATTGCTGCATTTCCATGAAGTCGATTATATGGTCAATGGAAACATAGATGGAGTAGACCAGAACCAGAAGACCCGAATAGTCAGGAAGGTTTTTAATGCATTTATAAACTAATAAAAGCTTTTTGTTTTAGCAGCAGCGTTCTGGATCAGCTGCAACTGTTTGTTAGATATTTTTTTATGCAGTCCTGTAAAGACGCTGTTGCAGAAATAAGTCTGACTAAAGATAAACACATGGATGAGTTTCTCTAGATTTTGTTGGGACATTAGTCCTCTAATCGTAGAGAGTCTTCAAGTGATAGAAGGCCGACTTTGTAACTGTCTTTATGTGACTCTGTAAGTTCAGGTCCTTCACCCAGATTTCAGGCCTGATCTTTGGTTTCCAGCTCTAATAACTGAAGCTGAAGATGGATCTTCTTTAGGTACAAAGATAATAACCTGAATTTAATTTTTTCTTTGGTTTTCAGAGAGTGCCA
The DNA here is from genome assembly GCF_904066995.2 of Poecilia reticulata. Taxonomy (NCBI): domain Eukaryota; kingdom Metazoa; phylum Chordata; class Actinopteri; order Cyprinodontiformes; family Poeciliidae; genus Poecilia; species Poecilia reticulata. The sequence continues at coordinate 27,920,638 of NC_088830.1, read as the reverse complement.
GTTTTCCTCTCACGTCCCTCATCATCCTCCACCAGCTGGAGGACAAGATGAAGGCTCACTGTTGCTTCATGGACTTCCTGCTCCAGGTATCCTCACTTCGTTCCTCCTTTTCCTTGTTGGGTTTCTTCACGTCTCACCTTTGACCTCTGGATCAGGTGGGGCTGCTGGACCGACTCAGCCAGGTGACGGTGAGGTCGTCTCCCATGGCAACCCGCCTGCTGTTGTGCGAGCACGCTGAGAAGCTGCAGGCGGCCATGGTGCTGAAGAACCACCACAACAAACACGCCGAGCTGGTGAACCGGGCCATCAACGTCGCTCTGCAGCGGAGCAGCACCGCCGTGCCGCCCAGCCTCACGGCGGCCGACGTCTTCTTCAGGGAGGTGTGTGTCTGAGGAGCTGCTGTTTGGCAGCCGGATGACTTTTTAACGATGTAGCACAGGGGTGCCCAAAGTGAGGCCCGGGGGCCATTTGTGGTCCTTGGACTGATTTTGTGTGGCCCCCCGACTGCAATTCAAAAATGATTCAAATTTGTCCCATAGATGCAGATGGAGAGTTTTAATTTGTAACCAGCGAAAAAATTACCAACATCATTTTCTTTTTACACAACATGTAACTTGTAAAGTACAACACAAAGTATTTGTGTTTTTATAGCCAAGTTTCAACAAAAAGTGAAACCAACAGACTTTTACTGTAAAATCAACTTTGCTGCACCCAGAATTATCTTTTATTCTTTCCTAAATTTGGCTAAATAGACCAAGCGTTTTGAAACAAAGTGACCCAAATCCTATTATTACTGAAAAATAGAGGTGTGCCGATCGATTGGCCACCGATCATAATCGACCGATTTCCGTGAAAAAGTGTATGATCGGTGATCGCCGATCACGGTCTCCGAACCGGTAGTGTTTATGATTAAAAAAAATAAAATAAATTATGTGATCGGTATCGGTGATTGGCCCTCAGGGGTGATCGGTATCGGCAGGAAAAAACCTGATCGGCACTGAACATTTATTCAGTCAAGCCCAAAAGAAACTGAAAACTAAAAGTATTTCTGTTAGTACAGCAAACATGGAAAATCTGCTACAGCGCATTAGCACTTTTGTTGAAGAAAATAAAAAAATCTGCCAAGACACTCAGAACCTTTGAGAGTAATCTCAGAAAGGAAATTTGGTAGAAAAAAATCTCATTTTCATATCAATATCAGAAATTTCTCTAAAAAATTTCCAAGTTTTCCAGAAAATTTCTGATTTTAGTCACTAAATTTCTGAGTTTTGGGGGAAAATTTGCTCCTTTTTTCCATCTGATACACAGTTGTAAATGTTTGGACAGCCCTGATGTAGCGATTTTCCGCAGGTGTCTCAGATCTCGTTGTTGTTCGACTGTCTGGTGGAGGAGGAGGAGCGGATCCTGAAGGAGAACCCGGTCGACTCAGAGCAGTGGGCTGACGTTGTGCTCACAGTTAACAACATACTCAAGGTAAACGCGTCACCAGTTCACAGCTGGGCCTGTCGCAATGAGCAATAAATCCATAATTTAAATCAGTAATTTCTCTTTTCTCTCTTTCTGGATGATTAAACTTCAGTCTGGTGCTTTGGTCTCAAAATATTCCTTTTTGTTTTTTGAAGATCCATTTTGTTTGCAGATCTCGTTTTATTTGTTGTTTCTCTTGTTTTGTTTATTTTTGAATATTTAAAATGCCTTGAAGTTCTAGTGTTAAATATTCATTAGAATTTAGGGGTGAAATTTTGACCTTTTAGCTCGAACGCCATTACCTTAGGTCAAAGGTTAAAGCCCGCTATGAGTTCCCATGCGCCGTTTAGCCTTTACTGCCAAACGCCGCCTCCTCCATAACTTTTGAAATGCTTTTTAAAAGTAAAGCAAATATATGAAAAGTGAACAAATTGAACAAATTCTAGACTAAGTGGGGAATATTTATGGAGTTTTTTTTCCATAGCAAAACTCCGTTAATGGAGTTATTTTGTGTTCTTTGATCCTGAAAATATTCAGCTTGTAGCTAATATTTATGCCCAACGTCATTGCACCATGTTGGCATTTTTGTTCTTTATGCAAAAATATAAATCAGAAAAGTTGTGGTCTGTGTGCAGGACATGCTTCAGGCTGCAGGTCAGTACAGAGAGACGAAAGCCTCCATGTACAGAGCTTCAGAAAATGCAGCTGCAGAGCCGGAATATATTCCATGGACGGGTAATATACCAGAGCGACATATTGATTTAACGTTAAGCAATAATTAAATATTGAACAGTTTCCCCCCACCCTGTTTCCTCCAGCTTCAGGCGGTGTAGGAGGCGTTCGCACCGTGCTTTCTCACCAGCACGAAATCATCCTGCACTCCGTCTACCCTCACTCCGACTCAGAGTTGCGCAGCGCCCTCTGTGAGCAGCTGGTGGCGCTGTTGGACATCTACCTGGGTGGCTATGTGGCCCAGCTCTCCTCCCTGCAGAAGCTGGGGGCCCAACAAGAGCGCTACGACGGCCTGGAGATGGAGTACAGCCAGCTGCGCTCGGAGCTGCTCAGCCCTCTGTGTGAGTGGAAGATGCTAAGCTTTGATAATCTCTTACATCAGAGGCGCCCAAACTTTGTGCCTTCTAGTCGTTGAGTTGAATCAGGGCCGGACAGTAAATCAATAACGATATCTATCGCGATAGACGTGATCAGACAGAATATTAATTATTCAGCTAAACAAATGTTGGTGGAATCAGCCAACTCGCTCATTCTTTGGTTGCCTAGCAACTCACTCATTCTGTGGTTTCTTAGCAACAACCTGCTGAGTAACTGCCACAGCAGCATTTTAAGGTTCCGCCACTTTTAACTGCCTAAAAATCTTTTTTTTTTTAAAAACAACATTGACGGAAAACTGTTGGTCAAGCAGGAAATGTCCCATCACCTGTTTGGCAGAGTTTCAGATATTTAAAACGATAAAAACACGTAGCAGTCATTATTAACATCAACTGATATGAAACGTTTATATTGTGATACATTTTTCAGCCTCAAGTTGAAAATACTGTAAAATGCATTACTTTACATATTCAGTTTTTGAGTTTAATTGTTTTCTAATTTGATTGGAGAAGTAAGATTTGTTTTAAGAAAACTAGGGCAATGTTTGTCAAAATTAAGATTGATGAAAAAACTTTTCTACTAAATAAGAATGTATTTTTTGTAGGCCTACTTAGTATTTGAAAAAAAAAAAAAAAAAGTTTCCATAAAACATAAAAATGTTTTGTTTTCCCAGAATCCTTCAGAAGGCCACTAATGGCCCCCGGGCCACACTTTGGATACCTTACTTGGGTTTTATGTAGGAAAAGATTAAAGGCTAAAGAGACCATGAAATAATTAGACATTTAGCTATCTGCATTGATTATTATAAACTTTTATTTTAATCATTTAAGTAAATATTTAGTACATTACTTCTCTATTAAACAAATGATTTAAGCATTTAATAAAACATTTATTTTATGGTATTTCTAATGCTTTGAGTATGTATTTAATTTTGTCCCTTTTGGGCCTCCATATGGGTGATGTGTGTTGCAGTGGAGCTTGGTCAGTACCAGTGGGTCGCAGCGCTGGCAGAGAAGTACTGTGACTTCGACATCCTCGTCCAGATGTGTGAGCAAACTGACAACCAGAACCGCCTGCAGCATTACATGGCCAAGTTCGCTGACCAGGTACAGAACCGGTACAGAACCAGCAGACACCAAACAAGAGAGTCCTTTATTATTTACTATGGAAAGGTCTGTAGTTGTGTTGAACAATAAAACACTCAGAAGTGTCTTAATCCGTACATCACTGCCCACTTAATATCTTCTTAAATAAGCTTTCTAAGAGAATATATATAAAGATTTTTCTCTCTCTCTCTTTTGGAAATGAAAATGAACTCTGTGTGAAGAACGGCTAATCCTCATTTCTGAAACAAACAACATCTAAACACAAACATACATTAAAAACCAAATCCTGCTCAGGTGAACAAACTCTTCCTTTGTTTCGTCCTGTTTTTCTAGAACTTCTCTGACTTCCTGTTTCGTTGGTACATGGAGAAAGGGAAGCGGGGGAAGCTGCTGGCCCAACCCGCCGCGCAGCACCAGCAGCTGGCCAGCTTCCTGCAGTCTCACCAACACCTGAGCTGGCTGCACCACATCTGCATCAACGACTTCCAGAACGTACGCACACCAACACAAACCTGTTTAATCAACCAACTCTGTTTGATTTTAGCTAAGAACGGCGTTAATCTGGCTTTAAACACATGTATAAACTTTGGTTTTCCAGTTTAAAAGAAGAAAAGATTTTTTTTGCTAAATTTCAAGTCAAGTGAAAACGAGTTTGTAAATGAGTTTATTGTTTGGAAAAATGTGCTTATGTTCCTTCAACTAATAACCACATGAAGTTTTTGAAACTGTTTTCAGTGTTAGGATTCCAACATATTGGTAATTAGTCGGTTCCTTGTTAAACAACAAGTTGTGTGAAAAGTACTGAAACATTATCAAGTTGATCAGGTGCATTCAAATACACTGCTCAAAAAAATATAGGGAACACTTTAACATTTAAGTGAACACTGAAGTGTTCCCTTTATTTTTTTGAGCAGTATATTTTGGGAAGGTCACATTAAGTTCAGCTGTAGAAAAACCAAATATTCCAGACTTTATCATCCAATCTGATTTATAACGCACATTTAAAAAAATAAAATGTTTACCTAAAGTGCAGTGCAGTGGGACAGAAATCAAGACGCTAAATAACAATAAAATAAAAATATTAAAAGCAAGTAAGACATACAAATGTCTTTTTTGTAAACTTATGGTTATACTTATGAAATTTATTAAAGTTAACAGCTATAAACTTCAATGTGTTTTATGTTAGTATCAATATTTCACTTCCTAATACTTTTCAGACATATTGTTTATAAAAGCCCATCTAGAGATAAGTGTTTATTCTATAAGCACCTAAAAAGACAACAGATATTCTAAAACGGAAAACGGCAAATCAATGCACATTGTGTAAAAAGCCACTGCAAAGAAATTTATTTTTAAGAGAAACCTGAAACATCAATATGATTTGCTTCCCTAATTTTAATATTTTTGTGAGTAGCATATAAGTCACGTTATCCGTTGTTGTAACTTGGCTCCCTGCAGGCCCACAGGACTCTCTACAGTCAAGCCAACAAAGAAACACGATACTTTGTGAAGAAGAAGACTCTGCTGGCTCTCAGTAAGCTGACGGCGCTGGCCTCAGATCTGCCACAGGATGAGATCAGCAAACAAGTCGATGGTAAAAAAATAAATAAATCCACCCTCATCAGACGGTTTTAGACTCTCAGTTTGTTTAGTTTTGACATCTCCGCTGTTCCGTGTCGTAATAAAATGCAGGGGATATTAATGTGATGTTACTTTATGGTAACTTCTAAACTAATGTGAGCATAAACATTACAGATTAGATGGATATTTAGCTGCAGGTTTTCAGATTCTTTGTTTCTGTTTCTGTTTCTGGTAACAAAATAGAGATTCGGTGTTGAATTGCTCATCTAAAAAACCTTTTTGACTCTGTAAAGCATATTTACACAGTTATAAATATGAATTTTATGTTTAAAACTTATGTTTCTTTACCAGGGGCTGCACTTGGGCTGCAACTAATGATTATTTTTGTAATGAATAATTTTATTGTTTTTTCTGACGATTAATCGGAAAAGAAAAATTTAAGATTTTTCATTTAACCACTTGAGCTGCTTATACATACTATTAAAAGTACATTTAAAAGATACATATGAACAAATAATTCATTTTTAAAATAAGAAAATAAACATTTTATTGTCTAAAATGCAATAACAGCATTTCTTTAGTGTATACTTGATCGTTTGTTGCAAAAGATGCTTCGGCAGCTAAAAACACTTCCAACATCAGCTTATGGAAAGTTCTGCTCTTTCCTCTTATCAATACAGTATGTGGCTAATCTTTTGTTTTCTTAGCTGATTAGTAATTGGTTAGCAAAATGTGCTTAGAACTTTTTATTTTCAGAATTGGAATCAGACCTGAAATGCAAAATGCATATATTTTCTGTGCAGTTTTGACTTAATTACTGCTCTGAATATGTTGTTTTTTCAGCCAATTACCTTTTTTGAGTCCGTATTCTCCAGTTAAAATTAACCAATTATGAAATAAGTTGATGAATATATCAATAATTAACAATAAACTGTTTCAGTCCTACCTTTGCGGTTTATTTTTCTGCCTTTCTAGAGAGACGAGCTGTACTAATAAAACATTGCAATGCGTCATGTCTCTGCCTGACTCAGATATTGTGGAGCAGGAGCGCTTCCTGCTGCATCAGGAGACCCTGCCCAAGCGCCTCCTGGAGGAGAAAGAGCAGAACCCTGACACCATGCCTCTGCTCAGCGCTCACAACCTCATACAGGTGAAAATACAACACTGATCACACAGCTGTCATCCAGGATCAGGTTCCGACCAGCTTTAAGCTTTAAACAGAATAATCTGACCAGCTTCTGCCTCACTTTTTTTTTTTAACAATTTGTTTCACATAATAAATGTATGCTTAATTTTGCTTCCACTTTTTTGTTATTCACAAACAATTAATTGATTTACGATTAATGGTTTATTAGATTCAAATTAGTTCCAATCGATTGGCCATTTATGTCCTCTTATCCTTATTTCAGTGTTGTAATTTGACCACCATCCAGCAGGGGGCGCCGCTGGTCATCCCTAAACGGAGCCGTTGGTACAGGAATCAAAATGGCCGCGGGGGCACATTATAATCTCTTTCTATAGCAGGGGTGTCAAACTCAATTTCACCGAGGGCCACTTCAGCATATTGGCCTCCCTTAACGGGCCACATTGACGGTACAAATCAGGAGTGCCCAGGTCCAGTTCTCCAGACTGCAACCTTTACATGCATCCCTGCTAAAACACCCCAGACAAAAGGTTGACTTCCCTCATCAGCAGCAACTCAGTTCTGTAGAGGCTTATAATGAGTCAATGATCCAGGTGTGTCAGAGAAAGAACGCATCTAAAGTTGCAGATGGTAGCTCTGGAAAACTAGACTTGGGCAGCCCTAGCATAAATGTATGAAAATACAATGTTAAAAATAGATTAAACACCTCATATTGTTAAATAACGCTTTGGAGCTTCTGGTTAGGAAGCGCATTCAAAACCTTTGGTTGAAATGGTGCGTTAAATTCAAGTCTCCATTACAGACTAGATAAAACTAAAGAGAATGCAACGTTGTGTTAATCCGTTTGAGGAGCCGGTAATTTATCTTGAGGAAATAAATGATGACGCAGAAGTTAGTTAGACGTAACATGCGCAGTCCGCTGCTCAACCACTGCGGACGCGGCTGCGAAGAATTAAAAACCGCTGGAAGTAACTCATCCAGAAGATTTAACAAATGGAGCCTTCTTGGTGCACATTACCCAGGAGAGCGGAGTTCTGGAGGAGCTGCAGACGGAACATCTGTCCGTTTCGGAGAAGCAAAAACACGCAAAACAACAACAAAAATTCCTGGTCAAAGCGCAAACCGGACCGCGCACAGGGCAAAACACTCAGAGTTCAGTTGATCTGTTTGGACCAGACAGATCCAACTGATTTTTCTGCAGAGGAGGAAATGCGTTCAGACCCCCGCGGGTGAAGTGATGCTAAGTGAAGTAGCTTAATTTATTTTATTAAAAGTTATTCAGGCCTCAGTCAGAAGTTTTTGTCACTACGGAGAGAAATGTGGGATCTGGATTCACGGTGAATATCAACTAAACCGCATAAAATGCGACTTAATAGCCGATGTTAATATGGTTGTAATTTCACGGATAAAAATAGTACATGAACGATTTTTTTTATGTTGTCGGTCAAGATAACGGATAACAAAAAAAAGTTCTAGCTGCCGCCCTGACACCAACTCACACACATCTTCATTCACAGTCTTGTAAATCGATGTTTCTTTTCTTGGACATTTTGATGTTAGCTTGTCGATGTCTCAGTTTTATTCGCTGGGAAAATCAATAAGCAGCTTGAGGTGACTTTGCTGCTCTCTAGTGGCGAGAAGCCGTAATGTTGGCTGGTAACAATCGGAATGCATTATGGGAGATGTAGTTTGTAGTCAATTCGTGCTGAAAACCTATTTTAAGTCAATCATGATCCTATAAAACGCTGGGGGGCCACATAAAATGACATGGCGGGCCACATGTGGCCCGCGGGCCTTGAGTTTGACACATGTGTTCTATAGGAAATGAAAAAAGTTTCACATTTATTTTCTTTTCAGGAACCTTGAGATTCCTGTTTTGCTATATTTTATGAATATATCTAAGTTTAATAATGTGAGAAAACCTCAGTTGTATGCTTATTCAGTATTTAATACATTGGACACAAAATAAAAAAAATGTTATTTGGTATTTTATGACAAAATTATCCCTTGATGTATGGAAAGGCAGTCGGCCCCTTAGATACAAGAGAAAACGTATATTTTTCAGAAAATGGGTGCTTATCGACTGTCAATGGATAAGATCGTTAACTTTAGATCAACTATCAAGCATCCCTACTCAACACTTTGTGTTGGTGTTACATAAATGTAAAAAAAAATACACATCATTTTGTTTATTTTTATTGCGAGAAAACGTTCAAGAGGCTTAAATTACTGTAACAGAGTGAAACAAACAAAAGATCGCAAATCAGAATGAAGCTCATATAACAGACTGGATCCAAAAATTGGATAATTTTTGGATCCAACATCTGTGGATGTTGAGACAGATGCACTTTATAGCTATATTTAGTTGGCTCACAGACCTGCAGGATTCTGGTGTTATAGTTCTGCTAAATGTAATCCAGTTGGGGAAACACCAGATTATGAGAGATAATTTTCACAGATTAGCATTTCCTTCCCTCCAGCTGTACATCTGCGATGACAACAGGCAAGCCAACGAGTACGACTTCAAAAAAGCTCTGGACCTGCTGGAGTACATCGATGAGGTAACGTCCTGTTTCTGCTGGACCTCTGGGTGCCATTTTGAATCAGCATTCATGTAAATGATGTTCTGTGATTTTGTTTCAGGAGGATTCTGTGGACATCGATTCTCTGAAATGTGAAATCTTAAGCAAAGCACTCAGGAGAGACGAGTAAGATCTTTATTTAGTTTAAATTATTGAGAGGTTAAATCGGAGGTTGTGATTGATGTTTGCTTTACTGTGACGCCCACAAAATGTAGAGCAAGATTTTTGCCCCTTTTTTAAACTTTTGTCCATTTGTTATGAGTAATCAGAGCAACAGCCAGCAGCATCTGATTAACCTCGCAAAAGAGGATGCTTCATGAATGCAGAGCAGAGAGAAAAATACCAATTACTCTATCAGTTATTCAGTTAATCAATTACACTGATAAAAATTGCCATATTGTGGATATTTATTTTAAAATGTAACCCTTTTTTAATAATAGAAATGCATTAAAAGATGCAAAAAAAAAAACAAATATTTTTAATAAGAAAAACATTTAATTGTCTGAATTGCAATAACATAAGATATATTACAGCACAGATTATTTTTAGATTAACGTATCAATAAATAAACAGAATGAACAGGAACTCTTGCATTATGGTGACAACTGCCTTCTACTGCCCTCTAGTGGTCGTAGAATTCTGTGTTGTTATTCTGTAAAATATTTCACAAAATGTGACTTTACTGCTGGTTTCTTTCAGCTGGTCGTCTGCTGATGGGAGCGATGATCCTCTGGAAGCAGCTAAAGACAGCATCTTTGTGAAAATCCTCCTTAAACTAATTCAAGAAGGTGAAACACATCAAGTTAGATTATTATTATAGAAAAATGGCAGAATCCTTACTTTGGATGTTGGGAACAAATTTAAACTCCTCATTGTTTTCTTTCTTTTCTCTCTTTCTCACTTTATTTCTCTCTCTCTCTCCTTTCTTTCCCTCTTCTTTTTTCTCTTGTCTCTTTTCCTGTTTTCTTTCCCTTTTCTCTGTTTCTATCTCTCTCTCTTTTTTCTTTCTTTCAATTAAAAGTTCAACAGAACAAATACATGGGAAAGAAGCACAAATAAACATGCAGTATTTTTACACAAAATGATTTGTAAAATAAACCAAAAGGTGTTTAAAAATGTATTAATTCTCCAGCCCATAAGTTTACATACAAACTCTTACTCAAAATGGTAATTCACTACAGTAAATGCATCTATTTCCATGTCAGAGCTTAATGTACATACACACAGATTAGTATATATTACATCTTTAAATAATTTTTAACTGTTAATTATTTACTCCTTAATGTTATTGAATTGTGCAATATTTTTACTTTGCCAAGTAGCTAAGTAAAATCTTAAAGTTTTGTGTTAAACTTTCTGATTTAATCATATTAAACTTACAGATCAGCAGCATTGGGTTGAATGTGTAGTTTTGATGCAAATATTCATAGATTAGAACAATCGAATGAACATATAAATTTGGTGTGAATCTGATCTTTTCCTTTTGAACCGATTTCTTATAGATAAACCTTTAACTAAAACTCCTTTCCTTCCAGGTGTTCCTCTGCAGACTTACCTGCCTGATGTGAAAGAGCTGCTGGAACAGGACGAGTTGAGTGCTTTGAAATCAAAGCCTTACTTTGAATTTGTCCTTCGAGCCAACTATGAACATTACTTTCAGGCTCAGATGTAATGACTGCTTTTTATTGCAGTTAAGCTTTCTGCACTTCTGTTTGGCTTTACACTCTAATAATGTTCAAGATTTGTATGAGTTTTGCTGTTTTTCTAAATAAATATGTTGGTAATTCTTGATTCTTTACTTTTTTTAATTTATTTTTTGTAAAAACACAACTTTTTATTTATTTATTAAACCATTATTTACAGAGAAGAGCATTGAAACTTTGACTTTTCTAAACCTTACTGATGTTTTTCTTGCAAAATAAAAATTAACTAGTAATATAATTGAGTAAACATGTTTACTCAGTTTAACACAAGTTAAGTATAATATGTACAAAATGAGGTATGAAATGGGCTCTAAATGAACTGACATGATCTACTTTCATTGCTTCAAAAACAGTTTCCTTCTGGCTTCCAACTGAAAAATTTTTTAAAACTGGGCTAGCGGAGGCACAGCAGCTAAAGTAAAGTCTGATTTTAGGTGTCTGATTCTACAAAAAGTCCTCATTTAAGCATCTTCACACAATAAACTGCCACTTAAGACAAACTTTAAGCAGCTTGTATATAGTTTAAACTTCAAAGGTGAGACAACCCAGCCCTGAGGTTTTCCAGTTCTGATTGTTTTGCGCTCATTGCTGTTAAATAGTAAATGGACTGACTTTATTTTGTGCTATATCAGTATTTCTAAACTTTTCTGACTAGTCTGGGAATAAAGTGTTCTTTTAAGGAACGTATGGAACAAACAAATTTATTGTTGCATAGAGTTTTTTTAGGGCTTTATGTAAAAAAAAAAAAAAAAAAGTTCAATTCTAAATAATTTTATGGGGAATATACTTTATCTAAATAATAAATATTCCCAAGAAATTAAGATCCCGATGAGTCATTTGTCAGATTAAAAATATCTTTTTAAAACAGCCTTTGGGTAAGTATTAGACATATTTTTGATTAAGCCCACATTTCTTTATAAAAATATTTTGTATTGGTCTGATGTAAGTGTAAAATGATTGTAATTACCAGAAATGAAGACTTTCAACCGATTGTTTCTCTTAATGATAAAGTTCCTAAAATAAATGGACTCTTCAATAATATAATTTATTGAATTATAACTATTATTATAATTCAATGAATAAAAGTTCAGTGGAATGGCCCCTTTAATATATCAGACGTGAGAACCTCCATCAGCCCAGCTGATCAGTTTTTTCATGGCGTATTTAAAACCCACACCGAAAGCACGCATGCGCTGTTTGGACTCTCGCTTTTTCATAGCATTTTTCTTTATCCGTTATCAAAACATCTTTACGTTGTATTCGTGAATTTGACCGAAAACGCACAATAAAAATTACGGAAGTTGCTGTTTATTCTTTCAAAATACGCCGTTTGGTTCTGTAGCTCTGAATAAATTGAGCTGTAAGGTTTCTGTACTCTATCAACTTGTCTATTAAATACTTTATTATGTAATCACTGCTATTTAATTTCGCTAAAATCGTGCCTTAAACCAACTTTCTAATCTTATTCGCTCATTGTGGCCGATCTCAGGTTCATTTGAGCTTTTATTGTGAAACCGGAAATGAAAGTTAGGTTATTGTTTCTAACTTGACCAGTTCAGCACCTGTTCTATAGCAGTCAGTCAGCGGGGCGATGCTGGCCGTCTGAATCCGAACTGAACGCACACAGACGGGATCTCTGTGGTAAGTTAACACGGCAGAATCATCCGTCCTGTCTGCAGCCGTCAGTTTTAATAATAAACAGAGGCTTACCTAGCTGCAGACAGGAAGGCTGTCAACATTGCTAACGTTTATTTCACTCGGTTATTCGGTGCAAAACTGTAATTCACGCTCTTCATTGCGCTTTTTATTTTTTTTACATTCACCGTTTTAAAACGGTAACGAACGTTGACCCGGTTTTAGCTTTGGATCAATGGCAGACTCTTCAATTAATTATTCATATATATATATATATATTGCAGGTAATTTTAAGAGTCTGTTTAGTAAAGTAGGAGCAGGCGGGAGGTGTGTGTTAATGGTTCTGGTGGATGAGTGGCCCAGTAAATGTGTAGTAAGCCTCAATCCGCCTCCGTTTAGTAGCTAATCTGTTTTGGATGGAGAGGTGGGCGGGGCTTGCAGGTAGCGCGCGCGCCCCCTCTGTAGAAACGTCATCAGATTCTGACCGTTGATCCAGAACCAGAGCACCATGTTCCAGCATTTATCAACTTCATTTACCCCAATGTTGCGTTTGTTTTCACCGTCAGATCAAATGCAGACGCCGATCGACTGTAGATGTATGGTGGACCGCAATAAAAGACTAACTGTTTCTATTTTATTTAACTAAAAAGGTTCTGCTAGCATGGTTTACAGCAGAATTTGTGACGACGATAGAGTTCAAGCCATAAATTTAAATGTACCCAAAGATGGGTCGAGTACCCCCCGCCCTCCCCCCAAAAATTGTACATAAGTAAGAGTAGCACTACTTTAATTTTATATTTTTTCCTCAAGTAAAGGGAAAAACTGTTCAAGAAATTACTCAAGAGTAAAATAAAAATGTTAAAATGCTACTCATGTACTGAGTAACTGCATATTAGGCCTTTCTAGCTAGAAAAAGGCATAATTTGAACTTTATGTCTCGCAAAAAAGGAGTGAATTTCCACACAAGAAAAACCTCAGAAATTTGGTAGAAAACACTTGAGCATTTCTGAGTTTGAAAAGCTGAATATTTGCTACGGTAGAAAAAAAAGACAAAAACTTTGAGATTAATCTCAGAAAAGTTCAGATGTTTGATGCTGACAAATTTCCAACTTTTTTAAAGTTTTTTTTAAGGTTATTCATAGCAAATATTTTGACTTTTCAAACTGGGAACGTTTTTTAGAAAATTTTGGGGATTAATCTCAACATTTCTGAGTTTTCTTTTTTTGCAAATTTTCAACTTTTGAAACTCAGAAGTTACTCTTTTTGTTTCTATCTACAATGGCCCTAATATATATGATTTGATATACTAATATCAAATCAGAATATCTGACTTGATATTTAAAAATGATTTCATCAGACACAAAGATATCTCCCAGTTTTGGTATTTTAAAGACTAAAACAAAAACATTATTTAAAAAATTATTACAAAATAATAGATTCAGACAGAAGCACTTTCCAAATCATAAAAAAATGTTTGAAACATATATACTTAGTCTATAATGCAAATATATTTTGTCAGAAGAAGTACTTCCAGTGCATGCATTTAGCTTTTTCCTCATTCAGTAAAGTTACAGATCATGCCAAACTTTACTGAAGTAAGAGTAGCAATACCTTATAAAAAACATTGCTCAAGTAAAAGTAAAAAGTACAGTCAAACCAAATAGACCCATACCTGTTTGACACAATGAAAACTTTAAAATAAATCAGCAAAAATATCAGGAGGAAAAGTCTGGTTCATCCTTAGGAAGAGTTTCATGCATGAAGGTTCATTGTTCATCAGTTATACTCATGATGGGAATGTCCAACCATCTACCATCTCAGGAAGGAAACGGGTTCTGTGTCCCAGACATGAACGTGTTTTGGTCCAAAATGTGCAAATGGACTCAAACCTCCATTTTTGGCGACATGTTTCATAGTTTGATGACAACACAGTGACCATTCTAAAATTTGGAGGAATAAAGGGGATACTTGGTAGCACCAACGAAACTGTGAGGTTCAATAGCTCTGAGGTTTTTTCTTTTGTCTAAATTTCCAGGATTATTGCTTCCAATAAGACTGGATTCCAAGAACCATGGTGACCAAGAAGGTCAGGACAGAATATATGAAGAAGTTCAGGGATCCCAAATGGGAGACGTTCTCTAAATGCTACGAGGATTCTCTGAAATACCGCCTGACCAGGCGAGTGATGGAGCATTCCCACAAGCCGTGGACCTGGGAGAGCTGGGAGACCGCTTCCAACTCCAGCGGCTGGTCCACTCCGAGACTGACCAGAAACAAGGTCGCTCCACTGTCACTGCCACCGCCGCCTGCGTGCTCAGAGGTCAAACAGAAGCTGATGGAGGTGAAGACCAGTCTTGATTTGAAGCCAGAGGTCAAACAGACTGAAGAGGAAACTGGAGAAACTCCTGTTGTAGACGTTGCACCAACAGCAGGTTTGGAAACTGATTGCTTAAGATATTGACTGATTTATCTGTTTGGTATTTTTGTCTGTGTTACTCAAACAAGGAAGAACCAATAAGATGTAACTTTGGATTTTCAGGCAGACACAAACCCATTGGCCATTATGTTAGCTGTCGTAGTCTTTTGTGCGTCCAGTTATGGAAACTAAGAAGAACACCTGCTGTTGCTTTAAGAAGGATTTAAATGTTGAGTGATCTTAGCTCCTTACTGGTTCAAGGTTGTTTAGTTCAAATGGAACCACTTGGTTTTAAGCCCTAAACCAAACAGTGGTATCAGTAATGTCTCTTTTCAAGCCTGCATTCAGTCTCCATGGTAACTGACTGCTGTTCAGTGGAGCCACATCCTACTTATCTATCTACCATTTATCACCAAAGTCCGCCGTTATGTTTAAGTTTCTCTTTAATTAAAAGGTTTTTTCTCGTGTTTGTCTGAATCAGATGTTTTAGAAAATGGCCTAATTGGGCCTGGGACAGTTTCAGCGTCCATACCTCCAGACACCAGCGGCCCTTCAGACGACACGGCGACAGACAACAGGCCTGACAGTTCGGATTCGTCTGATGAGAAGCCAGTGAACCCAGCGCCAAGACGACGCCACCGCTGCCGCACCCCTCGCTCTGTGCCGGCACAGCGTGACAGTTCCCTCGAAGATAAACCAGCTGCGGTCCAAAAGCCTCCGAGAGCCAAGAGCCAACCGGCAATAAGCAGCAAGGTGAACCGCAGACCGTCCAGCAGGATGGACTGGACCGAGAGACAACCAGAGGTAAACATACAGACAGCACTTTCAAATAACCATACGTTAAGTTCTTTGTATCCATTTTTAGCTGTGATTAACTTCCAGTTTTAGGTTTGGGGCTTTTATTTTGAAGGGATAACTTCCGGTTTGCATGTTAATGAACGGCAGCTGAACAACGTAGCTCTAGGAATCACTTTGAAAACCATTCATATCCCTTCACTGTCTCTCATTTTGTCACACTACAAACAAAAAGCACGGCGTATTATGAAGTGAAGGCAAATTGAAACATAAACAAACACAAATAAAAACAACTTTCTCATTCTTGTAGGGGCTGAATGCAAGGGCATGTTACACAGTATTATTTTATCTGAAAATTTGGTCTGTCACAATAACACATTTTTCTGGAGGATACATTTTTCCAGAAGTTGTTGCAATAAGAAATAATATTTTTGTTGTTTTGAGACCATTTTTAAGTAATATCATGGTAATAATGGCATAATAATGCAAGAACATATTCTCAAAGATTGATTAACTTTAAATGCTAATGGACATTTACCATTGGAACTGGAAGACATTTTAAATATCCAAAATAAATAAAAAAAGCAACAGAAACAACAAATATGTTAATTATAAGGTCTCTATAAAAAAATTGTCCTTCAAAAAATGGGCTAGTTGAGACCAGAACACCAGACTGAAGACTTTTATTGTCTAGTTTTTGGTAGAAAGAAAGAAAAGAGAAAAACAATAAATCATGCAAATGGAAATTATTGATATAGTTTTACTTTATCATGCGGTTAATTGATTTATTGCGACAAGCCTTCTGAAAATATAAATTTTCTTCCACTTCCCAAACATGTGCCACTTTGTGTTTCACATAAAATCAAAGTAAAGTTGTTGAAGGTTTGAGGTTGTAACGTGACTTTATTTATTCATTTCTTTGCCTTTGGATCCTAAAGTTTGATAATTATTTTTAAACTTTAGCTATTTCTTTTTCTTTAAATTGTGTATTTACAGGCTGACTAAGTGTATCTCCAGTGTTTTCTGTGCAGTTCTGTGGTCCAGATCTGCACATCTCTAGTTATGAATGAACTCCACAGTATCACTCAGATTTGATAATAATGTTGCTACAAAGTGTTGCTTCCTCTCAGCGATACTTTAGTAGAATAAGTTTAAAGTCTGAGGACACCTGAGATCCGGAGCGTTGTCACCAAACTCCCTGCACACATTAATAATAAAACACACACTGTGAACTTTCCATCAACGAAGCCTCTGGCTCTTTCCTCCCAGAGCAACATGTCCGCCGCCGGCGTCCAGACGCAGCCCGACAGGCGCAGCTCCAATCTGGACCGTCGACGGGCCCGGTCGGCCGACCTGGAGAAGACGCGGCGGTCCCAGCTAACGATGGCCGCTGCTGACGACCGCTGGATGACAGAATACATGCGGTGCTTTTCTGCCCGGCTCAGGTAGAGGCCGGATCCATAAAGAACCCGCGTTTACCCAGCAGCGGACGAACGTGAGGAGCTGCAGACTGTTCAGCTGATTGGGCAACAGGCTGGGCAGCAGGTTGACTCAAAGTGGTGAAGAAGTTAGCAGGAGAAACTAAAATTATTCAAACCCCTGGCAAAATACATAAAAGATACCTAAAGTTTCTTAACTGGAAGCAACGTTAGCAGAGCGTCCCCTCATCCTTAAATTCATTGATTGCAGGTCTTACATTTTGTCATGTCAGGACTATTCAATCACAATACATGAAGTTTATTTTTCTTCTGTCAAATAAATGTTTGAGTTGCACAGATATTTTATTTTATTCTGACTGTAGGCGTTGAGTAATAATAAGCTAGCTAGTAATAAGATAGCTTATTACTGGCTATTAATAAGCTTATTAATAAGCTTACTAGCTTATTTTGCATCTGTAATGGAGAAGCATATGTTCGTTTTCGCCACTGGCTCACAACCCATACGATGCTATGTAAAGTTTGTGCGTAAAAAAAACCCATGGCACTACTACATTAAATATGCAATTTTCTTTTGTACATTTCTGTTCATAATGCAGGTTAATTGGCCTCTCCAAATTGCCCCTACGTGTGAGTGTGTGTGTGCATGGTTGTGTGTCCTGTGTGTCTCTGTGTTGCCCTGCGACAGACTGGCGACCTGTCCAGGGTGTACCCCGCCTCTCGCCCGGTACGCTAGCTGGAGAGGAACCAGCAACCCTCCCGACCCCACTGAGGGACAAGGGTGTAAGAAAATGGATGGATGGATGGATGGATGTTCATAATGGTTATTAAAATGTCATAAAAAACCTTAAATTTGAGTTGTTGAAATCTGCAGAAACCCAGATTAAGTCTTTTTTTACTTGAATCTGATAGAAAATCTCTGAATGGAGCTAAAAGTTAGGGTGGAGGTCATCACAACAGGAGAATCATCAAAACACCAGGGAAAGTCAGGCCGAAAGCTGCTCAACAACCAAAATAAGAGCTTGACTGTAAATCAAGTCTTTTCTGTTAATCTTGGAGAAGATTATGAGTAATTTTGAAACGCAATTTTTAGTAAAACAAACTAAAAGCAGATCAATATCTCTGCATCTGAAATCTCCTGTCATCACTGTATCTAAACATTATCAATAAGAGTTAAAAAGACGATGTTTGCCATCAATTACTCTGCATAACCCTGCTTGCTTCTTCACTTCAGAGGCAGCTGAAATGTAATGTTGCATCAGCGAATCTCTGCTGCTGAGGATAAAACACCAGAGGCGTTTTCACCTGCAGAAACCAGAAATACTCCTGTGGCGTAGAAAAGTAAGAAATGAAAAGGTCTCGGTGTCTGAATCTCGTTTTTGTAGCTGAGCAGGAACAGAAGTCAGATGCTGCAGATGCTTTCATATCCTGTGTGGTTTTGCCTCAATGGCAGGGATTCAGTGAGCGCCACGCTGCCCGGTCTGCACTGCGTCTGTGAGCCGCGAACAAGGATCTGGGATTACAGAGAAGCTTTTTTAAGCTTTCCAGTACAGACTTTAAGAAAGTGCTAACATGCCACTGTCTGAATGTGCAGGAACTCATTTCTCCAACCGCTGTACTTTAAATGAGCTTATAAAAAGTTGTTCCTGTTTTGTTTTAATTCAACTTTTCTCTCACTCAAAGGCAGCTGAGCTTTTCCAACTCTGAGGAAACAGAGAGGACCAAATTAGAATATTTTTGATATCCGGTTTGTATTTTGGGAATAAGGACTTCTAGTTTAGAGGTTAATAAAGAACAGATAGATATAACTTATCATCTAAAATCAGTATTGTATTCTAACAGAAGATATATGGCCTTATAGTTGCTAAATGAACCTCACTTTATTTAAAACTGGAGATAAGCTGTGGAGGAGGCAGGGTTTTATTTAGGTAAGATGCATCGAAAGGGGACCTAACGTAACATTTGATCAAATAATGCTTTATTTTTCTGAAAGGGACATTTAAATGATTTCGTAAAAAAATATCATCCGAGTATCTACAAAGAGTCATTGTGGGTGGAGATGCTGTGAGCAGGAAGGATCTCAGGTAGCAGTCAGTCTTCCAACACATCTGAAGAGGCTTCTGACTGAAGACTCTTTATGTATAATAATAATAATACTTTATTTGCGTAGCACCTTTTTAAACAAATGTTAAAGTGCTTTACATTTAAAATACAAATGGAAACATGATAAATGACACAAAAGTATACTAAATCAATTAAAATACATGACAGTGAAATAATAAAAATACAAAAGCAATCAAAATGTTAGAAGCCTTTCTATAAAAGTATGTTTTAACTAATTTTAACATGATTTAAAAGATATTTAGAAGGATAAACTGGGAGACATGACATAACTGTCATGACTTGCTAACTGTTCAATATCCGGACAGAAGAGACGAAACTCAACAGTAAAATCTCCTGGCAGACACCATCAGTTATTGACAAGCACTGCTAATCCACCTCGTTTGCTTTTGCCACTCCATTTTAAATTGTCTAGAGACGATTGAACTTCTCTTCCTTCTCTCCTCTTTTAACTCCTCTTGGATTTGGGGTCATAGTTCAGGCACTACTTAAACTTTTGAGAAACTACTTAGCTGCTCCCAGTTGTAAAGAAAAAAAAGACTTTGTTGCCATGGTTACACATTATAACAACTGTCTGAAAATGAAAAAGTAAGAGCAAAAAAATCCTTCCAGCTGCACAGCATCTGAAACCAGACATGCAACGCCTCAACCCCCCAAAAAAGACAAATAAATGTCTACAAAATTAACAAACTGAGGTTAAAAGGGATTATAAATTTGAACCTGTTAAATTTTTCGTCACATCTTTAAGATAATTTATTCTTTTTTTAGTTCAAAAGAGAAGGGGAAAAGATGGATCATTGCTACCTTTCTTTCTTGATATTTACATCAAAATTAATTATTTTTATTTCTTGTGTTAAGTTACCAGGATGTGCAGATGTGCAGGCATTCGGTGTTGTAGTGAAGGAATAATTTGGGTAACATCTCCATGTTGTTTGGATTTAGTTGCTTTCTAACTGTGGATTGTAAACATGCGTTGATGTCATTGTTGCATCTCCCCACTTTGAGGGCTAATGGTCATTATGCACCATTTTATTCAGCAAATATCCTTCTAAAAATCTGAATGCTTTTAAATTTAATATGAATGTTTGTTGATTTCACACTTGCTAATTTTTCTATATTTATGTGAATGTTTTTATAACTGTGGAGAACCTCTGCTTCAAGCTGAACTTTAGTATTTCATCTGACTAAGTGTCTTATAGGAAACTATTATTGATCATGCTGTGCTAGTTTTTCGTGTCTGTCTTACCAAAACTGAAAAAAGACATCACACATTTATTAATTAAAAATTATGTTTATCATTTTTAATGTGAGATTATTCAAATTAATGTGACCAATAAAATAGCATGTTCAGAGGTAGTCATGCATCCCATCTAAGCTAACATGCGAGAATGCTTCATCGGCATTCATGGTGTGTACGGTGCCTTGCTTAAGTATTCATACCCTTTAAACTTTTGTCAGTTTGTTACATCCAACAACTTTGGTGTATTTTATTTGTGCTATCACACGGATATGAATTGATCTAAATAATTTCATTGTAGCCTTAGCTACATGTTTAAAACATAATATCCTATCAAAATACATCAAAATGTAACAACAAAAGAAAAACTCAAGAGTTATGAATACTTTTGCATCGGACTGTTTACACAGACAGTGACTGACAATCAGTTTGTGGGTAAAACATGTTAACCTTTAACAGTGGTGGGCACCGCTGACTAAAAAATTAGTAGCACTAATCAGAAACATTAGCTTTGCTAACGCACTGCACCACCATGATAGCAATGCTAAGGTGCTAACTACAATTCATATTGATCTTCCCTTGAAAGACTACAATCCTCAAGCCCAAATTTAATCTTAACACAATTTACATGTTCTGTAACGCCCTTACACACTATTTGTTTGTAACTTGTTCTCTACTGTGTTTTATTGTGGGGGCGGGAAACAGAGGGAGACTGAGGACATGAAACGGAAATGCTGCGTAAGCTGTCTTCACTCACTTCAAAATAAGAGCATAAACGTCTACCTACTTAAAGAATTCTTAACGGTCGATAACCAAACCAAAACGTTGGTCTCTGTCGAACCAAAACTTCGACAGATAAGATGTATTCAAGTGAAAGTTTACAAAACAACCAAGTAAATTAAACCCTGTGGAATTTATCTAGAAAAATTAATTTAAGGGAAGCTAACTGGTCTAAATGTTTTCAAAGTTATCGAAAGCGATTAATTATACATAGCTAAAAATTAGCTCTGCTGTTAGCAGGTTAGCAAAAGTGTGCCCATCACTTCTTAGCTCCTGCAAAGAAATCTAAATTTGTTCCGTAAGTGACACTCTGTAAGTCCTGGTAAAATCACTGTGGTCTTTGTGTCTGTATGTATTTAATTTGTTTAGTGTTTGTTAGACAATCACAAGATGGTATCTGAGACGTTACTAAGTGGCACAATTTTTAAAAAATGAATTAAAGAGTCGTTATGCATAAGGATGGCTGATGTGAATTTTGACAGTGCTTTGTGGGATTTTTGTGATAAGTGATTATTAAAAAAATTGTCCCCATAAACTTTAAGATGCCGGTTAAAGAAAATGTAGTTTTATCACTGAATTGCACACAACTTATAGTTTTGAATTAAATATTTATCAATGTTCTCATGAAAAAAATTTGACAAAATGGTTAAATTAACAATCCTGAGGTTTTTTTGTAAGATTACTAGAATTTATCATCCTAAAAAAATTTTCTTGATAGCGACATGTTAAATATTCACCCCTATTCATTGGACTCTCAAATTTCAGTGGTTGTGTTGGAAAACGTGATTCAGTTCAGGATTATCGATGGTAGATATTTTGAATGTTATGCATCCAAATATTTGATCATTTTACCTCCACTGATGTTTGACTTGATGCTCCATGTATTTGTATTAAAAACATGCAAATATTTCCATTCACTTAAAGATATTGCTGTGAATAAATTATTTGAATAAAATCAGATGTGTTTTATATGTGTAATTTAAGGTCATTTCTATAATCAGATTTTAATTTTGATTATTTCCACATGTACTCATTTCTGCAAATAGACTAATTTTCTTTATTTTCGATCTGAGAACACTATCCGTAAATTGTGGATGTTACAGCTAGGAATTAGTGATCAGGCCCAAAATATGGGTGTAATAATGCACTTAGCTCTCAACATATAAAGCCACAGAAAGACAATTACAAAGTCGGCCTTCTATCACCTGAACAACATTTCTACACTTAAACGACTAATGTCAAGTTAAGCTCCAGGGAAACCCGTGAATGTGTTCATCTTTAGTCACATTGATTACTGCAATAATGTCTTCACAGGTCTGTAAAAAATATTGGCTAATCCAGAATGTTGAACAAACTTCCAGAAAACAACTAAAACACTCCATTTAAATCTAGACTAAAAAAAACTTCCTGATTAAAGTCATCTTTGATTAATAACTGGAACATTGAAAATATTATTGATGGCATTTAGCAAAATGTAATGTTTGTTGCTTCACAATTGGCTATTGTGTACATTTTTATCATATAAATCTTGTTGCTGAAATGTTCTGTACTAATAAACTTGACTGGACATGTTAATCAGAAGAAAATGATAGAAGAATGGATTTCCATGCGTTTAAAAAGCAGAGGACTGAGCACACTTCCCTGAGGGATCCCGGAGTCCAGCATGTTTTATTCTAATGCAGACCACATAAAATTAAATATTCTCTTCTGTTAACACAACTCTACTCCAGTGCAACCAGTGTACTAAAGCAATTATTTATCAATGAGTTTTATTTTTAGGAACATGATTCCAGCTTTTAGGGCGGAGCTGCACAAAATTACCAAAATACTATTGAAACAAGTACCATTAAATTTAGCCACAAAATCTCAGGTCTGTTTGCTCCATTCCTATTATGCAGTTTTAAAAATACTGAAATCAAGTCGCAGTTTTCCAGGCTGCATAGGTACAACCTCCATGTTTAGTCACACATTATTTTTGTTTTTTTTTTACTAAGTTTGCTTCCAAAATTTTGCCAGGACAAAACCAGTTTTGCTGCATTGGGTCTCGTCTGTGTGAACACTTTGGTTTCTGCAGCTTAGTCAGGCCGATCTCGGCCTCCTTTAATCCAATCAGGTTAGAGGTTGAGCTAATTCAGAGGACAGAAATAGATCCAGCTCTGAAGGAAAACCCAGAAAAAAAATTAATAAAACACTTCATGTCTGTAAATCTATTTATTTACAGCATACAAAAAACCAAAAACAGAACATTTCAAAACCAATGAATCAACCTCAAAATAACTGAGCAGTAATCTAAAAAAAGTACAAGCGTTTCCTTTTTAAAGGAAACATCTTTAAAATCATTTTAAAAAAGATTCGTTTTAAAAGTAATTTAAAATAACTTTATAATTGATGAGGGATCACGAGGGAAGCCCTGCAGCCAGGATACTGCCCAGAAGCGTTCGGTCCTTCAGAGCGTTTTCTATGTCTTTTTCATCAATTTTCAGGAACACCTGGAAAAAAAAACAACAAATAAACAAAGAGTTCAGTAATAAGAACAAACAGACTCACCAAATGTGCTAGAAGGGTTGACAGATCTGAGTTTATAGCACAAACTCAGACTTTCTAGGACGTGAAAACGCTAAATTATTGAAACACAAGGAGACTTTTTTTATCATCATCTTAAAATCAGAAAGATGTACTTCTATATAGTGACATTTGATTAACCAATCACAATTATAGATGTCACTTTTGACAGATTTTCAAAAAAATGAACTATACAGGTTTTGTATATTTAGCAAAAATATACAGGTTTTGTGTTTTTCTGCCACACAGTAAATATTTAGATATTTTCCTATGAATGTTTTCTAAAAAGCACAAATGTTGTGAAAGGGAGCCCAAAACTATTTTTCCCCAATCCAACGTGTTCAGAAATAAACCCGGCCAATCTGACAACGCTGCGCTGGAACTCCTCTTGGGTTGCTTGGCAACAGGGCTGGGCTCAGCCAGGGTTGCTAGGTAACAGCACAGAAAGCGCCTCAATGTGCAGAAGGTTTTTGAAATGGATCAATTTCCAGACACCAAAACATGAACTTACTGAAAAACTCGCTGGGTGTTTTTTAATTAGGCGCTTGTTTTTAGAAACAGTAGAAACCCAGATGGAAATACAAAAACATCCAAAATGTGAATTTTGTACAATGCATCCACTTTAATCATATTCTATGGCTTCTTTAAATAACATTTGAACGTTGTTGTTGTTCAGAGTTTTGTACCTTAGTGAGACGAGCCTCTTTGGCCTTCTTCAGAGCGAAGATTCCCCGACTCTCCAGCAGGCTGCACAGCGCCAAACACTCGCCCTGCCCGACTGCAGACACCTGCCTCTGGGCGCACAGGCGGCTGTAAACCTCATGGAGCTGAAACACAAAGCAGGGTCGTTTAAAACTCATTCACGCAATTAGACTGCAGAAGCTCACCAGAGATGTTAGGATGAGGGAAAAGTAAAGCTGTAAGCAGTGGGAGGTGCCTTTTAATTACATCACACTGACTTAAAGCTGCAGTGTGTAACTTTTACCATGTTTATATTTTTATACATTTGTTAAAACTGTCAATATGTCGTCACAGTTTGTTGTGAGGTAGATAATCTGTGAAAAGATTCATCTCCACTTCCTCCCTGAGCTACTATTGCCATCTGAAGAAATGGATGGCTCCAGAAAAAAAAAAAAAAAAAAAAAAAAACAATCAGAGCCTGGAGGAGGGTCTTAGCGCTGTCAATCAACCACATGTACTCACCGCTAAATGTGCTAGTGGTGAAGAAACAACTTCCAGTTTGGGAAACCATTTGTCTGTCATCACTGGTTAATGATGAGTCAAAACTAACTTGGAAGTAACTTTTCAGCGAGATATAGAAGACTGAAATAACCTGCCAGTTGTTATATTTTCCCATATAAGTGAAATTACCTGCCAGTGAAACTAGAACTTTATCATAAATATTAAGGAATTATTGACTTTAAACAACCTCCTAAATCTTTCAAAACTAAGATATTTGCTCTAAAAAGTAAGGTTTGGTAAGATTTTGTATTTTTGCAGTGCAACACTTTACACTTCGATTAGCCTCAGTATCTTTTAGCCTGACGACCTCGAGTCATGCTCGTAGGATCTCCATCTTACCTTCCCCAGGTTTGTCTCTTTGCTCTTCCCTTTGCGGATGAGCAGCAGCAGGCAGCAAACCAACAGCTTCTGCTGCAGAGGGAAACTCTCTCCGTCCGAACCGCCGCTCTGCGACGCCATGCGGTCGCCATAAACCTCCGACAAAACCTTCGCCACCTGAGGGAGGCCGACCAAAGACGCTGCAGGCAGACAGGCAGGCAAACTCTGTTTCAGTCACAATTATTTTACTAATCAAATACTCTGACGATATATCGGATAAAAACTGCCACTTGCGTCGCTTTTATACAATATTAGAAAAAACATTAGAAGATGCAAAAAGCAATTAAATTCTATTTTAAATAAGAGAAACATGGTAATGTCTAAAATGCAGCAACATGTGGAGTTCTGGGTAGAAAATATTCACAGACAGAAAGCATACTCCAGTTAAAGATCAATGAGTTACTAAATTAGTTGGCAAATGTTTGAACAATCGATTAATGACAAATAATCTGATAATTTCAGCTGTAGCTGGTTACAAAGTTTACTCCGATGACCCCAGGTGACCTTACCTTTAGTGGAGGCCTTCTGTCTTTCATCAGCTTCTGCGATCTCGACCGCTCTCCTGGGAAGACACGGCGTTACGTCAGCCATTTTCTCTGGTGTTCCAGACTTGGGTCAGTATTACTGATATTTACCTGCAGATGTCTAGAGCCTTTCTGGCGTCTCCGGACACAGCCGATACCTTCCTGGCACAGAACTGAACAGCCGAGGCGTCCAGCAGACCCTCAGCCGAAACCTTCAGAACCAAAGCAGAACTCCAGTTAGACGAGCCGAGACATGGAGAGACGCTGGTGATGCCAACAGAACCGGACCAACCTTCGACAGTCTGTCCTGTATGATGGCGCTCAGCTCCTGTCGGCTGTAGGGAGCGAAGTGCAGCAGCAGGGGGCGACAGTGAGTCTGAGCCTGCAGTCTGGGCAGAATGCGATCAGTCAAGTCCAAAGCGTTGGCAATGCCTGCAGGAAGACATGAAGTCAGTGTGAAGGTCGCATGGTGGAAGGTGAGGCATGCTGTGGGCCAAACTCCTACCGATGAGACAGAGACGGGACCGCGGCAAATACGGCCATTCAAAGATGGTGTAGAGGACGTCCTGAGCTTTGCTGTCCAGCTGGTCCATCTCATCCAGAACCAGGAGCCTGAGAGGACAAAGATTAATGATCAAACTCAAGATCTTTACCCGAAGGAAAGAAATAAATAAAAAAAGAGACAAAAAGAAAGAAATGGGAATAAAGAAAGAAAGAAAAAATAAAAAGACAATCATTTTAAGATGCTAGTTTAGTCAATAAGACAAAATATTAGGGCCAGGCTGACAAAAGTAAAGAATGTAATTATGAGAATAAAATCATATTATTGTGACTTTATTCTTGCAATAGTAAAACTTTTTCCACTTATCCTTTTGTTCATGCATTACCGCCACTTCTGATGCAAAATTGTAACTATGTTTTCATGAATTGTCAAGACTATTTTCACTTTATTGCAACTTTTTCTTCAAGCATTATCACAACTTTTCTCGTAGTCAATTATTTGTGTTTGTTTGTTTGTTTAGTCTGGTGCTAATTCTCTGTCGTCAAAAAGCAACTAAAGTTTTAGAAAGCAGAAACTCACACTGTGGGCCCCGGGGCCGTCAGGAACCTCTGGAGGCCGCTCTGTCCACCGGCTGCTTTCAGCTTGTGGGCCAGCAGTGGGAAAATGCCGTGGGAACTCCGCAGACTCATGCAGTTCACCACCACCGTCTTTACCGATGCGAGCTCAGACTGGAGGACGGGGGAAAACCCGAACATGTTACAGAGGACAAAATGAGAACAAGTAGCAGATTAAAGCTGCGTAGAATAATCTGCCCCAACTCACCTTCATCTCCTGGAGGATGCAGTTCAGGCAGGCGGTCTTTCCGGTCCCCGGGGCCCCTGAGATGTAGAGGCTGCTGGGGACGCGCTGCAGCACCTTGTCCTCCAGGAAGGAGCGGATGGACGCCCGCTCAGCGTCTCTGGACAGGAGACACTCGGGGATGGCGGTGTGCAGCGCCTGCTTCACGCTTTGAAACCTCGACTCTGCAGAGAGACAGGGGAGGTCGCAGATTAGAAATAAATCTATTCTGCACCATTTTTTTTTAAACTGACCTGGCTGTTCTTTACACTTTTTAAAGGGACGCATTATACAAAGATTCACATTTTGTGTGTTTTTGTGCTTCCATTTGGGTTTCTACTGCTTCCAAAAGCAGCCAAAGCGCTTAAGGAAAAAAAAAAAAAAAAAAAGAAGCTATTTTTTGGCAATAAATACATTTTTTGGTGCCTGGAAAAGGAAACATTTCAAAAACCTCTGGAATGTAACATCACAAATCAGCAGGCACTGCCCCTCACCTAGTAACCCCAGCTAAGACAGCCCGTTGCCTAGCAACCCCAGCAGAATTCCACCCGTCACCTAGCAACCCAAGCTGAGTCCCAGAACATTTTGTCACTTGACTTCAGAACAGAAGATAATTTCCCCTTGGAGTTCAATAAAGTATCCATTTGTTTTTAAATATTAGAACATATAAATGTAAACTTTAGTGATATAACATTTATAATACATGAAATTACAACTAATGTAAATATGAACTAAATTAAGTAAAATTAAAAAAACGCTTATGTACATAAAAATATCTGGATATAAATATATAAATGAGTTCAGAATTTTGACAGAGTTTTAACGGCTGCTGGGAAAGACAAGTTTTTTGTTGTTGACTTTCTATCCAGAAACTCCATGCTGTATTCTTATTAGAGCCATTTCCGTTTTTCCAAAGATAAGCGTTGTATAACTGGGCGTCTGTTTGCAGCCATTTTAATATGCAAGTGTAAATGTTGAGCTCGGGGGCGTAACCAGTGGCAGTTTATGTGGATTTAAAGTGGCAAGACACCCTAAAGCAGCTCATTCTGAAGGGCAAAACTGACCAGGCTAAGAATGATTTTGTGCGAGAAATATAATAACCGTTTTGTACAGCCCATAGACTTTTCCTTACATGTTCAGTGAAGTATAATAAGTCACCTTTAAAGATAATTTTCATCTGAGAAATGTTCTTACTGTCAGTAAACAGGTGGGCAACAGGCAGCTTCTTCTCTTGACTGTGCAGGACAGGAGACCCAGGAGGTGTTTCCTGTCTGTTCGGAGACAACTTGCTGGTTGGAGAGCGCCGCTGCTTGGGCGTCTGAACTTCAGATGTTTGCAAGTTTTCGTCAAAGCCGAGTTTACGTGGCGTTGCCGGACTGGGTCTGTTCTGCTTCAGAGGGGAACACTGAACGTTGCAGCCGTTGTCATCACCTTCAGAAAGAAAACAGAATAAATTAATGACTAGCATTACAAAGTATCTACCAAGTTTGACCTAGGGATCCAAGTTATTGATTAATGAGAAAATCTAAAGTTCATCAAGCTCATTAATCAAACAACAATTAACTGATAAGCAGACATGTTTTTCCATAGTATAAAGAGATACATTTTAATATTATTCCAAATTTAAAAAACACAAAATTTTGTCAGTTGTACAAAATGTAATGTACCGTTGTTTCTGATACATTACATTTTGAATAAATGTAATATAATGTACATTACGTTACAAACCACTGAATGAAATAGTGGTTTTCTGTTTCATTCAGAAAACCACTATTTCCTGTCTTTATTGGTTTTACATTATTAATCTTGGACATATTTATAAAACATAACAAAACATTTAAGGGCTATTAGGTTGCCGTGTAAAAAATCAAATGAAAAGAATAATATATGTGAAACACTTAATTCCCCATGAACAAAGAGATATTCATACAGAAGTAACGTCTATTTTTGCTCTTGATGGAATGTTCCATTTTTTTCTCCATTAAGCTTTTTAAATCACAACAGCTTTCAAAATCAACCTCGCTTATTGGCATGTTTTTTTCTGCGTCTCGCCTTCGTAGCAAATCAGTCATTTTTAAATGTGAAGTTGTCATGAAGTTCGGCTGAATGCGCGCCATGATTGTAGAACTTAAACAGCTTGTCGAGTGTTTATATTTCAGAACAACTTAATTAGTTTGTTGCGTGTTTATATGTCTAAGCGGAACATTATAAAATGCATTTTCAATAAAACACCAAACTCCTGTTTGGACCGTTTCTCTACCCGTTCTGCGATACTGCCGCCATCTTTAATTCCTGTATCAACGGCTCTGCTTATTGATGCCCAGCGGCGCCCTCTGCTGGACGGAGGCCAAACTACAACATAGAAAAGTTTAAGACGGTGTTTCTCAACCCTGGTCCTCACCGCCCCTCTGCTCTGCATGTTTTAGTTGTGCCTCTATTCCAGAACAACCAATTCAAATGAATGCATGACCATCAAGTACTGCAGAAGCCTGTTAATCACCAGAGATACAATTCAGGTGTGTGGCAGAAAGGAAATACCTAAAACATCCAGGACAGGAGGGCTTGCGCCCTCCTGTCCTGGATGTTTTAGGTATTTCCTTTCTTTCTGGTCCCCTCGCGGACCAGGGTTGAGAAACTCTGGTTAAGATAATTTTATTAATCAATTGGAACCAATTTTAGCCTAACAAACCATTAATCGACAATCACCAGTCGATTAATTGTTTGCATTCCTAGTTCAGGTAGATCCGTGTCTCACCTGTGCGTTTCCGAGGACTGAGAGGGAGTCGGTTCTGCAGGATGGGGGAGGAAGGCGGTGTTGGTGGAGGCGCCTGTGCTGCAGATCTGCAGAGTTGATCCATTTTCTGCTTTGGAGAAGTTAAAGGGCTCTGGGTAGCAGAACGTCTGGGTGACAGAAGCGTCGGTCTGTCTGACAACCGCCTCGGAGAAATCGGACCAATCTGACTTGGGGAAGGAAGCCGGAGCTCTGGCTTGTTTGGAGACGGCAATGTGACCTTTGAGGGCTGAGCAGCCTTTGGCTGCTGGGGGGCTCGGGAGGATTTGCGACGTGGGAACGGCAGTGGGGGCTGAACTTGCCCCTGAGAGCGAGTCCTGGGCATGTCTGGTTCTCTGATGAAAACAAAAAGAACAGAATGAGTGAGCAGGATGTGGAAATAAACGATAACAGGAAACTAAATGTGCTAATGATTAATACATGATGCTAAATGACATTTAAGAAAAAGAAAAAATGTGTGTAGTTGCAATGTTGAGTCTTCCTAAATTTTCTCTTTCCATCATTCAAAATCAGAGATACCCAAACTTTTAGCAACATGGGATAAAAACGTCAACAGTATTTACTGGTAACGCCTGAATCACATCGTAAATTAAAATGTGGTCAATAGTTTCCATTCTGATGTTTAATTTTTTTTTTTTTAAGGAAAGCTTTGTTTGGAGAGACTGCAATATCCATTTTATTTATGGGTTCAGTTGTGTGTGCTTTTCATTTCCTTTTCACTGTAGTTTTTGGTTGTGCGTTTTATTCTGGAAAATATCCTTCACTTTCTAATGTACATTTTTTCTAACTTTTTATCAATTCATTTGTTGAAAGTTGTCTCAAAACAATTATTTATCACAATTTCTGGAAGAATTTATTGTCCAGTGAAATTTCTCATCATATTGAAGACCAAGAAAAATAAAAATGTAAAACCTAAAATCACAATCAGTTTTGTTAAGATTTTTTCTGGCTCAACAATAAATTACACATAGAATGTTTTTTTTTTTATAGGACATGTGTAAATCATTGTAGATCCAAAACTAAAATTTTTCATTCTTGAAAGACAACCAACCTCTCACCAATTTATTTTGGGTTTTATTGAAGAAAATTAAAAAAGGTTTAGTCTGACCTAAAAAAAAAAAAAAAAAGAAAGCAACAAAAAAAAACATTATTTATGTCACTATTTGCATAATATACCAAAAGATTAATACTTTGTGTTTTAACTAGCGATTTTGTGAACAGGTGTTAATCTGTGGCTCATAGTTTTGTCTCAATTGTTTTCCTGTACAGTTACAAAAACTAAATCAAATTACAAAAATATACTGTAAAACTTTTCCCTTTCAGTTTTAAGACGGACACGACTATTATTTAAAGATGAATCACACATTCAGGCGTGGGAAACAAAAATAAGCCGTTTTATTTCACTGTGAATGTTGTGCTGTTACAATTTGGGCTAAAATGGTGCGAGTAGGTCAGAGGTTAAAAAAAAATCAGGGATAAACTAGTATCTGAACACAATCCGATCCCAAAGTATTCATACACGAGTGAAGGCAAAATAGTATTGTGAAAAAGTATTTTGTAAAAAAGACACTGCTTAACTGTCCGATTTAATATTTAAAAATCATGTCCTCAGATAGACAAGGAAATTAAAGTTTTATGCAAATTCTGGTATTTTAAAGACTAAAATACTACTACAGCACTTACGCAAACTAGCTAATGGCGCCAAAACAACTACATCGCCTCCAACACCCATCTACTTTCGACTCTTTTTTAACTAAAATGTCAATTTTAAGCACCCATGTTTCAAAATGACCGACTTCAGCAGATGTCCGGTCACGAAAGAGCAACTTTCCAACAAAACTACCGCTAACAAATTAGACAATACATTTGCAAACAAGTCCTGGCATTTGGAAGTGGCTTTGTTATTTCCGCCTCTTAAACAACTAAATATTTGAGATTCTGTTACTTACGGGGAAACACGTCGATGATGAACGGAGATTTGTAAATGGATAAAAGAAGTCCTCTTGATTCAGAGTTTCAGGTTTATTCCACGTAACGCTGTTTTGTGTCCGTCTTCAGCTGCACACGGAGTCCGAACTGGCCGAATCTTCTCTCTAACTCAGCTGTATCTCCCGCCAGCTATCTCTGATTGGTTCACCGCTTCAGCTTCCGTGATGCTCATTGGCTCAACGTCACATGAGGATGTTACGTCACTGTTGCTGAGCTCACACACAGTTTGGTGGCGGGAGTTTGGATTAAATCTCCGATTTTGGCGGATTGTGTTAGTCTACGTGTCAGAAGAGCTGTACTCCTAAAATGTGTTTTTAAATAATAATGCAGACAAAAACTGGAAATAAAATACTAATAAATAGTTGACTATATCAACAAAAATAACAATTGTGATGTTATTTTTCTTTTAAACTGGACTTAACATTTATTCATACTTTAATGCTTTTGATAGTTTTAAATAGACACAAAGTGAAAATTCATGATTAACAGACATAAAGGCTTTCAAAGTCCATCTGTGAGTAGTCTATGTAATGTTTCACATTGTGATGGTTATTGAAATAAATAGGCTATTCAATAATACTAATTTATTGAATGAGTCTTCATTAATCCCAAAGGGAAATTAAATGTCCATTGTAAGTAATTTTATCCCAGAGTTGTTGTAGAGACTGATGGCTGTGAAGCATCTCCTGTAATGGTCTGTATTACAACGTGTCTGAAGAAGCCTCTGACTGAAGTTTTATGAAGAGGATCAGAATTGTCCAGAATTTTCTTTATTTTTATTTGAAGAATTTTTGAATAATAATCAGATTACACTTTTCACAGCAGATTTTTAGAAGTTATACAGCATATGGCACCAATGCATTAATTAATATGCTTCCTCCACTTCTTCTGGGTAACTCAGATCTGAACCTTCAGTCACATAAAGATGGTTACAAAGTCAGCCTTCCATCACTTGAACATTTCCAGGATTAAATTACTAATATCCTACTAAGATCAGATATTTAATCAAACTGATTACTGCAAGTATCATAGGTTTCCCTACAAAGTCTTAAAACGTTAACAGTTGTATGTTATCAGTTAATATTTTATCAGTTAAATCAGTTTTTATTTAAACAGTGCCAAATAACATGAATATAAAAATATATTAAATATTTACTTTTAAGAAGTATTCATCAAATGCAGAGTAAGTGTTACTTCAATTTGTTAATAGGTGGTAGGTAGGCGCTTTGACGGCATTCATGAATCTGCAGTAATTTCCATTTAGTCGGCAATTTTCTTCAGAGAGCAAAAATTTCCAAATATTTTTTTCCTCGTATGTTACAGAAACTTTAAAATCAAGCAAAAACACCACGAGACAATGAAGCCGATACCCTTTGTCCCCTAATAGGAATGTATTTTATTGAATTTATTTCAGATGAAGAAAAAAAAAAAAGATTAAAAACGAATATTCACCACTTGGTTCCTGTTTTTCAGAGTGAGCAACGTGAAAACATCATGACGGATCACTCATGCGTCAGAGGTGAGTTTACATCCAGTAAAGAAAGTGCAGGTTCAATAACATCACCGCCGTCGATCACTCGTCTATTTATTACCTCATGGATCTTTAGGAATTATACAAAAAATAAAAACAACCGGCTGGTGAAAAACTGACATGCATCGGAGCATCATTCACCCCAACGACCGAACGTTCAGAGAGGCTCCAGGTAGTCAGACTGGAGCTCACTCACCGCTGGAGATCCTTTCCTATATCACAAAAACGTATTACGTCACAAAAATAGATCAGTAATTAGGATCATCATTCTTTAGTGTAAATATACAATATTTATTGCATTTTCAAATACACTCGTTTCCTATTTTGTTTCTGGCCGTCACCTGAAAAGACAAAATAAATTGTAAAAGCCACAAAGTACCAAAGAGAAGTGAAGTCAGCCTGGCGTAAGGCAAAGAGCAGCAAGAAACGTTGCTTCTGTGAGAAATCATCAACAAAACCTCAACCTCCTCCTCCATTTCATCAATTAATCTATGAGAGCGATTAGCGTTTCAAAGTGAAGTTTAGCAGGTCGTAAAAAAGTAAAATATAGCACTGATTTAAACAGTTTTCTGGCACTTAGTGTTCAACGTGTTATTAGCTGCTACCATTTACAACTACAAACTGTTCCTTGCATAGAAAATAAAATCATAATGTCTCTGTGGAAAAAGAAAAGAATGAATAGCTTTTAGGTTTACCTCCTAAAAGATTTCTGATATATATATATATGACTATTTCCTGTAAACTCCACCAACAAACTAGGAAAATCTGCAGATAAGGGGATTTTTCACCAAACCGGTTTCAGTTCTGATTCTAGCTCTAAAAGTAAATATTTTAAAACTGTAACTTAATAAAAAGCAATGCTTCATTGCCCATAAGGAGGTAAATTAGCACTGGAGATACATCTGATGCCTCAGGCTCGTCAGATTTACCGCCGCCAGTCACTGAACTTATAAATGCACTGCAAAAAAGGAATATTTTACCAAGTATTTCTGGTCTAGTTTCTAGTGCAAATATCTTAGCACACTTGAAATAAGACAAAACTGAACTTACAAGTGACTTTTCAGCAAGAAAAGTGTTGACTTATTTCAAGTATACCAAGATATTTGCACTAGAAATAAAAAAAATACTTGGTAAGATTTAGTTTTTTTGCAGTGCTGTTGGGTCTGGTGTTTATAAATAAATAAATTCTGTTGGTAGCTCAGGCAGAAAAAAAAAGATAAAATCACTGGGATTGGTGTCGATAAAGTGCCTCAGATATTGTACAGTTGGAGCCGGTTCTCTGTGGAAAAACAAACTGGATTGTAATAGAACCAGTAAAGAACTGGAACTGCTTTGGTGGAAAACCCCAATAAATCCTCTAACCTGGTTCGGGTTCATGCTCGACTAAACAGTGACGATCCGGTCACTGTAACGTCACTGAACAAGCTTATAACGTTACACAGACGGTACTGAATAAGAAATATTTTATCTCTAAAGTGCATAAATCAGCATCATGCACAGTGTTGGTTTTAGCGGTTAAGGTGAAGTGCAAAACTCGCCTGAAGATGGAAAAAAGAACATTCAGAAAGAAGGAAAAGTGGAAAAAAGGAATGCATTCCATCTCCAAATGTAAAAAGTTGACAGCATCAAGATGTAAAAATCTATTCTACATACGGAGCAAAAATAACGTGACTCAGAGCTTTTGGCACGCAGAAAAAATTAAAATAAAAAAAATTGGCTGCAAAGGAACACCGTTACCTGGCAACGGGAACGGCGATTAACCAAAAAACTAAACAACAACCCCACATCTGTGGGCAAAGAGCTTCTCAGAAACATTTAACAACATAGCTTCCGTTTATAAAGTTGATTTTTTTTCCCCCCCAAAAAAACATAATAATGACACCCAAAAAAAAAAAAGAAAACAAAAAAGCCAAGTTAAGAATTGAGAAAAATCATTATAGTCATCATATTAAAAGAATAATTCAGAGTTTTGGTCCTGATATGTCGTGTCGCGTCCCATCGTTGGAGGAGGTGGAGCTGAGCAGAGTCGGTGGTTTTGTTCTCTCATGCGGTGTCAAAACTTTACGCCGTTTGTGTCGCGGTGCGTCCGGCTGGCTTAGCGTCGTTTCGTGTGTAGTGTGTCCAAGATTCGAGTGTCTCTCCACCGCCCCCTGCTGGCTCATTATGTCCTCTGACAGTTCAAGTCCTGAGTGGAAACTGGTTCACCTCCCCACAGGTGGCGCTGGAGGAGCTCCTCTCATCATTCCTGGGCACAGAGAAACAGAAACGACCATTACCCATCCATCCATCCATCCATCCATCCATCCATCCATCCACCGACCGACTTCCCCGTTGATGGGCTAGTTATCTTAGCAACACAGATGACACAGTTCTATAATACGACGGCTGCGTTTTCATTGCAAATATGAGAAAATTTGTTTATATTCTCATAATGTAGAAAAAAAAATCCACAACTGCAGTGATTTTATTGAGAAAAATTTTTTTTTAATGACGTGTGGATAAGCTTGTTCACTCTATAAGTTGTTAAAAGTCAAATTTTATGGCTAATACAAATGCAGCTAAAGTCACTCTGAACCTATCCAAGCAATGAACAAACGCTTGAAACAAATCGATGTGTAGGGGTGCCAAAACTTTCTCCAGCTGAACAGAAACAAAACTGAAGTTATTATCTTTGGACCACAAGAGGAACGATCCAGAGTCAACTCCAAGCTTTAAGTGATTACAGGTAGAAACCAGCGATCAGGCCCGAAAGCTGGTGACAGACTCAAACCTGAACCTTCAGAGCCACTTAGAGACGGTTACAAAGTCAGACTTCTATCACCCAAAGAACAACTCCAGGATTATACAAATAAAACGGGAAGAGAAAAAGCACAACATATCAATAATTGCATAGTTCAACCCAAAGGAACGTGCAACTGAGTAGGATAATAAAATATATAATATAATACTAGATTTAATGAAAGGAATTTTAATTACTTTATTATTATTTATTTCAGGATTAGGTCTGGCTGCACAATCCTCGTATCAGATCTTAGTAGGGATTTGTTTTCTAAAAGAAAATGTTTTTATGTTTTCTCTCCACCAGCAGGGGGCACCATCTCCATTTTGGGTCAAAAGCTCTTAACTTCTGATTAATGCAGTTCCTGTTTTGTGTCCGTCAATCTTTACCTTTTGAGTTTCAGTGCTTTTTATTTATTTACCAGCTCTTTTTGCTGCTGCTGCACTATAAATGTTAAACTGTAATAGCCGAACTGTGGGTGCAGACGTACCCTTGTCAGATTTGCTGGGGTAAGTCCTGTTGGAGGGCCTGAACTCCTCAGGAGGTGGAAGATCTTCAATGGGGTGGAAGTTGAACTTTGACTCAAAATCATCTGAGGGAAGAAAAAAAATATGTTAAAGGAGAATTAGATCGTCAGGCTGGTGATTAGATCGTCAGGCTGGTGATTAGATCGTCAGGCTGGTGATTAGATCGTCAGGCTGGTGATTAGATCGTCAGCCTGGTGATTAGATCGTCAGCCTGGTGATTAGATCGTCAGCCTGGTGATTAGATCGTCAGGCTGGTGATTAGATCGTCAGCCTGGTGATTAGATCGTCAGCCTGGTGATTAGATCGTCAGCCTGGTGATTAGATCGTCAGCCTGGTGATTAGATCGTCAGGTTGGTGATTAGATCGTCAGGTTGGTGATTAGATCGTCAGGCTGGTGATTAGATCGTCAGGCTGGTGATTAGATCGTCAGGCTGGTGATTAGATCGTCAGCCTGATTAGGATGATGATTAGATTGCTGCAACGGATTCTTCCATTGTTGCAAACAATAAAGGAGGAAAACAAATGAATGACTGTTCAGTTCACTTTACAGAAAGTCTACTGTGTTTACTTAAAAAGTCCGGTTCGTTTGAAGAGGCGTGAACACAGAATCAAACTTTGCAAAGTGAACCCTGGTCCGCCTAAAAACCCAAGGTCTGGGTTCAGTTGAAGTGAACTCTGGTGTGGTTTGAATGCATATATGAATGCCAAGCGAACTGGAGACCGCTTCAAAACCAGGAAGTGGAATACAAAGCAGGGCATTGTGGGTAAATGCAACCAAAATAAATGTGAGAGTTTAACGTTAGGGGGAGAAACGGCTCTTTGTCTTTTACAAAAGATCTAAAGAGAAATCCTACAACCATTAAAATCTGATGCTGCTCCATTTTTGTTTGCATTCTGTGTAGAAGAAAGTTGTGCTCAGTGTCTTCATCAGAGGTTTTTGTGTCGTTTCCTTCAGCAATTCTTGGTGCAGCGCCCCCACATGAGAGGAGGGGTAAAGAGGTTTTTCAAAGGGTCTGCATTGTTTGACAGTGCAGTGTGAAAGCAAACCACAGCAGCTGAGAATGTAACAAATATTGCAACTTTAGTGCCAAATTGAGGCTACCAGACTATCAGGTGTGAAAACAACCCAAGTTTCAGTAAGTATTTAGAGTTTTCTGTCCTTTAAGTGAGCTGGTCTCTGCTGCATGCTGCTCTTAAAGGGAAGTGTTTAATTCAGATCAACTCCTTATAAGTGTGTGAACACATGTTAGTACTCTAAGAACCGTCGCTGTACTCCTGATTTGTGCGAACAGCAGGAAACCAAAGCCTTGTTTGCATAGCTGAAGGAGGACATTTGACTATCCACGAATGTTCACCGCTGACAGCTTCAACACATCGAGATCACAAACAAAACAGTTCACCAGCAGAATAACTGGTTCCATTTAGAAGGCTCGCATGGACCAGTAACAGCGAGTAATGAGATGATAATAAATCAAGCTCTGAATCTGGAACAAGAACCAACTGTTCTCCGATTTTATTTTTTTTTTAAGGTTTTGTTGGCTCCAGTGGCCTTTAATTGAAAGTAGTTTGACAGGAAAGAGGGTAATGAGAGAGGGGGAAGACATGCAGCAAATGTCGCCAGGCCAGGAATCGAAGCTGCGACCATTGTCACGAGGACCAAGGGCTCGATATGTGGGTTGTGCTTTGCCCCTGTACCACCACAGCACCCTGATTCAGAGCTTTAAAACTGATCTCAAAGATACTACAGCAAACTACAGAGAATAAAAGTCTGCATGCTGCCGTCTTATAGTGAGTTTATAAAAACTTTACCAGGAAAAACAATGTTAGTTCAGCACTAATGTGAAGTTTAGTTCAATTCAAAAAGGGAAATTAAATGTTGTTGGAACTCAAACTATCAAAGTTTATTGAAAGAGTTGCTGCAGATACTGACTGCTACAGGAGATCTATCAGTACAGTCTAGGGGTTACACCGATTAGTCGACTAATCGATTCTTTTCTCTGCAATTACTTTTTTCTGGGCCAGTCGACTCGCAATCAAATGACAAAACAGATTTTTCCAAGGAAATGAAAGAAGGTGGACTAGGTGAGTTCGTCAGAAAGCTCAAATTGTATAAAAATGTAAATAATTTAACAAAGAGAAACTGTAAATTACAGCATTGGCAGCTTTACGCTCTTATAAAAATATGGTTTTACTACATCTGGAAACTAAGCCCAAGCTTCATCCTGAGGGTCAGATAGAGGCGATCTCGGCCGCCGTCTGCATGTCGGTTCAGAGAGCCGCTGCTGAGTCAGCAGAGCTTCCTGCTGCGCATCGGGCGGAAAAGCAGCAGGTGGTTTCGTTGAATTCAACTGTAACCAAACGGGATCCGTTCATAATACGTTTGGTTTGTGATGTTCCAAAAGCGCCATTGTGGTCAGTGTGATAATTTGACTCCTATACGAGTAGCTATCCAGAGATCATCAGTATCAGCCGGTGTTTGGAAAAAAAAAAAGTCAGACCCGACTTTGTGCAACGAACATTTCTCTGCTGCTCACGAAGAATGATTTATTTATTGCTCTTTTAATTCTGCATAATAGACTTAGTAAAAGCGGGAGAAGGGGAGGTGTCAATATTTGCAGTAAAAATAGCTGATAAAGCCTCCAAGTAGTTGTGAAGGGGTTTTGCGCTTACGTCACTATGACGTCACCACGACGTTTATTTGTTATAGTTGTTTTTATACAGCAGTAAGAGTCGTAGCAAAGACGGGTCAGAGTCTGTTTGGTGAAACGCTTGGAAGCACAGCTGGTCAGTATGTGAACCAAAACATGCATTAAAAGACACCAACAGGTCCAGTGTCTATTTTTTATTCAGTGCAAACAATTTAATTAGGACAAAATAATCAAAGTCCAAAAACTTTATATTTATTTTAATTGCATCGTTTATGTTCTTTTTAATTATTTTTTAAGATTTTATCATTGGTGGTTAGGTATTGTTAAAAATCTCTTACAATAAGACATCATTACTTAGTCATATTTTCAACTTTCTGTCAACTTTAAAAAAATTTTAATTCAAAAACACAATGGGCCGTTGGATGACCGTCCTAGCGACTCTTAGCTAGTTTTCTGGGTGAAACCTTGGTTATGAAATACTTAAATCATGATGCAGCCATGTTTTGTTTCTACATGTCATTTTATAAAGGACATAACATGCTTATGTTACTTTACCCATTACATAATACTTACTAAATGAGCAAAGTAGATTAAATTAAGGTAATAATTTGTGCCAGTAGGTGGCGTTTGTACTCACCCATGATGGATTTGGAGGGGGGACCCGTGGAGTGGCCGTTCCTGAAAGGTGGAGGAGGAGGAGGAGGTCCAGCCGGGGTCCGGGAGGATGAGGAAGACAAGATGGGCGATGGCGAGGGGGGCGGCGGGGGTTTCACCCGGCCGTGTTGTTCTGAAACTCCAGTACTATGGCCGCGGTACGGGGGCGGCGGAGGAGCGTCTCTTCCACCATTACGAGAATTGGAAGGAGGCAACTGAGGGGCTGAGGTGAAAACACAAATGTAACTTTTAGAAAGGAGCTGATTAAACTCCAACAAGTTCATAGTTTAGCTTAAAAACATGTTGCTATATAATAAAATGCAATAATCCAGAAACATTTCGGAAAAGACAATAAACAAATCAGAAGATTGGTTGCTTAGCAACATGCGTAGCCTAGCAACATGTGAGGTTTAGATAACAGTTGAGAGACCACACACACACACGTTTTACTTTAAAAATCAAAGCCTTTGTAAGTAATTTTCAGGTAGTTTTCCTTTTCAAAGCAGTCTGAACGCCCCAATTCAGATCTTTTCACCCACTTCCAGAGATATTAGAAAAAGTACATCCGAACTTTTCCCCCTCCCAATCATATCTACCTCAACAAAAGTAAAAAAAATAAAATAAAAAATAAATCTGTTTCTGTCTTCTGCTCTCCTGTCAGAGAGATTAGACCAATTAACTTAAATGATTGACTTGACTGCCCATTTGCATGTTTATGCTTCTTTTAACAGTGATAGCAAAGACGGGCTAAAGAGACGATTTGGTAAAACGGATGGAAGCGCAGTTGGTCAGTATGTAAAAAAATAAACAAAAGTTCACTGTTCACTGTAAAAACTGCCTGTTTTCCATGCCAACAAGAAACAGGTCACAGATTTAGGATTAAAAAAATCTGAACACTTAAATTAGGACGAAACAACTAAAGTGCAAAAATTTTATAATAATTTTAATTGCTTTGTTTTTTAATGTTGACCTTATTTAAGACTCTATAGTTGTTGTTCAGGTATCGTTAATCTCTTCCAACAACACATAACCTCAGAGTCGTAGTCAACCTTCCTGTCAACATTAAACATTTCCTTAAGGTTTGTTGGCTCTAGAGGCCTTTACTTCAGTTGTCAGACAGGAAGACGGGTTATGAGAGCGAAGGAAGACATGCAGCAAAGGTCATCAGGCCGGGACTTGACCCTGTGACAGGAACGTCGAGGACTAAGGCCTCCATGCTTCGGTCGCACTTTTCCCCTGCGCCTCAACTTTAAACACTTTTTAACTCTAAAACACCAGGCGCCGGTGGATGACTGCACTAGCGCCTCTTAGCCAGTTTTCTGGGAACCTTTGTGCACCCGGAGTAAATATATTTGACTTGTTGAGAAGTTGCTACCTGTTTTGCGTGGTGGTTCTCTGGCTGGCGGTGGCGGTCTGCTGACCTGCTGGGAGGAAGAAGGCGGCACCATTGGCGGCGGCGGGGCGTGGTTACGACCTTGGCCGCCGCCGCCTCCTCCTCCTCCTCCTCCTGACGTTTGTTTTTTGCGTAGCGAGTTTTTTCTCTGAGGAAGCTCTGGAGCCCCGCCGCCGTCTACCTGCGACGGCCCGTTGGCGGTGCCGCTCGGCCGGTAGGGCGGAGGAGGCGGTGGCATCGACGAGCCGCCGCTTGGCGGTTTGCTGGAGGAATGATTCGACTTGACGTTGCTGCTTGAGGAAGAGGAGGAGGAGGAAGAGCCTCGGCTGGGTGTTGGAGGAAGAACTTTGTCTCTATTGTAGGACGGACCTTTCTGGTTCGGGGTGGGAGGAGCGTTGCCACGGCTACCTTTGCTGAAGGGGGGAGGAGGAGGAGGAGCAGAGGTGCTGTGCTTCATCCCGCCGCTGGAAGAACTGTTGCCGGCGGGGCGGCTGATGTCCGGCAGCGAGGGGCGGTGGGACCGCTGGTGGTCCGATGAAGACGGCTTGTTGGCCGGGGTGGGCGAGGTGGAGCGACCGCTGGGGGGGCGAGGAGCTGCGGGTCGTGACCCCGGGGGTCGAAGGGCAGATCTGCCGACTGAACCAAAAGCTGGACCATCTGGATTAGAGAGATTAGAGTTCGACTTCATGAAATGGAGCTTTACACGAGATACCGACAGAGATGCAGAGGTTTGATACGGCACAGAAAAATCACCAAGTATTCAGATCAGTTTCACTTTATTTTGGTAAATGATCACCAAGAATCTTTAGTCCAGTTCATCAATATTTCAGTACCCTTGAAATAAGACAAAACTAACTTAAAGGTACTTTTCAGTAAAACATAGGAGCTTTTTTTAAACTCAGTGATTTATTTATATTGATGAAGCTACTAATTCTATTGGGATTATTATTTTACTTCCTGCTATAAGTGAAATAATCTGCCAGTGAAAAGTTACTAGTCATTTTGTCCAGAGATGTATCAAACTCTATAATCCATCAGATTATTAGTAAATTACAGATTCTCATACATAAATCAGCTCTGAAAGTGTTAATTAAAAACAGCTTTTTTAGTTTAAAGTTGTAACAGAGCATGAAGACATTCAATGTGATCTTCAGCTTTAATTTACACAGATTATCTGGGAAAACTCCGCAGCCTGCATAGGAAACATCAGAAATGGATTTTACCTCCAACTGGACGTAATTTTGGAACGCCTCCTTGGAAAAGCGCTCCCATTCCAACCGGGCCTCCACCTCCAAAACCTCCTCCGCCTCCTCCACCTCCTCCGCCACCTCCACCTCCTCCTCCTCCGCCTCCTCCTCCAGGTTCTGGTAAAAAGATGCAGTAAAAACACATTAAAGCTATTATTAAAGTATTTCTATGAATATAAAACTCTATGATGAATATTTACAGGTGAACAAAAACATTTGCAGTCAGTGTTTCCATGCATTTTGGGTGATGAGGTCATGAGTGGACGGCGTCAGATCAGGAATGTAAGGATGCATTCAGATCCGAATTAGCCAGCCACATTTGTTTATTAGTATTCTGTTTGCATATCCAGGAAGCTTTATTGCCGGGAAGACTGCAGTGGAGGGCTTGTTTGGCCAAATGTGGAGTGAAGGGACCTTTAAAATGCACATTTCTCCTCATGTATCGAACATAAAGTGCTCCACTCTTAAGCTGCTTTGGTTCTGGACCGATTGTGGAAACTCCACATGGGTTTGTCGTTTCAGGAATCGCCACAGGTTTATGACAGAACCATTTTGTGAAAGAGACGTTTGACACCTTCCACCCGAATCAGATAATTATCTTTAAATCCTGTGAGATCAAATTTTATTTGATTCAGGTATGTAGGATCAGGAATCCATTTTACGCTACATTCACATACAAATGAAAACCCAAATCCGGCTTTTTCAAAGCAGTCTGAACGACCCAGTTCAGATCCATTTTGAACAGAGAATGTAGCTGAACAGAAAGAAAAACCAGGGCACTTGGCTACATTTACTTTTTCAGGGTTAACATCTTATTTAGTAGAACTTATTAAAGTAGTCCAGGCAGCTAAATTAGTTGTTTTTTTTTAGGGTAAAAAATAACAGATGACAGGATGGCATAAGCTAAATGCTAATTTCCACACAGAACAGATCACAACTGATCAGTCAGCAAGCATGCAGAGACATTTAAACATCTTTGGTAAATAGGTAACTGGAGTCTAAAGGGGTCTACCAGTCAGACAAAAGGATGCAGCTTCAGTGCTACTCACTGTCCAGTACTGGAGCGCTGCGGTCACTGACTTCAGTGACCTTCTTCAGCTTGGCTCCTTTGCAGATGTCCGACAGCAGGGCTCCACGGCCTTTCGTCTCAGACGAACTCAGCTTCGGAGGAGTAGTGTTGGCCTGGGGAACATGTTAAAGGGGGACTTATAATGCAAAATTCACATTTTACATCATTTTAAACTTTCATTTGGGTCTCCACTGCTTCTAAAAACAACCCAGCTGGTCTCTGGCAATACGTTCACATCTATTGGCGTCTGGAAAACTCGTCAAAAACCTCCTGACTGTTCAGTCACATTTGACGAGAGCAGCGCTGTTACCTAGCAATCCAAGCTGAGCTCCAGCACGTTTGGTCAGCTGGTTTTACTTTGCAGCACTGTACAATGGCTGCTGGAAAAGACGACTGTTTTGTTGTAGACTTACCATCCAGAAACTGCTTGCTGCATTCTTGTTGGTTGTGCAGGAGGCTCTACTTTTCAAAGATGCGTTGTTGTATAATTTAGCATTTGTTTGCAGCCATTTTCACAAGCGAGTGTAAACATTAAGTTAGCTCCAGAAGTAGCTTATTTGAATTTAATGTGACACAACACCTTAACATATCTGAAAATAGGCAGAACTGA
Source organism: Poecilia reticulata (assembly GCF_904066995.2). NCBI lineage: Eukaryota > Metazoa > Chordata > Actinopteri > Cyprinodontiformes > Poeciliidae > Poecilia > Poecilia reticulata. The sequence goes on along the minus strand of NC_088830.1, from coordinate 27,876,245 downwards.
CCAGACTGCAATCTTATTATCCGAGAATGATTTTGTGCAAAAAAGCAATAAACGTGTTCAAGGAAGCATAATAGGCCAGCTTTAACAGTTAGAATATCATATTTCTGTTTCCTTCATTATTTCCTCGAGCAGAAAGTCTGTCGACGAGACCTGAATTGGTACAAATGGGCAACTTAATCTTGTTTTTGTTTTTTTAGACTACAAAACATATCAGATTTCCTTTTTCTCTGCCTGTTAAGAAACTAAACCAAGCGCATTTCTGAAAAACATTCTTTTAATGATTGACTGTAAGTGTGTTGTCGTAGCAGAACCAGCCATAAATTCACTTTGATTGCAAGCTAGCAGTAAAAGAGAAAAATTATATGTGCTAGTTCCAGTCACTCACCTGATTAAAGGTTGGGGGAGGTGGGGGTCCAGGTGGAGGAGGAGGAGGAATCGGCATCCTGTCCCGCTACTGGCAACTCTCTCTGGGGGTCAAAGGCCAATGGAGTTACTGTCTTCTGAATGACGGCATACACCGACTCTCTGGGAAACAAAAAAATACATGTTTAAACTTACAAAGTTAAAGTTTAAACAATTATTCAATCCTGAAGCTGGAAACCTGTCAAGCACAGGTTTTCCAATGCCTAACAGAATTTATAATCAGCCAATCACATCGCAGTAACTCAATGCGCTTAGCTGTCCAGGCGTGGTGAAGACATCATCTTGAAGTTTAAAGCGGGGGAAAAAAATGTACTGGTTGATAAATTTGCTAATTGTGGAGAAACAATGGACCATTACAGAAAATCCGTTTATCTGTCATCATCAGTAGTCATGCTAACTAGCCTTAGCATTCGTAACATGCTATGCTAGCAGCAGCGTAGCAGAGCAATATGGAGGGAGGAGAGAGTGATTGACAGCACTGAGAACCGCCTCCTGGCTCTGATTGGTTGTTTCTAGATGGCAGAGGAACTCAGTTTTCTCAGACTATCTGTTTCGTACCGTCACGACGTGGTGATACTTTCAACAAAGGTGTAAAGAAATGTTGATAAAAGTTACTTTAAATAACTGAGCGTAGCATTTTAGAAGCCAATTATGTTCTGGGGTTTACATGCAATCATCTAAAGGTTACAACAGGTGATCACAATAATAAAATAAAACAGATCATAAGTAGAAGGGGCTAAAAAGTTTTTCTGATGTCAAAAGTCAGACATGAATGAACAGATATTCAAGAGCAGTCTAAAGAAGTTATGCTGTAAACAATTACAAAAGTCCAAACTAACAATCAGAATAGAGGAAAAATGGATTTAAAGGGGCGGCATCACATATTTTCCAGGCAAGCCGTCCTTGCAGTTGCATAAAACTGCGTCCATTTGTTTACATTTGATTGTAAACAAATAGAGTGGATAACTCAGGAACAACTGCACCACTGTTTACTTTCCTGTTAATGTTACTCTGCACCCTGCATTCCCTTATTTTATTTCATCCAATTCAAAGTTCATTCAAAGTAAAACAACATGGCTTGTTTGCACCTGCAAGTTTGCTCACAACATGTTTACCTGTGTGCAGGTATTGCAACACGTCACTGAACCAACACTGTAACCGGAGAGCAGCTAAGATGGCAGAAATGTGACAAATATATCAGTTCTCTGGAAGAAACACTCCCATTTTTCCTGAAGAAGAAACAAGTTTACACTCACGCCAAACTTCAAGCAATATTCTGAAAACTATCAAAATAATGTTGAATAGTTAAAAAAAAACAGATAATGTTCTCTGCAAAATGTTATATGCTTAGCATAAATATCAAGCTCACAATGCAACCAATAAAAATGCATTTCTTAATCAAAATGTAACAATTTATTTGTTCCTGTTAGTTTATATTTGTGCCGCAGAAAAAAGATTATCTGTAGTCGCATCATACACATTATTTTTATTTTCTTAAAAATAAAAGTAAAAATAAAGAAAATGTGGAAATTTCTGATATTAATCTCAATAAATCTGAGTTCCAGAAAATGTTAAACTTTTCAAACTCAGGGATATTTCTTTTCTAGGACATTACTGAGATTTATCGCAAAATTTCTGAAATTCTTCCAGAAAATTTTTCACTTTTCAAACTCATTAATTTCCACAATTTTCTAGAAAATTTCAATAATTTTTTGGCAGAAGTGTCCTTTTTTATTTCCCATCTGCAGTGGCCCTCATCCACCATCATACATAAACATTCCCAGTGGTACCAATGCTAAGCTAAGCCAGTTTAACTTGTACTCCTTCGTTATCTTCTGGAAACTGAATGTGTTTTGACGAGTCGAATCACTTCCTGCTGCCCTTCTTTCACATTTTCCAGTGATGAACGACCGTCATTCCTACCACCAGGATAATAAAGCGTCTCTGTGATGGACTTCAAAGCATTTTCACTCCTGCTTTTCATACCACAAAAATAACGTCATGATTCTCGTCCCACCAGCTTTACTTTCCATACAAAACACACGAGAGACAGACGTGAAGCAGAGTCTAGGCAACCGTGTCGCCATGGAGGCGGAAATTTATAAAAACCACAAAATTAGATTGTGGGTCATTACATAAACAAAGATGAGTAAAAAAAATTTTGCATTCAAATTTCTCAATGATTAGCAAATGAAGACACAGGAAATGATCAGCCATGTTGTATTATTTGGAAGATCAAGGCCAAACACATGCAAAATAATTATTATAAATCCATATTATGTGGATTGTTTTAGTCTCAGCTTTACGGGAGAGGATTATGGCCTCTTCCGAAAAATCTGACTTTAATCTAGAAATTCTGATTTTAAAAAAGTCATAATTCAGACAGAGATTAACACCAGAGTTCATAGACTGAAGTCAGAATTTAGGAACTCTTAAGTCAAAGGGAAAAATATATATAATTATGATAAAAAGAGTCAGAACTGAGATATTAATTCAGGATTATTACTTTAATCTCAGAACTATTGGGGAAAACGTAATTCTGAGAAACAGAACTCAGAGATTAAAGTAAGAAAAACTAGCAAAAATTTATAAAAACTAACTAAATTAGTCAAAAATAAAAATAAAATTAAATAAAAATCCCAAAACTCTTCTAACCCTGTCATGGTGATTTAGATGCCACATGCTACTTTAAATATGAACATTCAGACGCGATGAAAGTATCTAGCAGAGTGATGGTGCAACGTGTCTGAGGTCACTGGATCTCCCCAAACCAGTTTAGGCCTTAAACTGGTTCATGCCTGCAGCGCTGGTCCCTCCCTCACCCTGACGGCGCGTGGCTGTGGGGTTTCTCCAAGAAACGCTGCAGGAATCTCACCAGTCAAGTCCAGTCGGTGAGGTGGTGTAAACGGAAAGGCACAGCAGCAGGAACGTCGGGGTCAGGGATGATGGGGGCATTTTACAAACCAATTTACTCAGAGCTGTGAAAGCACTGGATTAAGTGGATTAAGATTAATCCCTTTGATCATCTCACATGAAAAGCATCTGAGGTTTGAGTCTGGCTTCAGACTTTTGACGCACAGCATACGTTAATTATGTTAAACTTAATGTGCGGCATATCTTTCACACCTCAGTAAAGACCTGATTAGAGCTGAAAACAATCAGATTAATCGTGAACGACTGATTATTAAAATCATTGTAAACTAATTTAGTATACAAACTTGGCCTTTGCTGGAAAAACTAAAATATTCAGAGCAATAATTAAGTCAAAATTGTACAAAAATATTTTTTAAATGCTCATTATTTAAAAAAGGAACTGAATGGTTTATTTTAGTGATGCAGAATATATCGGCATCGGTCAGTATTAGTCATTTTTAACATATTTGTGTCGATCTGGTAAATAAAACCAGGCCAATATTAACAACAAATATTTGTTTTCATTTGTTTTTGGTAATTTCCTTTCTCAATTTGTTTAAACGGTAAAAAAATATAAATATAATATTGGTAAATATAACAGCAGTATTAAAATCGGATATCAGTTTTCATATCGGTGAATCCCTAGTTGATTTGCATCTTTTTTAAACAATATTATAATCTTTTTATAATATTGAAGAAAGAAAAAGTAAAGTGGGTAAGCGAAAAATCTGTAGAATGTGCTTATTAAAATAATTGGTAATCCTCAGAAAAATATATTGTTTATTGTCGTAACAATAGCTACTCATCCTCTTTATGATGAGTCCACATAATAAAAAAGCATTTATTACAAAAACAGTTACACACACTTAACATAATATTAGAAAATAGCATATTACTAAAATAGTAGTTAGTTGCCCTAGACAGCCCTAGACTTGAATACATGTCGTTTCTGAAGATGTTTTTAATGCTGTACGAAAAAAAAATCCTAGATTTAGTTTATTTTTTTCCAAATGTTTGAATTTTAAATAGTTCAGATGATGGCATTGAATGCAGCTCTATCACTACAGCTATATTATAACACCGCCGAGGTGTTATAATATAGTTTTGCTCCTTCAGTGACTGTACAGCAATTGAATTGTATTATATTTATCTGTATTTAATACTATTTGAGAAATAGCATCAATAATCTATATATTTGGGTTGAAGCAAGTGTGTTGGATTCGTTAAGCGCCTAATGAATCTAATTAGCATCATACCTAAATTTACACTAATGGAGTGTTTGAACTTATAATGTACAAATTATTTAACATGTTTGACTGTGAAAACATCAGCAAAAACTTTTTTTTTTACAACTGGATATAAATTTAGGTTTTACGTGGTTGGAAAAAGGTAAGTATATATATTTATTTTACTTTAGAGCAGCACTATAACATTTTTACTCAAGTAAACATAAAAAGTAGTTGTTCACAAAATTACTCAAGAGTAAAAATATTCTGTTGAAACGGTACTGAAGTATCAAGTAGCTGATCAAAACATTTAATATTCTAAAATGCCAGACAGACAAAAAAATGGCTATGTGCAAATAATTACAAAATAACCCATTTTAAGCAGAAGAAACACTTCTGCAGGTATTTCAGGTATTCTTTTTTCAAGATAAAGCTTATAAATTAACACTTACAGTAGGTACTCGTATACAAATATGAGCAGGGTAAAAGTACATTGAGTAATAAAGTGTATAACTTACATTATTTAGGTGTCATAAGACAGAAAACAAAATCAGAACAATAAAGAGATCTCACTTAGTCATAAACTGGTCTTTTTAATTAAAACAAGTTTGATCTTCATCTAGTGAAGTTAATAGCAGAGTATCCAGAAATTTCACTGGAACACCAGTGAAATTTACTCAACTAAATGTAACCGATTACACGCAACTAGTTACTACCAACCTCTGAAATTCAGCTTTAGAGGAGGAAGTAGGATGCTTCTGTGGTCAAGGAAATAAACTGAGCTACAGTGTAAAAGAACTGTTTATTCAGGCCAAAACTAGACTGATTCCCCATATTCAATATTAACATAATATAATAAAGGGCTCACATTAACCATTTCACTAATTTAAGGATTAACAATAACAGAGGTAAAAACTAAAAGTGACTCAAAGTAGTTTCTTAAATTAAATGACTGCTTCTAAATAAAAAATATGTCAGTTAAACTGATTTAACATCAATCCACCATTTAACATTTATAATCAACACAGGAGATCATTTTAGAGAGCTGTTCATATACAACAAGTCACCGGATACAAAAGTAAAACACATACATGACTGTGGGGCAGTTACGACTTCAACGCCACAGGTAAGACCTTTCGATGTAGTTGTTAATCACTTTTTGAAAATTATTCTCATTTTACTTATTGGGTTTTATTCATAAATGGCTCGACAAGAAGAATGGAGGTTAATTTTCCAGGACCAGGAATCGAACCAGGGACAGCTGCCTCGAGGACTGATCCACCTGATTCCAAACAATGACGTATTTTATATGTGAAGCTTTTAGCGTATGTAACCTGCTGACTATGGTTTCCAGAATTAAAAAACACCGAGTTCCGGGCAAGCAGAAACGTGTAATCTGTGACAGAAACTTTAGTCAGGCCGAGACAGGTTGCATAGCCGCTCCCAGACATGGCAACAACATACCTGGCCGAAACTCAGGAGGACTGAAGCCAAACATTTACTCACCGGAGCTTCGGTACTCTCGTTTGCCCAAACAACATGAATGGAAAGTGCTGGCGTGGCAGTCTCTTGTTGAAGCAGTATGGCAAAAATAAACAAACAAAAAAAGAAACAGCTCGAGGGAGGCTGCTAGCAGGTCGCAGTAGTGTGGCTTAACGCCGCCGAAGAAATTCACAGGTTAGCCGGGGCTAACGTTAGCGACTAGCTGTTAGCACAGAGCTGTTTACTTCAAAGCTGTCAGTGTCAACCCGGTTCGGCTACCTACAGTCACTGCCCGAGTAGGACACCTCTGCGTGTTGCCATATAAAACAAACTACTGGGCCTCTTTTCAACGTTTCTGGTTGTCACGGCAGACTTTACCCGCACTACTGACCTACAAGCAGAGCCATAGTGTCCGCTGCTGTCGGTCCCTTCCTTCCCAGAAACCAGGAAGTGGGATGAACTGCGCAAAATGGAGGCCTTTCAGCGCAACCAGTGCCTTTAAAAAGAGAATTACGACACTCTTTGAACTGGCCTTCACAGGGTCACGTTGTTCATCTTTTCTACAACACTGAGCTAATTATGAAATTAAAAAATTTAATGTATTAAGATAATTATTATTAAACATAACATTTAATTTCCCTTTGGGTTTAATAAGGTATTTCTGAATTATTCCCCTTTCAATTGATTTTTTTATTCTATTTTCATTAAAATCCCCCAAACTAATGCTAAATGGTTTTATTTATAATAAATATGCTAACTCTTCTGGCTGTAAGATTCATACTTGTAAATTTTATATTCACAAAGTTGGGTAGTAAATATAATTTACTCAATTATATTTACTTGAGTAAATTTGAGAAAAAACATACTTTTAGGAGTATTTTTCGATGTTGCACAATTGAAGTATTACTACTCTTACTTGAGTAAAATTTCTGGATTCTCTACCCAATGTGAGTAACTTCACTGAATGAAGAATGGACATGTTTAACCAAAAATTCACCAGACAGACACACGCCTGCAGTTTTTGTTAAACTTTTGTATGTTTTTTTTCTAAGAAACAGATTTTTTTTTTTTTGGGGGGGGGGGGGGGGGGGGGGGGATTGCAGATTTTTTTGTTACTTAAATTAATGATTGTCATTTTGGTTCTTAAAATATCAAAATTTCTACTTAACTTTATATTTTGGTCCATCTGATTATGCAATTTCTAAATGTTAAATACTTGATAATTTGATTAGTTACTCAGTACTTGAATATATATATTTTTTTTACCAAATACTTTCCTGGATGACTACTTTTTACTTTGACTTGAGTAAAAATATGTTGAAATAGTGCTACTCTTTTATCAGTATAAATAAATTCCCTCTGATTATTGTTCGGTCCATGCTCCAGTCCGGTAGGTGGCGGTAGTGCACCTTACGTTGTTTGCCTTATTCCATAATATAAAAGAAGAAAAAATAAACAAGAAGAAGAAGACAACGATAATGGCGGCGGTTAGCCGAGGGTTTGCTGCCCTGTGGAGGACAAACAGTGTGCGAGTACCGTTACACCCTCTCCTGTCCCTCTGTGCCGCTCGAACACAAAGCTCTGTAAGCGGCGACCTGCTGCCCCGGACCTCCCTGTCCAGCCCTCCGTGGTCGGAGCAAACTAGCTTCGTGTCAGCGGAGGAGGAGCGGAGCCGACACGCCGCCGTGGTGAGCACCGTGAACGACCGGATCGAGAGGCAGGACTTCGGCCGACTGTTTGCCGTGGTGCACTTCGCAGCTCGCCAGTGGAAGGTCACCAACGAGGACTTGATCCTGGTGGAGAACCACATCGAAGCGGAGTGCGGAGACCGGATCTACTTGGAGAAAGTGCTGCTGGTCGGGGCGGAGGACTTCACTCTGGTCGGTAGGCCTCTGCTCGGGAAGGAGCTGGTCAGGGTCAAAGCCACCGTGATTGAAAAGACCGAATCCTGTCCCAAAATGCACATGGTGTTCTGGAAAAGACACCGGTTCCAGAAGAAGAGGACCATCGTGCAGCCGCAGACTGTCCTGAGAATCAACAGTATCGAGCTGCACCCGCGGCTGTCTTGATTCAGACTGTTGACTTATGAGGGAATCTGGTTTCGGACGTGCTGTATCTCAGAGACAGTTCAGTTAAAACTTCATCAATGCAGAAAATGTATAAAATATTAAAAAGTTGTACTTTCAGAAAACTGTGTCGTGTCTGGATCTGTATTCCTGCTGTAAGTAAAGTTGAAAACGTATTTTTATTGGAGTCCGGATAAAGTTGTCATTGCATTCCTACCCTTTTCTATTCTGCTCTACTCAAATCTGGCTTACAGCACAGGCTGGGCTTTCTGCCATTTACTTTAGATTTTTTTTCTCGAAAAAATTTCAACCTGAACAATCAGCTAACAGAAGTTGTGAACATGACGGCGTTGTCCTGCGCTGTCTGTAGTTTTGGCAATAACAGCAGAGAACGTGAACGAAGCCGTTCAGTCCGTGTTGGACAAGCTTCTAGCTTGCAGACACGTGACCCAGATGACACGCGAAATTCAGATGGGGGTCAGGAAGTGGCTTTTTTTCTCGTCCTTGATTCTTTGAGACAGAATACTTAACAGTACAAAAGCATAAAAGGTGGTATAATGTCCTACAGGGGATTACAAACAGACAATTTATCACCATATATATTAAAGATAAAGTGCAAGTTTTAATTGGTTTTAGTATTGGTGGAATTTCTAAGTTTTGATATATTGATCTAATTTTCAAAAATTAAAACTAACGGTTTTTAATTAGTGTAACAGCATTTGTGAATATGCTTAGAAACCGATACATACCTGAATTCAAACCACAGCGTTTCCTCTTACACCAGAGCGCCCTTAAAAATGTACGGAATGCTAACCAGTCTTTTCTATACATGCTAGGCTACATGATGGTGCAGCATTGTCTCCATGGTTACCAAGTAAGTACACATACCTTCTCCATAAAGCAATATTTGGTATCTTTCTAATCATACTTATTTATAAAGTATATTAACTTTAGTTTCCCTTACCTTGTAAAAATGTTAGCTGTACCGTTACACCCTGTAATCGGAAATCCGTGATTACGAGGGCTGACAGACATGATTGACGGCTGCTATCCATTGCTGCCGTATCTTCCCTCAAATAAAATAAAGTTTGGTTTACATCCTTGGCAGGTCGTTGCACGGTCGGCTATACAAACAATGACCATTTTTAAGGTGAAATCAACTAAATAAAGGCTATATTTGGCAACCAAATGTCTGTTTTTAGACTTGTTGTTTTGAGATGTCATGGCGGAGTAGCCGAAGTTCTAGAGAGCGTGACGTCACGTGCAAAGGGTCAATAGTTTGATTCATGCAGAACTGATCTGATCGTTTCCATAGCAGCAACCTGAAGCTAGACCTTGCCCCAGAACTACAGTGAGCTCATAGAAGAGGTCACAGATGGCCTCATGTACACTGTAGACCAAAGATTAATAAATTAATATTCATTATTATTATATTTAGTAGTTAACCATTATAATTAATAACTACTATTACTACCATAGTATTAATAATATGACTAATATTACTGTTAATATTATAATTTTAATAATAAATATTAATATTGTGGCGGATACAATGTATATATTGTGGTGGATACAATGTATATATTTCACACCAGAATGTATGCTTTTATTTTGAAGGAGAGAAGGTGAGGTGTGAAGTGACCAACGGTTGTGGTTCATTCCTTTTTTGGTTTTTTGTTGGAAGACATTGAGAATTAAACAAGACTCAAATCTTTTTCGTCTTTTTCTGCTGACTTCCACATTGGTGACCCCGAACATCTGCAAACATCTGGACATGTTTTTTAACGAAATCTCACCAGATGCTGCCGCCGCTTCTCCGCCAGCTGTGGTTTCGGACCCAGTTTCTTGCCAGGCGGCCGTTGCTCCAACCGCCGCTTCTGTTTTTGCTGCCGTTATCAAGCTCCCAGAGTTCTGGCAACACGATCCAGAACCATGGTTCCAACATGTGGAAGCCCAGTTCCATCTCCGTGGGATAACCACAGATGAGACCAAGTACTTCCATGTAGTTGCTGCGTTGGATTCCGTTTCAACGCGCCGTCTGATGGGTCTGCTGAGGAACCCACCAACCGCTAACAAATACGGCGCTCTCAAGGAGAATCTGCTTCGGCTCTACCAACTGCCAGACGCGGAGCGGGCCGATCGCTTGCTCTCTCTGAATGGCTTGGGGGATCGCAAACCCTCCGAGCTGATGGAGAACATGCTGGCATTACTTGGCTCGGGAGATGTTTCTTTCCTTTTTACACATCTGTTTCTGCGCCAGCTCCCCCCACCTGTTCGCACCGCGCTGGCCAGCTCCCCGCTGATCCGGACCAAGGATTATCGCTCCCTGGCTGAAGAAGCGGACCGGATTTTGTTGGCTTCCAGGCACTACAGTGTGAATGCACTTCTACCAGTTGTGACACATGGAGAGTCGGAGCCTTTTGATGCCGTGGCTGCGGTGACAGAGCGACGGAAGGACGACGTTCTCTGTTTCTACCATCGCCGGTTCCGAGTGAAGGCGAAGCGCTGCATTCCTCCGTGTTCGTTCGTGCGTCAGGGAAACGACAGAGTCGGCGCTCGCTAGCAGCTGTGTGTGCCGGCAGCTCGGACAAGCTGCTTTTCATCATGGATGAGGTCTCGGGACGGCGTTTCCTGGTGGACTCGGGTGCACAGCGGAGCATCATGCCAGTTTCGGCAGCGGACGTTTTGTGCAAAAGTAACGGACCGCCACTGGACGCGGCTAACGGCACCCCGATTCGCACTTTTGGCTCGAGGTTGGTGACTGTGTGTTTCAACGGACGTCAGTTTCAGTGGGACTTTGTGATAGCTTCTGTGTCTTTACCTATTTTGGGTGCAGATTTTTTGTGTGCTTTTAGGTTATTGGTGTATGTTGCTAATAGATGATTAATAGATGCTGTGTCTTTTGATACATACCCCTGTAAACTTGGCGGTCCCAGCCAACGACCCCTCGCCAACATGCTTGCCACAGGTGATGAGTATCAGCGTCTGTTAGCAGAGTTCCCATCTTTAACGGTTCCCACATTTTCTGCTACCGTGGCTAAGCATGGAGTGGAGCATTGTATAACTACAGTCGGTCCACCGGTTTTTGCGCGAGCGCGCCGCCTAGACACCGCTAAGTTAGCGATAGCAAAGGAGGAGTTTGCAAACATGGAGCGTCTTGGCATTGTACGGCGCTCCAAAAGTCCATGGGCATCTCCATTGCACATGGTTCCCAAAGCAGACGGGGGTTGGCGACCCTGTGGGAATTTTCGGCGCCTTAACAACGCAACCAGTAATGACAGGTACCCAATTCCTCACATTCAGGACTTTTCTGCCCGCCTGGCTGGAGCAACCGTGTTCTCTAAAGTGGACTTGGTGCGAGGCTACCATCAGGTTCCAGTCCATCCCTTAGATGTACCCAAAACCGCAGTTATCACGCCTTTTGGTCTTTTTGACTTTTTACGGATGCCCTTCGGTCTTAAAGGCGCAGCGCAGACTTTCCAGCGGCTTATGGATTCGGTCCTGCAGGGTATGCCGTGTTTGTTTGTCTATTTGGACGACATATTGGTGGCTATTCCCTCTGCGGAAGAACACATGGTGCACCTTCGGCAGCTGTTTGTTAGGCTCAGTGAACATGGCCTGATCGTGAACCCAGCTAAATGCCAATTTGGACTGCCTGCTGTTGAGTTTCTGGGGCCAGGATCTCAAGGGGCGGTTCCCCTGCCTGCAAAGGTTGAAGCAGTTTCCGATTTTCCCCGCCCTCCCTCAGTGAAGCCCCTGCAGGAGTTTTTGGGTATGATTAACTTTTATAACCGTTTCATCCCACGGGCAGCTCACCTCATGCACCCCTTGTATGAGGCACTTAGAGGCAAAAAAGGGGACCAGCAGATTGAGTGGACCCCCGAGAGGGTGCAGGCATTCGATGATGCCAAGAAGGCCTTGGCTAATGCTGCGCTTTTGGCCCATCCATCTCCAGTTGCTCCTGTGGCTCTAACAACTGACGCCTCTGATTATGCAGTTGGGGCAGTTTGTGAGCAATGGGTAGATGGTGCCTGGCAACCCCTCGCTTTTTTTAGCAGGAAACTCCGGGATGCTGAAAAAAAATATAGCACCTTTGACAGGGAACTGCTTGCCCTTTTTCTGGCAACACGCCATTTCCGCTTCATGTTGGAGGGCTGGGACTTTACTGCTTTTGTTGACCACAAGCCTCTCACTTTTGCTGTGGCAAAAGTTTCTGAACCGTGGTCGGCTCGGCAACAGCAGCATTTATCTGCCATTTCAGAGTTCACTACTGACATTCAGCATGTAGCTGGCAAGAATAATCTGGTGGCTGACTGTCTGTCCAGACCAAGGGTTGCTTCTGTGCATTTAGGTGTGGACTACCTCGCCATGGCCACAGACCAACTGACCGACCCAGATATTCTGGCCTTTAAAGCAGCTGAATCCAGTTTGCATTTAGAGGAGGTCTCCTTTCATGAGTGTGGCACAACCCTTCTTTGCGATGTCTCGACTGGCAAACCTCGGCCTTTGGTCCCTTCTAGTTGGCGTCGGCGGGTTTTTGAGGCAGTTCATTCCCTTTCACACCCGGGCGTCAAAGCTTCTGTTAAACTGGTAGGGGCAAAGTTTGTGTGGCCGGGACTCCGTAAAGATGTACGGACATGGGCGGTTTCCTGTTTGGCTTGCCAGCGTGCCAAGGTCCAAGGCTCCACTGGAGCACTTTCCTATTCTGCAACGGAAGTTTGAACATGTGCATGTGGACTTAGTGGGGCCGCTTCCACCTTCCAGAGGTTTTACCTATCTCCTGACGATGGTGGACAGAACTACTCGATGGCCGGAAGCAGTTCTGCTGTCATCAACTACTTCGGCTGATGTGGCTCGAGCATTTATCTCCTCCTGGGTGTCAGAGTTGTGGACTACAGTTGCAGAGAGCCTTGGGGTTAAACTCCACCGTACTGCTGCCTACCATCCGCAGGCCAATGGTCTTTGTGAGAGGTTCCATCGCACAATGAAGGCTGCATTGCGGGCCTCATTGGTAGATAATAGTTGGATAGATCGCATGCCTTGGATTTTGTTGGGCCTGCGTTCGGGCCCAAAAGAGGACCTGCGGTTTTCTTCAGCTGAGTTGGTCCTGGGCCAGCCCTTGCTGGTACCAGGGGAATTTCTTCCGGGTACGTCGGGTTCGGTTGATTCCCAGGGAAATAAAACGGTTCTAAATGGGGAATCTAGATCTTTTGCCCCATTAGCAGCACATCACTGCCTTCCACAGGTGTTTGTGCCAAAGGACCTAATGTCTGCTGAGTATGTATTTATCCGCCATGACTCATACCGCTCACCACTTCAGCCTCCTTACGATGGTCCATTCCATGTTTTGGAGAGGGGACCTAAAGATTTTTTGGTGGAGTTGGGGGGTAATCAGGAGAGTATTTCGGTGGACCGTCTGAAGCCAGCTCATATGTTACCAGGTGACCCAGTTGAGTTGGCTCAACCACCGCGCCGTGGTCGTCCCCCAGTGTCTTTACCCACTCTTCCAGGTCCTTCCCTAACAGCTGATTTGTTCCCCTCAGGTGGACAGTTCAGTAACAGACGATCTGGAGAGTTTTTTTCACTTTCAACCCCTGTTCCGGTGAAGAGAAGCCGTGGTGACCGACTTATTAAGCTCCCTAGCCGTTACCGTTAGGTAGTTCAATTGTTTTGTTTGTCACTGCTGTTTAGTTTTTCCGTTGCGTGTCTGTTTTCTTTATATACTTGTAATGTTGTTTTGCATGTTATGGGTTTTTGTGTTTGTGACATTCTGTGTGTTCAGGGGGGGCCTGTGTGGCGGATACAATGTATATATTGTGGTGGATACAATGTATATATTTCACACCAGAATGTATGCTTTTATTTTGAAGGAGAGAAGGTGAGGTGTGAAGTGACCAACGGTTGTGGTTATTTCCATTTTTGGTTTTTTGTTGGGAGACATTGAGAATTAAACAAGACTCAAATCTTTTTCGTCTTTTTCTGCTGACTTCCACAATATATTAATTTACGTATTTATCTATTAAATTTCTTAATGTGGGACCCAAGTCCAAATTTTCGTACCACAAACAAGTAAAGGTGGTATGACAGCTAAAATATATATATGTAAATATATTCTTAAATCCTTGTTTGTAAAGACAGCGGATGCGCGCGCAACTTAACTGCAGCCGGACCCGCCTTTAACGGTCACTGGTTGTCATGGTTACCCGCATTTGCCTTGCTGTTTTGTTAGTTAGCATATTATCAGCATACTATTGACCCTTTGCAACTTCGTCACTTAAATCAGTGGTCCTCAACCTTTTTATTACCGCGGACCGGTCAAGACTTGGACATTTTTGCTGCGGCCCTGGGAGGAGGGCGGGAATGAACCGTCAGATAAGGCTTCTCTGCATGTTGGTGTTCCCGCTAAAGCCTGAATATGTCAAATTTTGTTGTCTTGGCTCTTTTATCGCAGCCTGTAGGGTTTTCCAAATAGACATCAATACGTAGACCCCTCATGGAGCGCTGAGTCGTACGTATAAGCGTCCGCCATCTTCATGGCAGCAGAGCGATCGGAGCTCCTTAAGTCCTGTGCTGTGTGGACTTGTTTCAACCGTTTTACGAAACAAACTTGATTCATTAGGATTACCTTCCCCAGGTAAGGATGAAAGATGAGAACTACTTGACTTTGCAGCCAGAAATTCGCTTCTAAACCGGAAAATATTTACCATGTAGCTAAATTGGCCCGAAATAACCGCTAATTGTTAGCATAGCAGCTAACGTTTTCATACTGTTTTCTAATGTGAGAGAGCTGACGAGAAACCGCTGTTAGAGGAGAAGTTAATTAAAAACCAGAGGATTTTGTGAAGAAAGATCCGTCAGGATCAGAGCTGGAGCTGCTGTTCTTCAGTCTGTTTCCAGCTCAGCTTCACCATGTTGGTATTTAGCTATAAAGATGCTATGAGTCAGAGCCCAACATGTTGAAAATGTCTTTTTCTGAATGTGAAGGAAACATATACGAAACATAGATCGTATGTATTTTCTATTACACTTTTGGATAATTTCTCTTTTATCCTTGGCTTTAGCCTGTGAACCAGGACGTCTCAGGAGTCATTGGAGTTCTCCCAGTGTGACCAGTAGACTGAAGCCTGTGACCAGTGTTCCCAGTATAATAAATACATGTTTTATTCTTTCACTTTTTGTGTATTTTTAAATATCTCAATCTGAAGTATTAGTGTAAAAATGTAGCTTTTGTAATGAAATAAAAATAATTTACTCTGTTAGAATTATCTTCACTCTTTGCTGTCAATAGCAGAGTTGACATACTGTAATAAATATTTATTCTCTGGAAAAAAGAAAAATATGTAGTTTAATGTTTGACAATGATTGATTTATAAATCAAAAGTCATTTCTCAATAACGTATAAAAACAATTATTTGTTTCTTGTCTTGAAATGTTAAATGTACATTAAATTATGGAATTATGTAAATATATTCTTTAATAAAACACTGTATAAGTGTGTCTGTTAATCAATTTCAATATAAAAATGATCAGAATCATTTCTATCAAATAAAACATTGTGCTCTTTATTCAGAAATGCCCCAAAACAATTAAATAATCACATCGAACGTTAGAAACGCTGTCTTTAGTAATTTCTTTGATTGCCAAATATATTAATGTGTGTGAGAAAATGTGTCAATGGCAGGTATTAACTTAAAATACTTTGTAGAACAGCACTTTATAAAGTTAGGTCCATTCACTTGTATTAGCTTACTGGCACATATTCCACATTCAATATGGCGGACGCTGTTACGTATCGCAGCAACGGGCCGACCCGCCCCATGAGGCGTCTACGTATTAATGTCTATGGTTTTCCCTGTCTGGGAACGAGAATAAAACCTGTTGAATATGACAGGTAGCCAATCAGAAAACGTGGTGACGTAAGAACAGAGGGGAATCCGAAACAGTTGACTGAGATGATATGTGTAAATCTTTATTATTAGATGTAAAGTTCATTATTATACAGTGGGGAGAACAAGTATTTGATACACTGTTGATTTTTCAGGTTTTTCCACTTGCAAAGCATGTAGAAGACTGTAATTTTTATCATAGGTACTCTTCAACTGTGAAATGAAATCTAAAACAAAAATCCAGAAAAATACAATGTATGATTTTTAAATAATTAATTTCCATTTTATTGTGTGAAATAAGTATTTGATCATCTATCAACCAGTAAGAATTTTGGCTCTCACAGACATGTTAGTTCTTCTTTAAGAAGCCCTCCCGTTCTCCACTCATTACCTGTATTAACTGCACCTGTTTGAACTCGTTACCTGTATAAAAGACACCTGTCCACACAATCAATCAATCAGACTCCAGCATCTCCACAATGCCCAAGCCAGAGAGCTGTGTAAGGATATCAGGGTTAAAATTGTAGACCTGCACAAGGCTGGGATGGGCTACAGGACAATAGGCAAGCAGCTTGGTGAGAAGGCAACAGCTGGTGCAATTATTAGAAAATGGAAGAAATACAAAATAACGGAAAATCTCCCTCGGTCTGGGGCGTCATGCAAGATCTCAGCTCGTGGAGCATCATTGATCTTGAGGAAGGTGAGGAATGAGCCCAGAACTACACGGCAGGACCTGGTCAATAACCTGAATAGAGCTGGGACCACAGTCTCAAAGAAAACAATCAGTAACACTCTATACCGTCAAGGATTAAAATCCTGCAGTGCACACAAGGTGCCCTTCCTCAAGCCAAAAAGCCCATCTGATGTTTGCAAATGACCATCTGAATGATCCAGAGGAGGAATGGGAGAAGGTCATGTGGTCTGATGAGACAAAAATAGAACTTTTTGGTTTAAACTCCACTTGTCACGTTTGGAGGAAGAAGAATGATGAGTACAACCCCAAGAACACCATCCCAACCGTGAAGCATGGCGATGGAAACATCATTCTTTGGGGATGCTTTTCTGCAAAGGGGACAGGACGACTGCACCATATTGTGGAAAGGATGGATGGGGCCATGAATCGTGAGATTTTGGCCAACCTCCTTCCCTCAGTAAGAGCACTGAAGATGGGTCGTGGCTGGGTCTTCCAGCATGATAACTACCCAAAACACACAGCCAGGGCAACTAAAGAGTGGCTCCGTAGGAAACATCTTAAGGTCCTGGAGTGGCCTAGCCAGTCTCCAGACCTGAATCCAATAGAAAATCTTTGGAGGGAGCTTAAAGTCCGTGTGGCCCAGCGACAGCCCCGAAACCTGAAGGCTCTGGAGGAGATCTGTATGGAGGAGTGGGCCAAAATCCCTGCTGCAGTGTGTGCAAACCTGGTCAAGAACTACAGGAAACGTCTGATCTCTGTAATTGCAAACAAAGGTTTCTGTACCAAATATTAAGTTTCTTTTTTCTGGTGTATCAAATACTTATTTCACGCAATAAAATGGAAATTAATTATTTAAAAATCATACATTGTATTTTTCTGGATTTTTGTTTTAGATTCCATCACTCACAGTTGAAGAGTACCTATGATAAAAATTACAGTCATCTACAAGCTTTGCAAGTGGGAAAACCTGAAAAATCAACAGTGTATCAAATACTTGTTCTCCCCACTGTATATTATTGTGTTTATTCAGTTAAAAATGTTAACTATGAAAAAACATAGTCACAGAGGTTTGGAGAATTGGCCGACAATTCTTAAATCTTGCTGTCTAAACCAGACTTAAGACTCACAAGCTCTACTCATCTCCTCTCAACCACTGCCCAAACACTCTCTGACTCTGGTCGCTATGGTAAAGTTTACATATCCCTTCAAAATAAGATACAGATGCGCCACAAAAACAAACATTTAACTTTCGTGAAAATTTTAACTCACTATAATGACTAACGGGAGCCCTGAGCTTGTTTCTCTGCAACGAGACGGTCCCATCTGGGAGTGATGAGAGACAATGACACCCGAGGTGTTGCTTAAGCACAGGGTGCTTGGTCTCTATGTCGCGAAGCACTTTGAAGCTTCATTGCCTCATTAGCGAGCCGGTTGCCACATGTTATGCAGAGCGGGCTTGTAATGTGGGACTCGCCTACCGGTCTAGGATAAATCCATTCTCCTGTCTCTTCTATGGGCCTTTTCCCCTTCGCAAAGAAACTTTCCAAAGACATCTGATCTGTTTCTTACTCATTTTGTTTGTGGGCTCAGTGTTGGCGCGCAAGTAACCGAGAGAATCCGGTAAAAGGATTTTCAAAATAAAAGATCCTCCAGACTCAAATAATACATAAAACTGAAATATTTAATTATTTCTTGTGCGGCCCGATACCAATTGGTCCGCGGACCGGTACCGGTCCGTGGACCGGGGGTTGGGGACCACTGACTTACATCATTCGAGGCGCCATGACAGACTAATGAAATGAGGGATGGGCGTATCGAACAGAGCAACTGAAATTGTTTTCCCAAGTTGTTTCTGCCAGTTTATTTATGGCTCATACTTATTTACAAGTTTCAAATAGCTGGCTTGGAAACTGACCAATATCTCCTCCCTCCTGATATGTTGATCTAATTACCGATTTTACCTGAATTCGCACCACATGATTTACATCACTATGTAATAAACGGCGTTTCACCTTAAACCGATCAGAATTAAAAAACGTACAAAAGATCAGATGCTAACCATTTTTTTCCATACGTTAGGCTACATGACGGTGTGACTGGCTCCATAGTTACCAACAGTTCCTTCTCCATAAAGCGGTATTTGATATATTTCTAATCATATTTACTCATAAAATATATGAACTTTAGTCTTCTTATCTTATAAAAAGTGTTCGCTGTAAATCTGTGATTACACCAACGGCTTAACAGTCATTATGATCGACAGCTGCCAGTTATTTTGATCAACAGCTGCTATCCAAAACCGATATAACTTCCCTCACTAAAAGTTATACAATAAAATGACAAGTTTGGTTTGCATCCTTGTCTGTTTGTGCAGCAGACCCCGCAGTATCCTATGACCGTTTTTAAAGTGAAATCAACTAAGTAGAAGCGATATTTGGTTACAGATGTCTGTTTTTGAGGACCGTTACGGCGGAGTTCTGGACCGCGTGACGTCACATGGAAAGGGAAAATTATTTTCTGTAGCGTTCCTTGCTTATCACAAGATTCCTTAAAGTCGCTCAGTTTTTTTTTGTTTGTTTGTTTCAGTAAGAGATCCCAGAAATCGACATGTAGAATATTTTGATTCATATATTTTAGTATAAAATTCTGAACAATATTTTGTGACGTCTCCATCAATGTTCAACTTTTGAATGGTGTCAATTTTGGCATGGAATCTTTCAAGTACGTACTATTCTGCTCTCCTTCAACATTAATTTCACAAACATTATGGAGTGTGCAACATGCACTGATGACAGGGAGTTGATGGTAGAGATCTGTACATCAAGCCGTTTGCTAAGGCACCTCCATCGACTCTTCAATCGGCCAAATGCATTCTCCACGGTCATCCTTGCTTTGCTGTGGCATTCATTGAAGTAGCGTTGATCTGCCGTTAGTGTTCCTGTATCTGTGTGTCCTTTACGCAACCAGATTCGAAGGGGGTAAGCAGGATCACCTAGCAGCAATATAGGCACTCAAACACCCATGATCTCTTTCTAAATCTTGTTCTAAAATTGTACAGTAAACAATTAAAAGAAGTTGGATAAAATCTAAATTTCCTATCACCCCCTGCCAGCATGCCTAGGTGGGCCCCATGTGGGGGAAAGGAGGGCTTATATATGGGTCCCATATAGGTTTGTCCACGGGTTCCACAGTAGTTAATACATTAAAAAAATGTCTTCCAAGAGGAAGACATTTTTCCATTTTTTTAACGTATTAACTACAGAATTTTAAAATGAGCAAATATCAGTATTTACTACCCAAAACAATGATCCACTACTCCCAGTAGAATAACTGAGTGCTATCCTTTGCAGTTAAAATGATCACGTGATTCTCCTCTGGAACAACTATGGGGTTATGGGCCCAGTTGATTGCTCCTAGACACTGCGGGAATCCCCATCTCTGTTTGAATCCTTCGATCACCTCTTGCAGAACCGCTCCATGGGGTATTTTTATGTACTCAGGCACAAGTACACGACAAACTGCGTTGCAGATCTCGTGGACCAGGGAGCAGATGGTAAACCTCGCAATACCGAAGAGTTTAGCTATAGTGCGATAACATGCACCTGTTGCAAGCCAATACAGTCCCATGGCAACTCGTTTACCTGTTGGTATGGGTCGCCGAAGATGTGTGGCTGTACATGTGAGAGTCAAAGAGAGATGCTCACATACGTACATACATGTTTTTCTTGCCATTCTAAAATTTTGGATGAAGTCGGTGTCACTAAAGCCAATTACCGTGCATCTGTTTCCCACCACTCCTGACTTCGACTCCGAACTCACGCATTACGCTGAATTGATGTTGCTGCCACTGCTTCACAAAATGCCATGGATAAAATCCGGACTCTTTCTTTTAAATCTTCTGAAGATGAGTATGTTAAGGTGATGGTGGTTGGCCAACAACTTGAAGATTGCTAGATATGTTCCATTCCCATCCACGTGTAACCCCTTTACACGTGGGGTCCGTCTCAGGTCCAGTATGTTGACTTTATGACAAATCCACTCAGGTTCACTGTACTTGATTTTCTCAAGAGAGAAAATCAAGTTGGTGATTAATGTCGTCACTTCACAAGCTTTACATTAAATAACATACATGGTTCTCAATGAGCAGTTAAAAGTTGTAAAATTAAATATTTAAAATGCACATTAGTTATAAATAAAAAACATTGCAAAATTGCACATTCTACCCGCTATGTAAATACGTGTGCTTAAAATACATTTTATAATGATAATACTTATTAATAAAAAACAGATCTGATCATAATACATAATACCACAGTAACAGATTGCAACAGACGAGCAGACAGTAACTATACAACGTGTCAACGTCAGTATAACATTTTTTATATACCAATAATGTCGGGGTTAACAACTTCTTGACTAAACAAAGTGAAGTTAAAGAATAACACATTTTTGATAAAATAGATGTTATTGAAGTATTTATTGAAGTATTGAAGTACGTTATTGTGCCCTCTACTGCGCCTGCGGGACAGTTTCAGTTTGTTTGCCCGGTCACACTGGAGATAGCATACAGGTCGGATATTTTTGGAAGTGTGAACGGCCCCGGCAAACAAAAAATCCGATTTGACAGAGAATTGGAATTGGGTCACTTCCATATGCCATGTAATCAAATTTGCATATGTTCTCAAAAATTTTGATAATTCAAATTTTAAGAGTTCCAAATTGTTACAAAACTTTCTTTCTACCAGAGAATTATACCAGAAGCGTTGAATTAATGAATGAACCATTTTATGGATAGAACTGTGCAGTTCCCAGTATGAACTGGGGCGAGTATTAGGATTAATAGAGATTTGTATTCATATTGCTTTGTGGTCAATTAAAGGAGTGGTGAGGGTATTGACATTAATACCATTGCGATCAAAACAATTGGAAATCAGACAGAAATCTATACGTAGTAAACTAGTACATGCTTTGTTGCTCCAAGAATATGAACTTAAAGTTTTAATCTCTGCACTGCAGTGTTGTAGCTATAGTTAGCTTAGCTGTATTAGCTGTGCGTCCGGTCTGCAGAAAGAGTAGTTAAGATAAAATTAATGGGAGAAGCGGCCTTTAAGAGTTCAATTGTTTGCAGTATATCGCGGGTATTTAATGCATTATATGGATGTCAACGTATGAAAACAAGGGTGCTGCTCAACCACTGAGACTAACGTCTGCCTCGGTCGCCATTTTGTCCGACCTTTCTTCTTCCTCACCGTCTTTCATGTTTTTTTTGGCGGTTGGCAAACAACGAAAATGGACCGCAGTGAAGTTTCTTGCTAACGTTTGTCCGTTATGTATACATTGCAGCAGTTAAACGCTGACGCTTACCGGAAGTTGTTTACAGTTGTGCTGAAAACAACCGTCTTCCACTGCGGTAATGCACGGTTTTTGACCGCAGTGAAGTTAGTTTCAAGTTGGATATTCGATATTCGAGCTCCGCGGAGTAAGCGGCGTTTAGCTCAAGGTTGATCCGATTTATGAACGCTAATGTCGGCCAATGGGGTATATGCCACGGACTTCCGTTTTAGCACTTCCGCATTTTTATGCCACATAAAATGGTTCCGGTGCACACTGTTAACAGTGGCTCCTGTTAACAGTGGCTCCTGTTAACAGTGGCTCCTCAGTTCTGCAGGACTATTAATGATGCCTATAGAATTATTCAGACGTCCTGAAACGCTCCAACAACAACAAATGATTTAAGCTGGATGTGTCAAAACTTCACAATAACTTCGAAGGTAAGTTAATAAATCGTTTGTATTCATCATAATGCCTCATATGTCTGACGTAGCTAACAGGGACAAGCTTACAAAGGTGCTATGTAAATGTTAAGTGTTTTGATTATCTGTGTATTGTGCAATCTACATATCTACGCTTTATAGAGCATTTGGCATTATTATTTTAACTTTCCGTTTTCTTTCTTTTTTTAATCTTTATTATATGGCTTCCTGGAGGGAGAGATTGGCTGAGCTAATGTTGCCAACAACTTTTCTCCTGCTATTAACATTTTTGCTTTTCTTTATATTAAGTATTTCCATCAGTTGCTCTTTTTCTGTTTTGTATACAGTATTTGTTTATACAGTATTTTTTTTTTTTTTACCTTAATGCTTACCTGGTCAGTTGAGGTGGAAATGTACATCCTCTTGATTACTGACAAATGTCAGAACCACATGGACTGAGCTTGTTACATCAAATCAATCTGAATCTTTATTTCTCATTAAAACGACTTCTTGTAATTTTAAGACATTGTTATAAAATGTAATTTTTATTCTGCTGTAACGATGACTGCATTCTTGTAATTAAAATTTCTTGTATCCTGACCGTAATGCTCCCTTATACAAATCACAGAACAGATGATTGAAATAAAGGCACTTTTTGAAAGTATTTTCTGTGATTTTATTATAGAAGTTGAGTACGGGAGGAATCGATTAAAATCAAATCTGGTATGAAAAAAAAAATTGTATCATCCAGCCTTATTCAGCATATTAAATTATATGACTAACAACATATTACTTAATACATTTCTTTGCTGGTATAACCTAAATGTGTTGCATTTTAACATCTCACTTGAATTCCTGATCTACATGCAAATACTTGATATAACGTGAACACCGAGAAAAGGGGAAAAAGTTTGTGAAATGTAGAGAATTACAAATGAGATTAAATTTTATTGTAGGTACAAACAGGATAGCAAAATGAACAGTGAATATATAATATACTTCCTGGCAGCTAATCAGACATCAGACTTGTTTGTCTTTACTGGTGATGAAAACTCGTCACTCTGGAGGAGAGGAAGACCGGCTCAGCCCCGTCCAGGATGACTGCAGTGTCAGGGTAGCCGATAAAGTCTGCAGGCAGATTTTTGCATATCTGGTGCTCCGGTTTCCAGATCATAGTTTAACCAAGTAAATAAAAAGTTAGTCCACGTTGTGGTGATCTAGCAGACCGTGGACTGATAGACGTCATCAGCTGGTCCAGGTGCTTGGATCCAGTGGAAAGGTAATCGGCACAGAGGCTCAATCATGGCTCAGAAAAACATCACGAAGTGTTACGATGCAAACCTGAAAAATTAAAAAGAAAAAAAAACTAATACGTGTCCATATTTAGCTGCACAACGTAATCAAAACTAATAAATCCTCAGCTCTTTTTGAGAGTTTTGCTTGAAAATAAATTGACAATATCTCAAGAAATTAAATGTGTAAGTGAAATAGTTCTGGTATGTTTCAGAGGTGTAACAACTCTGAAGTTACTGAGTAAGAGTGAACTTAAATACTACTTAGAAAATGCATGTTAAAATCTGAATACTCTTTTGAAAGTGTGCAGCTGAAATTAATTTAAACTACTAGCAGGCAAAGCACAGTGTCCGCCTAATATCTGCACCAACAGTAATACAAAAAATGATGCGTAGAAGAGGCATTAGTTTATAAAAGTCGAGGCAAACCTAAATTTACCATTTTAAAAACATCTATTAAATTTTAAAGTCATATACAATATTTTCAGTAATTTTAATATTAAATAATATGTTTTCTTCAATAGCTTCCAAGTCATGTGACCTATTGACCCATAATTAAGCAACATAATTAAGAAATTATCTATGCAGACTAGTAGAATTAAGGCACAGTCATTTGTTTTCCATTTTAAGCCATTTTCCTTTTTTTTTTAGGATTTTTTTTGTTAAAATTTAGTATTTTTCTTCATTAGCTTCCAGGTCATGTGACCTGTTGACTCAAAATCATCCATCCATCCCAGCCACCCTGCGGAGGAAACCCATTTCGACCGCTTGTATCCGTGTTCTTGTTCTTTCTGTCATGACCCAAAGCTCATGACCATAGATGAGGGTGGGAACGTAGATCGACCGGTAAATTGAGAGCTTCGCTTTTTGACTCAGCTCTCTCTCTTCACCACGACGGACCGGTACAGTGCCCGCTTCACGGCAGACGCTGCCCCAATCCGCCTGTCGATCTCCCGCTACCTTCTTCCCTCATTCGTGAACAAGATCCCCAGATACTTAAACTCCTCCACTTGAGGCAGGACGACCCCCCTGACCTGGAGAAGGCACTCTACCCTTTTCCGGCTAGCGTACCTCGAGCGTGAAAATTCTCAACTATCTAGAACCATCGGCAATCCAAGAACCACCAGAAATCCACGGACCAACCAGTAACTGAAGAAACATCAGTTAGAGCAAGTACCAGTTTTACAAGAGCACCCACTGGGATTAGAAGAGCACCCATGGTGGCACCCAGTATCTCAGTGTTCCCGACTGGTGCATTTTCACTAAAACGGTACCTGCCCATGTACCGACTTTTCTCAGAACTGATTTGGTTCTTGGTTCTCCTGCTTCTTCTGCTCTGAATCATCCAGTTTTTCTCTGAGCAGAGCATTTTCATTAATCAGCTCTGTGTTCTGCTTGCACAAGTTCTTGATTCGTTGGCGATTTTTCCTCTGTTGGTAACGCAGATTGCCCAACTCTTTCCAAAGATCATCCAGCTCTCCAGACTTCTAGTCCACCTTCTCCTGTGTCTTTTCCATATCTGTCCGAAGCTTCTGGACTTCGCCTCTCAGAAACTGTTGGGTGTTCTCGAGAGATTGCGCTTCATCTTTCATTTCTTTGTATTTGCGCTCTCTGTCATTGAGTTCTGCATAAACCGACACCAGCTGCCCACGGAGTCCATTGCTTTGAGCTTCTAGTAAATCGTATTGTGCTTGCAGGCGGCAAGGCCTGCAAGCACTTCTGTGATTCTTCAATGCCTCTATTTTAGATCTCAGACATTCAACAGTCTTTCTAAGTTCATGATTTTCCTGCTCCATTGCACGTCCCAAGAGCAAGGTTCTGTAACTGAAGATCAGGTTGACGGGAACCCCTCCCTCAAGCACCATTCAGATTCAGAACAGTGTTTAGGACAGGAGTTTATGACATACAGTCAGTACAATCCCAACAGTTGTGCCAAAACCCAAGCCAAAACTCAAGCCGCTCATTAATGACTCTCCACAATTAGACAAAAAGCTCCACATGCTCCATGGTGGACGCTGCTGCTGCCTCACTTCTGGGTAGAGATGTTGCATTATAGCCTCCTCTAGTTCTTCTTCATCAGACTCGTCCAAATCGTAATATTTGTTAATTTTCCTCATCAGTTTTGCAATTTCATCCCGTAATTCCTGTGTATTCAAACCTTGTAACCTCCTTCTTTGTATCCTCAGATAAAATTCCTGAAATTCCTCAATAAACTCTGGATCCTCCATCATACAAGTTTTTGAACAAGTTGCTAGTCTTTCTTCAGTGCCTTTTCCAGATCTGTCCGAAGCTTCTGGACTTCGCCTCTCAGAAACTGTTGGGTGT
Source organism: Poecilia reticulata (assembly GCF_904066995.2). Lineage (NCBI taxonomy): Eukaryota > Metazoa > Chordata > Actinopteri > Cyprinodontiformes > Poeciliidae > Poecilia > Poecilia reticulata. Next base: position 27,850,185 of record NC_088830.1, on the reverse strand, counting down.
TCTCGAGAGATTGCGCTTCATCTTTCATTTCTTTGTATATGCGCTCTCTTTCATTGAGTTCTGCATAAACAGACACCAGCTGCCCACGGAGTCCATTGCTTTGAGCTTCTAGTAAATCGTATTGTGCTTGCAGGCGGCTAGACCTGTAAGCACTTCTGCGATTCTTCAATGCCTCTATTTTAGATCTCAGACATTCAACATTCTTTCTAAGTTCATGATTTTCCTGCTCCATTCCACGTCCCCAGAGCAAGGTTCTGCAACTGAAGATCAAGTTGACGGGAACCCCTCCCTCAAGCACCATTCAGATTCAGAACAGTGTTTAGGACAGGAGTTTATGACATACAGTCAGTACAATCCCAGCAGTTGTGCCAAAACCCAAGCCAAAACTCAAGCTGCTCATAAATGACTCTCCACAATTAGACAAAAAATTCCACATGATCCATGGTGGACGCTGCTGCTGCCTCACTTCTGGGTAGAGATGTTGCATTATAGCCTTTTAGTTCTTCTTCATCAGACTCGTCCAAATCGTAATATCCGTTAATTTTCATCATCAGTTTTGCTATTTCATCCCATAATTCCTGTGTATTTAAACCTTGTAACCTTATTCTTTGTATCCTCAGATAAAATTCCTGAAGTTCCTCAATAAACTCTGGATCCACCATCGGACAAGTTTTTGAACAAGTTGCTAGTCTTTCTTCAGTGCCTTTTCCAGATCTGTCCGAAGCTCCTGGACTTCGCCTCTCAGAAACTGTTGGGTGTGCTCGAGAGATTGCGCTTCATCTTTCATTTCTTTGTATTTGCGCTCTCTTTCATTGAGTTCTGCATAAACCGACATCAGCTGCCCACGGAGTCCATTGCTTTGAACTTCTAGTAAATCGTATTGTGCTTGCGGGCGACTAGGCTTGCAAGAGCGAGTCTTCAATGCCTCTGTTTTAGATCTGAGATGTTTGACAGTCTTTCTAAGTTCACGATTTTCCTGCTCCAGTCTACTGTCCATCCCGTCAAGCTCCTCAGTCCCAGGTGTGTCTCCTATTTTCAGACATTTTTTTAATCTGTTTTGTGAAAAGACTTATATTAAAAAGTGTTTTATTTCCGTTTGAAGGCTGCCCGCTTCCATGGAAGGACAACCGAAAATCGCTCTTATAAACATGTAATTTCTAAAATCACGATACCCTCACTTTGTATCCCTCTGAAAAATGAACCCATTTAAATAAAGAAATCCCTCCATGGGTGATAACACGATAGAGAGCGTTCAATTTATAGCGTTAACACCGGAGCTGTAAGTGGTCCGGTATGAAAAGGGGATGATAGAACAACGGTACCACAGCACTTTTAAATTTCAATAATCAGAATACCGAAATTGTTTCCGTTGTTTTAAAAAGTTTATGTCAGTCTACCTTTTCCCCATCAATACGTTTCCTGCACCTAAGGGGGTTTAAAAAAAAAAACAATGTGCACATTGCGCAAAACTCTGAAACAGGAGAAAGCGGGACATAAAACGGAGCGACGAACTAGATGTGAATTATGGCATAAAAACTGAGAATCCGACGCTGAACAGTGAAAAATCAACACATGATGTGAAACACATGACGATTAGGAGGCGCAGCGAAGATTGGCTGAGTGAAGATTACTGATGATCAATAAACGATAAATATAAATCTAGCAATAGGAAAGAAACTAAAGTGGACATAGCAATAAACCGAGAGAGGATAATACTAATCAAATGAAAATGAATGAAGAACAAAATGCAAGAATAAACTAAGAAACTAAAGTAAATACAGAGGAATAAACTGGTATGGCAAGACCTTTTGAGCAATAATTAATACAGAGGACTGTATGGCAAGAATAAACACACTATTTCCAGATAAAAGGTAAAATAATATTGTTGAAGTGCCATGGGTTTGTTGAGACCACATCTAGTACTGAGAATAAATATATCTTACAGACCATAACAGTAAAGAACTGATCACTTATTTATGTTTTTAGTTACATTTGATATATTTATTTCTTCAATATTATTTTTCATGTCGGTGTTAATGTCATGAGGCTGATGACTCCATGACACTTTCAATTTGACTCATTAGGATCTGATTAAGAACCAGATTTGTTCTTTGTAATTTCTGTCCAGTAAAACTATTAATCTATAAATCAATACAGGTCTATATAAAGATATAATCCATGTTTCTGTCTCACATTTGTATGGCATTAAAAGGATCTGGAACTTTGTTTTTCCACTGAAAGCTCTGGTTTGTTTAATAAATGCCATGTGGGTGAAATTTTATGGATGATACTCTGTTGTCCCATTCTCCTGAAGGCAGCACAGAGCTGCACCACCAGAAACCCACAGAAACACTGAAGAGAAGAAGAGCTATGATTAATGTAGTTACAGTTCAATTCATGTTTTAATGTTGCAGAGCTCAGTCGTTTTGCAAATAGTTAAAAGTTTAAACTGGCATGTTGAACATCTTTTATCTGCTCATTTTGTGGAATATTTAACAACTAGAAAATGGCACAAAATAAGAAAATTTTTTCCACTCTGATTGGCTGCTGTTAGGCCTACCGATTTTAACTTGAATGTTCATTGCATTTTTCTTAGACACCTGTGAAAATAATTTCTATTCAAATTGGTTTTTTGTTCTCTGGGAAATTATTTTTGATGATAAATACAGAAACAAGCATAAAAATCAAAGCATTTACAATAGTGATAGTAAAATAATGGTCAGTGCAAAGTAGCCTGCAAATTCTTTGGTGGGGGGCGGTGAGGGACCTGGATAAAGGCTGGGGGGGCGCTGGCCCAAAAAAGGTTGAGAAACACTGGTTTAGCTTTTATGCTCACTTCTGAGCCCTGCCAGGAGCTGGAATTGTTCAATCAGATGGGAACTACAAACTTGTCTGCCACTTTTACCCAGAATGCACTGCAGTTAGTTGATTGCTTCTCTGAAAGCTGAGTGCTGTCTTTAAAACTCCCCTTTTTCACGGAGCTCTTCTTATTCTTTGTTTTCAGGCTCCTTTTCCTGATATGAAGTTCATTCAGCTTTTAACTTCACTTCTGAGCTTCTGCCGGCTGGAACCAGGGGCGTCGCCAGGAATTTTGGGCCTCCTGACAAAATATTAGATTGGGCCCCCCTGTGCAGCTGCTGTTGCAATTTTTTGAGTCTTTTTTTGACTCATGAAAAATTTTGAAAATTTAAAGGCTTGCAACTTGCTTTCTTTGGTTCAATACTAGCACAATATTTACTACTCATCAATTTTACATGCAACAGTCCACATCCAGTATGCAAGTAGATTGCTTAATTTTTTTCTATTAGTTTTAGATTACTGAAATGTCTCTCTCCACGAGCAACAGTCATAGGCAAGGTTCAAAATACATATAAAGCAATCCAGACTTCTCAAAAAATGCTATGTAGTTGCATTTTATTCATGCTGCAGTATATAACTTTAATAAAAAAAATATGTTTTCTCCATATTTGTTAAAGCTGCGTCACCATGTCGTGACAGTTTGTTATGAGACAGATAATCATTGAAAACAATCAATCTCCTCCACCTCTTTTCTGAACTAATATTACTATCTAAAGTACTGCATTGTTCGGACCAAAAACAACCAATCAGAACCAGTAGGAGGGTCTTAGTGCTGTCATTCAACTCCATTCACTTACTGCTAAATATGCTAAGGATGGAGAAACAACTTATAATTACAGGGAAATCGTTTATCTGCCGTCAATGGCAGCTATGCTAACATTCTTCCATAAAACATGCCTTGATCATAATGCAGTGACCGACTCAAGTTCAAATTCATACAATTAACATTTGGGATTAGAGTCCGCATCTTCTCGGCATCACATATGGGTATTGAAAAAAAAATTCTAAAAAAAGGAAAATGGCTTAAAATGGAAAACAAATGGCTGTGCCTTATCTATGCAGACTAGTAGAATTATTTCACACTGATTCAGGTTCAATTGGTCACATGACCTGGAAACTATTAAAGAAAAACACTCAATTTTGACAAAAACAAATTCCTGAAAAAAAGGAAAATGATTTAAAATAGAAAACAAATGACTGTGCCTCATCTCTACTGATTTGTAGAATTATTTCAAAGTGATTTTTAGTAAATAGATCAGATGACTTCGAAGCTATTGAAGAAAACTTTATATTATTTAATATTAAAATTATTTAAAATATTCTATATGACTTTAAAATTCAATAGAGGATATTGTATCTCATGTAAAAGCATGAATTAGCACTGACAATTTTTTAGTTGGTCACAATTCAAGGCATTTGTTGAATTGTTGACTACTGTTGTAGTCAACCTTCGAGCGCTCGGGCGGGGAGCGGTGGAGAACCGTTGGCCGACATTAGCGTTCATAAATCGGGTCAACCTTGAGCTAAACGCCGCTTATTAATTATTTTCATTTCCGAAATATTCGCCGTCTCCATCCTTCTCTCACTTTGCACTTCACTTCTGTTCTGGCCCACAGTTTGGTCTCATCTCGTTTAGACTGTTGTAATTCTCTACTTTTTGGTCTGCCACAGAAAATTCTGCATAAATTACAATTGGTTCAAAATTCAGCTGCTCGTATCATTACACAAACCCCCTGAATTCATCACATCACACCTATTTTAACAGCTCCATTGGCTTCCAATCACATATCGCATCAACTGTAAAATACTTCTTCTAAACTTTTAAAGTAATTCACAACCTCACACCTTCATATCTCTCGGACCTCCTTCACATTGTCACACCCACTCGTTCCCTCAGATCCTCCTCTTCTGTCGAGTCTTTGCAATATTTTAAGTCCAAACTTAAAACCCATTTGTTTGAACTAGCATATAGCCTTTAATTATCTTTGTACGTTTGTGTTGTTTTGTGTGTGTGTTTTATTATCGGTATGTATTTTATAATTTGCTTGTTTTTATGTCAAGGTGACCTTGGGTGTCCAGAAAGGCGCCTACAAATAAAATGTATTATTATTATTATTATTATTATTATTACTCCGAGGAGCTCGAATATTGAATATCCAACTTGAAACTAATTTCACTGCGGTCGAAAACCGTGCATTACCGCAGTGGAAGACGGTTGTTTTCAGCACAACTGTAAACAACTTCCGGTATGCGTCAGCGTTTAACTGCTGCAATGTATACATAACGGACAAACGTTAGCAAGATTTAAAGATTCAACGCCTCAACGTAGTAACCGTCATTCTGTTCGTGCTTTCTTGGTCTGAACATCCGGGCAACAGTGACGTCCTTTGCGATGAGTTCCATAACCGAGATCAAACCTTTAAAAAAATAAAAAATAAATACATATTTTTGTACGAAGCAAAGCGTAGTACAAAGGTTTTGTGATAAAACGGTCAGAAGACAAAATATGTGAAACATAGTTTTTATTTTGAAAGCTAGCTTAATCTTCTAGAAAACGTCAAACAGCATTGAGGACTGAGTTTTTAAGGCACTGTTGAACTTTTTCTGCTCAGTGGTAACAGGTTTTCTAACTGAACTCAAGCACTGGAGAATTTAGAAAAAACAGCTTGTCCAACAGGCAAAAATTATGTAAATAATAAAAAATAAAAAAAATACAGTGGTGTAATGTGCTAGCATGTTAGCAAAATGTCCTCTGGAGTCTAAATACTAACACGTAGCAAAGAAGATCCCCCTGAACAAAGTGATTCTGCTTTAAAAAATAAATCTGGGCAACCGACCTTCACAGATCCTGGTGGTTTGATTCATTCATATGAGAAATTTCAGCTACATCACTCAGTTACAGAATTTCACATTAATTCAAACATCCTGGATGTTAATACTGTGTAAGTACCTTCTCTGCTCATAAAACCATCTCCCTTAAAGTTACAGGAGATAAAAACCAGCAACTTTACAAAGTTATACGTCTTCTTTTTGAAGTTCCTGTTTAGAGATTAGGCCTGTTAAGGGTAGCATTGTGCTGTTTAAAGTAATTTTTATCACAAATAAGAGAAAAGACTGGAATGAGCGGTTTTTCCAGCTAGATGAAGCATAAAGCAGGGGTGTCCAAACTTTGTCACACGGGCCAGAAGGCCAGAATCATAAAATAAAAATAAATAAATCAAGCAAATAAAGTAGTCTGATTTATTTATTTTGTAGGAAAGGGGTGTTATTTGTCACAGATCAAAAACATAAGATGGATTTTGCATGTTTACTGTAACTGAAAAGTATCTTGTTTTCTAAATGTACATTTATTCTCTGTTACAGAAACAAAATTTGGGTCAATTCTTTTCTAAACTCTTGCTATATTTATCCAAGTTTAATAAATTTTAAAAAGTTGATTTGAGTGCAGTAAAATCAGTCTTTTAGCACAAGTCTCTGGAAAGACATTCATAATTTTACCCTAACTAAAAATAAAAAGTTGAATAAATGTATATCATTGCTGAACTACAGTTGGTGGCCAGAAAAAAATCATTTCAAGAGCCATAAATGGCCCCCGAGCCACACTTTGGACACCCCTGGTTTAAACAGTTCTGCCCGACCTTCACCTGCTGTTGCAAACTGCTGATCAGCTGGATGAAAATAGACTCCAACACTTTCCCATCCTTATTTTAAAAAGGAGAAATTTGCCTGAATTTAAATATTTCTGCTTTTTGAGTAAAAACTAAACGTCTCATCCAGGAAATGGCAGTTTTTTAAATTCTAGCTGCTGAAATTTACTTGAAAATATTGCAAAATTTATGTCGTTCAAAATATATTTGCTTTGATTTTAAACACAAATATATTTAGAAGCAGTAGGAAGAAGCTTTTTTGTTGTAAAATTAGTTTATGCTCCATGTTTTTGTTTTAAATTTAAATCCCAGCCCATGTGGACTGCAGTCAGATTTCCTGGAGGTAACGGATGAAAACATTTCACTCTCCCCAGAGGACAAAGTGCGACAGAGTACAAGGGACAGACTGAGACTATTTTTGTAAATTATGAAAATAAAGTAATATTAGCAAAATAAAGACGTAAAATTACAAGAAAAGAGTTTTCATGAGATAAAACCAAACCTTTGTTTTTTTTCCTTGATTGTTTTAAAGTCCTGCTACTGATAATAAATTGATATTTCCTTATTTTTAAAACTTCACAAAATGTTAAACATTCCTCCACCATTAACAATTTTTTTCTTGTAGGATTTCTCATAAAACTAATAATTTATTCTGGTATTATTACTGCTTTATTCTTATGTCACTTTATTCTCATAATTTCAGAAAACCAAATTCTCCCAGTCTGACCCTAACGCTCCGTCGTACCAAAGCAAAATGTGAAGCAACAGCGATCTATCAGACATTGACGTGTGTCAGACATCACTAGGTGTGCACCGATAAATCAACCAGCCAGTAAATCGGCGTAGATTTCCTTAATTTTGGTGATTGGCCGATCTTATTCACCAAAAATCAACTACTGTCCTCGTTTTGGAGAGAGGTTTGACCGTCAGCCCCCCCCCCACTGTTCATATCTGCATGTTCACAGTTAGCAATAGTCACCCTAGCAACTTTCTTGCTATATTTAATTACGTTTCGGACAAAAAATAAATCAGTACCAGCCAAAATCAGAATCGGCAGATCAGCCAGACTCCTGCACTCAGTGCGCCCCAAGACGTTCCCAGTGAATTTATCCACTACCTGGTTATTTCTGTATGTTTCACTGCAATTTATAAAGGTAATAGCTCTGGAGGATATCTTCTCATCTGTACAGAATCAAAAGGAAAAATAAAAAATTTATTTTCAGCGCTGACCAAGTCAAATGCCAATCTGTCTCCCAGCATCGTAGCAGCAACTAACTTCAAAACAAAATTTCAAGTATAATCTTTAAAAGTCCGATCAGTATAGTCCAAAAGATCGATTCCTCCTCTTGAAAGTTGTCCGCTCCCTGGGGGGGTTTCTTTTCGTTTTGTCCGTCCGAGCCCTTTTCGAACGGGTCCTGCGGCACCGCCTGGTCGTAAAACACCCGGATCTCAAACTCGCTCTCCAGGTACGACGGGTGGCCGTAGACGCCGATCCCCACGGGCCTCTTGAAGTCGCCGGGGACGACCACCACGTCGTGGCCGCAGGTCACCGACTGCAGCTTGTAGGTGTCGAAGTTCGGGTGGAGCGTTTTGTCAGACACGTACAGGTCCGCGTCGCCTTTGAGGCTCTGCATGTGCAGGATGATGCGCCCGTCGTGGTTGAGGCGCAGGTAGCTGTAGTTCCCGGCTCCGATGTGACCCTGGACCACGTGGAGCAGAACCCACTCCTCGGGGATGCCATCATCCTCGGCGGGGCTCAGGAAGCTTCCGGCCTGCGGCAGGAAGAGGGCGACGAGCAGCGCGGCGTGGCCCAGCATCATGGTGAAGGCATCTGTCAGTCCGCCAGACAGCCTGCAAAACATTCACCGTCTAAACTAGAGCTGGGCAATACAACCATTGTTAGACCTGTCACATTAAATTAACTGCAATAAACAATAATATTGTAGTTTTGAACCCAGTTTCGAGTAATATATTGATAATAATGCCCTCTCAAAGACTAATATACTCTACTTTTGTACAGAACACTCCACAAAAAGTACTTTATTACTCCCAAAGGGAAATTACATTTTGTTGTAATTAATTCACTTTCTTCCGAGAAATTTATACTCCTCCTCCACTTCTTCTTTCATGATTGAAATGCTTCTCAAACTAAACTTGTTTCTCCTGAAATCAACAATACTCCCCCTTGTTTTGTTCACATTATAGATAATTTTTTTTACATCACGCCATAAAGCGGCCCATCTGTTGAATGTAAAAACATTCAACAGTGGTCTCAAACTTACGCCAAAACGGACAGAATTTATGCGTTTTTTTCTGAAATAGCTAAAAGTCCTAAGATTAAGCGAATAGTGCTCGCTGTTTACTCTTAATCTTCTAGTCAACGCAAAGTTAAAAATAAACAGCTTGGTTTAATTTTCACCGACTGTTCTGACCTTTGATCTATGGATTAAACACACTTAAAACGTTAACAAAACTATTTTAAAACTCACTTCAAAATATAGTTTGACACTATTGCTTTCAAATCAACCTACTAGTTTGATTAACAATTCAGGCCAAACTCAGAGAAGAACAAAACCAGGGCAATTCCTGTTCCCTAGCTTCATGCTAATCCGTTATCAGCTAACAGGTGCGGACCGGTGCAGTTTTAAGATTCATAATATCCGTAACAATTACATTTAAAAACAACTCTACAATGCTTTAAGACACTGGGGTTACAATTTAGATTCAACACGCTCTACGCAGGAATTTAACACGTTAATGTTACTCACACAGCTGTCGTTTCCAAGCCAACATCTTCCAGTTAGCACAGCTAACAGCAAGTTCGCTTCTTCACTTCCTCTCTGTCGAACAGCGGTAGGTGACTCTCTACCGCCACCTACCGCTCAGGAAGGGAGACTCACCTGCAGGGCGAGTCTCCCTGCAGGTGAGCAGTCACCCTGTATGTATGTGTGTGTGTGTGTGTGTGTATATATATATATATATATATATATATATATATATATATATATATATATATCTCAGGCTGATGTCAGGAAAACCTACCAATGGCTGGAGAAAGCTGGACTCAAGGACAGCACAGAGGCTCTCATCCTGGCCGCCCAGGAACAGGCCCTAAACACCAGAGCAATAGAGGCTCAGATCTACCACACCAGACAAGACCCAAGGTGTAGGTTGTGCAAGGAGGCCCCTGAGACAGTCCAGCACATAATAGCAGGGTGCAAGATGCTGGCAGGGAAAGCGTACATGGAACGACATAACCAAGTGGCGGGCATAGTGTACAGGAACATCTGTGCAGAATATGGACTGGAGGCCCCGAGATCAAAGTGGGGAACACCCCCAAAAGTGGTGGAGAATGACCGAGCTAAGATCCTGTGGGACTTCCAGATCCAGACAGACAAGATGGTAATGGCGAACCAACCAGACATTGTGGTGGTGGATAAAGAACAGAGGAAAGCCGTTGTGGTGGATGTAGCAATACCAAGTGACTACAACATCAGGAAAAAGGAGCATGAGAAATTGGAGAAATACCAGGGCCTCAGGGAGGAACTGGAAAAGACCTGGAAGGTGAAGACCACAGTGGTGCCTGTGGTCATCGGGGCCCTCGGGGCAGTCACCCCCAACTGGAGCAGTGGCTCAAACAGATCCCAGGAACAACATCAGACATCTCAGTCCAGAAATGTGCAGTTCTAGGCACAGCCAAGATACTGCGCAGAACCCTCAAGCTCCCAGGCCTCTGGTAGACGACCCGAGCTCAGAGGATGAAACAGACCACCCGCGGAGGGTGAGAAGGGAAATTTTATATATATATATATATATATATATATATATATATATATAAATAGTGCATCCCCTCTGCACTCAGAGGGGATTTAAGGCGTTAGGATGAAGGTTTTCTGAAGACTAAAAATATGTTTCTTTATATATACAAATCTTAATTTATTATAAAGCAGTCAGCAAATAGAAAATAACAGAACAGAGCTTGTGAATAAAGAAGAGGTCTCACTTTGACATAAACTGTGGGTTTGTCTCCGTGTCTGGTGCATTTTTAGTTAAAACAATCTTGTTCTTTATTCAGTGAAGTAAGTCACAATGGGTAGAGGGTCCAGAAATTTTACTCAAGACTTGCAATGCTTCATAATTATATTTCTCTAGTAAAATTTCAAAATATGGTGGAATAAAACTCCTCCTACGAGTAATTTGTTTCCAAAAAGTCTCTTAAGTAACTAGTAACATTTATGATACATAAAAATGTTAGTTTCATAAATTTTGTATTGAAATGTTTTATTTGGAAAAGTGTTACTTATTTTGTAATTATGTATTTTCCCCCCATTCTACTAATTAGCCAATTTTTTTTGTCTGATGTTATTTATAAAATAAATAAATCAAAGCAGTATTTTGAGATTCCCTTTTACTCTCGAGTCCAATTGTTAAAAAAAAAATGTAGTTACTGGTGTTTTTGCTGTCAGAGCCGTCAAATTATTTAGAGATTATAAACTGGAACATTATACACTCAACTATGATGCCAATTAGATCCATTAGGCACTTAGGGCACCGTTTTAAATCAAACCCAGCATGTTGATTATTTTATTAATGCTATTTTTCAAACAATACTTTGAAACCGAATGAAGATTTTTCAAATCATTGCTTTTTCATGATTAGTGATTTAAAAACACCTAATACATGTGAAAGTTCTGTGCCGCACAGTTCCATAAACTCCTAGCTCCTTTGTCACAATATGAAAAGCAGTGTTATAAATCAAAATCATAACTGCTGACCGATAATCTCCACAAGGAAAGTCATTGCTAAGTCTGTATCCAAGGAAATTACATGAGTAATAGAAAGTTGAGTGGAAGGAAAAGTGTGATAGAACATTTGTTAACAATTCGTAACAACTAGAAACACTAGTTTCACTACCTGGGCCAAACAGGATTGTTGCTCAGAGGTCTAAAATACTCTAAAAATTAAAATGCATTTGCTTTGAATTTTAAGGTTCTGGAGTCTGCAGAGTCTCAGAGAATCAAGTCAGTGATGATTTGATCTTCTTCCACTTGTCCACTTGGTTTTATCAAGTTCAAGGTCTACCTGGAAATATCAGATTCCAGATTCCCTCAATCATCAAAATGAACAGAAACTAATCTATAAAGCAGTATCTTGAATCATTCGATATTCTTTAAGTTTTGATGATTAAGGCCAACAGATAAAAACTTAAACTCAGAAAAATAGAATATTAAATTAGATCAATAAAAACATTTAAAGAGAAACGTCAGCCTTCTGAAAAGTATGTTTATTTCTATCCACTCTGCTTGGTTGGGGCTCCTTTTACATCAAATTATTCTGCAGATGCATGGAAGTGATCCTCCTGTGGTTCTGATCCCAGCAGCCTGGGTCCTTTACCTCTCCACTCTTCCTCCAGACTCTGGAAACAAAGATTTTGGACCACTAAGCATCAGTCCAGTCCCGTTTCTCCAAGCAGATCTTGATGCGCCGACTCAAATCTCGGTCAACTCCTAGTGAAGCTCACACAAACGCTGGTACATTTTTTCCTTGCACTCGACCTTCTGCAAATATGCTCAAATATGAGTTTCTCTTTCTAAAATGGACAAAAATAGTCTTTTCCCACTATATTCACTTTTTTTTTTAGATACCTGCTATAAATGGAGAAATTAGTTAAACTTTTTAGATTGAGTTTCTAGAATTAACTAAACCGTTTTATGATTTTTTAAATTGGGAATTGATCTACAATTGATCAGACTAGACCAGTTCTCCCACACTCAGGTTGCCCAACTTCCAAAGCAAGTTGCTACAGGATGTAATAAGCTTCTTGACAGTTGCTTGGATTATTTTTTATAACTTTTAGTTTACAAAATCAACCAGCTCATTCATCGGACCAATATGATCAATAATCCATTTCTAAATGCATCTCTGGGGTCGAATTCCTTAAAGAGTTTAATCACCTATTATGGACCCAAATGTTGCTTTAACAAATAAAATTTACTTTAGGATGGAAAGAGTCTTAGTAGCTGCGTTTCCATTAACCTTATAGTTGTGCAAAGTATAATTAGGAAAATATATCTGCTTAACGGAAACGCAACAATTTCGAACAAAAACTAATGTTTTCGATATGTTTTTGCGTTAGGAGGTGGATTTTCAGCCATATCAAAATTCTCAAAACTGCAGTGGAAACATTTTTTTCGCATTGCGAGTCACATGATCAAACACCGGACGTCATTACTGGCGGAAATGACGAAAAAGACAACAGGAAGTGGTCAGAGGAGGATGGCGCAGCAGGTTTTTTAATGACTTATTGCGTGAGAACAAACTTGTTCAGGTGTGATTTTAATTACGTTTCTTATTTAATGGAAACTTTGTTTCCGCATCACACGAGTCATGTGATCAACATCTGGACGTTACTACTGGCGGAAACGACGAAGAAGACAGGAAGTGGCAGGAGAATGATGGCGTGGCATGTTTTAATTACATATCGTGTGAACAAACTTATTGACGTGATTTTAATTGCGTTTCTCATTTAATGTAAACAATGCAATTGTGTTTTTAACATTAACGGAATATTAAAGTTTTGCACACATTTGTAATGGAAACGCAGCTAAGCAGAAGCTGAATGACCAAAAAAAAAACGCATCAAGTTGGAAAGTTTATATAGATATATATATTTTTTAACAAGTCTGCAGATCCTGCCATGTTGGATACAGTCCATGTTGAGTGGAAGTCGCCTATTATCACCACATAAGGGTTTAATATTTACTGCAAACCAACTGGCTGCTTTAAGGCTGCCCAGTTTGACAGTTAAACTGGAAAATCAATCCGTCACATCAAGACAAGTCCGAGTTTCCTGGTGTCCCTTCAGAATAAAAGACAACATAAATGTTGCTATTCTTTTTTTCCTGGAATAAAGACAATCTAAACACTTAAATAAATCACTGCATCTGTTGTCTTATAAAAAAAAACTCCTGAATCGTCATTTAATGGCTGGAAGCGGATAGAGAAACACGATTAAATAGTTTTTTTTTTCTTCGACTCCAACTATACAAACCGATTTAGGTGCATGAAGGGAGGGTGGAGACATGATTTATGAATAGTTTCATTATTTCTTTTAGAAGAATATAAGAAAAAAAATGCTTGCATTAAACAGTTTACAATATAGTACCATGCTAGCGCTGCTTGCCCCCGTCCTAACAATTTATTAGCAGTGAAGAATCAGTGCTGTTGGAAACTACAACACACACTAGTGTTAAGAAGCTCCCTCTGTCCAGACGCGCTCAGCTTTCACCCAATCACAGTGCCCGAAAGAGGAGGAAGAGGAGACAGAAGGAGGAAGACAAAATAAAAAGAATCCGAAGTCATCAATTTCCATAAAGAAGAAAAAAAAAGGGAAATGGAAGTAATCAAAGCTGAAAAATGACACTTCATGCAGAAGGAGTTGGGTTCACAGTTTTCTCAGCTATGATGGTGGGATGGTTGAAGGTGTGCATATTGGGGCACGTGAAGCGGGTTCTGGACCGGCCGGGTTCTGCTGCATCTGCACAGCTTTAGTAGCGCTGCACACCGACGGCTGACGATGGATATGTCCTCTGGTCATGGACAGACTGGGAGCAAACCTACATTCCTGGTCTGATTAAATGGACTTTTCTCGTTAAACTCAACTCCTCTTGTCCTCCAAAAACAAACAAAAAACAAAAAAAGAAGCTCCGTTCAATCCTTGGCTTTGTCGTCTTCTTTTGTACAGTTCAGAGTAAGGAAGCTAGGAGTTACTCGTGTCTCCCCGTCTGATAGAAAGTCCCGGGTCGAGGGCGAGGCGGCTATGATGATGAGAGGAGGAGAAGCGGGGATGGAGGGAGGGATGGGGAGTGCATGCAGCAGGCGGGCGGCTCAGACAGGGGGCGCCTTGCGCTGCAGTAGATACTGGTGGATGTCGTCCGCGTCGCGCTTCAGCCAGGTGGCGTTCAGGAGGATGTTCTCGCAGCACTGCTGCACGGTGCGCTCAGCAGCCGGAGCGGGGTGACTCTCAAAGAAACTCTGCAAAGGAAAAAGCCTTTAATTAGACCAAGGCAGCCTGATGTTTATGAACGGTGGTCTGATATGCTTCCTACAGAAAATCAGTGGTCACTTCTGAATATTTTGAGCTCCTTTCAGGATGAGCTGATTTACGGTGTCTCACTTTAAATCCAAACAGAACTCAATGTTTACACTCGCATGTGTAATGAAAATGTCTCCAAACAGATGCAAAATTATGCGACCAAACATATTTGAAAAGCAGAAGTGGCGTCTCCTGCACAGCTAGGATGCAGCAAGTGGTTTCTGGGTTTTACATCAACAATAAAACACTTGTCTTTTCCAGCAGCCATTGTACAGTGGATACAGCGGTAAAACTCTCATTTATAGATTTAGATTCACATATTTTCACCTTCCTAAAATTATGGCTCGAGTCATTTTTTGCAAAAACTTTTGAAAAAAAAAAAAAAACTTGGCAAAAAAAATTACACAGGCCATTATATTAGGAAGGCGACAATATCTTCATGTGCACACTTGTTTTTTTATTAATTTAATTAGGTTATATCTAAATTAGTTGTAATGTCACGTGCTATAAATATTATGTCACTAATGGTTAGATTTATATTTACTAAAATTAGACAAGAAGTAAGCAATTTCCCCTTGGTGATCAATAAAGTATATTCGATCCTAAAACCAGCTGACTGGAGCTCCGCTGGGGTTGCTAGGTAATGGGCAGAGTTCCGCTGGGGTTGCTAGGTAACGGGCAGAGTTCCGCTGGGGTTGCTAGGTAACGGTATAGGCTTCGCTGGGTTACTAGGCGAGGTGCAACGCCATTTCAAAAAACTCCAGAAATCAAAAAATATCAAAAACCAGCTGGGTGTTTTTTTAAGTGCTTGGGCTGGTTTTAGAAGCAGTAAAAACCCAAATGGAAATACAAAAACATGCAGAATGTGAATTATGTATGATAGGTTCCCGTTTATGGTGGAAAGTTCGGCAGATGTTTTGAAGTTTTAACGTGTTTGTTTAGCTTAAATATTTGTCGACAATCTGCAATTATGTCTGGACTAAAGCTCACAAAGAATATAAAAAGTAGATAGTTTAAGTCTCACCTTGACTTCAGTAGCCATTTTATCAATAGCAAAACCGTCGACTGTGAGCTGCAAAGAGAAACAACTTAAATGTTCAGGAAAGCAGAAGGATAAAAACATTTGCTACAATAAAAAAACAAAACAAAAGGAAGACATTTCATCTCAAATAACTGATGCTATTCCATACATGTAATCACTGCAGACGTCCAACTGGAAGCATGATTTTCATTCATGCTTCCAGCAAATGAAAATCAGTTTTCCACTTACCTTGATGAGGCGTGATATAAGGAAGCCTCCTTGGTAGCGGTTGTAAAGCTCCTCCCAGTTGTCCCTGACAAATTTCCAGGCAGCTTTCCGGCCTTGCTTACTGCTTCCTGCCACCCCTCCGATTACAGACACCGTGTCCTGGGGACGAACCTCTTCCTGCCCGGGCCAACATCCACAACGAAACGTTAGGTTGGAATAAAAACAAATACCACCAAGTTACCCAGTTCACATTTTTACACAACAGCTGAGGAGCTTTGTGTTATATGCAACAGGTGAAGTTAAAGTGTCTGTCCAGACTCTCAGAGTGAGAATTAAGTCAAATAAATGCTAGGCTAATGCTAGCATGTTTGCTCCATTTTAATACAACTCAATACTTCAGTTTGTAACATACTTCCGTGCTGTTCAGGTCACACAGAAAAGGCCGATTTCCTGCTACACAAGCTTAAGGATTTGAACATTATAAAGTTTATTGGTTGGTGTTTCAGTTGCTCTCTACAAAAGATTATTAAGGCCAGGCTAAGATTTGTTTTAATGAGAAAAAGTTTTGATAGACGTAACCAGCTCAGCAAGTCGGAGTTCTTTCTTCCAAACAGACACAGTCGTTTTAAAGTCCTGCTACTGGTAATAATTTGATGCTGATGTGTTAAAAAATTAAGAATTTCCTCTTTTTAAAACCAACGCCAAAGTATAACTTCACAAGATGCTCAAAATATCTCTTTTTAATTTTTTTGTTATTTTTTATGTAGCAGTTGTTAAGTTTAAAACTTTGTTCCGGCATTTTGACGACTGAGAAAAAAAGTTCCTCAAAACAACAAATCAATGTGTGCTTGGTGGGCCTAGAGTTCAGTTTACCCAGGGAATCCTTTCACAGATTCTATTAAAAATGCGTCAAGCTGATTTGCGGGTTTGGACTAGGACATTAACAGTCTGTCAGTTAATGTAGCAGGAGATCAGGGACAGGGATTAAATACTGAACAAAAGGAAGGATTTCTCGTTAAATTCCTTTCTCCTCCGTACAAAATGATAAACTAAAACACTTGGAAGTATGTAGCTAAACAAACAAAAACAGTTTGTGTACCGAGAGGGCGAAGGTGAGGACTTTCTGGATTAGATCGGGAGCAGAGATGGCGCCAAGAACTCTTTCGATGCGATTTTTCTCCTCCTGCATGTCGGCTTGTTTATGCAGCTGCAGGAGCGAACAGAGAAAACACAGAGAATGTTAAAACTTCATAATCCACAGCTTTCCGAGAGTTGTGTATATTACAGTTCCCCGTTTCTCAGCTGACTGACATGTGGTAGCACAGCAAGCAAGAAAATGAAACGGCTCTGAGAAGAAAAACACCAAGACGACCCGGATGTGGAGAACACTACTGCAAATGGCCAGAAGAACTGGGGGAATAAAATAACATTTAATGTGATTAATATGAAATATTACTTATTTTCTCATAATTAAAAGTGGGTTTTGATGAAAAATATTTTATCTGGTAATAACCTTTTCCGCCACAGAACTTGTAGTCAAGTGAAATCAGAAGATATGAAGCAACATTTATGCTAAATTGATATAAAAATGATGGAATAGTGAATAAAAGTCACTCTAACAGTAAGTTTTCTTTACATAATTTTAAGCTTTGCAATTGGGTCCCGAACCAAAAGCTAAAGCCGTTTGGTGTGGAAAGGTTTGGGAACTCCTGGATTAATCAATAACAAATAATCGTTCATTGTAGTCCTGGAAACATGAACCATAAACAACCAAGTCTGACACAGAAATGTCGTTTTTAACCAGCGTACCTTCAGCATCGTGTCCAACGTGGCGCCGTCTCCGTGCTTCAGCACCGTTAGATACACCTGGTGAGAAGAGAGTGAAAATAAAGACTCAGCATTAAATGTTGACGACTTTGGG
The DNA here is from genome assembly GCF_904066995.2 of Poecilia reticulata. NCBI lineage: Eukaryota > Metazoa > Chordata > Actinopteri > Cyprinodontiformes > Poeciliidae > Poecilia > Poecilia reticulata. The sequence continues at coordinate 27,832,414 of NC_088830.1, read as the reverse complement.
GAACAAACAATGATTCACTTTTTAATCAGTCATTTGTCAAATTGCAAATTTTTAACCGCTTAATTTTTTTCAGATAATATCTGCATTGAATTTCCACAAACAATGACTCTGAAAGAACTACGTCTATGTCGTTGCATTGGAATCTGTATTGTTTTAATTCTCCATCCTCTTTAATGTTTACCTCAAGCATTTTATATCCTAAAGACAGAAATAAAACCCTGGTGCTTTAAAAAGTACATATTTGTCAAAAGATGCGACATTTATGGCTCTAAACGAGTTTTATTTCCACTGACATTAAAAGGGAGAGAAATCTGTCACCGGGGACGGGAAGAGACTTTGAGAAATATCTGATTTGGTCGAAGGAAACATCGAAGATGAGAAAATAAGCGAGCATTTTGAGACTGGGACAAAACACGTGTGTCCTGATGGGTCCAGTTACTTTGACATTCACGACCAGAGACACAAATACTTTATGGGACAAAAGGGTAAAAAGATTTTACAGGTTTCTCTCCGGGCGCTCCGGCTTCCTGCCACAGCCTAAAATCATGACTGATTGGATAATTGGTCTCTAAATTCTCCTTAGGTGTGAGTAAAACGTTAATTTTGTGAATAAAATGGTTGGGACATTTTATTCTTGTTGCAAGGACTTTTTGTTGCAACAAGAAAAGTCCTGGGTTTGAATCCCCTCCCTCCCACTAGAGCCTTTATTTCAGAATATATATATATATATATATATATATATATAAATGTAAAATAGAACATAGGAAATTATATTTTCCATTTTCCATAAATGCCACCCAAAAAAACCCCCAAATATCTAACTTTCAGCATGCCCCTTTATTGTATTAATCTTAATCAGATTTAAGCCTCTCCTACCGGGCTCCTCAGGTCTGCAGGCAGGACCTGCTTCGCCTCTACATGCTCCTTGAATCTCCGTCTGGCCTCCTCCAGTGTGGGTTTGTGTCCCGCCTTGCCCAGTTTCCCCAAAACCAGGCCTCTCAGCAGGGCGTCCAGGTGGCCTGAAGTCCAAAATACATGTGAGAAAAGAAATTAGGAAAATATTTCAGCAGCTGCAGAAATTATTCTTCGGGACTTGGAAGGATCTGAGCAACAACAAAAATTATAAAATCAACAAAACGTGTTTAAAAACAAAGTTATAACCTGAACATGGATTAAGAATGAAATGAGTGGATTGATTTGATATTTAGTATTTTTGTTTTGGAAAAAATTATTTTAAGTTGATGTCACAAGGGTTCGTTTTTGAAAACCGTTCAAAATGTCAGACCTTATTTTTGCATAATTATCCGATTCATTTTTAATTTTCTCTCTTTTTCTCCCACTGATGTTGAAATTTGTTTACCAGTTTATATATGATGTACAAAAACTAAACATCAATAAAATATAGATACGATATTACGACGGTGTTTTAGGGCCACACTAAGAAAATAAAAAATAAATAAATAAAATTACAAGAATTTATGAAATTACGAGAATAAAGTTGTATTATTAAGACTTTACTCTCGCATTATTTCAACTTAAGGTTCTGCAGACTCCAGAACCTTAAATTTCAACTTTCAACATAATTTTATGACTTTATTCTAATAATTTTATCTTTTTTTTATGGCCCCAACACTCAGACATATAAAAAAAGTTAAAGATTTGTTTCTATCCTAATGAAAAGTGTTTTCTTAACGCCACTTTTGAATATGCAAAATATTTGATTCATTAAGTAAAAGACAAACATGCCAAGAGGAATGTTACTTTTAAACGTTTTAGTTAATTAGATGTCATTAAGAAGGAAAGAAATAAGTTTTGGGGCTTAAATGTGAAGACGGTAATTTCATGGTTCCCCCTCACCTTCGCCTGGCTTGCTGTCCCAGCCCAGCTTCAGGCCGATGGGGGCGAACAAGTCCCTGATGAACTCCAGGATGTCGTCGTGAAACTCCGTGTGGGACAGCAGCGATGACAGCACGCCCAGGTTGCAGCTCAGGTCGCTCCAAACGGTGTAGTTTGGCTCGTTGACGAACGCCTCCATCAGCTTCAGCACCTCCACTGTGCTGATCATTCCTGCACGAGACTGAAGCCACACGACAGGAAGTGAGCAGAAACGCCACATGATGGAACAGAAGGAGTCATGGACCCTTTATTCACCGAGCAGAAAGGGAAATTATTACAGACTCTTAAAAAAGTATTTCAGCTTTGTCACATTACAAACTTCAGTTGTTATATTTGACAAACCAACACATAAACGTATGACTTTTTTTTTTTTAAAAGTACATTTTCAAAGATATTTTAAAGAAGATTTTGTCAGAGATCTGCACATTTCAGCTAAAATATTTTACATAAGTTGTATCTTGTAGATAAATTGTATCTACAACTTTGTCTCTATATCGTTTTTCTGACCTCAACAGTGTAGCTATAATGTTTGTCATTTCCTGTAAAAGTGTGCTGCTTCATCTTCCTTTGTGCTCTTCTCCCCCTGCCAGGTTGTCATTGGAAATAAGGATTTGTTCTTAATAATTCACAGGGCTAAATAAAATAAATAAGTTCTGAAGGCCAATGTGACGCAGTGTGCGGCTTACAGTCTCACTACTGTTGGCCTGGCAGCTAAAGCTGCTAAATATAAATACATTAATTGAAGAATCATGTAACGTTCAACAGCTCTGGAGTCAAATCCTGTAATGGGAAACCCAACATGACCTGAGAAAGTGAAAATGTTTCCTTAAAATGACTTTTATTCTTGGACGACACGACCGAAAAACTCATCAGGATATAAGTGTTTCATATTAATCGATGTAATTAATTACTAATTAGTTTTTTTTCTGCAATGCTACCAAACTATATTTGCTGTTTTATCCAGTTTTCACTCCACACTGTTTTTTATTTTTAAGCAGTTATAATTGCACAGAGGAGAAACTTTAAGCTGCTGCTGTGCCAGTTGCTCTACAGGTTGTTGCTAGGTAACCATAGAATGGGTTGCTAGGTAACCAAAGAGCAGTGAGTTAGCCGATTCCACCAACTTTTCATAGCCAACTGAAAGGTTAAGCAGTTTTCCTCTGCCTACATTTCCCAGAATGCTGTGTGGTTCTGGATTGGAGTTCAGTGAATATTCTATATTTATTCATTTTATTTTTATTGGAGTTTCGCAACAAAATTCCTCTCAACATGTATATTTAAGTGATGTATTATCTATTGATATTGATCATGCGTCTATCGCGATATATAATGTTTTTGATTTATTGTTCAGCCCCGTCCTGTATTGGTGTAGAAGAGAATATTTACTGCACAAACAGAGGAGTTCAATAAATCTAAACATGGATCTGAAATGTGTTTCTTCTCAGTATAAACTTCACTTGGAGAAGATGTGTGTGTCGGTGAGACCTACGAGGGAGAAGAGGTCATTCTGCAGGCCGAGTCGGTCCACAGGCTGCAGGCTGAGGTCTCTGATTCCCGGCAGCAGGCTCTCCAGCATGGACGAGCTGTACTGGATCCGGTAAAAGCCGACAGTTCCAGGGTTGATCTGCAAACAGAACGAATGCGTTATGGCTGGAAAACATCCTCACATTGTGTTTTCAGGGCTAAATGTGCAACAGGAGCTCACCTTGATCCACTGATCCGGACCGACGCCGTTAAGAGTCACAGTCGTCTCAGATTTTTCCAGCAAAATCCTGAGTTTGGAGCATTTGGGGTCCTCGCTAGTACAAATACTAATAGGCACCATCCAACTGGGGCAATCCTCACCTGCCCGACAAAAACGGTGGAGAATTTATCATTCACTCAAACGATAAATAATCTTTGAGTGAAGTCCAAAGAATAACAAAAATGGTCAGAAAAATCAGCCGGTAATTGAAATTGCCCAACTTCAACTCCAAAAACTTGAAAGTCGGATTTTTTCCCGATCAGTAAACGCACCGCACTTAGCTAATCCGAAGAATTGGTTAATTAGCAATTCACAACACTCTTCATAGTAGAAGCTGTAACTTTGTGAACAGGAGTTAATTTTAGATATTTTCAGTATCAGGGTGATGTTTAAAAACAAAAGCACTTCAGATTTAAGAAAACATTAAACAAAGAAACAATTTTCCACAAAGGGAAACTGTAAGCAGTACAATGGATGAGCATTGTTGTGATAAAGTCCTGAAGGTGGCGTGTCGCAAAGAGCTCCTTAAAGAGACAGAGGCCCAATTTCAAAGCGCTAAACTATGAATTCAAATAAATAATGTAGTAATATTGTTTTTTCCAAGCAGATCAATAATAATAAAAGAATAAAATAAAATAAAATTTTGATTTATAAAGAACAATTTACACTGGGAACTGAAAGACATTTTAAATATCCAAAATAAAAAACAAAAACAGTGAAATGTGAACAAAACCACGAAACAATGAATATAACAGATTATTACTTATAAATAGTCAGAGCTCACCATTATGTGGCCCACTGGCACAGAACTTCTTCTGCGATAGTTTAAGGATTCGGTCATCACCTTGCTGCAAACGACATCATCAGACAGCGACTTTAAGACAGTGGAAAATTACACCAGTAACGAGACAGAAGGTGAAGAAATTACCAAGAAATTTTCATTTCAATCAGGTTCAAAACATATTGTAACTGCTACAGTTGAAACGAATTACAAAATACAAAATAATCTCAAGACAATGAACATGCAAAGTTTTCTCATTTTTAAAACAAGAAAAGTTTGGTCACATCTTTTTATTTAGTGCATTTCCAGATGGCAAATAAATCAACTAAATTAAATAAAACGACTCACCTGTTCCTGGTCGACTACTATGATTGGAAAGCCCATTTGCTTAGTCCATGAACTCATCACTGCAGCAATGGGTTTCCCACTCGCCTGTTCCAGACAATCCCAGAGGTCCTCTGTGGAAAACGGCCCAAAGTCAGATCAACAAGTGGCGGCCATTTTAAAACAACGGCAGCTGGACACAATGCTAACTGACTGGTCTTACCTGTTGATGCATTTTTATGTTGGAACTTCAAAAGATAGGAATTCATTCCTTTCCTGAAGTCCTGTGAAGACACATGAAAAGACCGACTGAAATAGATTGGTGCAGCGACGGCGCCGGGCCACGAGTTGGAGACCACCAACCTCGTCTCCAATGTAGTTGTGCAACATGCGGATCACAGACGCTCCTTTGCTGTAGGAGATGGCATCAAATATTTCATCTACCTCTGACGGATGGCCCACGTTCACCTGGAGCACACAGCCAGAAAACGTCACGATAATTTCACCCTTGATGAAGTAAAACGAAACAATGTCTTCTAGGGCTGCAGCTAATGGTTATTTTAGTAATCGATTGATTATCTTAGCAATTAATCGCATTAAAAGAGGCCACATTGTGTGGATTTTTCTTTTAAGTCTTCTTTAGACCATATTAAAAATACATTAAAAGAAGCAAATAAATAATGAGAAAGGCTCAATCCGTTTTGACTTATCTGGTTAAGTTTTTTTTTTTACCACTTTGAGGAGCTGTGGGTATTTACAGACTATTTTATCTTTATATACATCTTAAATGCAAAATGTACATATTTTTTGTTCAGTTTTGGCTTAATTGCTGCTCCGAGTGCATTTTATTTTTCAGCAAGTGGATTTTTGTTTTTTTGAGTCTCCATACTCCAGTTAATGATTATTCGATTTCTAAATTAGTTGCCGATTATTTCAGAAATTGATTAATTTGATTAATCATTTCAGTCCAAATGTCTTATGATTCATAATCACCTTTCAGACAAACCATACAATGACATTAGGGCTGAAACAACTGATCTGATTAATTGAGATGAATCGATTATTAAAACGATCGTAAACTACTTTAGCAATCGATTAATCACTAACTTGAGTATACAGACTCAAAAAAGGCCATTTGTTAAAAAAAACGCCATATATTTTTTCTATAAATATGTTTTAACCAAAATTCCTCAAGTCCCCTCATAGTTTTAGCTTCATCCGGTTCATATTCACTAAAGAAATGCTATTGCATATGTGCCAATTTTTTTTATCTGATCAATCAATCGTCAGAATACTTGATTAATAAAATAATCGTCAGCTGCAGTCCTGGTGGATGGTCTCCCCAGGAGAAGAAAACCCGTCCGGTTGGTGGTTCTCCTTCTACCTCGATGGGGTGGCTGCTGTCCAGCGCGTCCAGGTCCAGAGCCCGGGTGTAATCTGCCGAGACAAACTGGGTCCAGATGTCGTACTCTGGGAAGCAGTGATCCACACACAGATACTCGATCCAGGAGGCAAACCCCTCGTTGAGCCAGAGGTGAGTCCACCATTCCTGCACACAGACACACATTCAGTCAGGGGAACGTCGTCCATGAACAGCTGCACAAGCGAACGGGCTAATTGGGTTAAGTTTCACTTTATGAGCTTCTATGAAGAGATATGCATCACAGGGCGATCAATTAGCCTTTCATACCAGATCCTATTTCAATATGTTTCCCCCTTGCTTTCTTTTCTAAAAGAGAAATTACAAGTTACAGAAAATATTTTCAAAAAGTGGCTTTTATTTCAATAATCCCTTCATTGAGTTGTATGACGGAGTATAAGGAAGAATATTTGTTTAATCATGATAATTAAGATAAAAAAAATTATTTTACCAGAAAAAGACGTCTTAAAATTGAGAAAAAACTTGACTATCGAGCTCAGTCAGTCTGATTCTTTATTAAAAATAGACATAGTTGTTTGCACAATCATATCAAAACAAGGCTACTGATAATAACACATTACATCAAATTATTAAGTTTTTCCATTAAGTATTATTGGTAAAACCTCAACATTCTTCTTTTTGTCTTAAAATTACATTATTCTTCTAATACTATGACTTTAGTATTGTAATTTAAAAAATAAAATCTTAGTCTGGTCCTTATATTTTGTTGTCTTGAATTGAAAGCTATAAACATTATTTCCAAACAAGATGGCGGTTCTGGGCGCGCTGACATCACTCTGAACTGTGGAAACTACTTCTATAGGAAAATATACATCAATTTCACATCAGCTGGGAAGGCTAAATAGATTCATAAACATAAAAACAAAACATATCATGTCTATAGTTGTAATATTTTTTAGTGTCATAAATGTACAATATAGTTCTAGTTACCTATAAATTTCCTCCCATTAACTGCCATTTTTATTTATTTCAGTTAGCAAAAACGTTTTCTCAGTTTCAGTTTCTGTTAGTTTTAGTTGGCTGTAATCACCTCGGTAGGTGCGAGATGGTGTTTCCCTTTAAAAGTTACTAGCGAGTGTTCTGGATTATTACCATGGTAACCAGGTTTCCAAACCACTGGTGGGCGAGTTCGTGTCCGACCACTAGCGCCACCCACTGCCTGGATGACGAGCACGAGTTCTTCGGATCGATTAGCAGTGCCGTCTCCCTGGAAACAAACATCAGCTGGGAGATTTATTTGACTCTGTAAAATTTACAGCCTTGCTGTTTTAAATCTGGTCAGTATTTTACGTTTTGTCTAAAGTAACGTGATATTATGGTTCCTTTTTGCCAGATCACACAGCCAGTGGAATTTATAACTACATTAAAAATTAACAGCCAATCCATGTGATCCATATCGGTGATCGACACTCATGAGCGATTGGTATATTCTGAAGAGTTATAGTTTTAATTAAGTCATATTAATAGCATCACAGTTCAAAAACCCCAACAAACCATTTTAAAATTGCCACTGCATTAGCAGTTTCAGCCTCAGGCTTTAAAACACTGCCAACGTTAATAACATTAATGTTTTACTACAATCCAAATATAACTAATTCTCACTGAAGCTCACCTGTATGTAACAAGGCCCCAGTTTTCCATGGCACCTAAGAGGCAGAAAGAAAACCGAGTTTTACTCTAAATGCTTTAAATTCCTCAGAGAAGATTAGTTTTGACATCTACTCACCAGCAGCAAAATCAGCAATAGCTATGAGATCAATTTTAGGTAATGGATAAGGAACACTGAAGTAGTCTTTGTAGAAAGGTAAGGTCTTACAAGCAACCTGTAAAAAATGTTTTAAAAGCCTGTTATAGTGACTTTTATCCACTGTCAGCACCTGAAAATGAGAAAAACTAACATGCACACATAAAACATGGGAGTATAAAAGCACCGTCATGCAAGGTTTGGTTACATTTAATTTATTTGCTGCTTCACTCACAATTTTTAGTGAAAATAAAAAAGAACATAAAGCGAGCGGACCCGTTCAGTTGGTTTAATTCCCAATATAATATTCTCACCTCCAATGCAAATTTCCCTTGTTCTGCCTTCCCGACGGGCGTGTAGACGCGTACCTTTATGCCATCTGACGACTGGCTCTCCACAAAGTCATATTCGCCGATCACAAAAGCTACGAGGTACGTGGACATGATGGGCGTGGTGCCGAACCTTACCTCCACGAGGTTTACATCACCTGGGTATGGCTTTTGATGAACGACATCCTGGAAAGAGGAAACCATAACATAAATATATCGCCTTTGAAAACAACACAAAGAACAAGACAAAGACAAAAATTAAAAGCAGAATTTTAAATCTACTCATGCTTAAATTTAAGCAGAAGTGGAACAGACACTAGCCGTGTTTCCATTGACCATATAATTGCCCAGTCTGACATTTTGCAAATAAATTTGCTTAATGGAAACGCAAAATATACAAAAAAAAAAAACAAACAAACTTGTTTTTCGTTAAAAGGTTTTGGGGCAAAGATGAGGTGATTTTGTTTATGGCTATCAAAATTGATTTATTTTGCAAAACAGCAATTGTTTCGCATCATACGAGTCACAAATCAACAACAGGATGTTGTCAATGGCGCAAACCACAAAGACGACGAACAGGAAGTAGTTGGAGGAAGATGGCATAGTATGATTTTTAATGACTAATGTTTTTTACCGACTCATCACGGAAACAAACGTATTCATGTGTGATTTTAATTGCGTTTCTTATTAATGTAACCAGCTCAACTGCGAAATTATGTTTTTGTTCAACATTAGCAGAATACTGACATACAAAGAATACAAAGACAGCTGGTGTCGGCCTCATACCATGTTAAAGTCAAAGGAGTAAAACTGTGATTTTAAAAGATATTTAAAGACATCAACTTAAGGCCACCAGAGCAAATGCCTGATTCCCCCTCAAAACAATTAAAATATTTGGGGTTTAATTTCTTGTTGAATAAACATGCAAGACGGGGGAAATGCGACATGACCATTCATACTCCAAACGCTTTGAAAGCAATCGAATATGTATCCGAATTAGCACCACATAGGAAATATCGAATTGGACCATTCAGACTGCCATGAAAAGTCAGATTTGGGTCACAATTTGGGGGGAAACCCCACCGCATTTGTCTGCTGTGTGAATGTAGCCTAAGATAATATGTGACTTTTTTTCCTATGCGAAGGACAGAATTTTCTACTCTTTGGAACAGTTAATAAAATGTTTTATTTTGCAACATTTTGGCAAGAAATTAACTCCATACATACCTAACAAAAGGGTGTAAATGAAAAAAGACTTACTTGTTAGCTTTGTTAGCCAAAGCTTCCTGTGACTAACAAACTCCTAGTTTTACTCATTTCTCAGAAAGAGCCAGATTTATTTACCCAGCACACATCAGATGAAATGTTAGCTATGAGGGGTGTGGTGGAATATATAACCTCCAACAGATAGTGGCTGCTGATTAAACGTAGATACAAATGCTTTCACTTCAGATTGTCACCCAATGACTAAGCTTATTGCTCACGTAAATATAGCATTAGCCTGCAGCAGAAAATGCCGTCCGTCTGCCTAATGTTATGCAAACTGAGAGGACGACAAACACAGATGTCATAAAGTTGGCAGCAGAGAGCGACTTGGGGAGGGGAGGCGTGGAGACCGGAGTTTCTGATAATGAGGTGTGAACAGATGACGTACCATATTGGACAAGGCGACTCTGTCCTTGGGAACTATCAGAGTGATGTCAAAGGTGGCTTTAATGGCAGGCTCGTCCCAACAGGGGAAGGCTCTGCGGGCATCTGTGGCCTGAAAGACGGGAAGAAAATTTAAGAAAACCTGATTTTTATTAAGACGTTGCTCAGCTCGGAGGAAGTTGGTCACTGGATGAGTGATAAAAGAAAAACAGAACATAAGAAAATACCTGATAAGTGGGGGGGGGCATTTATTCTATCATTTATCATAAATCCATAACTATATATCCTGATAAACATGTGATTAATATCAATAGATAACAAATCTGACAGAATTTGACAGAAGCAAAGTTGGCGGAATCAACTGACTCGCTCACTCTCTGGTTACCTAGCAACTCGCTCACTCTTTGGTTACCTAGCAACACCCTGTTGAGCAACTGCCACAGAATAAGTTTAACTTTTGCCACTGTGCCTCGTAACTGCTTAAAAACACAATTTTATTTATTTTTGGCCATTCAGCAGATGTTGATAATTCTAACTAAAAGCAATTAAAATGTAGTCTGATTTAACTTCAGACAATGAGAAAAAATGTGTATTTATATTAGATGCATGAAAACATCTGGTTTCAATTGTAAGGCTTTCCAAATTTAGACTTTTAACCAAGCATTTGATTGAACTTTATTATTTCAAGCATTTGTTTGAAAATCAATCACTTTCAAGACTTCATACAGAAATCAAGCACGTTCCAAACCTTGAAAACACCAGACTGAAGTTCAAGTATTTTCAAGGATGAACTCTGTTAACTTCACCAGGTGTCGCTTGCCCTAGATGTTGTGTTTATTGTTGTGTTTACTGATCAAAGATCAGATGATTGAGATTGTGAAAGATTTAACGAGTTGCTTCTCAGGCTCCAGAAAACCAAACCAGTTTTTTTATAGAACCAGTAAAGAAGCGGCGCCAGCGCCTTCCTGTGCCTGGAGCCGCTTTAGCTGAAACATGGAGGAGAGAGAAAGACATGCCCCGAGGGCGAATGCCATCACTTTCATTTTTTAAGTTATTACACCTTGTTTATTTCAGTTGGCATACAGTGAGATCTTTGGAGCTTCAGTGCAGTAACTGTAATGCTTAATGTGACCACCAGAGGCGCTGTTGGGGGGGGGGGGTAAATGACGCAGGATATATCTGCTGCCTCCCAGTGCAATATCATCTCTGAAAATTAGGAAAATATTCAATGTAAAATCCTATTGTTATTGAAGGTTTTTACATTTAGCTGGAACATTAAACCCACCATCTGAGAAAAGTTCTGTCTCAAGTGGATGGAAATGTACGTACATTTTGTTGTTATAATAATAATAATGCTTTATGGCAATACATTTAATTTGTTCAGGTAATTCGGGGCTGTCATTGTATTATTTACCAAGTTTAGGCAGTTTTGTTTTGACTAGACCAGTGCAGTCCAAACATTTTGCCTTGGGGGCTAAAACTGGCAAATTTAAACAACTGTTGGGACACAAAATTAAATTAAAAATGTAAAAATTAGTTTGAGACTTTTTTTTTTTAAGTTTTACCAACTCAACAATAACATTTTTTATAAAACCTGAATATCATTAAAGATAAAAAACAAAAAAAGATGGGGTTTCGAACTGTTGCTGTATTACAATGGAGTATCAAGGCCACGCTAGGAAGATAAAAAAAAAAAAAAGTAAATAATGACAATAAAGTCATATCAGAATGAAGTAATATCACAAATTTACTCCCACATTATTGCGACTTAATTCTCGCAATATTTCTCACATTATTACGACTTTTTTTCTTGTGCGACTTTATTCTCGTAAGATTTCTGTCATATGGCCCCAATACTCTGTCACACCTTAACAGAAAAACAGTTTCCAAGTTTCATCGGTCACCAATCATTTTATATTTTGTTTTGGCAACATTTTTTAAACCCGTCTTAACTTGTGCTCAGAGGCCAAACAAAACCATTTCAAGGGCCTCAAATGGCCCCTGGACCGCGCTTTTGACACTGCTGGACTTGACACACCAGCAAAGGCTCAAACAGTGGCTGATGCCACTGCTCTCCTTGATGTCTGCAACATCACTGGTTACTATGATTACCTAATGTGTTTAGAGAAAAACACATTAGGTTAACCTGTAATTGTTTTATTGGATTTTAGATTCCTCCTGAAAGCAGAATATCCAAAAATCTGGGTGGTACAATAAAGAAATAAAAAATTTCCTCACCTATTATATTAAGTTTATTTCTTCAATAGCAACTGAGAGTATAACAATAAATCTCACCATCCACTCACCTCAAACTGTGTGACGGCTGCATACCGGGTCTCTCCAGCAGCCGTTGTATATTTACTTCTATAGAATCCTTTCATTTTGTCGTTCAGTTCCCCCACAAATTCAATCTTCAACGTGCCAGAACCTGTGGAGGCATTCACAGAAAGAGCACTGCTATTTGTTCTCGTTTTTTTTTTTTTTTTTTTACATTTTCTGAACAGGCAGAATCCCTCCATACCTTTCTGTAGGGAACTTGGAAACGACAGGGTGACTTTTTCGTCCTCGTTTTGATAGTTGAAGCCTGTGGCATTGATTTCTGAACCAAGGAAAACAGAGAAACACAGAAAGAGAGAAAGAGAGAGAGGAAGGCTGATGACTTGGAAAAAATGACACTAGTGTGACTTTTCAGTCAGCTGACACAGAGGTGACAGAGGTCAACACAATATTTTAGTGAGGACAGTGACATGACAAAAGGAAGGAGGAAAAGCCAAACTGAAAGTGTGACCCTCACCATCTGCTCCTTTTGGTACGAAGGAAGCTGTGATAATGTCAATGTCAGCGCAGTTCATCACGATCTGATTTGTAGCCTGTATGACCTGTAAATATTGACAGAAAACAATTTAATCTACAGACTCACAATGTCAAAGACAGACATGATTTATGGTTACAGTTTGTGTCTGCGCGCAATGCGACGTGTGAGAAATGCTCACCCATGCAGCCCGTTTTTAACTATGGCCTGTCTTTAACTATGGAAGGCCCTCCAGACCAAAAATAGTATGTAAATTAACACGTTCTAAACCATAGATAGCGGGATGAGCTGTTTTTGTCTTTTTCCCCCACACACAAATGAGTTGTGAATCTCAATGAGCATTGTCAACAAACATTTGACACTGTGACTGGAAGATATTTTAAATATCCAAAATAAAAAAAACAACCAAAGAACAAATAAAATAGATACTGAAGTTCTGAACCATTTTTTTTGTTAGACATTTTGTTTTCATTGAGTCTCTGAGTCTTTCAATCATGGGAAAAAAAAACAGTAATTTATTGATTTACTGCTTATTGCAATAGACTTAATATGGACGCCCTAATAAAACTCCCTCTGTAAAAGTCTAGTTCTGCTTTATTTAGCTCAACTATTTTCAGACATCCAGCTTGCAAGGAAACCCAAAGTGTAAATGAAACTTTGTCTGAATCTTGCACTTTGCACTGAAATAGGATCAGAGCCTGGAACACATCCAACGTGTCTAAATGTTTAAAAGCTGGAAACGAAGCCATTCCCCACCCCATCCAGCACAGAGCAAGGCGAAAGAAAGACACAGATGGTCCATGGTTCTCAAACTGTGGAACCAGGGCCTCCTGTGGTATTCAGGCTGGTCAAGAAATTTCAGCATTAATTAATTTATGATATAGTGACAGTGAACAAATACGGAAAGAAGTGAACTTAAACTTGAATCCAGTAATAAATTAATCAGAATGACACTTAAATGAGCTCCAGCTCCAAGTTGGGAACCCAGATAGATTTGCTCAACGCTTCATTCAGTGATAATGTCAACAATATTAGCAATACAATGATTAAATCTGCAAGATAATACAACTTCAGCCATTGCTACGCTGTTTGATGAATGGTTGCCAGATTGGATTTTGGAGTTGTGTGACCACATATATGGAGGATATGGACCTTGACGCAGTTCTCCTGGGTTCAATTCCCGACCCCCAGACACCATTTACTGCCTTTCCTTTCTTTTTCTGCCCTTCTACTCACATACTAAAACACAGAAAACAATATCCCTCCCAACTTTATTACTCGGAAACCCAACATCCAAGGACTATTACTTACATTTCCAACCTTAAAGTTGGAAAAATTTAACTTTTATGTAAAACAAGTTAAATAATAAAGCAGAATCATTTAATAATTTATGACAACAAGCTGAAAAGTGGAAGTCTTTGTTGCAGCAATGCTTTGTAAAGTCTTGCATGGAAAAATTGAGGATTACTTCAGCAGATCGTTCCAAATTATGATGCAAAAAAATGAGTAGAAAGTTCTGAATTTATTGTTGGGGCGAACAGACGCTGGCACACTGTAACAGTGACATTGACAGTTTGTAGCACAGGAGTTTTGACACGGCTGTCAGCTGTGAGACTGACAAGGCGGAAAACCGGACGCAATTATGAAACATGACAGAAGGCAGAAAGACAGACTGCTGAGCCTTTGGAGCACATTGCTTTAACCTGCTGAGACCTTATGCAACGCAAACGTCTCACTTCCAAGACATGGACTGAACCAAGGTTGAAACTTCATTTTAAAATAAATGCTTTTGTCAAGACGTTTCCAAATGAGATAGAGATTATGTGAAATGTTTTTTTTTTTCTTAAGGTTTGTAAAAACTGAGGAATGATGCTCCTGTGTTTGAAATCAACTTTCAGGACAGTTTGCGAGTGAAGGCAGATGCTTAAACCTGAAAAGACATTTAAAATGCATTTCAAACTTTGCCAACTGTTGGATGTACATAAGTGATAGTGTGCAGTGTCTTTAGAGAGGGAAGCGCCTCCCTCTCTAAACTCCCTCTTGTCTATATATTCACATTTTGTGATAGCAAAACAAATGACTATCTGATTTCAGTCCAGCTTCTTAAAAAGTTGGTTTTAGGATTACAAAATCTGATTTTGTAATCCTAAAACTGCGGATTGTGCAATCAAACGGGAGACGTGGAGGGGACTCAAATTGGAACATTTCAGATAAAATAAGCGTCAGAAATCAGCAGCATGTGATACTTCATCAACTATGACTGCTACTGAATAACACCAACCCCAGCAGGACCCTCCCGATGTGTGCTAATGGTGAGAAACATCAAATGTACACAGCAAACAGATGCTCGATGTGTGCGTTCTCTTTCAAGTACCAGCTCCAACTGGCTGCACAAACCGTCTGTCATCATTACCCAAAACACCTGCAGCGCAACCGCTGTTCACCTTTACTTAAGCTGACAAGCTGCTGTAACTACTTTGCTTTGAGAATACAACAGGTTGACTTGAACCACAGACCAGGAAAATAAAATTAAAAAATCCTGCTTTTATTTATAAAAAAAAAAAAAGTGGTCACAATTGCTAACAGCCTAGCTAGGCAGCCTCTCATTCAATAATTACTGATACAAAGGTGAGGATGCGATGATAGAAATTGCAAAATTAAGGGGGAAAATCATGATGCCAATAGGCGCGGTTGATTTTGAGGGCTGTCGTGACTTGATGAAGTTCATGGAACCAGTTCTAACTGGCTGCACAGCCTGTCATCGTTACTGAAAACACCTGTAACGCAACTACTGTTCACCTTTAAACAAGTAAGCTGCTGCCATAACAACTGCCGTGCTTTGAGAGTGTGGCAGGTTGACCATAAAAAAGCCCAAACATCGTTTGATCACACTTGCTGATGATCCAGTTGATCAGCAGCCCATAACTATGAACATGTGCTTAGTTTTCCCTCCTGACGTTACAGGAAACGTCATTCTCCATGACTGTGAAATACTTCTGGTAAATAAAATGCATATTCCATTAAAATGTTAAATTTAAACTTTTCCAGATCTACTGTCAAACAGTGGCATTATATTTGCTTTGAAAATATTCTGCAATATAAAAAATAGGAGCACCACAAGGGACAGTACTCTGCCCACTCCTTTCCACTCTGTACACCTGAAACTTCAACTTATAGTCATAGTCCTGCCATCTGCAGACATACTCGAATTACACTGCAGTTGTCAAGCGCATCATATATGCACAAGACATTGAGTACAGAGAGCAGCAGGTGGACGGCTTGGTGGCATGGCGTGGAAACAATCAACTCTTTCTGAATTTAAAAACAAAGGTCAAGTTTCAGGATAAACCGGAACGTGTCAAACAAGCAGCAGACTGTACTCCTTGTACTTTAAGTCCTTTAGCGTTTCCAACTGTATACAGCATTTCTTCTATAGTCTTGTGGATTGTGTAACCACTTCGTCATCTGTTGGAGTAGCAGCATCACAGCCAGAGACTTAAGATGTTTTCACATCAGATGGTCCCGTAGATCCGGTTCCATTGTAACATTTGAACACATAAACACGACAAATGCAACTTCCTTCTTCACTAAATGTAAACAAAAATGGAGTAGAGTCAGATTTTGGCAGTTGTAGGATTTCACTTTTGGTGCTGGTAAAAGACCACGTGTGTTACACTCACGCTTTGTTTTGGTTGCATTTACCCAGAATGCCATGCACTATAGACCGCTTCCTGCTTTTGGAGCAGTTTCCGATCCGCTTGGCATTCACATATGTGACCTCATTTTTTATCCAGACCAGAGTTCACTTTTTTGGTCTGCATCAGAGTTCGATTGGACATTGACATCTCCCCAAACAGCATGGACTTTCTAGGCAAATGAACTAAAGTTTGATTAAAGCGGACTAAACATGGTTGGTGTGAATAAACACCTGAAAGCTGAACAAGATAATGAAGGCGTCTACGCGCTGGGTCCTACTGTAGAACCTCTGGAGATGAACGTACAAAGAAAGACATATTGGACAACATGGACCATCCTCTTCACAAGACCGGTAATACAACAACAAGTCATTACCATGTAAAACCACCTGCAAGTCTTTTACAGTATATCTCTACCAACTTTGCTTGTCTAGAAACTGACATTTTTGCCTGTTTTACTTTACAAAATGGTTGATGTTTGGTCATGTTAGCTGGACGTGTCCTCGAACAAAAATAATCAAATCTTGGCGATGCTTGGATCTGAACTTTGGGGTATTTTAACACAAGAATACTCTCTTGATTGTTTAAAGTCTGGTATTTTGCTGCCTCCGGTGTCTTTGCTTTGTTTTCTCCATCATTGACCTGTATTAGCTCCATCCATCTTCCCGTCAGTACTGAATCTCTGCAGCTCCTCCATAGACACCAATAATTTCTTTGCTGCTTCCGAGTTATGTTCTTGTTGCAAAGCCTGTCGGTTTAGGTGGATACCATAAATTGCTATGTTCACAATTGTGCAATGATCTATTTTTGGATGGTTGTTTGACCAGCATTCAGTAAAAATCTTACACACTTGGGATATAATTTTATAACCCAACATTGCATCTACACAACGGTGCGGTGGGTTCCTTGACTCACAGTAACAAATTTCTGACTTTAATTTCACAGAGGCGGAATGTATTTAATAATTACTTAACTTGGAAGGCAATTGGTTTTGCTGAATTTTAATACGAGATACATCTCAAATGCTGAATACAAACAGCACAATATGTCACAAAATATACAACACATCCTCTGCAGTATTCATATTGCAAAGTTCTGTTTAGAGGGCAATAACTGTTGGCTAATATTTTCCAAGTGATGGAAGCACTGGTGAGAAAGAGAGGAAAAAAGATTTTGTGCCTGACTGACATCTCAATATTTATCAAGAGCCAGATTTTATAACATCATGCAACACAGTTACAAAACTATAAAAATCTTTAGACTTGAATTTGTGGAAATTCAAGTCTAAGTGGAAGGAAAATGATGTATTTTCCTTCCACTACTGGATGCACTACTTTACCGTTTTACATTGTGTTGGTTTATCACACAGGATACAATAAAACACACTCACATCTGTGGTGTTAGCTGGACAAAATGTGTAGAAGTTCAACAAGTATATTTACATTTCCAAGCCACAGCTAGTTATATGTAGTACTTTTTGCAAATCCACGTTTATATAAGAAAATAATGAGCCGAGTCTTCAATTATGTTCTGTTAATGTGCAGTGAGGGAGAGTTTACAAGCAGGGACATGTTTGCACAGGTGGCTGATATGCTGGTGGCCACACAATGGGCGGAAGTGCACACTATGCAGAGCTGTTGATTTTTTTTTTTATTGTTGCTTATTTTACATTAAAACTGGTTTTTTTAATTATACATGGGGTTGTACAGAATTATAATATACATGTACCATCACGTCAACATATTTTTACTCCAGGATGAGTAAAAATTAGCCGTCCAAGAAATTACTTAAGAGTGAAAAAATATTTGGTACAAAAATCTACTTAAGTAATGCGTATTGATAACAGCTCATGTGATATTTAAAAATGCTGTCAGAAAAAAATATTATGTGCAAATTATGATTCTTCAGAGGTTGGACATGTACAAATACATCAATTTAAACAGCCATTAGCCAAACACAATCTCGTAGCACCCTCAATATAGTTTTTTAATACTTATTGGTGGTATTTATGCATCTCTTTTTATGGATATACGTACATATTATGTTCCTAAACAGCCTAATCATAGGTGGGTAGCATAGCAAAACATTGTACCGAAGAAAGAGTATCACAACGTCAGCATATTTTTACTCCAATAAAAAGTAGCCGTCCAACAAGTTACTCAAGAGTACAAAACATATTTCACAAAAAGGCTCCTGAAGTACTGGAGTAACTGATCATAACTTCTGATTTAATATTTAAAAATGATGTCAGATAAACGAAAATATAAAGTTATAAATATAAAATTGTAATATTTTAAAGATTAAAATAAAAACAAAATTTCAAAAATAAATTTAGGAAGAAAAAAATATTTCCAAATCAAATTGTTTACCATTCAACTTATGAAAATAATACTTGAAGATAGTGTTTATGTGTTAAAATAAGGAAAAGTACTTCCAGTGACAATAAATAAATACTGAATTTCTTTATCTCCAAGTGGCACAAAATGTTCAGCAGTCAGAAAATAACATAAGAACAACAGAGAATGCTTATGTTAAAGTCGCACGGCCCGATCTGTCATGGGGGAATCCAGTCCGGAAAGACGGTTGTCCCTGGCTCTGGTCCGTTCGTGCTCTCCTCACCATCTCCTTCAATAACTCTCCTATTTGCAATATTTTCTGTTATTTCAACTGTTAACTTTATGCTTTCTATATCCTTATAAGCTGCATCAAGTCTGAGAAAATTCTGCCAACAACTAAACATTCTTCCTCTCCTTCAATTAACTTTTTACATGCATTTAAAAAGTACTCCTTCATCAGTCATTCTGTTTCTTTTTAGTGCATCTGCGCTGTCTTCTCAACCTGGCAGATGACCCCTCACACTGAGCCAGGTTCTGCAAGAGTTTTTCCTCCCATGATCACTACATGTTTGCTCGATAAGAGACTGTGCTGCAAAGTCAATGACACAATGTAATCTGCTGGGTTTCCCAAGATAGAAAACATTTGAAACCAATTTGAATAATAAACTGAACTCAATGCACTGTTTGACGAGTAGGATCAACTGCAATGTATGTATGATTGAATTGAAGTGTGTGGAGACGTGTTGTGAATTGGTGCTATATAAATAAACAACTGAAAACTAAATTAACTGAGTATTTGTAACTAGATACTACCCATCTTTGTACAAGTTAACTGTTGTTACAACGGGCAACTGTCAGACAGAGACTGGGTGAGCGAGTGGGAGGGAGCGACACGATGTTGCCATGATTTAGCAAACACTTGACAGCATTAGCTAGCTGTACCTCGGCTTGTTTGAGGCAGTAATAATTATTATTAAAGTAAGATTTAGTTGTTAGGCGATCTAAACTGGTCTCACGTTAGACTTGCAGGCCGACGCTTTTAACATGAAGGCTAACTTAGAAGGTTTTTAAACGGTAGGCTATGCTAACATGAGAGTGCAGGTCTGCTGCTACCTTCTGCACAGCTGTGTTAGCTTTAGTGACTAGCCAATTAATATACAGAAGTCTCTTGTTGCTTTTCAGGCCAACGCGAAACGTTTAAAGATTTACATTAGCGACCTTCAGTTAACACACCCACAACAGCAGCTACCTTGCTAGTTGTGAACAGTTACTCGTGATCAGTGAACCACGATAAATTGGCTAGCGAGTGGCAACGTTAGCTGGTCAGATTACATAACAAAATCCCTGCCTGGCAGGCTCAGACAACATCATCCATGTCTGAAGCCAAGCAACTTACCTCCACTTGTGCCTCCAGCTTGCCGTCAAAGGTGAAGTCGATCAGATCTGGCTTCAGACACAACCCATAGTTGACGGGGCAAACGTCAGTAGGTAACCGCACGAAGGGCCTTCTTTCGGGCATGGTTCCTGTATTTTGGCCGCTTGCGCTGCTGAACGAGGAACTGTGTGTAGTAGCGCCGTTTATCTTTGCGATTTTTATAAACACGGAATTGATTAAGTTGGGCTTCGACAGTGCGGATGGACAGTAGCTGGTGACTGTACGCGTGAAAAGCAGCGGGACCGTGCGTCCGAAGAGCAGCAGCATGAACTGAAACCCTTTCAGCGCTACTCTTCGCTCTTGTACAGCCCAAACAACTTCACTTAATCAGCGTCGAGTTCAAGAGAAGTGACGTCATCGCGTCTCGGCCTACGTTCAGAACGTGTGTGAGGCAGCGCAGACAACAAACTTTCTCTTTTTTAATCTTTACTAAAGATTCAAAACCGGAGGTGACAAAATAACTCATGTTATTTACTGAAGTATGAGTACAAATACTTCTGTAAAAAAAAAGTCTAGTAAAAAAAGTGCACTTGGACAAATAAGTGCTATAAGAATATAAAGATGATTATTTGACAAAAGATAGAATAACACATATTAAATAAATGAAACATATTAAATAGCTGTACAACAACAGTTCTCTATGAAAACAATCAAATAGTATATATTTTAGAAATCTATTTTCGTGCATTAAAAAAAATCCCAAGATGACATTTGGGTTGATTTTCGGATAATGAACGTGCAGATAGTTTCTAATTTTTTTAGTTTTTGGTTTTTTACAAAAGCAGTAGCAGATAAATGTATAGATAATTGATGCATGTACAAAAACATTTGTAGTTTCTTAGAATGAGTGAGAAACTGCTACTATAATGTGCGCAAGTAATTATATTAGGTACAAGTTGAAGTAACAATTATGAGAATTACACTTTTTATCAGAAAAATCCACCAGAGCCTTGACAAAAACGGTCAATTTGGTGCTTTTAACCTGAAAGGGTTTTCCCGGAAGCTGCTTTTCACTTTCCGGTAATTGGGGCAAGATGGCGACATCCATAACGAGGACGTTTGGGTCTCTTCGTAACGTTGCACACAGAAGCTTAAAGGTACTGTGATGTTTGCTGAGATTGTCATAAAGTCAGCATGCTAACAAAGCGTTATTTTTTTCTGCTTGTTTTGAACATTGTATAATATTTAGAGGCGTCTTGGCATCAATCTACGAAGCTCACGTTTTCAGCAGAAAATTTGTAATACATATATATCAATTTTCCTGTTTAATAAATAAAGCCAGAACAAAAATATTACGATAGTTTAATATTAAAACATAGCTTGCAGGCAGGGCCGGTCCATAGTTTTATGGGGCCTTAAACCGAATTTGATCAGAGGCCCCTTTTCCTGTTAAGGACTTCATGACTACTAACAGCATTTCAATACACATTTGGTTTAATCTAGAAGAGGAAGAAAAATGGAGCTTAAAATCAATCACAAGTAACTGGTATTGTTTGCTGGGATGTTATTGTGAACAAACGGAGCTCTTAAGATTTAAGGTCTTAGCATCAGATTGCAACAATGGAAACATTTCAATAATTCTCTGCACTTTTACAGTGTAAACTACCCAATTCCTTTAAGTCTTAAATTTTAAAATTAAACGACAAACACCATGCTGAAACTGTCAAATCAATTTTAATACTATTTTCATTCTCAATAAACAGAGATGCAAAATTTAGATATATAGTCTGGGTTAAAAGTATAGCATGTATTGGAGGCCATCTGATGGTTCGGGGGCCTGACACAGCAGCTTAATCAACTTATTCTTGGCCCGTCTCTTTTTATATATAATATTGTTAAATATCTTAAAGTAGTTTTTTAACTTCTTGATCTCCATTAATACCATGTTTATTGTCATTTAGCCTAGCATTAAGAATCATTTATCAAACACTTCTCTGGTGATTAATCACTTCTTTAAATTTCCACTCTCAGAATGCTGAGTTGGCTCTAGATGTACGGCATCCTGGTCCACTTTTCTTGCCGGTTCGGACCAAGAAGAGGTACTTTATTCCTCCAGCGGTGGGGTTAAAGGGGAAGAAGGAAGAAAACCTAGAGGCTAAGGCTCGAGCAGCTGGCATCGTCTTCCGACAGCAGTACTTAGAGAGATCCATTAACATCGCTTGCTCAGGTAAAGTTAGTTGCATGAGGGACTTAAACTCTTTTCTGGTTGAAAAAACATATTCTTGTTGAAAATTTCATCTGGATTTTAAGATGCACATTAAAAGATCAGTTTTGTCCTGTTTTCACCAGCGGGAGTGTTTGACCCGTACATCCCTCCAGAAGGAGACGCGCGTCTCTCCGCGCTGTCTAAGGAAGGCCTGAAACAGCGAACAGAACAGATACGACAGAGCGCCGCATCACAACTCGCGTAAGTCTGGTTTTCTCTTCATGTTCGTTGTTAATAATCTGTGAAAAGATCGACGTCCTCTATCTCCTCCCTGTGGTGCCGTCTGAAGAAATGCACCGCTCAGGATCAAAAATAACCAATCAGAGCCAGGAGGAGGGTCTTAGCGCTGTCAACAAACCTCATGTACTTGGAGCTAAATGTACCAATGGCGGAGAAATGACGTATTGTTTCAAAAAAACTGCTTATCCACAGTCATTGGCGGCTATACTAACTAGTCTTAGCATTCATGACAGGTTGTGCTAGCTATAGCGTAGCAGAGCGTAAGTGAGAAGGAAGAGGGTGGATGAGCAGCGCCACATGAGATTCTGATTGACAGCACTAAGATCCTCCCCCTGGCACTCAGTGGTTGTTTCTAGTTAGCACTGGTAAAAGGCAGAGGAGTTAATTTTTTTTTTCCACAGATAGTTTCTCATACCATATAGTCACTGCATAGTGTTTCAACAAATATGTTTTACAAAATGTATACTGCAGCTTTAAAATAAGGATCTTTAAAATCTTCTTTCAGGATTCGTAAAATCAAAGAGCACGATTCACAGTTCAGCACAAAGACGTTTGCAGAGCAAGCTCAAGAGATCTTCGTAGAGGCTCACAACTCCCTGACACAGTAAGAAGATGAACTCTTGCCTCGTTCCCCTCCCCCTGCGCAGACGGCTGATACAGGCAGCCAACAAAATATGTTTATTACTGTGGGGATTGTGTTTGAAGCTCGAGATATCCTCACACTGTTCTCAGATCTGCTGATGAAACATTAACTGTCATAATAAACAACGATAAACTCATGAGTAATTTATAAGGACCATTCTGGGTCAATGATCTTGTTCGTGCTCAGTTATTGTTTTCCTGTACATTTCCATTGGTTATTATATGGCGCATATTATCCAGTAGGAGCTGCAAAACATGCAGGACCGCACCCTATTGCTGTTTTCATTCTTTTGACCCAGAGTAGCATAGCAAATGAATATCTGTGACATTGTTTTAGTTATTTTTGATGTGGTACGTAAAGTAATTAAAGTACAACAAGCTGATTTTAACTGGTTAGTTAGTCAGGCTGTCTGCAGTAATGTGCTGCTCAAGAGACACGCTGCTGGTAGCTTGTTGGCTATAAAACAGTGTTACTATAAAAGGGTATTTTATTTTCAGCTCCATGTTTGTTTTGTTTTTCACGTCTGGAAATATTTCCTTCACTGTAAAAACATAAAATCTTACCAAAGGTTTTTGTTTAGTTTCTTGTGCAAATATCTTGGTACCCTTGAAATAAGACTAAACTAAATTACAAGTATAGGAACTTATTTTAAGATGATAGTTACTCTAGTGTTTATTTAAAAAAGTACTAGTACCACTGGCAGATTATTTAACTTATAAGAAGACTGTTAAGAATGTAACTTGGAAATTTAGTTTCATCATATTTAAAGTATATTAAGATATTTGCACTAGAAACTAGAACCAAAAATTATTGGTAATATTTAGATTTTTTTTCAGTGCAGTGCTATCTTTAAGATTACACTGTCTGTACTACTGTGCAGTCTGAATTTCAATAGTATTCTGATCACTATTTGATAAATAATTTAGGAAGAAAAGAAGGAACTCAAATAAAAGTGTTTGTGACATTGTGGTATTGTCACATTTTTTGATTTCCCAGCCAGTCCCTCAAGTTTTTTGCAGTTCTGTGATCTCAGAAAATCATGCACAATCCACAGAATCCCCAAATGTTTTTGTGCTAATGTATAATTCTGAGCAAATTCTCTGGTTGAATTGACCAACTCCTACCTGCAGGTGGCAGTATTTTTTACTTCTACTACACTGCTGCTTCAGCCTTGTCAAGTTACAGTCTGTGATCAATAAAAATTTAGCTATTTAAGTTCTTTAAGTGATAATAGTGTGTGTGTGTGTGTGTGTGTCCTGTCTGTCTGCTTGTTTTTAATAAGGAATAAATATTGCAAGATTCCTTGCAAATATGTCAAAAGTAGAACCACAAAATCGGTATTTTCATCACAAAAACAAATCGCAAAAACAATCATGAAATCCTGGAGGATCTGCCCACCTGGCAAATACAATCGTTTACACATTAATCACTAGTCTGCATGTGGACATGTTGCTTTGGCTCCAAACTAACTAGATGTTTTTGTTTTGCAGCTTCAATAAAGAGAAGCTTCATTCTCTGGTTACAGAAAGATGTTATCCTGTAAGTTTCTCTTCGTCCTAAAGTGTCCACCCGCCCCCGTTTCTTTGTCCTAACTACTGTCAGCTCTGTGCTGCGGTGTTTGCAGGAGATGACGAGAGGCAACCGTTACAAGACGATCCGGTGGAGGTTTGTCGAGTCACTGGAACCGCCCAGAGTGGTGCATGTCCGCTGCCCCGACATGGTCACTAAAGGCAACCTGTATGGGCAGGTTACAGTTCGTATGCACTCCAAGCAGGTATCACTTTATTTACTATGAGTTTAAGTGTAGATGTTATTTACTAGTTAGATGAGTTCTACAAATAGTTGGTTGCATTTTATTTGATTTTGGGGCGTTAGAGTGTAGGAGGCTAAATACAAATGTACAGATTTGATGTTTTTAATATGTTAAAACCATGTATCATTTTTCTTCCAAGTATTCACAAATACTTTTATTATATAAAATCCAAATAATATACATTGAAGATTCTGTAGGTGACCTGGATACAAACAATTAATCAACAATTTATGATTAATTG
This sequence comes from Poecilia reticulata, assembly GCF_904066995.2. Taxonomy (NCBI): domain Eukaryota; kingdom Metazoa; phylum Chordata; class Actinopteri; order Cyprinodontiformes; family Poeciliidae; genus Poecilia; species Poecilia reticulata. The sequence goes on along the minus strand of NC_088830.1, from coordinate 27,807,084 downwards.
TTGATAATTTATTAGATTAAAATTAGTTCCAATTGATTAGCTAATAACGTTCTTTTTAGTGTTGTAATTTGGCCGCCATCCAGCAGAGGGCGCCGCTTGTCATCCTCAAGCGAAGCCCTTGGTACAAGAATCAAGATGGCGGCGGGGAAAAAAAATGCGGTCCGTTGTGTGATGCAAAATGCATTTTATACGGTTTTGAAATATAAACATTCAACAAACTCCTCTTTTTTTTTTTTTTTTACCTCATTCGCTCTTTATGTGATGGAAATACATTCAGCCCTCTTGACAAGATAAACTTTAGGAAAACCGACGCTTTTCATAAAAGCGTCAGCAGCCAATCAGCTTTAGATCAACTCAATACTCGTCAACTAGCAACCATAGCAAGTGCTGTTTCGGGTTTTTTGGGGGGGTTGTATTAAGGGTAATCAGGATTTCTGATCACTGGACTTTTTTAAATGGCGGTTTTGTTTACAGACGTTAGCCATCTATGATCGCTTCGGTCGGCTGATGCTGGGCAGCGAGGAGCAACCAAAGGACGTCCTGGAGTACCTGGTCATTGAACGGCATCTGGTCAACCCCTACGGTAGATGGAGGCTACACGGGAAAATTGTGCCCTCATGGGCTCCTCCCAAAGACCCAATTATTAAGGTAACTGTCCACTGCAGAAGGATAATTTGATGAGGACAAAAAAATTAGAATTGGAGAAAAAGTTCTAAAAATCTATTAAGCATCTTTTTCTATCCTATTATTAATCAGTCTACCCTAAACATAATCAACATTGTATTAAATTAAGTATTTTTTAGCTGAAGAGCCTACAAATAATCAAGGCTACATTCAAGGAATATACTATTGCAATATGTGTATTTCTATTAAACATGGAAATTGGCTATCTGTTGCATCTTTTAATGAATTTCTAAAATTGTCTAGAAAGGCTTACGTGGTTTAATCGACTACTACAGCAATAAGTAGATGCTCTGGTCACCAGTTTTTTAAAATTATTTATTAAAAGTCATTAGCTGTTTGTTTTGATATGACCCGTCACTCAGTACAGGTTAACGAAAGTGTTGCACAGATCTGAATTAGACACCATCTCCTTCGGTTTGTAACCCAGCCTGTCTTTTTAGCGTTTAGTTGCTCAGTACTGAGGTTAACGTCAGACTACATTGACATTAACCTACAATTATTGAGTAATTTGTACATGTTATATATATTTAATATTTTTCTGTTGAGCGACTTGTCAGTGAACCTTCGTCTGCTCTGGTGTCTCTTCCAGACGGTTGCCATCCCTGGTCCAGACCTGAAGCCAGGGGAAGAATTTGATGCCCTCAACTATGAAGTTCCCAAACCAGAAACAGTACAGTGGAATAAGTAGGTCAGCAGGGGGCGCCGGTCTTTATATTACGCAGAGGACATTAAGGAATTGCAACATTGAATTTTTGGATGGAGTTACTCTGAGCTTGAGGAGGAAACCAGGCTTTGTTCTTTTTCTGCTTCCTTCTGTTAAGAAAAATATTTTAGATTTTGAAGGATGAGAAGAAAAATCTTGAGTTTTGGTTCAAACAACCAGCTGTGCTCGGAAGTCACCAGATCATCATTTTTTTGTTATGCTTGTGAGAATAATTTTATTTGTACATGCAAGAAATAAAAATGGACAGAGCTCTAGAAACTGAGTGGTTTATTTCTGCACCAAATGTACAAGATGCTGACTTCTGCAATGGAAAATAAATATTGATAATAATGATGGTTCCACCTGCTTTTCTTCACAAGGCAAATCATGAACTGCGTTGCAGTAATTCATACATATGTTTAAAAAGACATAATACAAATATGATACAGAGCTTACAAAATAACTTGACAAACACAAAATAGTTCTCGATTTGATGGTGAATTCTCTGAATAAATCATTTTCTTGCGTTTTGAGATACACTTCAGCACACATTTCTCTTATGTTGTAGGAACATTATTATTATGCCACAAACATTAATTAAATGAAATGTCATACATGTCATCCTTGGTAGAGTTTCATTTTGATGGAAAATTTGCATTAATGTTTGACATGGTAAAGTTTTACTTCTAAGGTAAATAAAGGGTTTTTGTTATTCTGGAAAAAAGTAAAAAATAATTTTCTGTTTCTAATTTTGATGTGTTTTATAGCTATTTTTAAATTTATACAAAATACCGAAAAAGGATTCAAGAGTAATTCTTTTAGATCTATACGTCTGTAGATCTATACTATACATGGATCTCTAAAAATAAAATTTTCTGCAGTCGATATTTATGAAAAATTATAAGCTGTATTTATCAATTTGCAGAAAGACATTTTATTTAGCAGTACTGAGAGCAAAACATGTCTCTTTGGATTGTAAAGGTTGCAGACCCACTTCCCTGGAGTTTTAACTCAATTTAAGTCACCTAGACATCTTTCAATAACATTTTATTGCAAAGCATTAAGCATTCATTGAAAAGTAAGAGTTTCCATACTGCATTTAAATCTGTCATAGCTGCAGGTTTAAGATCAGACTTAAACAAGCACACATAAGACCAATAATAAAGACACAAAGTACATTTTCATTTAAAATGGAGTGGAAGCAGGAGCTGTTATTGCCATTCAATGTGTGTGCAATTACCTGCAGGAGCAACATATGATGTAATATGCAAAAGTAGAAAATAAAACTTCTTTGCAAAATGTATCATAAGTAATTAAGTCTCTATGACAGATTTCACAACCCAACTCACATTACATGGTAAAGACAACATTTTACCAAGTATTGTTTTTGTCTAGTTTCTAGTGCAAATATTTTAATACACTTGAAATAAGACTAAACTAACTTATAAGTAATTTTTCAGCAAGATAAAGGATCTTGTTTTAAGTCAATTCAATAATTCCTTAATATTGATGAAAAAGTTTTAGTTCCACTGCCAAATTCACTTATGAAATGAAATAATCCTCCAGTTGCACTAGTACTTTCCATCAAATTTAAGGAATTATTGACTTAAAACAAGCTCCTATATCTTGCTCATAAGATACTTGTAAGTTAGGTTTGTCTTATTTCAAGTATACAGATATTTGCACTAGAAACTAGATGCAAAATACTTGGTAAAATATTGTGTTTTGCAGTGTATAGTTCAATATTAGGGTTGACCCTAACTCCTGCTAACTCAAATAGCAGAAAGTGTTTATTTCCTTTTGATTTCACAAATCGGGTGGGAAAACGAGAGCCTCAGCAGCACACTCTGCATCATCTTCCTCGTCCTCCTCTGGGATGTTCTCAGGCTCCCATGTAAAGACGTCTGTAGTGTTGTCTGTAAATGAGCCTGATGAGCTCCTGATGATGTCCCATGGACACAGAGCGTCACGCCGACCCAAAGCCAAGTTGGCTTTAGACTCATCCGTCTGCTCCGTGTCCATGTCTCCTGGAGTCTCATCTTCGAGAGTAATCTGGTTGTCCGTGACATCTGCGTCACTGTTGGTAGACAAAACATTTTCTGCAACAGTTGTGGGAACATTTACTTCATCTCCCCATTCTTTGTTACTGGATTGACAAACATCTTTGTCTTTAGTTTCTTCTGTCTCCCATGGGCAAACATCTGTCCGTGTGCTGTCTTGCTTTTTCAGCACTTTTGGTTCTTCTGTTTCCCATGGACACACATTTTCTCTAATGCTGTCCTGCTTTTTTAAGACATTAGATTCTTCGTTTTCCCACGGACAAACATTTTCTCTACTGCTATCTTGCCCTTTTGTAACTTTAGCGTCTTCTGTGTCCCAAGGACAAACATTTTCTCTAATGGTATCTTGCCCTTTTGTAACTTTAGCGTCTTCTGTGTCCCACGGACAAACATTTTCTCTAATGGTATCTTGGCCTTTTATAACTTTTGTGTCTTCTGTGTCCCATGGACAAACATCTGCCAAAGCATTGTCCTTGTTTTTGAGAATTTTTGGATCATCTGTCTCCCTTGGACAGACGTCTGCCCTACCACTGTCTTGCTTTCTTAACACTTTTGAGGGGCTTTGCAGCCCTTGAGACTCCATTTTGGACACTTCCTTTTTTTCACAAGACTCAGTCTCCCATGGACAAACATTCACCCTGTTGCTATCTGTCTCTTCAGATACATCAGGTTTGTCTTGATGGCCAGTTTCCCAGGGACACACATCTTTGTTCACAGTCATTTGCGAAGCAGAGTCTTTGTGTGAAGGTTCTTTGTCTCCCGCTTCCCATGGGCAAATATCTTCCATGGGATTAGGTGGATCAGGGAAATCCCATGGACAGCTTTCAGCTGCTTTGGACAGTTCTGTACTTGAATTCAGGGCAGGGGATGTTGTGTTGGGGGTTTTGGTAACTTTTATAACTTCTGTGGATGAACTGGGATAGATGGCAGATTTCATGACTTCATGTTGAAAAGGTACCATCAGCGTACCTTTGTTTCTTGCAGGATTTAGGTTTTCATATGTACTTTCATCCTTGTCCTGAACCTCCCAGGGACAAATATTTGCATATTCACTGTCTTGTCTTATTGAAATTTGGGGAGTTTCTACATTCTCCCAGGGACAAACGTCTACTTTAAAAGATTGAGTTTGTGGCTCTTTGGATGTCATAGAGTGCGGAGTGACTGGAATATCTTGTGATTCCCAAGGACATGCATCAACCCGAGTCTTCTCTTGTCCTCTCGAAGTCACTTGGTCTTGTGATTCCCATGGACAAACATTTGAGCGCTCCATCACCTGGGATTCCTGCGAACAGATGTTTGCTTTGATGCTCTGCTGCTTCTTTGGTCCTTCTCCTGGTTGTGCAGAACTTGTTCCATCCCCAAGACAAACATCTGTGTAAGATGCATTGACAGTTGGTCTGATTCGATTGCTGCCTCTCCGACGAGTTGAAGGGGTTCTTGAACTGCTTATGGTCTCCCAGGAACTTATGCTACTACGTTTGCTGCTCTGCCTTGATAGAAACACATGTTCGTGGCTGTCCTCTTTTTGAGAATCATCAGCGTCAGTAGGGGAGATGGTTGATCTTACAATCACAATCCTTCGTGGGCTTCTATCAGAGGAATCCGTAGAAGACAGCCTGACAGCATTCTGCTTCACAAGGCTGGGCTTTCCATCTGTTGTTGACATACTAAATTTCTGCAGTGACTTCTTGTCCATGCTTGGACGCCTACTGGATGATCCAGACACTGGTGTTGTGGAGGCACTCTCCTGGCTTTTTTGGGAATCCTCCCTGTTTAAATGTATCTCCTTACTGAATTTGCTACTGTCAACAGATGACATAAAAGATTTCACAGAGAGCCACTTATTAGTAGGGTTGCGGAAGGATAAGACTCGTTGATCCTTTGTCACTTTGGGTCTTGGTGTACCTGGTGCACTTGCAGACACAGTTACTGGGGTTTTAGGTGACACGCTGTCAGTTTGAAAGTTTTTGTCCATGGAAGGAGTCTTCTCAACAGGCGGCAAATGGTCCCAGGGACAAACAAGTGCTTGTGGGGAGGGTAACTCCTTTTCCTCACTGTCCTTTGAGCTTGCGTATGTAACATGCTTTGTGTTCTTGTCCCCTGATTGTTCTGGTTCCACCTCCCAGGGACAGACCTCAGCCTTGTCAAATGATTCAGACTGGAGGGCACTCCGCGTCTGATCGCTAATGGAAATGCTCTGCTTTGACTGCATTGCACTTCCACCAGATATCTTTGGGATGTTCTCTATGGAATGGGTGGTAGAGGAGCTTAGGCTCCAGGATTTATGAAGCCTTGTGTGATCAGGATGCAGCAGATTGGTATCGATTGTCAAGTTCAGAGCACTGGCGGACTTGCACACCGCAGGTGGAATATCCAGGGAATCTGTCTCAGATCGCTGGGAGGATCTCTTCACAGAATTGGCCCTTAATGTAGAGTCACGGAATGAGGAGCCTCTCTCTCTCACATAATGATGATCATTTTGGGACTTGCATATAAACGATGAATGGGATTTTATTGAACTTCTGTAACTGATACTTACAGAATCTGGTGCCATCCTAAACGAATCAGAGTGACTAATGCGGAAGGATCCATCCCTCTCTTCACGGCTGCACTGCCGACTTACAGTTTCTGGGAACTCAGCAATTTTTTTGATAAGCGATCTTCCCAGTGCACATCGAGAACTGCGCTTCTTTGAGAGATGAGGGTTGTTTGCTGTCATCTTCTTCACCTTGTGGACCTCTAACTGGGCATACAACTTCTTAAGCTCATCCTGATTCATGTGAAGAAAGCAGGAAATTGGTGTTGGGATTGAGCAGAAAGTTGAAACGACAGAGAGGAAAAGACAATGAAAGAAACAAATCAGAGGAAAGTCTAAATGTCATTTTTATGTCAGGAGAAAACATTGGGGTGTAATGAAGGAAAGGTGAACAAAGGTCATAAATTTGACTCAACATGCCTTCAACTAAACAGTGTCACATTTAGAGATCTTGGGATTTCCTCTACAATTGGTAAATTACAGTTTAAACCAAACATTTACATGCATGGTATAAAAACAAACATATGTTGTCCTTTTAAACTGTATGACTAACCTCTACCATTTTCCTGACAAGAGACCAGTGTTGCTGATTCAGATTTTGATTTCCATTTTGCGAATTTCCCCCTATTTCATATTACCTAACCCTTCAGTCTGAAATTCCGTTTGCACAGCAGGGAAATTTGATCCAATTTTGTTTGCCCATATGCAACTTTTGTCCCAAAAAGATCTAGTTTGTGCCACTTCATAAGTTGTACTCAATCAGATCTGATAGATTTTGCAACGTCTGCAGTCAGAATGGTCATGATGCATTTTTTCCAGCTTTTATGTCAATGATGTGAGACATGCATCAAAATTCTGCGCCAGAAGAAGTGAGACACTGTAAATCTGGGCGTAAACAACAGCTGCAGCTGGCAGTGCTTCCTTTTTTTCTTAGCTTCCTCTGTCTTGTTTTGATCTTCTGGCAACACTGTCGGATCGCACTGTTCAACAACTTCTACGTTCTTCTTTTGAGCATCCGGGTCTTTAACCATTCACACAAAAGTCTGAGTGTGGTAACATTTAATTAGCATGAAAAAAAAATCTGATTTTAGGATAATCAAATTTGAGTCTCAAGACTTGCTGTGTGAACGGTTTAGTCTCAACGAGACTATAGGTCTCCAAAAACAGTTAATTAATTTGCAAACTGTTTTCTGGCTTCTTCCTGTCTGAGCGGCCTTTCATTTGATATGGCTGTACTTTCCCATGCCGTTTATATTTGCATTCAACTGTTTGAACAGATGGCGCCTTCAGGCATTTGGAAATAATTATTCCTGATATTTTGCCTGATTTCCTTTGGCTGTACCAGGAGTTTGAGGTGTTGGCTTGAAACACCTGCATATGGATTCTTCTAATTAATCTTATTTGAATTAGAAGAAGGTACTCTTATCTAACCCTAAATGAAATAAGTTTAGTCTGATCTTAAAAAATGTCTTTTTGGGGTAAGCATCTCATTTTAACTGCATGCTGTAGTTTTAAAGCCTGGTGTGAGGGGACATGAGACTTTACCTGAAAATCATCTGGGTCCATACTGCGCTCGCTCCAAGCAGAACAAAAGCTGTTGTTGAGATAGGAGGCAGAACGTCGCAGATCCATTTCATCTTCATACACTTCTGCTGCTATCTCCTCTCTTCTGGCCTTAGACTCGTAAAAAAACTACAGAAGATGCACAAGTACATGGAAGAGTAACATATAAGAAAAACTGGTACTGAATAGAGATAACTTGAATATTTGGTTTGCCTATATTAAAGAAGCAGTGGAAACCCAAATAGAATAACAAAATGTGACTTTTGTATAATACATCCCTAACTGTATGTGGCTAAGTCAGAACAGAACTGGTTTTATTTTAACTGGTTTTACTACCACTGACTTCGAATTTCTGACTACTAAATTCAGCGACTATAAAAAAAATGTAGGGGTCACATTCAAAAAGGATTTAAAATTTTAACATATCACCAAAGTAGTCGAGTCTGGGTTTCACCAACTATGGTCACACTTTTAACTCTCACTTCCAGACGGGGAAACAATCAGCTTCACGTAAATTTTAGGAAAGGTTTTAAACTTATTAATTATCCCTAAAGCTCTTAACAGCCTTGCTCTCCATTGTGTATCCTAGTTATTGCACCAACTCAGTCAATATTTATTTACAGTTCCACAAACAAAGTACTTATGTTGGTTTGACCAAGCATTTTGGAGTCAGCTTTCACTAGATCTTTAATCTATAACCGAATTTGGCCATTTTAAATAAAAACTCAAGACTTTTTTTATTCAGGCAAGTTTTTAATACCTAAAAATGTAGTGGAACTTCTGGTTTTATTTTCCTTCTTTTATCTACCTTGTTTTTACCATGTTTTATGTTAAAACAGCAAACATGTTTAAGTTCCGTAACAAAAGTATGTTTTTATCTTTTGTAATCTTTTTTTTCCCCCCAGAAAAATCTCTTTGTTTTTATTTTTTCTTTAATTATGTAAAGCACCTTGAAATGCCTTGCTGCTGAAATGTGCTATACAAATAAAATTTGATTGATTGAAGTATTTTGTTCACCAATGTTGTGGATGTGTAAAGGGCTATATAAATAAATGATTGATTGGTTTAAGTATAAATGAGTATTTATTATCTCGGACCAAAATGTTTGAAGTTACATATCAGCTTTTGGTTTCCTAAGAAACTACAAAGCCATAAATTTAATGTAAAAGTTAAATACCTTTGGAACGAGGAGCAGCGTAAGGGTAACTGTGATGGTGACATGGGTGTGCATGAAGGACAGCAGCAGCATCCAGTCAGGATGCAGAGACTGAAAGGTGAACCTAATGCAAGATGGAAGCACATTATTAACGCTCGCTCAGCCCAGTTTGTACTTCAGAGTACACATGAAATCCTGAAAGGGTTGCATTACCGAAACAGGTGGAACATGGAGGAGAGCAGGAGCTCGTTGTGGATGGCGATGCCCATGTAGCGAGGCTCATGAAAGGCTGAGGGAACCGGCCTGACAGCGGTCCACAGGGAGCTGCCCCAACACAGGAACAGGAGCTCAGCTGAAGTAAAAAATGGACCAAATGAGTGATTAGTAAATTATAAATATTTATTTGCTGAGTCTATCACTACAGCCAGGTTTTCAGGCCTGATTGCTATTTTCTAGATCTGCAGCAAACTGTTTTCTGCTCTCCACCGTTACCTGATCTCAATGGGATGCGGTGGAACAACGTCTTGTGAAAGCAAAAGGCGTTCCAACCGGACCCACAACAAGGTGTATCTCGCAAAAGGTCAAATTTTTGGTAGGCTGCTTAGTTTGTATTCATTGCAGTTGAAATAAATAAGCAAATAGTCTGATAGAATTTATCAATAATCATGTCTTGTGCCCACACTCACCCACAGCCATCATGTAGTCCCAGCGGTCCAGGTAGCACAGGGTGAATCCCTGGCCGTCTGACGTTGTAGCAGTAACAACAACGGGGATGTTCCTGTCTCGGTTCTGGAGCACACCCACGGTCCACGCACACAGAAACCAGCTGACCGTCATCAGCATCACTCCCAGAATCCTCAGCAGGTGGAGGCTGGAGATGTAGGGCATTCTCTGGGCTGTCCGTGAGAGGAACACCTTCAGCACCCTGGTCAGGGAGAGAGGCAGTCAGTGTTGCACTGCACAGCTTCCTCTACTTGTTACCAAGAGGCAGGCAATGCTAGCTGGATGCTAAATGTTAAAGTAGGTGAGAACAACTTAAATCCCCCCTGAAGATGTAGAGAAAGTATTTGAAGGAAGGCATTCTATTTTTTCAGTTGAGATAAAGTCACACCCAAGTTAAGCGATCAACAGCCGGATTTTACTACTGGTAAAAACGGCGAAGAAGACGACAGGAAGTGGTTGGAAGATGACGGTTTGTTTCTGTTTTTTACGACTATGTGCAGCTAGCTTCTCCAGCGCTCTCACAGCATCGCACAGTTCATAAAAAGTTCTGTCATTCGAACGTGTTAAATCCAAAGCTCTTCTGTAAAATGGCCGACTACAGTTTCCCCAAAACACCGCTCAGTAGCCGCACCCAAGGATAAGAAGTGTGTTGCTCCAACGCCTGAATAAAACGCCGACATTTCCTCTGATGGCTGAGATGATGAGGACTAGCGCCATGACTGAATTATATGTGTCATGTAAATGTTTACATCTGTCGCCATAGTTATTTTAATGACTTATCGAGTGAATAAGCTTATTTATGTGTGATTTTAATTTAATTTCTTACTTAATAGAAACCCCGAGATTGTGATTCTTCGACATTAGCAGAATAGACAAGGATTTGCGCTATCAGTGGAAACGCAGCCAGTGTCTGTGGTCTATGGCAGAAGATTAGCCAGCTGCTAGCTAAATGTTGATATAACGTTTCTCTGGCGTTATATCAATTCCTTACCTGTACATTTTCAGTGTGATTGTGCCATAAACAACGGAGAAGCCAAGCATTCGGACCCAGCGCAGAAGAATACATCTGAACGTGCTCGGCTTGAAGTACAGAATGAAGACCTGCAGGGGGAGACAAACTCAACTCTGATACAAGTAATGTAGCATAAAGGTGTTGATCAAATGTTAGCAAAGTACGGCTACCTCAGGGAGCTGGGTAGAAGTGGCTGTTTGCGCTTTAACTTACGTACAGAGGCCAATATGTTAGCAAAGTAAGTCAAATGTTTTCATCAATGTAAATTATTTTTATTCATTTAGTTAGTTATTATCTCAGGTGAGTAGCGTAGCCAAATATTGTTCTCAAGTAAAAGTAGCAATACTTCAACATATTTCTACTCAAGTAAAAAGTAGCGAAAATGCTATAGTAGTTTGTGTAATAATTTATATTTAGTATTTCTGTATGGTGGCTTCTCTGTTTGTACCTCAAATGCTGCTTAGCTGTTAAATGCTGATCACTTGTTATTTTTAGAAATGACTGTAAGTAGTTCAGAAGGGCAGAGCGGCCAGCCCATTAACATGTTGACACGTTAAATCACTTCCCGTTAATGTGCCGCTCTGCACACACTGTCTCAGTCTGCAGGAACAATCCCTCATCAGCAGAGGCAGATGTTACCAAATGAACATAAACTCTGAGAAATCATCTATGACTGGAGCTGAGAAACGCACACGGTGTGTTTTGCATGAGGAACTTTACATCGTACTTACCGGGAAGTAAAGGAGCAGAGAGCCGAACAGGATGGTTTCCAGCAGCAGGAGACTGGAGGCGCGGATCCTCTGAAGGCAACGAGGCGAAGGGAGACGGAAAACAAAATGAAAAGATGAAGCACAGAGTGCTAAAACACAAAATCCTACCGAGTATTTCTGTTTAATTCCTAGTGCAAATATTTTACACCTGAAATGAGACAAAACTTGCAAGTAAGTTTTCAGCAAAATTAGGAGCTTGTTTTATGTAAATAAGTCCTTACTATTAATTTTAAAAAGTACTAGTTAAACTTGTATAACAAGACATTTTACCATGTTGTAAGTGAATTAATCTAGTACCTTTTCCTAAATATTAAGGAATTATTGACTTAAAACAAGCTCCTATATCTTACTGAAAAGTTGCTTAAAGGTTAATTTTATCTCACTTTTGTAGTCAAAGAAATGTACTCAGAAAACTAGACAAAAAATAATTGGTGAGATTTTGTATTTTGGCAGAGGATTTTAGTTTTAACCTTACAACCTACTTCACTAGCTGCTGCATATTCTCATACATTTAAAAATGTTTTATTTTACTGTAATTTGTTCATCTTATCCTGCATGTTTTAGTTATGCTATTCTGATGTACAGAGTAAATGTCCAGTAATCCGTAAACAATTTGTGGAAAATTTGAACTTTGACATATTACACAAAGACATGATGGCATTATTCACCTCAAAAACACAAAATCTCACCAAGTATTTCTGTCTAGGTTCTAGTATAAATATCTTAGTACACTTGAAATAAGACAATATTTACTTACAAGTAATTTTTCAGCTTGTTTTAAGTCAATAATTTATAATAATTCCTTGATATTGATGAAAAAGTACTAATTATAATCTGCCAGTGGAACAAATTAATATAATTTGCCCTGACTCACTAAGGCATGTGACTCACCCGGTTTTGACGGTGCTGATAGGACACCAGCATGCTGACAAAGACGAGAAACATGAAGACTCCCTGCAGGGCCAGCACCCCGGCCCTGAGGAGCTTGTCCTCCTGCACCCAGCAGGGGGTGCTGTCCTGACAGCTCTTACAGCCGGGCCAGCATGGGAGACAGATGGGCATGTTCGGGTAACACGTAACGCTGCTTTCGCTGCCATTTATAGGGTCTCCATCTGCAAAACAAACCTATGCATCTGCACCACCTACGCGAAGCCATGTGCAACCTGCAGCTCTCGCATGCACCGGTGAAAGAAATCATGTCTGTAAAGCTTTTTCTCTACCTGTCCTGAAAATGATAAAAAATGTGAAAGAGATAGATGCACACACACATTATTTGCGTCATGTTGCTTAAAACCTAATTTATATTTTCTTTCTTCACATTTTTCAAATGATATATAGTTTTTCTTGTCTTCTGTTTAAAGCTGCAGCATGTAGGGTTTATTTAAAAAATTTTTTAAATATCAGTTAAAAATGTCACCATGTTGTCAGTTTAATATGAGACAGATAATCTGTGAAAATATCGACCTCCTCCATAAGCTACTATTGCTGTCTGAGTAAATGCACTGCTACCGACAGAAAACTGTCACGGCATGGTGACAGTGAGGCTACGCGCATTCGTACCCATAGCAACTGACTGACAGCAGCTCCACTAGTGAATCAGGATTCAACACCAAGAAGCAGCAAACATTTCCCACAGAAAGAACAGAACATCCAGTCTGTTACAGTATTATGTTTTCAGGGTTGATATTTATTTTGCAACTATGTACACAGCAGTGGTAGATTAGCTAATTTAAACACCTCTTAATTTAAACTGATCCAGAACTCACCAAATCCCACAGCACATCTACATGCTAAGACTGTCATAGTCGAGCTACCATAAGTGACTTCCCTCCCTCTCTTGCTATTGTTTAATGAAAACTTTTTAACTGGTTGTTGTAGTCTTGACAATTAATAGCAAAGCACTCCATCCATTTTTCTTTTACATATCAGGCGTATAATTAAGGTTTAGAGTGATATTTTGACAACTTGACAGCTAAAACCAATGGTAGTGATTGTTGATGAACCGTTTTTTTGCCCTCAAGCAGGAAAGCTGGGGGCAGGATCTTCAGTGTGTGACGTCACGCTGCAATGTGTCTAGAGGCCAATGGCTGTAAAAATGTGATGTGTGTGTCACATTATGTAATTATACCAAGGGAAAACAGAATGTCATGTAACTAACTTGACGTTCCCAGAAACTTTCCTTAGTGACCCTGATGATTGCTGACCAGTCCAGGGTGAACCCCGACTAATCACGAACAAAAATCTTTGTCCACATTTTTAATAATCATAATTTTGTAATCACAAAAATAACAGAATAACATTAGTGTGTGCAGCGCTAAAGGCTGTAGCTTCTCTGATATTCATCTTGAAATTGGTTGATGGTTTCCTGGTTGACTTACCTGAATCCTCAGGAGAGATTTCCGGGTTGTAGTATCCCTCCTTGCAACGGCAGCAGTACTGACCGAATCGAAAGCCCTGGCCTGGAACCGGCACACACTGAAAGAGAGACACTGCTTTCACTCTTTAAGTTCATTTACTTTCAGGTTGTATGATTTTGTTATTCTGTGTGAGTTTGTGGTCATCTTAGGAAAATAAAGGAAAGATTGTCATATTTTGTTTGAGAGATAGAGTCCATCTGATCCAGGGGACCTGGCTATGTTGCAGATCTATTTATTGATCCAGATACGAAGACCCTGCTTTGATATATTTTTCTTCTTGCTTGTTTTCAACCTGTTTTTGCGTCCTATTGTAATTAATTATGTAATTTTACAAAAGATGATTTGTCTCATATTAACTGCCACAAGATGACATGGAAAAAACATATTTTTGTAAAAGGTGCATTCTCTGCAGCTTTAAATCTGTAGTTTAGTTTGCATTTCTCTTCAATACATTAACTTGTCATAATTTGATGGATTTTGGGAGGCAGAGTTTCAGGATATAAAACAGCTATGAAGTCAGATTATGGGGGAGTTAGATTAATGACACAGGAGCTTGAATCGATCACTTTGTTTACTGAACTCCAACTGAAAACAATAGTAGCACCAGAACCCATGCAAACTTCATGCAGAAAGACCCCAGGCCGGGAATCAAACCCAGAACCTTCTTGCTGCAAGGCAACAGTGCTACCAACTGTGCCACTGTGCAGCCGCACCAGAATCATGTATTTTTTAAATCAAGACATCCTGTAACCAAGTTATGAGTGGCGCCCCCTGGTGGTCCGCCACAAGATTATTGATAATTAATCAAAAATATAATCTGAACCAAGAGTGACCAGCTAATTTTCATTTTGGGCCATGAAAAGATAATAAATGTCCTGAAATGTCCTTAAATATGAACAAATAACTATCTCTGTATTCAATAAATACTTCTTAAATTTAAATAATACTGAACATCTTTTCACGTTGATTTAAATAGGCAGAACACAGATAAAAACTGCTTTGATTTCATTGCTAAAATAAAACATAACTGCTATCTCAAAGGTTCTCTAGACTCTTGAGGACTACTTAAAAAGCTGAAGCAGGCAGGATTTGGCCCTCGGACCTTGAGTTTGACACATGACCTACACAAAAGCAAAGACATTGGAGTACCTCTGGTTAAAAATAAAGAGGATGTGAGACAGCAGCACATTTATTCTGCACAGTGAAGCCAACAGGAGCTGACTGAATGAAGGTTAAACTCAGGGTCACGATACTCAGTCTCATTTTACTTCTCTCTTATGCTAGCATCAATTTAGCCAGTCAGGACACAGACACTAGTACACACTCACACACACACTTGCTTAGATGCTGTGTGTGTTAATCTAAGCTAAAAGCTAAATGGACACATAATGCCTCAACCGAGAGTATTATCTTTTTTTTTTTTTTTAGAGAAATCCTGTTCTCCAGCCTAGACAAACACACAAACACACACTGACTGCAGGGATATTCAAACTCACAGCCTCTTTATTGAATGCTCAAAGACCTAATGGCACTAGTTGACCATTAATGTAGCATGGATTATGCGCAGCAGTCATCTTGATTCTCTCCATGGCCACATCTACATTCAAATCTATTCCTCTGGCATGTTTAAGTAGAAATAACCAAAGCTTTACAACTTCATGTCTGCTCAAAAGCCATTTTATTGTTTACTACAGTGTTTGTAGTAGTAGCATTAGCTCTGACCTCAAAAGCCTTTGGCTTGATTACGTTGTATATTCAGTTAAACTCGGATATATTACATACACTGTATAAATATACAGTATAATATTGCTTCCTCTCTGTCTATTAAAGCAGACCAAACCTCTCCTGTTATGGGTCAGTTGTTATGGGTCATCAAAACTGTTTCTATTATCTAAATGTCACAATAGTCAGAGTGACATAAGCTTTTAGTGGTTTTAAAACCTTATTGCAGATGTGAACTTCGCCTGTATTAGTTTAGTAATTCTTCAAATTAGTTTTGTTTCGTCAACAAGTCATTTTCTCCTGACTTCCCGGGTGGAGGTTACCATAGAAACCAGTAACGACTGGCCCCTCCCCCTTTTTCTGTTGCCTGCTGTAACTCTGTGTTTTCTTGCCAGTGATATATTTTAACATATATTTTAGATAAATTTAGTTAGCAGGCCTGATGTTAACCACCATCTTGATTTTCTCTCTCCTTAGATTAGAATAAATAGAAAGTCTGTCTTTTGTGAAGTCATCCTAATGGACCTGAGACAAACAGAGATTATTACACATACACTAATAAGATTACTATCCCTTTAGCTATTTTTTGTATCTTAAATGCAAAATCCATTTATGTATTATACAGTTTTTGCTTCATTGCTGCTCTGAATATGTTGTTTTTTCATTAAATTGTCTTTGAGACTATTTACTCCGGTTAATGATTAATTGATTACTAAATTAGTTGATTATTATTTCAATAACTGATTCATCATGATTAATCTGATCAATCATTTCAGCCCTTGTTTCCAGATGCCTGATGGTGCCACATTCATCTGTTTATATAGTATAAACAGCATTTCAATGTCCAGCTCTGTGTTTCAGAGATAAATGAGTCAGAAAATGCCTTTGGTCAGTGAAACCAGTCCTGTACCAACATGGGCTGGAAGGTTGCTCAGCAAAGAAAAAAACAAATACTCCAACAGAAACATCAAAAGCCAGATTAGATATATTAATGCAGACAGGGACCATTGCCTTTATTGTCCTGTGGTCTGATTAAACTACAGCTGAAGTGTGAGGCAACATTCAATGTCTCAAGACCTGCCAGAAAGTTTCAAATTGAGCACAAATGGACCTTATAAATGAAAAAGGTCCCACATAGGCTAATATGTATCACCAACATATTAGAAAGTGGCTTAAAGCCCTCATGTCAATCCCAACAAAATAATAAAGTGTGTCTGAGCAAAAAGGCCATCAAACTTAACTCAGTTACAGCAGTTCAGTGAGAAGAAATGGGCCAAAATTACAGCAAACTATTTTGAGAAGCTTGTTGAAGAGTATGCAAACATTTGACCCAAATCATACAATTTAAATGTGACCTATGATGCTTCCTTGAAGAGGATAGGATAGGTCTATGGGTTACACAAAACATGTTTGTTAGATTTTTTGTACAAAATCATTCTTAGATAATGAGATTTTAGTCTGATCAGTTCTGCCTACTTTGAGCTGCTTTAGGGTCTCTGTCACTTCAAATCCAAATAAGCTGCTGAAAATGGTTGCAAACAGATGTGCAATTACACAACTCTACAGCTTTGAAAATCAGAAGTGGAGCCTCCTGTACAACCAACAAGAATGTATCAAGTGGTTTAGGGTTAGGGGCTAGCTAGATAATTCAAGCATCAATGGATTGTATCAATCATCAAGATGATGCTGCTTTAGGAATAAAAAAAGGTTTTTCTGAGTTTCCTTTCTGTATATCCAGAAAAGAATGGGATGTAATGGGATGTTTCTTCATATTTTATGTAATTCCTCTATATATATCAAGGCTTCACCTAAACCTTCAAAACCAGGTGATGTTCTCAAATTATAAGCAGCATTTTGGCATTGAAAAAAGCATTGAGATGAAGAACAGGACAGTCCATATTCCAGTCAGTAAAGTAGAAGTCTCAAAGACTGAATCAGGATGGGAAACTGGTGCCATGAGGTGTCAGAGGATTTTTCGAATGCTCTTCCCTTGGGCTTAGACCTCTATGAAAGAGGAAGTATGTCAGTGTGCTAGATTATGGCTATAATCCATCAGATCATCCTGCTGCCCGCCACCAACCCCATCCACTTTTAAATAGATGTCAACCTATCAGAGAGAAGGAAGCTGATACAGGGCTGTTTGGGCCAACAGCCAGCAGATGAGTGCATTTGTTAATAAAGTATGAGCAGAAGATAGACGATAAAACTTAAGCTGTGACTTTAAAAAAACAGTGTTTAAGCATTTATAATTGAAAGGAAATTAATCATAAAAGTAACCGACAGAATCAGGGATGGGAGTTTTTCCCAGGAAACCGTTTATTTTCTTGTCACCCCAGTATATCTTTTCAAGTGATTTTTAAGGACCTAAGAGTCTTTGAGATAAACAGAGGGCCTCTTTCCTAACACTGTATTTATTTACTGCTCCAGGCTAAGGCAGTTCACGAATAAATGGAAATAAAGTGGAAATTATAATACTATTTCTAAGGCTTTGGGAATCTAGTGAATCACAATGAGAGTCAATATCCATCAATGGAAAAATCATTAAGTCTAGTAAAAATGTAATAAATTCAAGTCGCAGGACAAAAATCAGTACATAGTTCTCACAAGTCTGAACCGGAAGTGATCCGCACCATTTTAGTAGGCAATGCATAGCAGACCCATGGCTTTGACGTCAACAATAAAGAGAAATATGTGGACCAACGTACGAGAGAAAGATACATTAACAAAATCGCTGCTGTCGGTATCGACCGTGTGAGACGCAGAGTGAAAATATGTCAGACGACGTGGGCAAGCTGCCTTCGATCTCATACGACGACGTAGTTGACTGTGAACACGAAAAGTGCGTACATGGAGGAGCTTTGCAGCCTGAAACCTATGGATGTATACAATTAATGTTTCAGGGGATCTGTAAAGGACGTACGAACTCTTCGTGTGTATAAAAAGGTTCTGGTGACTGGCAGAGTAAGTAGCCACATGTAGAAACCCACGTAGGCTACGTGACAGACTGAGCTTGCAGTTAAAAGCTACATTAGCTAAGCTAATTTTGCTAGTTTGGTAGTAAATACTACAGTAAATATCACTGATATTTATCTTGGTATTACACAGAGATGGGTAGTGTACTCAAAAATTGTAGTCGAGTAATAAGTTTTACTGTATTTATATTATTGATTAGTTAGGAAGGAGGGGAGAGCTAGTTCTTGTGGCTTGTTTATTGTTGTCATAGCAACAGCCTGCCAAGGTTTTTGTCAATTAAAAGTTCGTGGACATCATCCTGATGCTGTTACATACTAGAAAGCTTTGACAGCCAAGGTTAGTGAGGGTAGGATGGCGTATTAGGGCCATTGTAGGTAGAAAAAAAGGAGTAAATTTCTGCCAAAAAAATTTCAGTCCTTTTTGAGAAAAAAATGTCTGAATTTCTGAGTTTGAAAGTTGAAAATTTGCTTGAAAAAACTCTCAGGTTTTTAGATTGATCCAAGAATTTTTCTAGGAAAAAACTTCTGAGTTAAAAAAAAAAATCTAAACATTTTCACTTTTGAGACTAAGAACACTTTCAAAACTCAAAGATTTTGGTGGACTTTTTTCAGGCAAATTTTTGACTTTATAAGCCCAGAATTTCTTTTTTTTGGGGGGGGGGGGGGGGGGGGGGGAATTTCTACTTTTAATTAAAAAATTCTTACTGGACAAAATGTCCAGTAAGGTTCCTACAAAAGGTGTCCTACAAAATACTGCAATTTTCAATTTGACCTTCATCAATTGCAGTACTGCACACATTGATATTACAATGATGGTTGCTATTCAAAATACTACGCTTCAATAACATTGAATTTTATCATAACTTCTTAACATTGATATTAAACAAGCCACCCAACACCAGGTCAACTGGATGGGCTAATTCTTAATCAACTAAAGAAAGAAAGTACAAAATAATTGTCTGTCTTGTTGAGATAATTTCTCCTTTGTTTACCTCCATGCTGGTGCGATTGCACTGGTGAGTATCAGCAAACCAGCTGTCACCTGTTGCACACTGATCCAAGTCGATGTCCTGAATGTTCACATCCACACGTACAACACCTCTGAAACACAAAACATGGCCAACAATATGATTAAAGATAATGCAGCTTCAGTCATCAATTCTTAACTGTTTTCTTGATTCAACCATGCCAATTAATTGCTCCTCCAGAAAGTAAGATCTCATTCCCCAAGAAATAAAAGAAACTAATGAGAAATATAAATATTTATTTTTATTTCTTAGTTTGTTGCTTATCCTAAAATTACATTTTTAAAGACAAACTATCAGTTTTTACTCTCAGAAAAGCAAGCAAAAACAGTTTGCTTACTATTTTTGCAAAGGGCAGAATGTAAAATCTGGCAGCAATGGCCTGGTTACATGTTTGCACCCTGAAACTAACTGATTGTTGAAGCACATTTTCATTAAGCTGCTTTTAGTACTTGATTCTTTTCAGCTTTGTTGTTAGGTACAATTTATAACGTACGAACTCCGTTTGCCTTCAGAATGGCCTTCAATGTTTGTGGCATAGATTCAAGTAGGTGTCAGAAATGTTCTTCTGAGATTTTGGTCCATATAGCATAACACAAGCTGTGTTACCAATAACCATATAATACATTTTCTTAATGGACATACAACAATTAAAAAATTAGTATTAAAAAAAATTATTAAAGAAAATGTTTAACCTAGGATAAGGTGGGTTTTCAGCCATATCAAAACACTTTTTTCAAGTCATGTGATCAACAGTTGGATCTTACTACTGGCGAAAACAAAGAAGAACAAGACAACGGGAAGTGGTTGGAGGATTATTGTTTTTGGTTGGGGGTTTTTTGGACATTGTGCAGCTGACTCCACCAGAGCTCTCGCAGATTTGCACAGTTTATAAAAAGTTGTGTCATTCCAACATGTTGAATCCACTGCTCTTCCGTAAAATCATAGACTAAAATTTCCCCAAACTGCCTGAATAAGACGCCAAAGTTTCCTCTGAGATGATGAACACTATCGACTTGGCTCAATTATGAATATCTTTAACTGTTTGCATCTGTTATTTCCATTGTTTTTAGTGGTTTATTGTGTGAACAAGCTTATTCATGTGTGATTTTAATTTAATGGAAACACCGCATTTGCGAAATTGTGTTTTTTCGACATATAGAATATAAACAAAGATTTGCACACATTTGTAAAGGAAACACCTCTGCAGTTGCTACAGATTTGTCAGCTGCACATCCATGATGGGAATCTTCACCACATCCCAGTGATCAGCAATAATACTTAGGTAGTGTGTGGTGTTTACATTGGTATTGAGCGAGTGCAAGAGTGCCAAGAAAATAAACCACCGCACCATTATGTCACCACAGCCAGTCTGGACTGTCGACACAGACAGGATGGATCCATGATTTCATGTTGTTTACACCAAACTCTGACCCTACTATCTGAATGATGCAGTTGAAATGGAAACTCATTTGGTTAATCTGTGTGGATTCACTCTTATAGTTTCCTGTTTTTATCTGATAGCATTGCAGCCAGGTGTGGCCTTCTTCTGTTGTTCTTCTCCAAGGTTTAATCAATCTGAGAAGGTATTTTGCATACCTTAGTTGTAACAAGTGGCTGTTTGACAGGTCATCTTAAGTCAATCTGTTCTCCTATTGCCTTTTACACCAACAAATTCACACAACTGCTGGTCACTTCATATTTTCTCAATTCAAGACCAAAGTCACTTCCATCCCCTTTCTTCTTTAAACTGTCTTCACCAAAAGTGTCTTACTGAGAGGTGGACAGAGTACCCAAAAATTGCACTAAAAGTAAGAGTAGCAAAAAACGTATTTGGCAAAAGTACTGAGAAACTGATCAAATTATCAAGTATTTAATATTTAAAAACTACATAATCAGATGGACCAAAAATATAAAGTTAAGTGGAAATTTTGGTATTTTAAGAACCAAAGTGACAACAATTCATATAAATGACAAAAAAAATAACAAAACCAGGAGAAAAAAATTCTAAATGACTTTCTGTCAATACAAAACTTATGAAACTTTATCCGAAATTGCAGGTGTGTGTTTGTGTCTGGTGAGTTTCTGGTTGAAACATGTTAGTTTTTCATTCAGTGAGCAGAGAATCCAGAAATTTCACTCAAGTAAGATTAGAAATACTTCATAGTAAATTTACTCAATTAAAAGTAAAATGTACAGTCTAGTAAAAATATTCCTATTAGGATTTCTTTTCCCAAAAGATTATTCAAGTAAATGTAATTGAATAAAGTAACTAGTTACTACCCAACTCTGGCCTCTATCCAAATAGCAACTTTGTTAATACAAAGTTTTGTGTATTTTTTTTGTGCTTGTATTAACAAGCAATTGATCAGATATATCTTATCAAAACTTTTTGAAGCAGTTTTTATCATATTCTCATTTTTAAATCACAAAAACCAGGCCTTTTACAATGGATGTGTTCACTTTTGAGGTTAGCACCCATAATGTTGAGAGTGAAGAGATACTGACCTGAACTCTGGTGTCAGGTCTGGCTTCAGTCCGTAGAAGGAGGTAGACAGGGTGAGAATCCATCCAGGCTCAAAATACCCGTCCTTACAGTCCAGAAACGGGGCACTGGCATACTGAACCCCGGTTCGGTTGGTCACGTAGCTGTCACCCTGTCCCCACTTTGGCGTATCTAATGTGGTGAGGTCATTGAGGAGAACACGCTTGGACAGGGAAGCTGTTGGTTGGCCGGACTCTGGGAACTTCAGTTTTCTAAACCAGCTGTCATCTGGGGCAGGAGATGGAGGGTGGAGACTCTCCCAGGCTTTGGATATGTCCTGAAGGAGGATGGCCTGCTGTTTGCCAGTTGGGTTGCGAGTTGCGCGAAGAACCAGCTGTGGCACCGGAGCAGAGGGGTCAGCGTCAAAGGTGAGCAAAGCCCGCTGAATAAGCAAGTCTGCCTCCAAAAGGGAACGGACTAGAGCATGGTACCACTCCATATCCTCATCCACTGTGCTCTCCCGAAGGTCGCTGGCCTGGAACACCATGTTGAGAAAGTTGGCGGTGTTAGCCAGCGCATCCTGAGCTGGTTGGAGTGGGGCGTTGAAGTTACTCGGCAGAGATCCGGTCAGTGCCTTGGTGCTGTATGCCCGCGAGCAACGAGCCATATTCAAAGTGGAAGGGTCTCCGGTGTACAAAAAGGTCTCTGCTGGTGACCAGTCATCCTCCACCTCGGTGGGCACCTCTGAAGGGATCTCACCAAACTCAGGAAGTTCTGTGGGGGATTCCTCTGAACTTCTTGTGGTGTTTGTGGAAAAATCAGAGCTGTTGGCCATCTCTCCGGACAATACTGCTGGTAATTTTGGAGTCACTTGCGATTTTAGGATGGGTGCAAGCAAAAGAATAAGCCAGATATTCATTCTGACTCAGTCTATAAGGGTAAAAAGGAACAAAGATGGCGTCAACAAGTGGAAATCTGTGATCTTTTTGAAGGATCTTTTAGGAAAAATGCCTCATTTCACAGGTGTCTTGGAGGATTTTGCTGCGCAGTATGCAACAATCTTGCTATCATTTAGTGTAAACAACTCCACGCGTGTGAAGTAAAGTCCCACAAGGTTTCACTTATCCCTTCTTTGAAGAACATTTAAGCAAGCAGTGTTCTGTAGTCGGTGACAGATGAAGAGAAGAACCGCCATATTTCTTCATAGTCCACCAGGTTTCTCCAACTTTTATTGTTCCATAGTTGTTGACAAGAAACAAATGCAGTCTGCTCTTAAATATAACAATAAAAATTAAAATGGCTCCCAAAAATCAAAGCAACATGTCGATACGAAGAGATGAAACGTAAGCAGATTTCTGTTGTTTTCCTCGACTCCTCTCGCTCCAGAGCTTCCAGCTCAACTGACAGAAACTTGAAAAGCTTGTTCACCCCCTCCCCGACTCGCTCTTCTCGCTCACCCCTCCTCCATATTGATGGGGCTGCTTACCAGCGCTGAAAGGTGATGAGAGTGGTCCATCTGTTGAGTGTGTGTGGCTTCGGAGAGAGGAGAGGATGATTCGGTCGGTCAGAGATGAGTGTTGGGCTAAGCTGTGCTGCATTTGGGCATCCATCAAAAATCACCCTGCTGGATGGATGGATGGATGGATGGCTGGATGGATGGATTAACCCCTCCTACAGGAGAGTGGATGGGCTTTTTACTGCTTTCTGTCTCTCTTCTAAAGCAGATCAAATGTGGAGTGTTTAGACATTTTATGAATGCAATTGTAGAAACCAAACAGGAGCTTTGCAATCAGGGAATCCCCTGCCAATGTGCTGGCTACACATCTGTGTGCATGTAAAGATGTTCCTAACAAAGCACTTTTTAAAAATTGTTCTGCAAAAAACACAAAATCTTACCAAGACTTTTCTTTGGTTTCTAGTGTAAATATCTTTGTGCACTTGAAATAGGACAAAACCAACTTACAGGTGACTTACAAGTAAGATATTGAGCTTGTTTTAAGGCATCAGTAAGGAATTATTGACATAAATAAGCTCCTATATCTTGCTGAAAAGTTACTTGTAAATTGTTTTGTATTTCTGTGTGTAGAAAGACATTTGTATTAAAAATTGGATAAAAACATTTAGGCAAAATTTAGTGTTTTTGAGGTGTAAAACTGGTCTCAACCCACAGCCAGGAGATATTGACAGCTTTTCAGTTAAATATATGGAAATGCGACAGACTGGCGACCTGTCCAGGGTGACCCCACCTCTCGCCCCGAACGTTAGCTGGAGAGGCACCAGCAGAGGTGTGACCAAGTCACTGTGTTGCAAGTCTCAAGTAAGTCTCAAGTCTCTGTCCTCAAGTCCGAGTCAAGTCTCAAGTAAAAACGGTCAAGTCAAGACAGGCAAAAGTCGAGTCAAGTCTCAAGTCAGGAACCTTTAATTTCAAGTAATTTCGAGTCATTTTTATTTAATTTTTTTTATAATTTGCAATTATACATAAAATTCAAATAATAGACCATTTGTTCCTTTTAAAATCTGTATCTCAAATGATAGAACATGTGCAGCTGAACACAAAGTATAAAAAACATTTTTAAATTGGATCTCTTTATTGCGCAGTTCTGTTAAACTTGATATCAAAAAATAAAATAAGTATATATGAAGTTATCACAAGTAAACTCAGGAAAGTCTGGTGCATTTATTTTTCTGCTTTTATTTCTAAATATGTTAGTTTCAGTCCTCCGTAAATATGGGCCAGATATTCTAAACACAACATTTATTTGGGACAGTCACTGTATTTGGTGAAATAAACCACATGAAAAAATCAAAATCATTGCAAATAAAGTGGAGTGGTTTTGAATTTGGATGTGATGGTAAAATAAATATCTGTCAGGCCAAGTGGGTTAAATCTACAGCCAATTTCACATCTCAATATTGATAAAAACATGTTGTGTGAATCAAGCTGGTCAGAATCACTAAACACAAAATAATGAGCTCATTATTTTATGTCTTACTCAGTTAACTATCCCACTTAGTGTTATATTCAGAGTCAGTGAGATTGTACAATTTTTATTTTTACAGAAATTTTTGAAAGATGGCCAAAAAAAAAACGGGATTTTTTTTTTTTTTGTTTTTCCAGCAAAGCTACTTGGAAATGGGTTCTGTGCGACATGTGACCGTCAGTCAGTGCATTAAGTCAAAAACAGTTGACTTAATGCACTGACTGCAGTGAACAACATATTGTCAATATAATTTCCCAACGTAATGTCTTCAGACACACCAACCATCCTTAGATGATACTGGACGCGGCTCATCATCATGATGGGACAGAGAGACTCTGTTCCCTGAGTTCAGGTCCAGAATCTGCTTTCTGTTCCGGAGCCCCGCTCACTATCCACCGGCTTCCTGAGCTAATAACACGGTGCACATTATTTGTGGAGGCATTTGAAGGACCGATTTATGGTAAATCTTCACCAACTTAACCCGGAGTACACATGCTAACACGAAGTTAGCTAAAGTCAACTATCTTACAGCAAAAGAAAAGCGCCACCTATGTGAAGCTTCAAATGCCGGACAAAGTTGGACGTCGTGGCATCTCCATCCGATATTCTCTTCTTACATGTCTTACAAGTTGCAGTTCGTTTTTTATTCGAAAGTTCATAACCTACGTAGACAAAAGAAATTACTAGCGGAAGCATATTCGGGCGGTTATTTCGTCTTTCGTTCCCTGAGCTCTGTAGCGTCGCCGCGTTTTTTTAAATGTCCAAATCCTGTTAATTTGATTGGTTGTGCTGCAGCTACGCACACATACGTAAAGGGATGGTCTGCGCATATTGATACGGAATGAGTGAAATTAATTAATGACGCCACTTTATAAATTTTAATTTTAAGACTTTGAGTAAAAAATATCATGTTTTTTCAAGTAAACAGCTTCAAGTCCCAAGTCAATGGCATGAAAGTCAAAGTCAAGTCCGAGTCTTTGAGCATTTTTTCAAGTCAAGTCTCAATTCGTGATTTTAACGACTCGAGTCCAAGTCATGTGACTCGAGTCCCCACCTCTGGGCAACAGCACCTCCCGACCCCACTAGGGACAAAGATGTACAGAAAATGGATGGATGAAATATATGGAAAGTCCTGGTTTTCTCTGACACGTTAGTTTTCTTTGTTCACTTTAGGTTTTGTATCTATACTTATTTTCCTTACAGCTTGTCGTTGCTATGGCGATCTCTCCCATCAGTGAATGTGATACTTCCGTCTCTTAGGCAAGGGTACCGTGAGTCTTGCCAATATCAACTTGCCAAAGTTGATATTGATTTTTTACTATAGTTTGAACATGAATGTTTTATTTTACCTTTGACTTGCTGCTTGTACACCTGGATTCCCCCACTGTGGGCCAATAGAGAATATTTATATTCTATTTTATTCTATTTTACAGAAATTCTAAAAGAATTAATGGATTACTAATACATATTTCTCATGTGACGTCACACTTCTGGGAATTCTGTAGCTGACAGCCATCTTGGTAGGTAACTGCAATTAACTGTCATGCCCAGGAGTTGCTATGATAACAATAAACAAGAAGAAATGCACCAATGAGAAAAACAACCAATCAGAGCAAGGAGGAGGGTCTTAGCGATGTCAATTCAATTCATGTACCTCCGGCTAAATATGCTAATGGCAGAGAAACAACTTATTGTTACAGAAAAATTCGCCATCATCAATAACCTTGCTAACTAGCTTGAACATTCACAACAGGCTATGCTAGCTGCAACGTAGCACAGAGCAGGAGGGAAAGAGGGGATGAGAGACCCCACAAAAGATTGTGATTGACAGCGCTAAGACCTGCCTCCTGACTCTGACTGGTTGTTTCTAGCTAGCACTGGGAGAAGGCAGAGGATTATCTGTCTCATACATACTGTCACAACACAGTGACAGTTTCAACAAATATGTTAAAAAAAATTTTTTTAATAAAAGTTACAAATGAAACAAAAAAAACGGGGCAATATTTGATTGTTTAATATATGGCTTGTGCCTTAGAGTCACTTGTGGCTACAGAGCTGCAAGTTGCAGACCCCTGATCTAACTGATGGAAATAAACCTGAAACTCAAAGTGCAACAATGTAACTTAATTTTATTACTAAAATAAAACTGGAATTTGTTATTGGTCCCTTATCTGTCTGTCTCAGCACATATCATCATAAAAAACAGTTTTAGTATTACCTCCTCAGGGGCACTGGCCCCTGTTGGTCACCTTCTTTATTCACCCATGGCTGCCCACATTCAGTACAACTTTCATTATGTGATTTTGTGAAGAGTCCTCAAATCCTACCTTCACAATTTTTGAATTTGAGACATATGAACTGCCTGAACCTGAAATATTATTTGGACTAGAGCTGCTGAACTAAATTCCCTTTTTGTTTAAGAGGTGGCTGCATAAGGATTGCTTTATTTCAGTGAAAGTTGCTAGTTTAGTTTATAGTTTTGAGGAGGTGGGTGATGGGGGAAGGGTCTGTTCAAGTTGAGAAAAGGCTCAGTAAAACAATGAAAAATGATTGTGATTAATTTGTAACATTAATGCTGCTGAACTATGACCTCTGTGTTACATCACATCAGTGCTGAGCTTTGCTTGGCAGGTTGTTAGTTTGATTACTCCACATAAACCTCAGATATGAGCAAACACTGCCACGTCTGGCTTACATGTAAACACACACACACTCACACACACACCGTGTAGATTAATGGCGCCTCATTTACTTTCCCATCATGCACTCTGTCTCAGTGGTGTCTTCAATCAGTACTTAATGGTCTACATCGCCATCTGCCTGCCAGTTGGCATTAATGCAGTTCTCCGGCTCTGCTGCAATTGTGACCATACATTAAAGCTGCAGTATGTAAATATAAAAATATATCATTTTACACATTTGTCACCATGTTGTGACAGTTTAATATGGGACAGTTAATATGTGAAAAGGTCGATCTCCTCCGCCTCCTCCTTGTGTTACTGTTGCTGTCTGAAGAAATGCATCTCTCTTGACCAAAAACAACCAATCAGAGCCAGGGGGAGGGTCTTAGCGCTGTCAGTCACACTCATGTACTACCTGCTAACTGGGCTAAACAACCTATTGCTACAGGAAAACTGTTTATCTTCAGTCATCTGTGGCTACATGCTATAGCAGGAAGAAAGGGGGCGAGAGGCAGAGTGATTGGCAGCGCTAAGATCTGCCTCCTGGCTTTGATTGGTTAGTGCTGGAAAAAGCAGAGAAGGTAAATATATCTGTTTTTATAAAACGTAATATTTCGACTGCTAAGTTAGTTAGTTAGTTAGTTAGTTAGTTAGTTAGTTAGTTAGTTAGTTAGTTAGTTAGTTAGTTAGTTAGTTAGTTAGGTCTGAGCAAAATGTTTAGTTTGGAAATTAAATGTTTAAATTAAGGAAACAAAGATTTAGTTCAACTAAATATTTAGGTACGATGTAAATTGAACTAAATATTTTGTGTAAAAACTAAATATTTAGCTCCAAATTAAATATTTTTTTGGAACTAAATATTTAAACTTCTAATTAAACATTTAATTTGAAAGCTGCACATGTATTTTGCAAACTAAATGTTTCAAACAAAATAAATATTTATTTTGGGAGCTAAATACATAGAACCTAAATGTTTAGCTTCCAAACTAAATATTGAACTGGTGAATTAAACATTTAGTTTGGAACTCCGAAATTAACAATTGTTTGAATAACAATGAAAATACGATTTTAAAAAATTAACACCCACATCTTCTATGACAGGCGAAATGAATCAAATAGTTTTTGTTTTTTTTACTCCACCCCACACTGATGCAATAACATTTAACTGTGATAAATGTTATTTATAATAGTAATAAAATCAGCTATGATGCTGAACCAGAGAATCAGTTTGTGGTTCCCATCATTGTTGCTGATGTGGAGGCTGAGCCGAGCGGGTGGGGCCTGGCTCGGTTCAGAGACAGATTGTGCTCACTGACCGGAGACTCCTCCAGCTTTTTATTTATCCAGCCCAAAATCAAACTGCATGTGTGACCCGAGGTCGGCCTGCTGCTGCTGGACCGAAGCTGCAGTCATTTTCCCGATCAGCCACAGATGGATGCTGCTCTGTCCTAAAGGAGGAGGAGGATTAAAAAAAAACAACACATTTGCTGGCATTTTCGCAGGAAAGGCATGACTCTTTCTTTATTATAAGGACGACATCTCCGCTCTTAGCAATGCGAAGCGCCTTGTGATTTTCATTTCGCGATCCTGTCAAATAATTATGAACAACGCGCAAGATATGTCGCCCGATTTCGTGTTGATGCGCCTTGTGTCCGCAGCCGAGGAGGACCGCTTGGAGGCAGAAAACGGGAATTTGCCGACGGGAGGAGTGGTGGTCGGGCTGGGGAAAGATGTTCTGGCTCACAGCGGCGTTAAATCGGCTTTGGATATCAGCCGAGATCCGACGGACACGGCGGGGCTGGAGCATCCCAGCAGCCTCCTGAACAAAGGCCAGCCGAGCAGCGACACCACGGCGGCACCTGACAGCGGGGGGACGGAGGGCCGGGCCCCTCAGAGCTCCATGGACCCCCAGGGGTTCGACTTCGTCCCCAGCCCCGGCCTGCGACCGCAGCTGCTTGTCTTCTCCAATATAATGCGCAATGGAGATGGGATTTTGGATTTAGACCGTCGGGATGCGCTGGAACTGGGCCCAGCTGTTAACAACAACACCCCGAGTCCTGGAGATGTCGAGCGACACCACGACCTGCTGGATCAGAGACCATCAACCTTGCAGTCTTCCGCCGATTCATCTGCGGAGAGTCCGGGATCTGCCGAGTTGTGCCACCGGCATCGATTCATCACCAACCCCCACAATTGGCCCCTATTATCGGACAGATCCGGACCCCTTCCCGGAGGCGACTCTAGGGGCCAAGAGGACGCCGTGTTTGAGTTGGCAAGGCGGTTTGGTGAGCTGGGGGTCGGAGCGGTACCCAGGATGCTGTTTAAAGGAGCTGAGCTGCCGCAGTGCTCCTGCCAGGGCGCACAGGGTTCGGTAGATGGACAAGCAGAACCAAGAGACGACCCAACGGAGACCAGCGATGCCCTTTTGGTCCTGGAGGGGCTGGGGAGTAGGGGTATTAATGGCTTGGGTATGGAGGAGTGTCCGGAGGTTGGGTTGGATGATGAAAACGGACATGGTGAGTTTTTACTCAAAAGGAAACGGGAAATAATCCATAAGATGTCTGGGACTTTCTCCATCAGCAGCTTCCAAGTGGAACTGAGGACACAGATCGAAAAGATGGGCCTGCCGACGACCCAAGCAGGTTCTGAAGGTTCCGTTCAGGTTTTAGCCAAGTCATCGACACCTGCCCAGAACTCACCTTGGACCACCACGCCAAACCCAAGCCAAGCTTCTACGCCCAGAAGAGCGAAGCGGTGCACCAGTGCGCCCCGGACTCCCACGTACCGGGTTGCAGGTGGAGAGAAGACGTTCAAAGTTCCGGGCAAGTCCAAAAAGAACTCGTTAAAGACCCGATTGAGTAAACTGTTCCGGACTAAAAGCTGCAGTGGGTCGAGTCACATGCTGGACAAGAGACCCTCGGTATCTTATTCAGTGTCCTCAGCCATGAGTCTGGTGGACATGGAAGGTGGATCTGGAGCCGAGCAGGATGCCGACAGGTGGGAAACCTTTGACATACTTTGTAATTAAATCAGATTATTGGGATCTTTTTTTTTAATCATTGGTAATAACAGAAACAACACATGTCCAAAGAGGTAGAGGTGGATTATCTTCCTGGAAAAACATCACGATATAAGCTAGTCCATATCATAATTATTGATTAATTTTTTGTTTTAAAAATCTGAAATATAACTAAGGACTAACATGAGCTTTCCTGTTTTATCCACAGTTTTCACTCCACGCCGTTGTTGTTGTTGTTTAATTTTAAGCAGTTGGTGGGGAAACCCGAAACTGCTGCTGCAACTAGTTGTTGCTAGGCAACCAAAGAGCGAGTGAGTTGCTAGGTAACCAAAGAGTGAATTGCCAGGTAACCAAAAAGTGAGCGAGTTAGTTAATTCTACCAACTTAACTTAGCTAGCCATGAGAGTTCGAGCAGCCCTTCCCTTTGTTTACATCTCAGAATTATTGGTTATTGATCACGTGTCTTATCAACATCTTGTTAGAGATTTATTGTCCAGCCCTATACAGAGTAGTCTTCAGTTCAGAAAATGAGACTTTATCCTTATAAATAAAACATAACGGAAGACCCCAAATTAAACACAACAGGCTTTACAAAATTGGAGCCTGAAACATGGGGACACGGAAACATATTTTAGGTTTGTAGTGATTATAGAGTTAGATGTAACACATAACACTGTGGGAAAGTCTGGAGTCGTCTTATTTCAGTTATTTACACTTTTACTTTAAATTTCAGATGTTTAAAGAAGTTTTACACAGGAAGTAAAGCTAGAAGAAGACGGTGCCATACAAACTTCTATATGCTCAAAATGAACATTTGAAGCATTTCTGGCTAATGTAGCTTTATGATATAAACATAGAGTAGTATACAAAGCAAAAACATGATTAAATTAATCTGACTAAGTGTGATGAACCATAATTTAAATAATTGTCAACTTATTTAATAATCTGTTAATTGGAGTATACTCAATAAAGACAATTTGCCAAACAAAACCAACAAATTCACCATAATTACATAGTAATAAAGTCAAAACTGTGCAAAATATATGTATATGTTGCATTTAATTAAGACGAAACCTTCCTTGTCTGCTCTACCCAAAATTCCTCAAGTTTTAGCTTCACCTGGTTCAAATTCACTAAAGAAATGCTATGCTATTACATTTTAAGATGTTTATTTTCTTATTTAGAAAAAAAAAAACAATTGAATTATTTGTTTATTTAAAAACAAAGTTCCGGGAACTTGAAATATTGGCGGTGTATCTTATTTTCCCCACTGTGAAAACCAACACAAACAAGCCAATTTCCTCAGTTTATGCAGACCTTTCCAACGTTTTACTGTCATGTCCTTCTGTTTCTCCCGTGTCGATGGCTGATGTGCAGCCACAGGGAACCCAGACTGACCAGGGCCCACAGTGCCTTCTCCCCTGCCTCTCTCTCTGCCTCCCTCTCTGCCTCCCTCTCGACTTTCACTGGTAAGAACTGCTTCATAAATTTCAATACTTAACTTATAGAAAAGTTCTTGTAAAATGATGCAATAATGCCCCTGAAAAAGTTTATCATTTGGTTTTACGCTTCTGCAGGCATCCACCAAGAACAGAGATCAATCTGTGTTTGCTGTCAATCTAGGTGCACATTAGTGCACATTGGCGCTATTTGACATTTTGAAAATAGTTTGGCTTAATGGAAACACTTTCAAAAAGTCTCTCGTTTTTCGTGCTAGCATGGCCGTAGAGAAATTGGTTTATTCGCATCGCACAGTCATATCAACATGTTTCCACTGGAGCAAGCCAAAGAAGGAAAGAAGACGACAGGAAGTACTTAGAGGATAATGACAAATCGGGTGAACAAACTTATTCACCTGGGATTTTAATTGCGTTTTGATTTAATGGAAACATTGCAATTGCAAAATTTGACATCAGCAGCAAATAGACAGTTTTGCACACATTTGTAAAAGAAATAGACTTACTGAGAGAATTGAAAGTTACCCTCTGGACATTAATGCTAAATGCGAAAACATGAAAGTTTCAGAAATTATATTTTCACATGCTAGTCTGCAGAAGCAGAGAAAATTAATCAAAGACCTATCACGGATCAAATTGGAATATAATGTAGTAAATTATGAAGAAATTTCAACAACCAAACACCAATCTATCAATTTTATTGGTTAATCCAATTTTCTGCTTATGAAGATTTAACTTTTAGAAAATCTGAAATTTTTTTCCAACTCATTGGGTTTCCATAATTTAGAATATTGTCAGTCAATCCATCTTGTTTAACAGACTGTATTTAGTTGAACTTTCCACAAGGAAAGATGAAAGTAAAAACAAATTGTTTTGAAAATATTTTATTTCATATTTAACTTAATTTCTCGTTATTTTCTGCTTTCTTTCTAAGAAAGCAACAACAAAAAAAAAAAACTCAACATGATTAAAATTGGATTTTGATTTTTTTAAGTGCGATCAGCCAGCCCTACTTGAGTATCAGTTTAATGTTCCTCTTAGAAACTCGTTTTCAGGACTCAGTTTGGATAGTTTATTTTTTTAATACATAAAAATATCATATTTAAGACCAGTCCACTTGGGAATCAGAAGCCGAATCTACAACAAATCCAACAATGCATAATCTAGGACATAATATAGATACAAATCACCACGGCCTTTAGCTGACCTGATCATTTCCCCACTGCAGCTGGTGCATAAGGATTTAGGACAGATCTAAAAGTGATCAGCATAAAAAGCTATTTGCTCTCTGCTTGCTTCAGCATCAACGTGCTGTTACTTCACACTCATGTTTCAGCTCAGTGTTTCTGTGTATTAATCAAAACTTCTTTCATCATTAATGTATTCTTTATTCAAACTTTTATCCGTGCTCATCTACAGAACTGAGTAATGTGAAATTACTCAGTTCTCTCAGAATCTGCAGAGCAATGGTGTTCAAAGTGCGGTCCGGCGGCCATTTGTGGCCCTCGGAATGATTCCGGGTGGCCTTTTATCAGAGTTTAAGAATAGAAATAAATTTGTTTTAAAATCTTGAAATGGAAAATGTGAGATGCAACGCAAAATATTCACCCAAGTTTTTGCTTTGAATTTAATTTATTAGTAATAGGGACCAAAAACATCCAGTGGCTTTTAACCAAAATGCAGATTTAGCCGCTTCCATTAAATACACTTGGCAAAGAAAAAGCAAAAGTGAGCCACATCCTGTTCTTGTTGCTAAAAAGACACAAAAAATCCAGAAAAACATGGATGTGGTTTGCTGTTTCCCTTGTCTATAGAAATATGACTGACACACAATATTTTTATGAAATAAAATATTTCATAATATTTTATTATGACATAAAATATAGAATGTTTTATGTCATAATGTTTTTAAATTAAATGAAAATATTGTGTGTTTAGTTTGTTGATTTAACAGGTAAAAATAATAATAATAACAAAGTGTTTACAATTCTAAAAAAAATTACTAAAAATATTATGGCACCCAGAATACTTTCAGCTTGACATTTTTGGCAACCCATACAAAAGGTTGGACACTATAGCTCTAGATGATGTCCTGGAAGCAATGCATTCTGGGAATCCAGACCAGCTTGAGTTAAGGGTCAATGATTGGTCTTATAACGATGTTTTTCAACCTGTGGCATTATTTCCAGACGCTGGTAAAACGAGATAAATGGAAGTCTATAGAGCTATATTGGGGCCATAAAGTTGGTTCAAAATAAAATAAAACTGAAACTGAAAAAAAAAATAAAAAATAAAAATGAAGACCAGGATCATGAATCATGAAATTTCAAGTCTTATGAGCTAATGCTAAACCGAGCTAGCCTGTAGAGAATAATAATGGATGAGATTACATTTGATTGGTTTTACTGCTCCTATCAGTTGATTTTAGATTTTCCTGCCTGGCTGTAAAGCCGTCTCCAACAAGCAAAAGTTCACTGAGGCAAACTCAGTCTGAATCATTTCGATTAGTCTGTTCTTTATTGGAGCGTTTGAGCTAATTCACTCAGTGAAGTTTCCAGTAAACATCCTGCCTGGTTCTGCTTTAAGAGGCCACAGTGGACAAACACCAACATTAGTTTTCTTTTCTGTTTTTCCTGTTTCATGTCCCTGTTTGTTTCTAAGCTTTTCCTCCCATTTGCCACTTTGTGTCTCCAGGTGAAACAGTTTCTCTGGTGGATGTGGATATTTCTCTACGAGGGTCGAACACACCGCATCCTCCAACTCCTCCACGCCGAAGCCTCAGTCTGTTGGGTAAACCTTTTTTTTTTTCTTATCCATGCAATTGTCATGCCAAATCAAATAATAAAAAAGACTTAATTGAAGGATCTGTATTTTAAAAAGAGGAAGCCCAGACAGTTGTCTGTGGGGTGCCTTTTATTAAATTACGCAGTAAAAAATTGTTTATTTAGTCATAAAGAAAAAATGGAGATGTTAATTTTTTAAAGTCATATTTGTACCATGTATTTCATAAATCTCTGAATTCCAAACTAAATATTTTGTTCACCAGCTAAATATTTAGCTTAAAAAATAAATATTTAACTTGAAATTAAATATTTAGTTAAGAAACAAAATATTTAGTTTGCAAAATAAATATTTAGTAGCCAAAGAAATCTTTAACATGGAGCTAAACTAAATATTTAATTTGAAAGCTAAATATTTAGTTTACAAACTAAACATTTAGTTTATAAAGTAGTTTATTTTAAAAACTTAATACTTAGCTGGTGAGTTAAATATTTAGTTTGGAAATTTGGCATTTATAAATGTAGGAATAATATGCTGAAAAAAATATGACTGAGAAATGGACACCTACATTTTTTTAATGATTAAATAAACCAAATTATTGCTGTGCATTTTTTTTTTGCTGTGTAATGGTACAAATAGCACCCCGTAGTTTTCATTTTAATATTTCTATCTCTACCAAAATCAAATTCAAAACTCCTTTATTGATCCCAAAGTGAAATTAAACATTAGTATGGCGTGACATTAAATAAATAGACGTCAAATAGACGTTATCCCATCACTTGATTTGTATTCAGGGCGGCCTTACCAGTTGGTGGCGGTAATGTTTCCTTTATTTTTTTTGCCAACTAACAAAGAAGGAACTTAGGTCACTGCGCATGCGCAAACAACGGCGCTAAGTGTAGAAATTCTAGCTAGATACTGAGTGTCATCCGGTTTTTAGCCCTCGGTTTTTCTCTTAAGTGAGGGAGTTGGAGCAAGTAAGAAAACAAACACTTTTCACATTCATGAGGAATTAAATATATAAAGAAGTCTCAATATATGTATAAATAAATATATGTTTTTGCATTTTTGTAGTAAATAGATCATTTTGGCTTGGTTATTTTTTATGAGTAGTTCGTATCGTATCAAATAGCATGCGGACTGCGTTGTTCTCTTTGAGAGCTTGGAAACATCTTAGTCTGTTCAGTCCGTCATGTGAGAAAGGACAAACTGGCACAACCAGGATCATCCATCCAAACCGACAGGCTAGCTAGACATTAGCTGTAGAAGAGCTGCTGGTAATGTAAAGAAGGCACCTCCTTTCTTTTCTTTTCCTAATGTCGACTGCTGTTGTTTTTCGTCATTTTCCCCACTTTGCTGTCTTTTTATCCCCTTCCCTGATCTTTCCCTGTTGTCATTCCTCCAGATGACATAGCGGGGCCTCAACCGGGGCCTTTCCTAGTTAGTATTGTGGGCGCCTCCCTGCAGTCTCTCCCTCTTCCTCACCCTCCTCCTGCTCCTCCCTCCCACTCCACCATCCAGCACAGTCTCAGCCTCAATGGTAAGACGTCTATGATGGGAAAAATCCTCTAACTTTACGTCTAAATAACTTAATATGCAGAAAATGTACAGTTGAAACCAATCGTTTATATATATATTAAAAAAAACAAAACCTCCCCTTTTTCTGACTGTCTGAAGAAGGGCTGAAACAATTAATCGATTATTCAATTAGCCATCAACCGAAGTAGTAATCGATTAATTGGCGAATACATGCTCAAAAAGCGCCACAAGCAGAAAAAATAACAGCAGTAATTAAAACAAAATTGTTCAAAAAGTTTATATTTTATTTTACATTAAACATAAAAAAGTGTCATTGTTTTAGCTCCACCTGACACAAATTGTATAAAACTTAAGCACCTTTTACTATCTAATTATTAATCTGTTAATCCAAAAATAATCAGCAGATTATCTTTACTCTTTACTTTATCGTTATTTACGCGAAATCAAGCAGAAAATGCAGATGCATCCTTTGCTACAAATGATTAATCACTAAATTTTAGGCAACATAATATTTATTTAATCATTTAAAAAGTAATTTAATTATTTGTCATTTTCCATCTTTTAATGTTTTTCTAATGTATTTAAAAAAGGCTTAAATGTTTAAAATCTGCAGAATGTGCCAATTTTTCAATCAGTTAATCGTCAGAAATATCGATTACTGAAATAATCATTAGTTGAAAGCCTGGTCTGAAGTTAAATCTCCTGCTTTAGGTCGGTTAGAATCACAAAATAATTTCTTTTCGCTAAATTCAACAATAACGACAGAAAGAATATGTTAAAGATTTACTTATCAATGTGTTCTAAATCTGCAGAATGTGTTAACTTTTAAATCGATTAACTGATTACTAAAATGATTGTTAGTTGCGAGCCTAGAATGAAGTTAAACTTCTTTTGTTTTAGGTTAAATAAAACCACAACAAGTATTTATTTTTGCTAGATGCCATAATAACAATGGATAGAAGAGAATATGTTCCAAATTTATTAATTTATCCAAAAATCTGACACTTATGGATCATGTGTCTTTGTATTCAGTGCATGTAAACCTTAACATGCCTCATTTTCTACGTTCTCTGACTCAGATGCCTTTTTCCGGGCCCTTCCTCATTCGAATCCTTTGCCGTCGGACGCCGCTCCACCAACGAGACGTGCTGCTCCTCCGGTGCTGTGTGCGCTGCGGCGATCCGAAGCCAGCAACTTCACAGCTAGTCTGAGAGAGCTGGAGAAGGTCAGGCTTTTTGTCATTCTGCAGCACAAAAACTAGAACTGGACTGAACAGTGCAGCTGCCTCAGAGGTTTGTTAAAGAACCTTAGAGAAAAAACAGCAACAGGAATCCCAGAAACACATAAGCAGGTCAGGGTGGAAGCTGAGGAATGGTTTAAGCTTTCAGCATCTTTTCTCCGTCATAAAACATAAAAATTCTAGTAACCAAATTATGGTTAAAATATCAACAGGTGGATAATGGGGGACAACTTGGATAAAATAAAACATTTCCTGGAAAAATTCACATATTTTGAGATTAATCTAAATGTTATAGAAAGAATTTGGGAATTTTCAAACTCAGAAATTTCCACGTTTTTTTCCGGAGATGTCTGAGCTTAATCCCAAAATTTTCTGAGTTTCTTTCTAGCAATTTTTTCACTTTTTAAAACTCTGAAATTTCCTTGTTTTTTTTCTGAATTTTTTTGGCATAATTGTACTCATCTTAATTTTTTTTATATCTAAAACGGCCCTATTACGCTGTTGTACATTTATACCTAAAACGTGTTTTATTTTTCTTCTAAGAGACAGTGGTACAATGAACAGTTTATTTTCTTTATCTAGACATTTTGTCGTCTATTTACATACCTGGGGTATTTTCCACCCATGTATCTTTGCCCTCTCATGTAAAAGTTTCTGCCAGTCAGTTTCCACTATCAGGTTCTTTCTGCAGAAGCTTAGACAGTAGCAGAGAAGAACTGGTCCTTACTGTTCTGCTGGGTGGATTGCTGGTGTCTCTGCTTGCAGTGCGGCTGGTACTGGGGCCCTATGAACTGGGAAGACGCTGAGGTGAAGCTGAAGGGTAAACTCGACGGCTCGTTTTTGGTCCGAGACAGTTCTGACCCCAGATACATCCTGAGCCTGAGCTTCAGGTCGCAGGGAGTCACACACCACACGCGCATGGAGCACTATCGAGGTAAGAAACACTCACAGCGTTTCAGTAAATCTGCTCCATAAACCTCAATCTCCATGATTGGGACTTGATTAAAATGTTTTAATCAAGTTAATTGAATGATTGTACGATTTTGCTGGTCAATAAATCGTCCCAGTAGTGATTGCGATAAACAATAATGTTGTTGTGAGACTGTTTTCAAGTAATATTTTGATAATAAAGCAACTTCGCCCTGTCAGAGACCAATAAACTTTAATTTTGTTAAGAACTCTTAAAACTGGAACTAACACTAAGTCCTGACCCGAAGTTGAACCATTTTATTCACCATTCCTCCATTGTTTAATGTAATAATTTCCAACTTAAGCTCCATCCCAAAGTTAAGAGTTCGACATGAAACACTCACGTCTTCCAAATTCAGTTAAAGTTTATTATTTTCCACACATTTGTGGCGTCAGTTTGAAACTGTTCCTTAAAGGTTTGTCTAAAGCTTCTCTCTGCATCCAGGGACATTCAGCCTGTGGTGTCACCCGAAGTTCGAGGACCGCTGCCATTCTGTGGTGGAATTCATCGAGCGCGCCATCATGCACTCCAAGAACGGCAAATTCCTCTACTTCCTCCGCTCCAGAGTCCCAGGTAAAGAAACGAAGCAACAGATCTCCCTCTATGTCTAGACACTGGGCCAGTTGGGCACCGTAACCAGAAATGCAACCTGCGAGCATCATCCCATATCTATGCTCATGACTAGCAGTCATTAGCTCAGATAATGACCTTTGCTGGTCAATCCAGTGGGCGACTTTAGTTGAATTGAATTTGACTTTGTAGCAGAATGATGTTGTGATTTTTGTTTTTTCAGGGCTTCCACCAACTCCAGTTCAGCTCCTGTATCCTGTGTCCCGCTTCAGCAACGTCAAGTCATTGCAACACCTCTGTCGCTTCTGCATTCGGCAAATAGTCCGCATCGACCACATCCAAGAGCTTCCACTGCCTAGGTAAAGGTCATTTAAGGCTCAACATTTTGGCTTTATTTCAATTTTAAAAACTGGCTTGTGACCACAAACATGACCTGCATCTTTAAGCTTTAAATCGGATTTTTTGTTTATGGTTTGTGAACACAGCATGCCAAACGTTACCAGTTTGCAGCAACAACAACACTCCTTAGTGTGGACACCGCTGCTGAGAGAATACTTTAATTTAGTCATTTTCACTATCAGTAAGGAAGAACAGAGATATAAAAAGCTATTTCAGGATGAGAGTTGGCAAGAGAGAGCAAGACTATCATTAGCTAACAGGAAGGCAAAATTGCAGTAATGTACATACTGTTTATAGTTAGGAATGCTAACAGCACTAGCTGCTAATACAAGATGCTGAACAGAGTTTAAAATGTCAACTGTCTTATTTTCTCAGTTTTGAAAATAGTACAACTCTGTTTTACAGCAACAGCTCTCTCTCCACATGTAGACGGATATCTGGAAAAACAAATATAAATTTATGCATTTGGCACCTTTCATCATAAAAACTCCACTTAACATCACTAAAAATTATTATTTACAAAAGCTCCAACCAAAGTAGAGATCTGAGAAAACTCTGTTTGTGTGTTCGTGTTTTTACATTGGAAAACTGATTTAGAGTCGACATGCTTTGACACAATTCCCAGTCGTTTTGTGTTTAATTAACCTTATATTTCAATATGTTAATTAAAAGTAGATCAAGATATATATCTGCCTTCACAAACAAACTTCCTGGCACCATTTTTAATTCCTTAGAGGCAGTCATGGTTGTTTTGAAGCATTCTGATTGGCTGACATAAGTTTTAGCTTTGCACTACACTGCCCCCTATGGGTTTGGCATGTTTACTACAACTTTGTGTGGCTTCTTGTGGATGAAAACATTTGAAACCGATCCTGTGTGTAATATATTTTTAAACAACGGCGGAGACATTTGTTTTTTATAAACAAATATCTATATTTCAAGTAAATAAATCATTAGATTCTGTATTTGAGTCACTTTTCTTACTTCCTAATTTTACTTGTAAATGTGCTAAGTGAAACTGTTTTTGCCATTTTTTTTTCTCTTTTTTGTGTCTTTTTAAGATCACTGATCTCCTACCTTAGTAAGTTTTATTACTACGACCCTGAGGAGGAGATGTACCTGTCAATCAATAGCATTCGGAGGGTCGTAGCAGCAGAGCAGGAGGCCAACCCGCAGACGTAGCAGCAACATATCCTAACCCAAAGTGAGTACACTTGTAAAAAAAGTTATGTTTTGTTGAATGTGTTTTTTTGTGTGTAAAAAATAGTTTAGGGAATTTTTTTGTTACCACATTAGCCTGTAATTCAGGCAAAGCTCCTGGTTGCAATCTGTTATATTTAATACAAAATTAAAATATAAACTAAAGTGATTACAATGATAAAAGTTGACTCTTTTCAGTTAAAATTAATTTAATTGAATTTACCTGTAACTTATGACAAATGTAAACAAATAAATGGAACTGCAGAGCTGACCTGAAGTGTCAATCATTACAAATCTGTTTGTTAAAACATTTCTGCTCTTTATTCCAGTGTTGATATAAACACCCTCATTTTTAACACATCAGCATCAAGTTATTATCCATAGCAAGAATTTAAAATGCAAAAGAATCACAGATTTAAGGTTGTAAGCTTTGCTCTCATTAAAGTGACTTTTTTCTCGTAATTTTGCGACTTTCTTCTGGTCCTGTTCCATCTTTAATCTACTAATATTTTGACTTTACTGTCATAATATTTTGACTTTATTCTCATAATTAAAAACAAAATCTTAGTCTGTCCATAATACTCGGCCATATTCAAAAGATTATGCAGCTCCTTATTTGTTAAAACGATACCAAAGTTCACAAAATGTTTAACTTTCCTGGTTGAATCTGGTTTTCAGATTGAAAATGTTGCTGGTTTTGCTGATATGTAGTTTGATTAAATGCAAAGTTCCTTCACTAATCCTGAAATATTTTTGTCTCCACTCCTTGCCTGCAGGTCTCTAATGGAGGACTTATCTGTGCTGGCCTGCAGGTCTTCCAGCATCGGTCTCTGGAAGAGTGTATACAGCCAAACTGGAACAGACTCTGTATGGTACTCTGTTTATCGCTTTCTGGAGAAAAATGATGGAAAACTCCCCCCCCCCCCCTGCTGTTTCTAAATCAGAAGAACTAAGAGAAAAGTTACTGACAGAAACTAAAAGAGCCTCGGTCAGCTCTGCTTTCCCGTTTCCTGAACCAGCTGGACTTTTAAAACATGATGCACTGGTCGATTTGTATAACTGTTGTTCCAAGGTAAAGGCCTTGTTTTTCTTTCTATTTTGTAAAAACTTGGAATTTTGGATTTAGAGACGCCAGCAGGACGTCTCTAAAGCCAGCAGGACAGAAACTCACCTCGAGGCAAGGCAAGCCGGCCACCAGCACTGACAAGAAAACCTCAGACCTCTCTGGAAGACGGGTTCCTGCTTTTTGTGGATGCAGTGACCGTTCCTTATGTTGCTGTCAGTCAAACATGGAAAAAAGATGTTATATTTAGGAATAAAGACGCCCCTTCAGCCTCAGTCCTGCTTTATCTGCTGTGGTGTTTACCAATCGAATAGTCATAAACCCGTGGAAGCTCAGAGCCGATGTTTTCCAGTTGGATTGACGAGTCAATCTGGAGAAAACAAAGCTTGTTTTGTCAACATCACAAGGTTATTGGTGTGTGTTAAACCTGAGTCCGTCCTTCAAATGCATGTCGTTGTGCATGCAGGCACTTCTGGAGAAAACCATCGGGACATTATCTCGTTATCTCAAGGAAAACATTGGAAAATTAACTCGTTATCTCAACGGAAAATTAACTCGTTATCTCGAGAAAACATTCGGGAAAATTAATTTATCAAAGTCAAAGTTTATTCATGTAGCACATTTACAACAACTCCAGTTGACCAAAGTGCTTCACAATAGTCACAACATCATAGGTAGATAAATTCAAGTTTGGTAAAAATAACAAGACAAATACAAAATTGGCAAAAAATACCAAAAACTAATAATATGAATAAAAACCAAAACAATTTATGTCGAGAAAACCACCGGGAAAACACTGAAAACGTCCGCTCTTGGCTTCTGTATAAACCTATAATGTTGCAACTCTTGTATTTTCTCCAATTATTGAGAATCTTTAGATCAGGATTGTTTTTGTACCAGCCAATCTCCTTCACTCAAACCGACATGAACTGAAAATACAAATCATGTAAAAATATGGTCAGAATATGTTGTGATCAGAAAAAGGCTGAATTTTCTGTTGGTACAGCATTAAATCATCAACCAGATGTCCCAAAATACTAAAGTTTTATGCTGTGGGTTGAAGACGTTTTAAAATTCGTCTCATGTTTCTATGATATAATGAACAATCAAAAATATTTCACAGGTTTTAAGGGCTTTTATCTAATCTAAGAATGTTTATTTATATTTTGACACAAAATCAAAATTCTGATTTTTTTTCTTCATTGGCCCTAATCCTGTTCCGTAGTTTCATTTGTATAGAACTAAATTACATCAGATGCTGAAAATTATTAAATTACAAACAGAGAGATTTTAATAGCTTGTTGATGAGAATACATTATGCTACAAACGGCCCTTTGAGATTAATGATCTTGATGTGACTCCGTATATGAAATCAAGAAAAATGCTACTCAAATGTTCCCTCATTGGCCCAACAACAAAATATCCATTTATTTGTTTATTTCATTCATTCACAGTTTAAAATGCCACATCTTGACATAAAACTAAAGTTTTGAATTAAAAGT
This sequence comes from Poecilia reticulata, assembly GCF_904066995.2. Lineage (NCBI taxonomy): Eukaryota > Metazoa > Chordata > Actinopteri > Cyprinodontiformes > Poeciliidae > Poecilia > Poecilia reticulata. Next base: position 27,763,854 of record NC_088830.1, on the reverse strand, counting down.
GGAGAAAAAAAATCTCATTATTACAAATATGTCGTCATACTACTCTATGCAGAAACTCTGTCTGCACTAATGAAGATTCAATCATTACCAACTGGTAAAACACCAGAACACAAACACTACTGACGGTGCAATAAAACTTTTTAACACATGACCAAACTTTCTCCATGAAACGTGAATCATTTATTCTGACTAATAACCGGGTAAAACTACTTTTTGACACCAACATGCCAGGCAGGAATGGAACCAGCAGCTTAACCGTTTCTAACACACATCTGTTCCCCTGCAGGTTCTGGGCTGAAGTTTTGGCAATGTGAACTTTCACCACTAAAATTAAGACCATGATGTGTTTAAATCGAATGTTCACAGCCAAAACTCCCAACTACAACACTCCACATTCACTTGTTTCCATTTTTTCCTTTTCTTTTTGCTGGACGTTTCCCAGAATGCCTCTGTGCAACAGCCCTCATCTATTTACCTTCACTTCTCTGCAGTTTACATGTTCTTCACTAAAAAGTGTCAAAATCAGGAAACCAGATGTTTACCACTGTTTCACCATTTACGGTGGATTCCTCTCTTTAGATTGAATTCTGTTTGCTGGTTTAAAGTAATAAACACCAAATAAATGTAAAGAAACTTCCCATGATTTGGTTTTACGGTGCTGGAAGTTTTACAGGATAAGCTAATATTTCATTTTATTTTTTAAACCTTGCCCTGCCTCTTGGTGTATGTCTTCCATACCTGTTCCCTCCCTGCCTGTTGGGTTTATTTGCTGAAATGCCCAGATGTTTTTCTCTGTATCCTGATTCTCTGTATTCAGGACTTTGAGTAAAAGAGAAAAACAATACAAACATGTTTCTGAATCTGAGTGTTTTGTGGCAACGTGGTTCTGGGATTTTTGGTGGACGCTTTAGACTTAAACTTCATTTATTGTCATTGGACAAAGACAACAAAATGTTGATATTATTGTTATTGGGGCAAGTAAGAAAAATTAAAAACAAAGAAAAAAATCTATAAAAAACGTACAAATAATAACATAGTTAAATATGAAAGTAAAAGTCACCAATAAAAATAATATACATTTTTTAAGACAGGAATTATGTTAAGTAAGCATTTTCAGACAGTGAGTAGAGGGATTATTGATGCTGAGGGATTTGGTAACTTTTGTTGTTTTCAGGCTGAATTTGGTCAGAAAACAAAGATTTTAATTAATTTTTGTTCCTTTTACACTAAAAACATATGTTCTGTTTTGAGTTTTAAGTGGGAAAGATCGACTGACTTCAAAATATCAACGGAATTTGGAAGTTTGAGGTTTATCAACAATATGGCTGCGAATTATTAAAACACAGTGATAATTTTAGTATATTGCCAATTTGAGCTAATATTAGTCCTGTACAAGTTTTATTTTTAGATGTAAATTAAAAGCAAAATTTATTCCAACTGTTGTTGGTCTGTTTAATCTAATATTTTTTCTATTTTTAATTAGTTAAAATTTTAATTCTTGGCCCTTTGACTGAATGAAGATGGAAAAATCTCCTATCTCCTAAAAAAATCTCTGTTAACTTTTCACTGTAGTTGCCATGGAGATAATTTTAGTTATGTATACTTCAAATGAAAGAAACTTAACTATCTCCATGGCAACTAAGCTCTGGGCCTTGAAGCTTTGCTTTTTCTTCATGTTTTTCTTTGTGCTGCTGATTAAAAAAAATTACATTTAGGTGAAATAATTTGACTAATAAATGAAGAAGGAACTTTTCCAAATATGGGGATTTGGTCACTTCAAATTATTCTCTTTTTATTTTGACAATATCTTCTTTTAGAAATCTTGTTAGGTTAGACTGAAATAACCTAACAAGAAGATTGGGGATTTTTAATACATTTTTTGCGCTACTGAATGCAGAACTGTTAAGCGACACAATAAAGGCGCCTCACAGTCTACTGGAGGCTTAAAGACAACTTTGTTTTCTAATTCCACATATTTTCTTTAAATGTTTAAGACTCAAATCTTCCTGAGGGGAATTCACAAAGCAAAGTAATCATCTCCACTTTTTCCAAATCTGATTTTCTCTATTTCTGCACTGGATTCACATTACAAATTATAATATATATATATATATATATAACTTTAAGAACAACGGCTGGTAGGATATGGAGGACTAAAACTGACATAAATAAAAATAAAAACAGAAATCTATATTTTTTGTTTACATTTCTTAATTTTTTACATACTCATGCAATAAACTAAGCAACTTTAATGAAACAAATAAAGTAGTCAACTTTGTTTCAGGAAAGGGATGTATAAATTATTATACAGAGTTAAAACTTAAATTTTGCAAATTTTCTAGGCATTATTGAGAAAAATTACAAGTAAATAAAATTTGTGTTTCCTTTGCACTTTGAAACCCCTTACAATGATGCAGAAAGGGCCCACTGAGAAGAAAGAAGTACTCATTTTATGAGGTTAAGTACATTATTTGGTAAAGACTCACTGTAAATAAAGATTGGTGCGGTGCATTGTGGAGGGGGTGAGTAACAGAGAGACAGGTCTAGTCAAAGTGCTGGAGGGAGGTTCAGCTGATGGTGAGGACAGATGGGACTGACATCCAGAGGCACTGCAGGAATCATGTCAGGAAGTCCTTATGACAAACAAAGCTAACAAAAAAAAACAAGTGTTCAAGTTTTTTCCAAGTCCCAGCAACCAGGTAGAGCATGTGGCATTTATTTGTTGCTGAAAATTAGATTTTTTAAAGAAACAAATTGCTCGATTTATCATGGATTAGGATCATTTATTAGATTAAAATTAGTTCCCAAACTTCTAAATAATAACGTCTGCTTAGCCCTTTCTCTAGTGTAATTTGGCCGCTATCCAGCAGAGGGCGCCGCTGCTTAAGCGAACTCGGAGCCAGTAACATAAACAAATATGGCGGCCATTCCTGAACAGAAAGAGAAAGGTTCCAAACTCAATTGTTGGATACAAAATGTACAATATGGGGGTTTTGTATTGAAATATAAACACTCGACAAGTTTCACCTTGACAGCGCTCATTCAGCCGAGCTGCATCAACTTCTCATTCAAAAATTACTGATGTGCTACGACAACGGTGAAGGCCATTGTAGACAGAAAAAAAGGAGGAATACATTTCCGCCAAATAAAAAAGATTAATCTCATAAATTTTCTAGACTTTTTCTAAATTTCTAAGCTTGAAAAGTAAAAAAAAAATTTTAAATTAGGTTTCTTCTTCTTCTTTGATGGTTCTGGTTGGTGTCTTACTCTGTCACCCCCTCGTTCTCTCTGCCTCCTTTTGCACTGACTTAGCAATGAGATCACACAGAAATCACTCCCTCGTGATGTCATCAGGAGATTAAATGTTGTGTGTTGATGGCATGTGACCAATCCCAACATGGCAAAGGGTTTAATTTCTTCAAATCTTTTAATCTACATTTCAGGGGGACTGAGTTTTAAAAACAACACTTGGATATCACTGGGAGGAAGCGGTACCATCTCAAAGTCTGAGACATGCGCTGAAATATTGAAATCAAGGACAGCTCACAGAATTTGACTTGTAGAGTAAGATAATTCTGTTAAAAAGCATTATTTAACTTTTATAGATACGCACTGAAAAAACACAAAATCTTACCAAGCATTTTGTCTAGTCCCTTTACACCAGTGGACCCCAAAGTCGGTCCAGCATCCTTCATGTTTTAGGTCCCCTTAGAGAAGAACTCAGTCACCTTTAATATATTTTGTTCATACAAACTTCACCGTCATCTTTTTCAGTCAATACATGGCAAGGCAGGTTTATTTGTATATAAAACATCAAACAAGTAATAAATATTACATTTTAATGGCAAAATAAAGAAAAACTGGAATGCAAAGTATAATCAATGATAATTAAAATTTGGATGGTCTGAAATGTTGATATGACAACAGTGTTGATATTGGGTATTTACAGACCCAATAATTTTGAATATCATTGAAAAGCCCATTTAATTTAGAAACTATTATATAAATTTATATAAAATTTATTAAGCTCAGAAGAATGTTTGAAAGCCTCTATTTCTGTTAATTATGATTATTTTCCACTTACATTTAATGAAAACATCAAATTTAAAATAGAAAATTACACCAGACCAAAATTACCTAAAAAAAAAAAACCCTGGAAAGGTGGGATTAATAAAAAATATGTTCAATACCTCTTTAATGGTTATTTTTAAAAGTACTTTTAATCTGACAAACAAGACTCATAAATCTATCTGTCTACATTGTTTTACTGACTGATTGTTCCACCCTAAAATTCATCTGGTCGCCCCTATTCAAATTTTCTTGGAGCGCCTCTGCTAACGTTATGGCATATGAACCTTTTACCTAAATTTATGTCAAATTTACCTAAAAGCACACTCTATGTTTTCAAGTATAACGGCCTGCTCTTTAGGGTTGCGCCTGAGTTCATTTAAACAGCACAGATAGGAGCACCTTAACGTTAATTGCTCCACACGGTTGTCATTCTTGCTTCGGCTGAACTGCCCCTCCGACATCACATTGGTCGCTAGCCATGTCAGTGAACGTGTAATCTCGCTGTAATAGGGTACTGGATTATTCTCTGGGAACCGCCCCACTGAGTGCAAAGGCGACATCCTATTGGTTGAACCGTTGGACGTACAGAAATAGCCCTTTAGGAGTGGTTCAGTACTTTTCAATCACTAAATCCCTCAAAGCTGATTGGTCTGTTTGGCTGACCATCAACCCGTTGATGACCGTTGATTGGTGCAGCCGCGCGGGCGGATTCCTTCATGTCTTGGTCTTCAAGGCTGTGGAGAGCGAATGTCGTCATGAGCGGTGGGTAGGAATGAAAACATTGGTGTTTATATTACATTCTACTTCATAAACAGTGTATTGTTATTGTGGAGTAAAGCGCCGAGTGTCTTGTGCACATATAGACGTGTTTTATCAGAACCAGGTTGGTTCGATGCACTAGACTGAGCCCGAACTTCCGGAAAAGGGCTGCATTTTTTTCTATAACGTTATCAAAGAGTTTCACTGGCTAGCTGCGAATGCTAAACATTGCTATGTAGCTGGTGGTTCACTTGTCCCCAATTTCTTCGCATTCAGTTGCTCCTCACCCTAATAAATCATTTAGATATTTTGATTGTGCTAGTTCAGTTTAAATTGTAATTCGTGTTACAGGAGGGGGAAGTTGCATAGATGCTAAACCCGCCTGCTAGCTCGGCGCTTTCTTGCTAACGCTAGCAGCTTGTTCAGAGGAAACTAAACCCAGCTGCTTGGGCTTGGCGAAAGCTCTACTTTTGAATCCACAGTGTTTTATTATTAATATTTTTGGTTTTGTACAGTTTTGAGAGGTATTTAAGTAGCGTTATCATCAGATGAAGAATGCTGAAATCGGGTGTCTTTTGCTGTAAAACAAAACTAGGAGATTTCTGTTTAGTCTTTCCCTACTACACCTTGACAGAGGTGGGTAGAGTACCCAGAAATTGTTCTCAAGATTAGCACTACTTCAATATATTTTTTTACCATAAGTGGGTAGTAGCTATTTAGATATATATATATAAGTAATGTTTTGTGGAAAATGGTACTTTTAGGAGTAGTTTTACTGCACCTAAATTTTAACTTTTAGTAGAGAGATATAATTAAGAATAGAGGTGCACCGATTACAGTTTTCTGGCCAATCACTGATCTTTAAAAAGCCGGACCTGCCAATACTATTATTTTGTTTGAAATGTTGCTAAATATAGCAATAAAGTTGCTGAGTTGGCAACGGTGGGGTGACAATTGTTAACTGCAAACATGCAGACTTGCCCAGGTATGCCGGTCTGTCATTCAAATCTCTCACAACAAAGAAAAAGAGGACATATGTTGACTTTTTGACCTTTCCCGAAGTAGATAAGATTGGTGGATAAGATCAGTTTCACATGTAAGTATCAGCTGATTACCGATCTCCCAAAATGAAGGAAATTGGGCCGATTTACCAGTGCAACTCTAATTAAGAAGTATTGCTACTCTTACTTAGCAAGCTGCTCTACGCACTGTGAAGTAACTTCACTACATAAGGAGCAAACACATTTTAACCAAAATGCACTAGACACAGCAACAAACCTGCTGTTTGTTGACCTGAGACTTGTTCTTCTGTATTTATATAAATGCACAGTGGAAACCGCTGAAGCACTGCTGCTGAGTCTTTGTTTGCAAGCTGCATTTGTTATGAATATTTTAGCATGTAGTATCAATGTTAATATTGCTGTGATTTACTATGTCATTGATGAAGGTTGTGATAAATAATTCAATCATTCAAGTTTATTTGTACAACAAGGCAGTTCAAAGTGCTTTACAAGATGAAAACATAAAAACATCATAAACACGTCATACAGTCACTGATTGTAAAAACCAGCAACAAACATTTTGTCAAATGCCATCGTTAAAATCTTCAATACACATAAAAATTTTGGTTAATTTTCTATTTATAATGTTTCAAAAGCAACTCCAACAGCGGGGGTTTTAGACTGGATTTAAAGGAACTCGGTGTTTCAGCTGTTTTGCAGTTTTCTGGAAGTTTGTTCCAGATTTGTGGTGCATAGAAGCTGAATGCTGCTTCTCCATGTTTGTTTCTGGTTCTGGAGATGCAGAGCAGAACCAGAACCAGAAGACCTGAGTGGTCTGGAAGGTTGCCATGACAACAGCAGATCTTTAATGTATCGTGGTGCTGAGCCGTTCAGTGATTCATAAACTTAACAGTATTTTAGAGTCCATTCTCTGAGCTACAGGGAGCCAGTGAAGGGTCTGGTGTGATGTGCTCTAACTTCCTGGTTTTAGTCAGAACTCCAGCAGCAGCGTTCTGGATCAGCTGCAGCTGGAGGATTGATTTTTTTATTTTATTCAGACCTGTGAGGACGCTGCTATAGATAGAGAATCTATAAACTAAAGGAAAAATTAAATGTCCAGCTCCATGAGGTTTTATTAAAATAGTTGTTTCTGGCTGATGTTGGCTGTTTTGATAATGAAACAACTTTGTTTTTTAAATGACCGCGCCAACTTTTTACTTTATAAATGTTCATGTGCTTCATCAAATAAGTGTCACCAAATATATAGAAGGGCCTGAATGATTTGTACATTTTGCTGCATAGTTCTATTAAGTGATTCTGTGCTAACAATAAATCTGTGATATATTATGCAGCCCTATTCATCACCGTTACAGGTTTCTGCCTTCTTCTTATACAGATATGGTGATAAAATGTAACAGAAAAAACTATAAATATTAATTTGTCCCCGTTAGTGTCGGCCTCATAAATAATTTGACATAAGCCCAAACAAACTGTGGTTGTATATGATTGTACTGTGTGCTGCTGTATGGATGTCGTGGTCTACTCTTAGTGTAATTTTTTAAATGTATTTATCTTCAGTTGTTCTTGCTGTCTGCAAAGCAAATTGCGCCTTGGGGACAATGAAGTTGATGTAATCTATTATCAATATAAGCTTATAATGTGGAATTGCATTGTTCTGTGGTTCTTACTGCAGCTGCATGTGCTTTTGTTAGATACTGAGACCTGAACTAGTCGGTGTCTATCAGGCAGGAATTCAGTAACTATAGAACGTGACATATTTCAAATGGTTTTTCTTTCTAAAAACCTACAAAACTGACCATAAATGTAGTGTACCTTAAGTACTTTTGCAGCTGATCGCTTTTAATGTATTTTATTTAAGTGCATTGGGACGTTTTCAGGTGAATTTCTGACCTATTTTATCAGAAACTAGTAAAGGAGAGTTAGCATACGAAACCAGAGTTGGATAGTTACTAGTTACTTTTACTCAGTTACATTTACTTGAAAAAAATTTCTTTTAGGAGTATTTTTACTATGCTGTACATTTTTCTTTCACTTGAGTAATTTTATTATCAAGTATCGCTTCTCTTACTTGAATAACATTTCTGGATTTTCTACCCACTGAATGGACAAAAAAACATGTTTATTCAAAATTCACCAGAGACAGAAGCACACCTGCAGTGTTAAAGTTTCACAAGTTTTATTTTCAAATGAATTGATCTGGAAAACCGATTATAAGTATGAGTAATTTTCAGTTTGATATTTAAAATATCAACTTATTTGGGTCCGTTTGATGACGTAACTTTTAAAAATAATGTTTTCAACAGTTATTCAGTACTTGAGCCGCCTTTTTAACAAGTACTTTTTTACTTTTACTTGAGTAGTTTATTGAACAGACACTTTTTAATTTCACTTCAGTAAAATATGTTGAAGTAGAGCTACTCATCCTTGAGTACTCTACCCACCTCTGTGCAAAACGCCCAGTGTTCTGTAATGTCTGCATTTATTATAGTCTAGATGCAAACATAATTAAGTTAATGTGAAATTAGACAGGCACACAGTGAGTATGTGATATTTTTTCATGTATTAACATGATAACTTGGGTTTTTATTCTCTTCTGAGTGCATTAGATGTCCACATGTTTGGCTGTCTGTCTGACTCTGCTTTGTGTTTTCCAGAACAACAGGACAGTATGGCCACTGTTGCTGTTAGTCCAAGTGAATACCTTCAGCCCTCCACTGCTTCTACACAAGTAAGTAACTGCATGCGCTGCCACTCCATGCATTCTGATTATACTTATGTCAGGGCTGGACAGTAAATCAATAACAATGCTTATCGCGATAGACGCGTGATCAGCATCGATAAACGTTACATTCCACAGAACAGGGGTGCCAAAACTTTTTGAGACCAAGATCTACTTTTTCTCTCACCAGCCGCCTGAGATCTACCTCATGACACAAAGACATAAAAATTGCAAATTAAACTCTATTGACTAATTTTATATGCGAATATACATCAGTTATAGCAGAAATAATAAAGTGACAGAAAACCTAATCCAGTTTCTTCCTCAGTGAGATTCTGGCACTGGGAGCAGCTTACTGGTTTCTCAGTCAGAAGCTGGTTGCAAACCTGAGGCCAGCAGGTGTCAGTCAGTCATGGTAGATCTGAAATTTGGTTTTTTTCAATATGAGAAACTACAGACTGATAGGGGGAACCAAAGAGCCCAATAAAGGTAAAGGCAAATCTTCTGAAGTCGGGATATAATTAATTAAATTTCACATAATTATCGCGGTAGAATTTGTTAAAACTTAATGAAATATATTCGTCCTATTTGATGTTTGTTGTGACGTATGCTCACAAACAAACGAGGTAATTAGTCCAATTTTGTCGTTTATTGAATGTTCAGAAACTACAGCGGGTGTAATGAGCCACAGCAAAGGTAAACAAAGGTACAACAACCCGAACAGACGATCAACTCAAAACCACTCCTACCTTTTTACTCTGTCTCTGTGTTGTTTAAGCACAACCGTTGCCGTGGCAACCGCCTGCGCCCCTCAAGCCGAGCAGAGATTATGTTAAAAACATAACATTCAGTTCGTTACGATATCAGGTTTCCAGGCTTGATATTTATTTCTCGATTATTAATAAGCCTCTCATGAACACAGCGGTGGTTGAGTAGCTAATTTAAACTCCTGCTCTGCTCTCAGTTGGTCTTTGAGTCGCTTTTTTTTTTGTTTTTTTTTGTTAATGGAACCGAAACGCACTGAATTGCGCAACACCTTGTTGAAACAATAATTACTGAGATTATTCATTTTAACATGTTTCGTTGACTTTTTATAATTATTCTTTTTTAATGAAGCTACAAACGTTTAGGATCATAGTGGATATTTTTTTATAACCCTGTCAGAAGAGGAAGTGTTGGTCTCGGCATCCTGGCGGCGTTCAGTTTGTCACTTGCCGAGATCGACTCAAAACCTTTCCGCGATCGACGTATTGGGCACCCCTGCCATAGAACATTCAGATTTCACTGAACTCTGATCCAGAACCTAACTGCATTCTGGGAGATGTAGGCAGAGGCAAGGCTTTAACCACTAAACGTCTCACAGTTAAGATGGGTTGGCGTGTTTGTCAGCGTGAAGGTGAAAGTATTGAACATTTGTTTGTGGAGTGTTCTCCACAAACATTTTGGTTGGATTTGCAAAAACTCCTAACAGAGAAAATTGGAAAGAACATTGTTTTATAAAATTTGCTAATTTTTCTCATCTTTAGCAATTCAGCCTTTTCTTCAGATGAAATGTATTTTAATAAATATAGCTAATATTATGTTCACAGGATGAAATGGAGTGAAATAAATCACCTCATTTAATAATTTTAAAAACATATGCTGCCTCTGTTGAAAAATAATCAGAAACTTATAAAACATGAACTCTTCTTCAGAAATGTAACTTTGTCTCATAAGCAGATCCCTCTGATATATTCTTTACTTTCATATATATATATTTTTTTACTGTAACAGACTATTTATTATATGTATTTGAATAGTATTTGTGGACACGTTTTAAGAAAATAGCTCTTGTGCAGACTGAAAGGTAGACGAGGTTTTATTTCACTCATTTCTGTATAATTTTTTTAAATGTTTTTTTATACGTTTTTTACTTTCTACTTTGCATATTGTAACACACTAATACCAATATTATCAATGCCTGTGGTTCTTTCTTATCTTTATTATAGTATTGGGATATTTGTCATTGTGTTAACGATCTTCTATCTAATGTTATTTGTTTGAAATAAAGTAAAAAGAAAAAAAAAGGTTGGTGGAATCAACTCACTCACTCTTTGGTTACCTAGCAACTCACTCACTCTTGGGTTACCTAGCAACTCACTCATTCTTTGGTTACCTAGCAACAAACTAGTGAGTAACTGGAGCAGCAGCAGTTTAAAGTTTCTCCACTGTGCCTCATTACAGCTTAAAAGTAGAAAAACAACATTGATATGAAACCCTAATTTCGTAATACATTCACAGCCATTTTGCCCAGCCCTGGGTTATAATGAAATGTATTCAATCAAATTGATTTGATTCCTGGTTTTCTCACAGCAGGACACACAGCCGTCTCCTCTGGCCCTTCTGGCTGCTACTTGCAGTAAAATCGGACCCCCCGCCGCTCAGGCCCCGGTCACCTCTCCTCCAGCGCAGCCGCAGCCTCGCAGGCTTCAGCCCATAAAACCCGCCCCCATCGCACCGGCTCCGCCCAAAAACCTGGGTTTCCTCTCAGCGAAGGGCAATGTGATCCAGCTGCCGCCCGGCTTGGGCCACTCCGCTCCCGGCAGTCCCATCGTGCTTACGATCCAGCAGAGCCCCGCGCGTACCAACGCCGCCGGGCCCGCCAACATCCAGTACCAGGTGATGCCGCAGATCCAGGTGATGCCGCAGGGCGGTCAGATCCAGCTCATCCCAGGCACCAACCAGGCCATCATCACCACTCCCATGACCGTGCCGGCGGCCGCTGCGGCGACGCCGGTCACGCCTCAGAAGACCGTGGCCATCAAACCGTCGCTGAAGGTACGGAAGGCAAACAGCGGCGCTGCGAACGTGATGCAGCTGCCCGCTGGGCTCACTCTGCCCCTCAATGTTGCAACCGGAGAAGTGGGCGGGTCTCCGGTCATCACGGAGATGGCCGCCTCGCCTCCCACGCCTGGAAAGGGGCGAAGAGGGAGGAAGAAGAAAGTGGTTCTGCCAGCCGAACCGCCGCCGGCTCAGGCCGCCTCGCCGCCACCGGAGCAGATGGAGACCATTTTGATTGAAGCCGGAGATAACATAATACAGGTTAGGATATGTCTATGGCCTACACAAAGCATGTTCATTACAGTTTCTGAACAAAATTCTTCTTAGATAATAAAATCTTAGCCCAATCAGTTCTACTGAGCTGTTTTAAGGCCTCTTGTCACTTTAAATCAAAATAAGTTGCTGCTTTCCACGCCTCCCAACATTTACACTCACTTGTAAAAATGGCTGCAAACAGATGTGCAATAATAAAACTGTATATATTTGAAAAGCATAAGTGGACCTCCTGCACAAGCAAAAAGAATGCAGTAAGTTTCTGGATAGTAAGTCAATAACAAAATATTTGCATTTCCCAGCAGCCATTGTACTGTGAATACATATGTTTTTTTTTTTGTTTTTTTTAGAAAAGTTAGCCATTCAAGCTTTAACAGCAATTTAAAAAACAAACAAGAAACAAAATACAAACGTCTTTTTGAAAGATTGCCAGATGAACTCTTTGCCAAACAACCAGGTGACGTGAGAATATTTTTGAGGTAGAATCATTTAGGCCTGTCACAATAACAATAAATTGTCAAAGAAGTTATTGTGATAAACGACAATGTTGTAGTAAAATAATAATAATGCAAAAACATTCTCAAAGATCAATAGACTATAAATTATAACATTTATCACTACAACTGGATTACGCTTTAAATATTCAAAATAAATAAAATAACAGAAACAACAAATAAAATGAATTTTGAAGTTTCTGTAAATAAAATTATCCTTCAAAAAAAAAAGGGTCAGATTGAGACCAGAGCACCGGATTGAAGACTTTTGTCATCCAAATTTTGGTAAAAAGAGAAAAATGATGCATCATGCAAATGGAAATTATCGATATTGTTTTAACTGATCATGCAATTAATTTATTCATTGATTTATTGTGACAGGCCTAGACTCATTAATTAAGTCTAACTTGTACAAGGAAGCATAGTTTAAAGTTGTTGACATCCAGAGATGAGCTTTCCTGTGTTTTTGTGCAGGCGGGGAACAATTTGCTGATCGTCCAGAGTCCTGGGCAGCCACCTATGGTGCAGCAGGTCCAGGTGGTTCAGCCCAAGACGGAGTCTCAGTTGATCCAGATTCCCCAGCAGGCTTTGAAAGTGGTGAAAGCTGCTTCTGCCACGCTGCCTCCGGTCCCACAGAAACAGCCTGTCACTCCGAGTCTGCAGGTGACTCCACCGGAACCGTCATCAACCCAGGTATCGTCTCAGTCCGTCTGTCAGTCTGTATCGCTACAGACTGACAGGAAGTCAGCTGCAGCACCAATATTTAAATCAGACATGTTTACGCTCTGTCAGCTTTGCTTGAAGTGTCGGTGTTTTCCACTGGTAGCCACATTTCTGCTAGTAGCAGAGCTAATTTTTTGTTTGGCCTTTTGGCCCCTTTGCTAACTCTGAAATATTTATATGTTAAATAATTTGATTGTTTTTGTTGTGACACTATCTGGTTATGTTCTGTGTTTTTGTTTTTGTCCTGAATGCATCCATTTCAATGTGTACCTCCTTTTTTGTAGTTAGATGTTATTTTGTAGGTCAGTACCTCTGTTTATTAGTCTGTAATGTTTCTTTTATATGCACTAATTGGTGAATAATAAAAAATGTAAAAAACGGGTGGAAATATTTTAGCTCATTTAGCTTCCCCTAAATTAATTTTTCCAGATAAATAGTAAAGTGCTAATTTACTTGGCTGAAACTTCATTAAGCTTTCAGTTGAATGAAGTTTGACATCTGTGCTGAAGTTTTGGATATCGACTGTGAAGAGTACTTCAAGTAGACGTTTATACCATGCTCTTATTTTGAAAGGGGTGAAGACTGTTTACGCAGGTCTTCCGTTTCCTGTTCTCTTTTTATATTAGATGTTAGATATAAACATAAAATGGTATCAGAGGGCATTATAGAATATTAATGTCAACATATAATTTGAAGGTTTTGCTTTAGCATTAGCTTCTGCTAAATGCTGTGTTGGTGTCGTGCTTTAGCGTTAGCGGGGCTTTTATCTGTGATCAGTGCTTTAGGGTTAGCACAAATAACTTTTTAGTTCGTGGCCGCTACTGATTTTGATTTTATGGAAGATAATGTTCAACATGTCAGTTAATTAAATAAAATATTTTGAAACGTGTGATTCATAGATAAATTAAACTTCATAATGGAGAAACGTTGCTGTGATAACTTATTTGAAAGAGTAGGAGCTTCTTAAAGAGACAGACGCCAATTTCAATGTTTGAGATTTACAGCGTTTCTATAGCAACTGAAGGGAACATAAACACTTGATTGTGCTATAAAAAGCCACTGTGAGCCTGGAAATTACATAATGCTGCCCTTAAGAGAAAAACCTCTGTAAATCAGCTCACTGCATTTCTCATTGTAATATTTTGTAACTCTTTCTTTTCTTAGATCCTCTTCAAAACAGCTTCAGGCGAGTGGCAGTCAGTCCAACTACAAGACCCAGGCTCAAAGACGACGAGCCCTACCACCTCTGTCGCGCCCACTCCCCCCACATCGCCCCCTGCTGGCAGCAAAAGGACGCAGGCCGGGGCGCGAAAGGAGCGCACTCTGGCGAAGATCGCCCCCGCAGGAGGGATGATCGCATTCAGTCCGTCGCAACTGAATGCGACGCAAGCAGTGCAGACGATCAGCATCAACGGGGTTCAGGTCCAGGGCGTTCCGGTCACCATCACCAACGCAGGAGGTGAGACGATGAGGCGTTCGCTCTCATTACTGAGAAATTAGGTTACAGCACGGATAAAATAAGGTATTTACATTTTCTAACTGCTTTGTTGCTGAAATGTGCTGTGCAGATAAACTTGATTATTGCAATAATGGCCAACTAATTTGGGAATCAATTAATTGTTAACTGGAGTATAAAGACTCAAATAAAAGCAAATTACTGAAAGAACAAGGTATTCAGAGCAATACTTAAACCAAAATTGTACAAAAATATATACTTTGTGCATAAAAAAAAAAAAAATCTTCATAAACCCAAAACTCATGCAATGGGATCGTTTTAGTTCGTTTGCTTCAAATTATGTAAACAAAATCTCTTATTAAGCTCATTTTATCAATTTCTTAATTGGTTAATAAAGAAAAATGCTGCAAATGTTTAAGAGTTCACTAATGGAATGTATTTATCCATTCAAATGTATTTATGCAGGTCTTTTAAAAACAGGTTAAAACTGCACCAAAGTGTTGCATAAAGACAAACACATTATGTTACATTATTGCATTTTAGGCAAAATAAATGTAATTTTTTTTATTTCAAAAAGGAATTATTTTAATGTATTTGTAATATTGTATAAAATGCTTAAATTAAAAATCTGCAGAATTTTTAATAAATCATCAGAATAATTGATAACTAAACTAAAATAATTGTCAGTTGCAGCCCTAAAGTACATTCAACTTAAAGAAAATGAATATTCCTGACTTTCATGTCGGCAGTTTATTTAACTCCCCATTAATCGATAATCCAGCCCTCATGTAATCCTGCTGTGTGTCATTGATTGATGTGCTTTGATTAGGCCAGCAGCACCTGACGGTGCAGACGGTGCATGGCGGAGGCCTGCAGCTGGCGGCAGCGCAGGGCCAGCCGGCCATCCAGGTGGACCAGACGCTGACGCTGGAGCTGCCGGGTCAGCCAGGGGAGAAGAAACGTCGCATGGCCTGCACATGCCCCAACTGCAAAGACGCAGACAAGAGGTGAGCGCGATAAATACCTGCGGATGCAGTGGTTAGCTTTAGAGAGGCGAATTCAGTTTGTCACAGAAATGTTTGGAGAAAAGGTTTTACATCCTGTTGATACTTGGTATGTTTCTTAAGTGGACCTATTATGATTAATTCACATTTTACATGTTTTTGTTCTTCTATTTGAGTCCCAACTGTTTCTAAAAACAGCACAAGCACTTAGCCATAGGCCTGTCACAATAATTAATAAATCAATTGATAATCAGTCAATAATTTCCAGTTACGTGATCTTTTTTCTCTCTTCCTACCAATATCTGAATGACAAAAGTCTTCAGTTTGATTTTTTGGCCTCAGTTTTATTTACAGTCTTCATAATTCATTTTATTTGTTGTTGTACGTATATATTTTGGATATTTAAAATGTTTTCCATTTCCGGTGATAAATGTTCGTCGTTAAAGTTGAGAATGTGTTCCTGCATTATTCTGCCACTACCATTATATTACATGAAAATTGTCTCAAAGCAACAAAATTATCGTTTATCACGATCATTTCTGTGACAGTTTATTGTCCTCTCAGGCCTTGCAGTGACCCAGCCTGTCACTGCAACGTTACCTAGCAACCCCAGTCTCGTTACCTAGCAACCCAAGTAAAGTTCCAGCAGGTTTGGTCAGCTGGTTTTACTGCGGTCTGCTCTGTTCAATAGACAAATGTTTTGCTGTTGACTCATAGGATCACCATCTGCCTTCTTCAAGTTGGGCTGGTCGTTCAGCTGCTTTGACATTACTAAAGGGAACATGTTATACAAAATTTACATTCTTCACATGTTTGTTCATTGATTTGGGTTTCTACTGCTTCCAAAAACAACCCAATAAGTTAACGTTTGGAGAATGAGCCGTTTCAAAAACCCTCTTAACGTCACCAATCAGCAGGAATTGTCCCTCACCTTGTGACCCCAGAGCTTCTTAACTTTGCCTGTGTTGTATTTGTTGCTGCCTTTTGTACAGGACTCCCTTAAAAAAGTGGTTTTCAATCTCTGAGTTTTTTTTTTATCCCATTAAGCAACATTTTGATTTGTAATGATGACACTCGGTTACTGGGTTTTCTCAGTTATTGACTGTGTTGTGTCTTCCAGGACTTTTTAGTTTTGTGTTTTTTTGATGTAAAACACTTTGAACCGCCTCCTGAAATGTGCTATACAAATAAGCTAGATTGATTAATTGATTATCCTGGTAAAATAAAACGTATATATCAGAGCTCCAACACGTTTGATCAGCAGGTTCTACTGCTGCACGCACTGCACAATGGCTGCTGGAAAAGACAAGTGTTTTTTTTTTGTTGTTTTTTGTTGACTTACCATCCAGAAACGGCTTGTGGCATTTTTGTTGGTTTTTAGCCATTTTCACATGTGAGTGTAAACGTTGAGTTTGGGGCCGTGGCCAGCAGCAGCTTATTTGGATTTAAAGTAATGAACATGTAACATTGTAACTGTCCTAACCTGTTGAAGGAAGCGTGATGACCTTTAGCGTTTGCGGTGCAGGCCCGGGGAGGTGGGGAAGAGGAAACACATCTGCCACGTCGCTGGCTGCGAGAAGACGTTCAGGAAAACGTCGCTCCTCAGAGCCCACGTCCGGCTGCACACAGGGGAGAGGCCCTTTGTCTGCAACTGGGTTTTCTGCGGGAAACGTTTCACACGCAGCGACGAGCTGCAGAGGCACGCGAGGACGCACACAGGTAAGCGCATCATGAAAGAAGGCGTCCCTCAGGGATCTGTTGTGGTTCTGCACAGAATGGCTCCAGATGAACCTGTGGGTTAAATGCTGGACTGAAACTAACAGTTGTTTTAGTAATTTATTATTCTGATGACTAATCGGATTGGAAAAATTGCCGCATTCTGCAGATTTTGCATTTAACTTAACCCTTCTTTATACAATATTGGAAATTTATTAAAAAATGCAATTAAATAAATATTATTGTTTGAATTAACCAATTAGTAACTGAACATCAGATGATGCTTGATACTTTTTCTTCTTTTTTTTTCTTTTTGTTTTTACAAAATTTGAACCAGGTGAAGCGAAAACTATGGCACTGATTGAGCTACAAGTAGAACATATTTAAAGAATTTTATTTATTATCTTTCATCTTAAATGCCAAATGTTTATATTTTTGTCGAACAGATATTATTTATACACTAAGTAGATTATTTTGCCCTTAAGTAAATTTTTTAAACTTCTATGAAAATATTTATATATTTGAACAGTTTTGGCTTAATTACCGCTCTGTGTGTGTTGTCCTTTCAGCAGTCTGTTTAATGCGCTTGACGATTAATCGATTTCTAAATTAGTTGACGATTATTTCAATAATCGACTTATTACAGTTAATCGTTTCAGCCCTTTCTGAATGTCTGTGAACTGTTCCCACAGTCAGACTAAGGTATTAGTTTCACTTAAACTTTATAGTGACCAAAACATTGAGTGTAAAAAGTACAAAACACTGGTGAGGACAGAAGGGTAACAAAGACAACGAATGTGTGAATTAACCTGAAAATATTCCAACAATCATGTCCGTGTGGTTTTACAACACAATTAACCACAGACTCCTCCATGCAGATAACAAAATTAATCTGAACTTCTGATTCTGCAGACATTAAAAAATAAATCTCTGACACATTCTTTCTCATAACTTACCTAAATTAAGAAAAGTTTGGTTTGATTTAACTTCAGACATCAAAGAAAAAAGTTTTATGTCTTTTTATTCTTAAATGCGCTCCTCATCATTTCTTTGTTTTTCTTCACAGGAGACAAACGCTTCGAGTGCAGTCAGTGTAAGAAACGCTTCATGAGGAGCGACCACCTCACAAAGCATTACAAAACTCACATAAACACCAAGAACTTATGAGTTTTTTTTTACCAAAACACTCAGAACTTTGCCACAGGAAGGAGTCAGGAAGTGTGAGCGACTCACACAAGGGAAATAACCCAGATGAAGCCCCCAAAAAAATCTCTTCTCACTGACTTGATGTACAAAGAAATCCTCCCCTGAGGCCGACCCAGCAAAGCTAATCATTACAGTTTATATCCGGTTTTAAGAGATTTGTCTGCTGGTGTGAAAAGCGTCCGAACGAAACTCGGCTTTAATTCTGCGGCTTGCAGGTGTTTAACTCCGTGTCGTCAACCCACAGAGTGATTCAAGCGTCAACATGCTAACGGGAAATCTGTGATGTTTCTGTCTCTGATGTCTCTCAAAAATCAAGAAATGCTTTTTAAATTGCCCACAATAAATGTTGCCTCAGTGGAATATTAATTTAATTTTTGGTCACTTTTCAACATATCTTGTGAAAATTAATACGTTTAGTTGGCATTCACTGTTTTATATACATGACGGGAGCTAACGGCCTCCTCTTACTACAACTACTACTAATAAATAATAATAATAAACATTTTAATGAAGTCTTACACACTGATTAAATTGACTAGATCTTGGCTAAATCATTGGTGTCCAAACATTTTGTCCCTGTGCCAAAACTGACAAATTTAAGTGACTCACAGGCGTCAAAATTAAACTAAAAATGCAAAAATGAATTTATTTAGATTTTTCTTTTTTACCGGCTCGATAATAAACGTAATTTTAATGAGATCTATCGATCTTTAGACATCCAAAACATAAAAAGGCCTCAGATTGTTTCCTAATTGAAAGAAAAACCGACAATTTAGTTATTTTCTGTTTTGATGGCCAAATTGTTGCTAATCTTGATCAATTAAAATCATTTCAATGGCCACAAGTGGCCTGCGGACCACATGTTGGGCACCTTTGGGCTTAATGGAGGTTCTTTAATTTACAGGATTAATAAAACTTGCAATCAGAATGGAGGATAACACTTCCTCATTTTGATAGTTTTTATTTAATTTAAAATTTATGTGAATCTCGTAACAGAAAACGGCCAGTAGATCCTCTGAGTGAAACAGTTAATTTATTACGACTACCTACTGCTTCAGAGTGACCTGAACGCAGCAGCATTTAATTCAGTCCAAGATAAGAAATTTGTTGAAATTGGGATCAAATATAACTGAAATGGAAATGCAGAAGTTATCAGGATTCCAGTTTGAACAGATTTAGAAGTTTATTAAAGTGATTTGTTGTGATCCACAAAAAATGTTTAACTGCCAGAGTAAAGAAAAAAACAAAACGGGAGCAGCATTTTGTTAAAATGAGACTTTTTCATACTAAACTAGTTTTATATGTTATAACAAGATTTCTTTAATTAAGATGAAAAAATGTTGTTTAATTATTATTTAAATTCGATCTGGGATCAATGAAGTATTTTTGAATTAAATGAGAACACGGAGAGTCACAAGGAGCTAATTTATTTTGTATATTTGTCGTTAAATTGAAATGCTGCTCCTGAACTTATTCCCCGTCTCTGGCGGTTAAATGTTTCCGTATTGGTCGTCTATCAAACCATCAAAACAAAACGGAAACTGTTTTAATCCCAACATGTGAAGCAGCAGGAGTGAAACTATCAAATGACACAAAATTCATCAAAACTTTTGCAGCTTTGAATAAAATAACTCTTCTGTCCAAACGCATTTAGAAAATTGTCAGACATGTTGAAAATACAGAAACGTTTATCAACTCGAGTTTAATTAAAAACAACCGATAAATTTAAAATCGTCATTCAGTCAGATTACACCTTCTGAAATACTGAGTTTCCTTAAAGGGTTGAAAAGATTACATGTATGTAAAATATTAGAGATTAAATGATGAGTAAATAAACTTTAGTTTTGTTTCCACTGTTGGATGCAGGTACGGTTACATCTGAGGAATCAGATCTCGATACGCTCGGTACTGTAAAATCACTTTTCCTCTGGTTAATCCGGCGACTTTTAGACTTTATTCCACACAGGATGTAAATTTTCTATTTTACTTTCTGCTTTACGATTGTGTTATAAACTACAGAAGCAAATTTTTAGCAAAACTAGCAGAATAAATAATCATCAAACTGATCTGTAAACAGCTGTGAATGACTGATTCGTCCTCCCGGTGCACCGACATTTTATCCCTGTTGCTCCTGTAAACGAACCGCTGCATGTTTTTATCTCTCGTTGTTTTTCATGACGAGATCATAAAATGTCAGAATTCCATGTTTGATTTAACTTGATTTGAGGTTTTGGTCTGAATACGCTTGCATTTATTTAGGTTCTGATCTTATTTTTGCCTGTTGGTTCTCATGAAACACGACAGATCGCGACTCCTGATGAAACAAAAATTATTTTAAAAGGTCAGCTGTCAAAGTGGGTACAAGTCGACGCGTGATTGGTGCACAAAAGTTACAAAATTATACGAAATGAAGGGGCTAAAAGCCCAGTGCATGTGATAGCCAGTTTATTTATTGTTTGATAAGTCTGTTAAAAACATAAAGAACTCTGTGTAAATTTGATTATATGATTGGATCTTTTATTATGCGACAATCAGTCACAATATGCAACAAAATGTTTGTTTTTTTCCTTTTTATTTTGTTATTCTCCACCACAAACCAGACGATAATTAACAGAAGATTCTGCTCTGATTACATGCGGTCCGTTTTTGATGAAACAGTTGGTCCTTACAGCAGCCTAAAATTGATCATCAGTTCCTAATATTTATTGATTGGTTCAGTTTACAAACCTTTGGTTTAATGTATGCCATTAAAGTTCAGTTATTTGACACGGGGTGACAGATTTCTTAAGTTTCGGGTGGCCATTATTTGGTGTAACATATTTTAAAAGTTGCCTGGAAACGTGTGGGTGGAAAAAAAAATTTATGTTTTTCATAAATATGTAAATAGTGTTTTTTGGAACCAGTAAATGTAGGCTATAAAAAAGTTACACAGGTATTCGGTTGGTTTTGGCCAGCCTGGAAGGAAAGAACCTTGTACAGTTTGTAAGTTAAAGTATATAAATATATATAAAAATATATATATATATATATAAATTGTGACAATGTATAGATTCATTCCTGCTTTGTATTTGTTTAGGTTTTTTTAACTGAATGAGAGATGCCTTAGACAGCTGCGCCCAGTATTTAACTGTTTTTTTTTTCTGTCTAATCCTGGTTAACCTTTGTAAAACTTGCTTTGTGTTTGTACCTTATGTTATGTAATGTCACGAGCACTGATTATAAACCCCTAGGTTCCAAATTTTGTACAAAATTATTGCTGATTGTAATTAAATATAATGCTTTTTTTCTAAATTATGGCAGTTCTGGTGCTCAATTTCTGTAAATGAAGCGATTCTTCTTCAAGCCTGACATGATGTTCTTCAGCCGCTTTGTGTGTGTTTGCCAGAAGAACACAAAGAACCAGCAAATAATCATCGATATTAAAGGTGCTAACACACATTTGCTCCTTTTCTACAGTCACCTCCTCAATAAAAAGTGCTCAAACCAGTCTAAACGCTTCAGTTCATTTGTTTTGGGGAAATCAACAGAAGTGATCAGGCTAATTAATGATAGTATTTGCAAAATTTGTGTTTTAAAAAAAATACATTTAAATATGGTGATTATCAGTTGCCTCTTTGCATGTGTATAAATTAGGCACAAGTGGAATGGTGACATAGGAGTAGAAGGAAAAAATGTAGAGGATTTTATGTAAGTTTTAAGTTGATAAACAAATGGTGTGGAAAATTTAAGAAACATTGTATTTTTAGGAAACATTTAAATTTGGTTGGGAGCAGTATGAGATTGTAATTGGTCTTTTAAATGTGCTTGGTAGTTTTCTGTTAGCACCCGTGAATAAAGAAAATTATCTGCATTAAAATAACATGTTAAGAAATTACTGCAGAATAAATATTAGAATAGTGTTTAAATATAAAAATTTTTAAACAAAATATATTTTTGTTTAAAAAAAAATCTTTTTTAGTACTTTTTAAATTATTACAGATAGTCATTTTTATTTCAAATTTTTTTTTTTTTTTTACGTTTCCCCATGATTGGAAATTTTTCTAATAATACTGAGTCATTTTAATTATAAATATGCAAAACAAGTAAAAAGTAACCAGACAAAAAACCTAAACCTGATTTAGAAGAAAAAACGAATGCTCTGTTCTGGGGACTACTGTGGAAGATCTGGAGATTATGGTGCAGAGAAAAAAATCAATAAAATCAAGAAAATAATTGACAACCTTTGCAAGATTCTCATGAAACAAATCAGTATCTTAAGTCGGAGGTTTCCAAACCCAGCCATTAGCATCAACTCTTTTAACATTTTTAATTAATATGAATTAAAACATGTAATTTCCCTTTTGGGATTGATAAAATATTTTTGAACTGAACTTGAACCTACAAAACTAAATATAGACGCTGCTTTGCTACATAAACAAAACAGGCAATCAGGAGGGCAGCTAAATGTCTCTTCCTGCTAGCTTACATCTGTTTATGGGGTTCAGTTACCGTGGTTGCCATGTCTATTGTGTCTTGATTTATGGTGGTTGCCATGGACATAGAGGACATCTAATGTCCATAGTGTCCACCAGCAAAAAGTCCTCCAACTCAGAGGATTTATAAGGCAATCTGCGGAAACCCAGATTATCGATGCTACCCGGATGAAGTCACCATTTACCACCAGTACAGGTAGAACTGTAACACCGGTTGTATGAGAAGACTTCTGAGCTGATTTTATGTCGCTAGTGTTAGATTTATTTATCTCTAGTTCAGCGGTTATTTAATTTGCATCCAGCTAACTTGATAAATAAGTGAAAAAGTTTGATAATTCACCTAGCTGAGCAATCCAGGTAGCTCCCTTTGTTGACATAATTGTAACACGTCTGGTTTAAACAGGTGTGTCCGTGTCAGTGTGCTAAATGAACACATTTTTACTTTATGGCTACTTAATGTAAGAGTTTATCACAATATTATGTGTTTTTATTTTGATAGTGAGAACGTGATGATACAAAAAGTCCTTAAAAACTTGTGGTAGTCTTCACTGTTGTATGGCTGCGATTGGCCTCCACTGCAATATTTTGAATTTAATTAAATTGAATCAAAGCCCCACAAACAGAAATAATAATAATCTTATTTACAAAAGAAAACAATTAAAAAATGAAAAAGTTGCATATAATTGAGTAGGCTGTTCCAGCACATCACACAGACCAAGTTGGAGTTGTAGCCTACAAATAATTCTATAAATTCAGGTTTTGCATACTGACTTTAACTTTGAATGATTTTGTAATTTAGTGACCTCCACCTGTAAGAACCTATAAGGAAAAACAACTCTGTTGTGGCACACGTTCTCTTTCTACAGATGTGTTTTGAAACTGCGTCAGTCTGAAAGCAGGACAGGATGAGGGACTCCTGGCTCTCTGAGCTGCTGTCAGGCCTGTGCCACACGCCGGAGGACGACCCTTTTCCTCTGTGGCAGGACGGGAACCTCAGTCCCTGCTTCAACCAGCTCGTCCTGGGAGCCTTGCCTCATGCTGGGATGGCGGTTTTCAGCGCCTGCTACCTTAGCATGGCCAGGTACTGTAGGTCTGATCCCCAGTTTTAACTACATTAAATACACATCCCTGAATATTTAAAATGTTTTAACACATTGTTTGAGTGAATGAGTTAGTAGATGTAACAGGCTAGTGTAAAGTTATTTTACGATAAAGTTGAATAAAAATGCAAGTTTAACAATTTAGACAAAAATCTAAAACAAAAACACTATTATTTAAATAACTATATTCCTGAGGTCCAGATAAATGTGTAATTTAGTATATTTATGTCTGTGTTTTAAAAAAAGAAACATTTTAAGTCAATTCAGCACTATTTTTTGTATTGGCTGATACTGAACTTCAGATATCACTCTATTGGAAGTGAACAAAGTGGATCGGTGCACCTGTTCCTCTTCTTTATTCGTCTCAGGCCCAGTAGGTTGACTTCACAACAGACGCACTCAGGTTCACCGTACTTATTCTAACAGAGGAAATCAAGTTGGTAGTTAGCATCAGTCCAGCAGCCTCTGCCCCCATACATTAATAAAATACATTAAATATCCCTAAACAAACTACAGAGTAGCTCCAAAGAGCAGTAAGCAGCATTTAATAGTAAAATTAAACACAGCTAAAATGAACAACATTAACTATAATAACAATTAAAAACATATACAAAACATGTCAAAATTACACAGGAAACTGTATATAAATAAATTTGTCTCAAGTATGTGTTAAAATATAATACATGTAAAAGAAACAGCTTATCCTTATGCATACCGCAGTTACCGATGGCAACAGAGAAAGGGGGAGGAGCTGTCAGTTACCGGTTGCTATGGTAACCACCAACTGCCAAGAGCAGTAAGGGAACTTTCATAGCAGCGAATGTAGAGAGAAAATACGTTTTCAACCAAACAAAATAAATTTGACGAATAAAATACAATTTCTGACAAACTTCACATCTATAATATTACTAAAATAAGACCGTGTTTACACATTCAGAATAATGGACTATTAAAATAATCAAAATTAATGAAATGAATAATAAAAAGTAAAAAATGAATATGAATATTGAACTTTTTTGTCTGCTTTTCAGAAGTAACCTTCTCCAGACGTCGGCTCCGTGCGGCTGGACGGTTCGACTGGTCTCGGCGCTGCTAGCCGCGCTGCTCTTCACCGCAGACGCCATCTTGGTGGGCATCCTCCAGCAGGCGGACATGTACCTGGATGTCTTGGCTGACGGCTCGGCCCTCCTGGCCTGGCTGGTTCACTGTAGCGCAATCGCAGTGTTACTCAGGTCCAGTTTCAGGAGAACAAGAGGACCGCCGCTGCTGCTTGCTATCACTCTCCTGTTGGTGCCCAACATTGTCATCACCTTGATGATCTACTGCAATAGCCAGGAATATTTTACAGAACCAATTAAACTGACCAGGTTGGTCCTCATCTCAGTCAGGGCGTTTCTTTTACTAGTTTACCTTCTTGCCTTTGCTTTTCCTTGCGTCTGTGAGGCTGATTACGCCCTGAATATAAACGCTGTGGATGGCTCCCCACTCCTTTCAGAGCCAGACACAGCTGAGATAGTCGCTGAGGACGGAAGCAACTGCCTGTCCCGACTCTTCTACCTCTGGTTGGATCCGTTGCTCAAGCGAGGTCGGCAGGGAGATTTGGAAAGACCGCAGCATGTGTATCATCTTCCCTGGAAGCTGCGCACCAGAGTTGTTTGGCGATACTTCCACCAGTGTTGGGAAAAGTGCCGAAAAGGGGCAAAAAGAAGCGACCAGCAGGACCAGTGGCCCCAACCGGTGACAGGTTTGGACTCTAAGGAGGAGCTGTTTGAGCTTGAAGGGGATGTTGGGTTGCTGAGAGTGTTGCACAAGGCGTTTGGGTTGCGCTACTACCTCCTGGGTGTGCTGAAGGTGACGGTGAACGTATCGACATTTGCAGGGCCTCTCTTACTCAGCAGTCTGGTGAACTTCATTGAAGAAAAGGAGGCTCCTTCCAGTCAAGGCGTTGCTTGTGTGTTGGGCCTCTTTGCCGCAACCCTTGCAGGTTCTGTTCTCCGGAACATCTACACCTTTCAGGTCTCCAAAGTTTCTCTGTCTGCACGCGCCTCGCTTGTGTCGGCCGTCTACGGCAAAGCCCTGCAGGTGAGCGGCTGCAGCTTGGCCGGATTCACGCTGGGAGAAGTGGTCAACCTGATGAGCACCGACACAGACCGCGTCGTCAACTTCTTCAACAGCTTCCACGAGCTCTGGAGCCTGCCCTTCTGCTTTTCTGTCACCCTCTACCTGCTGTACCTCCAGGTCGGCGTAGCTTTCCTCGGGGGACTCGGTGTGGCACTGGTGCTGGTGCCATTCAACAAGTTCCTCGCCTCCCGTATCCTTAGCAACAACAAGCAGATGCTTAAATACAAAGACAACCGCGTCAAGGTGACATATTCATCTTTTTGTTTTGGGCAACACTCTTAGAAATTACTCTGAGATTGTTATTCTCATTCCGGCTTGTCATATCATATCAAGAGGCATATCAACTCACACAAGAGCAGCACGACTTCAACATATTTTTACTCGGGTAACAGTAAAACATAGCTGTCCAAGAAATTACTCAAGTTGTAAAAAAGTATTTGGGTAAAAAGTTTGAATAACTGATCAAATTATCAATCATTTAATATTTAAAAATGACATCATCAGACGGACTAAAACATAAAGTTAAGTGGAAATTTTGGTATTTTAAGGATGAAAATGAGAATAATTCATGTAAGTCACAAAAAATAACAAAATCAGGTAAAAGAACATTTTTCCTAATCAGTTTCTTTCAATGAAAAACTTTCACAAAAACTGCAGGCGTGTGTCTGTCTGTTGAATCTTTGATTAAAACATGATTGTTTTTCATTCAATGGGTAGAAAACCCAGAAATTTTACTCAAGAGTAGAAATACTTCATAATAAAATTACTCAAGTACAAGTAAAAAGTACAGCGTAGTAAAAATACTCCTAAAAGTATTTTTTTAATAAAAATGTTGCTCGGGTAAATTTAACTAGTTATTACCAAACTCTCATCACATCCAAGCCTGTCACATTAACGATCTATATAATTGAAATAAAAGTTTTTGTTAAATTAGTGTTTTGTTCTCAGTCTAGTCAGATGTAGGTTAAAACAAAAACAATTGTAGAAAACTGTAGAATGTTTTCTACCCTAGAATGTGGAAAACTACCACAAAAAATAAGTAATATTATATAATAGTGAATTGAAACTTTTTTTTTAGTTCATTTGTATTCATTTTTATCTCCAAAGCGTAAAGGTTTGAAAAGGTAACCATAAAAATGCTTGAAAAGTTCTTGAATTTTACTGAATGAAAGGTTTGCTAACCCTCCATTTCAGAACCTAAAAGACTTTTTGTTTCGTCCAAAGCTAATGACGGAGATCCTCTTTGGCATCCGTGTCATTAAGTTCTACAACTGGGAGCCTCATTTCACCCAGAAGGTGGCTAAGTATCGGGAACAAGAGCTGGCGCACCTCAAGAACCTCAAGTACCTGGACGCCATGTGTGTGTACACCTGGGCCGCTCTGCCCGTCGTCATCTGTGTCCTCACCTTTGTCACATACGTGCTGCTTGGACACCAGCTAACAGCCGCCAAGGTAGAAACTCTTTTCATTCTACTGACTGTCTCGAATGTTATTATGCTTCTACGTGAAGTTGATGTTTATGACTCCTTATTTTCTGGATTTTATTCAACCAGGAATCTCACACTGAGATGCAATAATAATATCTTGACATGCATAAATTGAAAACGTAAAACTCAAAGACAAACCGTGTTCTTTAAGTAGAACAAATGGAAATAAACCTTTTAATTAAAAGGGACCTATTACCCCATATTTACATTTTGAATGGTTTTTTGTTTGGGTTTCTAAAAACAACTCAGGCACTTAATGCAATAGAAAATTAGACATTTCAAAAGCATCCTGATTTTTGAGCCACACTGCGCCATTACCTAGCAACCCCGGCTGAGCTCCAACACATTTGGTCAGCTGGTTTCACCACTGTAGGGGCTGTACAATGGCTGCTGGAAAACACAGGTTGTTGTTTTTTTTTTTGCTGACTTACCATCCAGAAACCACTTGCTACATTCATGTTGGCTGTGCACAAAGCTCCACTTCTGCTTTTCAAAGATGTATGGTTGTACAATTGCGCATATGTTTGCAGCCATTTTTTACGTGTGAGTGTAAACGTTGAGTGGCCAGCAGCAGCTTATTTGGATTTAAAGTGATGAGACCCTAAAACAGGCGTTCAAGGTAGGTAGAACTGATCAAACTAAAATCTCAATGTCAAAATGTAATGAACATATTTTATATGTAGACCTATCCTAACCTGTCCAAGGTCACCTTTAAAAACAAAAAGCTGGTTTTTGGCAATAAGTTAATGGTTTTTGGTGTCAGGAAATTTGCATCGTATCCAACACAGAAAGCGAGAAAAGAAATGGTTCTTCATCGGTTTTTCTGAATGAATAATTCCTTTGTCTCCAGGTCTCATTTAGTTTACGGGATTGTTCTTCCACGTTAGCGCGGTTATCATGGGATGTAAAAGAATCGTCTTTTTGCCCTCCTGCGTTGTGCGGATCAATCAATCAAATTTTATTTGTATAGCACATTTCAGCAGCAAGGCATTTCAAAGTGCTTTACATAATTAAAATAAAAACAGCATGTGACAGTGAATAAACAGTTAGAAAGAGAAAGATTTAAAAAAAAAAGATAAAAACATTAAAACCTGCACCCCTTTAGGACTTCAGTTAAATGTCCTTTAACTGGGATTCTAACCCTCAGGGACTTTAGTCAAAAACACCGTTTGACAAGGACTCCAACCTCTAGGTTTTTAGTTGAAACTCCGTCAACTGGGACTCTAAACCCTGTAGAACTTTAGTTAAACGTCGTTTAACTGGGACGTTTTCCGGGGGGCTTTACATCATGAAAACGTAGAAAAGAAATAAAAAGAAATTAAAAACATTAAAGACATAAAAACATGGAAGACATCAAAACCCGCACTCTAACCCTAATTTAGCCATAAGCAACTCTAAACAGGTGGGTTTTAAGTTGAGATTTAAAGGCTCCCAGTGTTTCAGCTGTTTTACAGTTTCCTGGAAGTTTGGTCCAAATTTGTGGTGCATAGAAGCTGAATGCTGCTTCTCCTCATTTGGTTCTGGTTCAGAAGATGCGGATGTAAACAATAACGTGCTGGGGGCCATAAAGTATGAAAATGGAGCATTCAGAAGGTTTTGCAGGGTGATCTGAGGTTTTCTGCCCCCTGCAGGTGTTCACCACTGTGGCGCTGGTGGGAATGCTGATCATGCCTCTCAATGCTTTCCCCTGGGTGCTGAACGGCATCCTGGAGGCCAAAGTGTCTCTGGAGCGAATCCAGCGCTTCTTCAAACTGACCAACCAGGACCTGGAGGCCTACTACACCCGGGGTGGGATTCTGCTTTTTTATCTAAAACACAAACTTGTCGCAATTAATCATTGAAATGAGCATCATAATTTTCATTCAGATTATTAAATCTGAATGTATTATTATTATTATTATTATTATTATTGTGGATCAGTACATTTTCTTGACCTGTTATGAGTCAGTTTGTAATCACTTTGTTTAATTTGTTGTTTTTTAGTGCAGTACATTAAACAGGCAAATGAAAACCTTAACATGCTTTTAAATAAAAATTTATTTTTATTATTGAGTCGGTTAGTGAAATACTTCATTACATTGAGAAAAGGGGTAGGATTAAATAAGTCTATCACCCAAAGAAATGTAATTTATATCTTTAAACTGCATATCGTAACTAATAATCATGTTTTTAATTTTATTGATATTTATTGAACAAACAGTGAAAATAAAAAAAAATACACCATTTTAAATTGTTTTTTAGTTCCGTTGTGAAGTAGAAGTGGGTATTTATTGTATCGTTTATCATGATAAATTTCTTATTATGATAAGAATTTTGATTTATTGTTACAATAAATATCAGTTATTCATGATTTTTCTCTTTTGGTGAAGAGAGAAAAATGATAAATGATTGAGCTCATTTTAGTTGATCATATAGTTAATTGATTTATTGCTTATTGTGACAAACCTTGTTCCTAATCTGTTTTTTTACTGAAACATGAGTGATTTGTCCACAGTGTCTTCTGAAGACACCGACCAGACGTCCGTCCTGCTGAGTCGGGCCACGTTTTCCTGGCGGCTGCCCGATGGCGGTGAAGTGGGAGAAACAGGAAGTGAAGCTGGGACAGGAAGTCTGCTGCTGCAAAACTTGAATCTACATGTAGCTAAGGTAGAGCTGCTGCTTCGTGCTGATGATTGTCTTCATTCCTTCTTGGCTTTTTGCTCTTCGACATTCCTGCAGAACTGGTTCATCGAACCAAAGACAAACACATGGATCAGATTTGTGTCTCCAATGTTTTACATTCTGACCACTTTTATATTATATTATCCATTTTTAAAACAATTAAACAGCCATATGTTGTGTAACTTTGACTGGTTTCATGTAAATCAGTGAGAATTGCATTACATTGTATGATTATGTTTAGAGTTGCAACTAACAATCGATGATTAATTGTCTAATCACAAAAATGTTCACATTCAGATTTTTTTATTTAACAACATAAGCTTATCTTATACAATATTAGAAATATATTTAAGAAATTATATAACTCCTTCTTCAAATAAGAAAATAACATTTTTATTGCCTAAAATGCAAAAGTAAAGGTTTTCTTTAGATCACTTGTAGCTGAAAAAACCCCCGTCTAACATCAAATTGAAATTATTTCTTTACAAAATTTCAAAATTATGCAACTCAAAGAGTTTTGGGTCGAACATATTTACAGATGAGCTTTTTTTAAAATCTACTTATAAAAGATATATCTTTTTTTATACAGCTTTAACTGAATTGCTGCTCTAAATATGTTTATTCTTCCAGCGAATGGAGATTTATTGAGGCTTAATCAATTACTAAATTAGTTGACGATTATTTCAATAATCAATTCATTATGATTAATTCAGTAAAAATTTTCACACCTAATTATTATTATTAAAAATGTAAACATTGTGATATTTTCAAACTGCATAAATTATCATTGAACAGTTTAACAGCGGCTGTAATTCTAGTTTTTTTGTTTTTCTGTTAATTTTTCCAGTCGGCATCCTGGCTGTTTATGTGTGTTAGCCACCACATCTTTTTTTATTTTTTTACTTTTACACAGCAAAAATACTAAATCTTACCAAGTATTTTTGTCTTGTTTCAAGTGGAAATATCTTATTACACTTGAAACAAGACAAACTAACTTAGAAGTTACTTTTAAGCAAGATATAGAAGCTTGTGTTAAGAAATTAATTGAATAAAAAATAGTTCAAGCTCCACTGGCAGATTATTTAACTTATAGCAAGACATTTTTCTCACACTATAAGTTTCTGCTAGTGGAACTAGTAGTTTTTCATCAAGAATTATTTACTTAAAACAAGCTTCTATTTGTGACTGAAAAGTTACTTGTAATTTAGTTTTGTCTTATTTCAAGTGAACTAAGATATTAGCATTAGAAACCAGACAAAAATACTTGGTAAGATTTTGTGTTTTTGCAGTGTATATCATCCCCATTTTTGAATGTGTCTCTTTTTGTTTCTAAATGCAAAATGTCCGTATTTAAGTTGGATCAAATTCCTAATCATTAGCTTGGAGCTAATAATGGTGCAATGAATTTAAATAAAATAGAATATTTGGGTAACACTGCAAAAACACAAAATCTTACCAAGTATTTTTTTTATCTACTTTCTACATATCTAAATAAACTTGAAATAAGATAAAACTAACTTATAAATTACTTTTAAGCAAGATAAAGAAGCTTGTTTAGAGTCAATAATTCCTTAATATTCATGAAAAAGTTTTAGTTCCACATGAAAAATGTCGTGTTATAAGTGAAACAATCTTCCAGTGGAACTAAAACTTTTTCATCAATATTAAGGAATTATTGACTCTAAACAAGCTGAAAAGTTACTTGCAAATTAGTTTTGTCTTATTTCAAGTGTTCTTTAACATTTGCACCAGAAACTGAACCAGAAATGCTTTGTAAGGTTTTGTGTATTTGTCAGATCTGTTCATCTTTCTGGTGTCCATGTGAGCAGCATCGTGTGTTTTCCTCAGGGCTCTCTGGTGGTGGTTGTGGGGAAAGTCGGCTGTGGGAAAAGTTCCTTACTGGCAGCCATCACCGGAGAACTCAGCAGGTACTGAAACCGTTTTTATCTGCACAATTAAGTTCACAGCTCTGTTTGAGTGTATTTATTTGTCCTCTGCTCTGCAGAATGAGTGGCGTTCTCTATGTGGCCAACAGAGAGGCTGGTTTTGGTTTAGCCGCTCAGGAACCGTGGATCCAACACGCTTCAGTACGAGACAACATCCTGTTTGGAAAGGACTACAGTGCTGCTCTCTACCAAGCTGTGATCGAGGCCTGCGCGCTCTCTGACGACCTCAGTGTACGATTTACTCATACCTGTTTAAAATAACTGTAATTTCAATGCATTTTCTCTTTGATTATTTTATTTGTTTCCAAGTTGTGTTTGACATTTTGCCTCTTCTTTAATTTTTTTTTGGCATAGAGAATGAAGCCGTTATGTTTTGTACTGTCTGTGCATTGATTCAAACATCCAATTATTTAAAGTACACTGTAAAAAAACGTCTTTAGTTTACCGTAAATTAGAGATGTTGTTTTTCTTTTCTTTTTTTTTTTCACTGTGCAGCATCTTATTGTTTGATGAGGGACTATAAAGTATTCAGGGACATAATTTTGAGTATATTTTATAATAATCTCTCTGTAATTAAATTTAAAAGCCCAAATATTCATTATCATTATTTCATTTATTTCAGACACAATATATGAATCGTATAAACATAATTAAAAAAAAAACTAAATCGCAGTTTAAGAAGCTTTTCTGTAGATTCTCAAACCCCACTGAGTCCATGAAGTGGAAATATGTCACATAGAGTTTACTCATAGTGAGTTTATTAAGGCAGATAAATCTATATATGATATAAAATGTTTTTTATGAGCAGGGTTTGTAAATGGGAAGTAAATTGCAAAAACATAAGATGTGAAAATATTTTAGTCCACTTGAAATAAGATAAAACTTACAGGCAAGTAACTTTTCAGCAAGATATTGGAGCTTGTTTTAAGTTAATAATTCATTTATATTGATGAAAATGTACCAGTTCCACTGGTAGATAATTTCACCTGTGATATGGGAAAACATCTAATAATAAATCAATCAATCTGCCAGTGGAACTAGTATTTTTTCATCAATATTAAAGAATTATTTACTTAAAATAAAATTCTACATCTTGGTGAAAAGTCACTTCTAAGTTAGTTTTGTCTTATTTCAAGTGTAATAAGATACTTGCTTTAGAAACTAGACCAAAAACTCTTGGCAAGGTTTTGTCTTTTTGCGGTGTGATGAAAAGGTGAAGCTCAGGTTGAAATAAGTTTGTGTTTTGTGGCGAATTGACTGGGATTCGTTTGTGTTGCTGCAGGTTTTACCAAACGGCGATAAAACAGAAGTGGGAGAAAACGGAGTGACTCTGAGTGGAGGACAGAAGGCCAGGCTGGCCCTGGCCAGAGCTGCTTATATGGTCAGTCCTCTACTCCATTATAATAATATTTTACTTATAAACCACTTTATATTCAAGGTAAAGTTTTAGACTCATTGAAATGACTTGGTTTAGTGTTTTTGCATTCAGTAAACGGATCAGATCAAGTTTCACCTGCATGTCTAGGTGTTAGAAACTCCATGAAACAACCAACAAAGAGACTCAAAGGTCTTTGATAAAAGCTGAAGCTATAGCATCTGCACAACTGTAGCTGGAAGCTAATCCTGCCTCAAGCTATTTATATGTGTGGTGAACGAAGGGAGGATTAGCAGATATGATAGAACAGACAAAATAGTCAGAATGTTTATTAAACCTGGTTTTATTGGAACAGAAGAATTTGCTGGTTTGAAATTGGGCTTCTGTCTCTTTAAGAAGCTCCTACTCTCTCCGACACACCATCACATCCATGCTGTAATCATGTGAGCCTCCATCTTTTCTTCTGGCCTCCTCACCAGGACAAAGAGATCTACCTGCTGGATGATCCGCTGGCAGCGGTCGACACAGACGTGGCTGAACACCTGATGAAGAAATGCATCCTGGGGCTCCTCAGAGGGAAGACCAGAATCCTCTGCACCCACCGCATCGAGTTTGTGGACAGAGCCGACATGGTCGTCCTCATGGACAACGGGACCATAATCAAGACAGGTAGCGACCGAACTCTGTTTACTGAAGACTACAGCTGTAGAAACACACTACAGCAGAGTTTCTCAAACTTTTGCAGGCTGAGGACCAGTTATCCCATTTAACAGTCACAGACCAGCTAACCTGAAATTGTCCCCGTGATAATACAACTTAATATATGATGAAAATATTAGCTTCTTGGGTCACTTGTTGTTTTCTTTGTTCATCCTAATGAGAAGAACAGTGGTGCTGTTTGGCCATGACAAAGCCACGAACACGTCTTCTTGAGTATATTGAGTTACAGATTCTGAAAGTGTCTAAGCTTTCCAATAATGTCAAACACAGAAATAATTTTTACAAAGTTGTTCTTTACTACTAAGTGTTATATGCATCAATACCAATTAGGGCTATTTGTTATTTAGAAGCACAATTAAAGAAAAACAGACTTGAGTTGCATTAACAGAAACAAAAATCCTTTTCTGCACCATTAAATATAAAAATATTTATAAAAACTTTATTTATTGTAGGAAGAATTTGTTGTTTTACTCTGCAGAGTTACGTTTTGCTTTACAGGAACGCCAGCGGAGATTCTCCCTCTGATTCAGTCTGAGCCAAAAATGGGGAGAAAGGATCCCAAAGCAGATCGGAGAGGTACGTTGAGCTCCTGACCGATTTCTTCAGAATAAATCTCCGATTAGGGATCATCTCTGATACAAAATGGAATGCATAAAAATGTCACTTTAGCTGAAACTGTGTGGTTAATCAGCTGCAGCTGCTTTAACCAGATGCTGCATTATAAGAGTCTAATTTCTGTTTTGTTTTCCTGATTGAAACCAGATGAGCAGCAGAGTGAGGATGAGCTGGCTCCTCTCCCTGACCTCTGTGTGGACGACGATCCTGATCTGCTGGGTGCGGAGCAGAAGCGAGTGGGAGGACTGGCGTGGGGAGTGTACAGGACCTACTGGTTTGCTGTGGGTGGAAACCTGGCCGCCGCCATCTTGATGTCTCTGCTGCTCATGCAAGGTCTGGAAGACCCGAAAAGGCTCGCTGCTCTGACTCTAGAGGTTTATTTACTAGAACATAATCAGGGCAAAATATAGCAGTTGAATCTGAACACAGTTGGGCTGAAAGCAAACGTTATGTGTGATTATATAAGAAACAAAAACAACAGTGGGTCTGGGACAGTCTGCCAATCAGCATCGATGAGAGACAAATTATAAGAATATTTAGAAATGAAGGTAAAACGATCTTAAAGTGTCAGTTATGTGTAAAAAATAAAGTTGTATAGCTGTGGCTGATATTTCTGAATAAATATCAGAATAAAATATTTTCCGTTTTTCCGTTTGAAATCAAGTTATTTTTTGTTACTTTTGTTTCTGCAATCCTGTCAAAACATTATATTTTTGTCTTCCAAGACATAAAAAACTGCAACACTGAAAGTCATTCCAAATCCCACCGAACTTGAATACAGATAAATAAATGATAAATTAATGTTCCGCTCTCAATACAAGCAACAGAAAATACAGTCGACACTATCGGAAAATTATAATCTTAATGGTGGAGAGTAGCAGAAATACAATTTGTGCAAATTATTATCATATCTGCTATTAATTCTGTACTTTGTACATTAATGTTTTAAGCCTCGAAGAACGTTTCTGATTGGTGGCTTTCCCACTGGATCTCCTCACTGAAACACAACGGTTCCAGTTCTGCAAACGACTCGTCTTCAGTCGGTCCGGTTCCTCTTCACATCCTTCTTTTCTCACCTGGAGGCTTGATGTAAGTCATTCAAACTGAAAAAATCATTTAAATAAGATAAAGTACTTGGTATAAGTATTATTTAACTAACAAAATGTGAATTTACTGAATGAATATATTTCCATCCAGAAGCCCTTTGCCCTCTGTGGAGGTTTTTGTTTCCAGCAACGCCACCAGCGACGTTAGCTTCTACCTGACGATCTACGGCTCCATAGCCGCCTCCAACACCGTGTTCACGGCGCTTCGGGCCTTCCTCTTCGCCTACGGAGTCATCTGTGCTGCTTCTGCCATCCACAACCGACTTTTGGACCGGGTCCTCCAGGTACACTACAGCGGCTAACGGTTAGCGGTGATTATGGGATGACTGCTAAGAAGAAAACATGAGTTTATAAAAGTGCTTTGGAAATATATTCATACTTCATGACATGAAGCCCTTAGCTACAGATTTCAGTGTGATTTATTGGGATTTTACATGAGAGCTCAACCCAGTTTGCGTGTTCGTGCATCATTGTGAAGTGGTGAAGAAAGGGTTAACATGATAACAAATTTTGCTAGACGATAAATTATCCCAGAAATTATTGCGATTAAAGACATCGTTATTTTGAGATCTGTTTTCAACTAATATAATGACAGTAGCATAACAAGTCAAGTAAGCTCTCCATAGATGACAAGCTTTCATTTCTAAAGAATTTCTTAAAGGGGCGTATTATGAAAAATGTTGTACGTTTTCATATTTCCACTCGGATCTCTGCTGCTTCTAAAAACAGCTCAAGCGCTTAAAAAAAACACACCTGTTTTTTTTGGCAATAAGTTGATGTTTTGTGGCGTTTGAAAAATAAGCCGTCTCAAAAATCCTGTTACCGAGCAACCCCAGCCTAGCCCAGCCTGTTGCCTAGCAACCCAAGCTGAGTGCTAGAATGTTTGCTCAGCTGGGTTTACCACTATATGCGCTCTACAATGGCTGCTGGAAAAAACAACTGTTTTATTGTCCAGAAACCACTTGCTCCATTCTTGTTGGGTGTGCAGGCGGCTCCACTTCTGCTTTTCAAAGATGTATGATTGTATAATTTGTACTTTTTATCAAAATTTTGACATAAATCTCAGATTTACCAAATTCGGGACAGGCTTTTATTGTGGATAATATGCAGGTCTGACGTATATCTAAGAATGTTTGTTTATTTGGAATTTGGCACAAATTGACAGAATTAGAATTCTAAGGAAAAAAAATTGGTGGTTCTAATCTTTTTCTGTACTATAAGACAAGATCTGTTAAAACAAGATAAATTCAAATATACCGTATTTTCCGCACTATAAGGCGCACCGTATTATAAGGCGCACCTTCAATGAATGGCCTATTTTAAAACTTTTTTCATATATAAGGCGCATAGAATAGACGCCTCAGTTTGGGTTGCCGATTTGTTCCGTACTCTATTATTAAACATCCACATTTATAAAGAAGTGGTCCCCGAGTACTTTATATAGTATTCTGCTATAGTGTAGTATAGTGTTGCGATATTGTGCCCAACTGCTTTCTGGGTAACACAGACCAACCGACACGCTGCCGCCGCAGTCTCTGTCTCTCTCCCCCCCCCCACCCCCCCCGGCTTTAAATGTATTATCAAACTTTATTAACAAACCAGCGTTCTGACAACTATCCCAGCATGCACCGTGCACTTCTTCTTCTACGGGGGAAAATGAAGTCGGCGGCTGCTTACCATAGTTGCTAGACCTGTTGTAGCTCAATATTGGTCCATATATAAGGTGCACCGCGTTATAAAGTGCACTGTCGGCTTTTGAGAAAATTGAAGGTTCTTAGGTGCGCCTTATAGTGCGGAAAATACGGTATGTTCTTAGTTGAATGAGGACTATGAAATAGGGGTCCACTGATTTATTGATACCGATTTCCTTAATTTTTTATATTTATTTTGATTCCAATCTTATCCACTGATCTTATCTGCCTCAACAAATGTCTAAAAATCCACCGCTGTCCTCCTGTTAGAGCGGTTTGACGGACATACCGGTCCACCAGGTCATATCTGCACGTTCACAGTTAACAATAGTCACAACATTGATGCCAACTCAGCAACTTTCTTCTTATATTAAGCCACATTTCAGACAAAAAAAGGGTATCAGCCAAAAATCAGAATTGGCAGGTCAGACTTTTACAATATAGGTAATCAGAGATTGGCCAAAGAAAACCTCAATCGGTGCATTCCTGCTATTAAACAGCATAAATGAAACCTCTGCTTTGTGTTGTTCTCCAGGCCACAGTGACGTTCTTCGACGTCACCCCGTTGGGTCGCATTCTCAACCGCTTTTCCTCAGACTTGTACAGCGTGGATGACAGCCTGCCGTTCATCCTGAACATCCTGCTGGCCAACGTCTTCGGCCTGCTGGGCATGCTGGTGGTGATCAGCTACGGCCTGCCGTGGGTGCTGGTGCCGCTGCTGCCCCTGGCTCTGCTCTACTACCGGACCCAGAACTTCTACAGACACACGTCCCGGGAGCTGAAGCGCCTCTGCAGCCTGACCCTGTCGCCCATCTACTCGCATTTCTCTGAGACGATTACTGGGCTGGGAACCATCAGGGCGAGTTGTAGCGCTGCCAGGTAGGAGGCCGGGAAGTAGAGTAACGTTTCTCATGTTATAAGTGAAACAATCTGCCAGTGAAACCAGAACTTTTTCATCAATATTAAGAAATTATAGACTTAAGACGAGCTCCAATTTCTTGCAGAAAAGTTAGTTTTGTCTTATTTCAAGTGTACTAAGAGATATTTGCACTTATAGTCTTAGGACTGGTCAATGATTCAGCAACAACGTATGTAGCGATGGGCACATGATCAATATCAATAGATAATACATCTGATGGAATATTCAATAATTTCACTGAACTCTGATCCAGAACCGCAAAGCATTCTGGGAGATGTAGGGAGATGAAAAGCTTTAGCCGCTAAACTTCCCACAGCTAGCTAAGCGAGGTTGGTGGAATCAACTAACTCACTCATTCTTTGGTTACCTAGCAACAACCTGCTGAATAATATGTGGTTACCTAGCAACAACCTGTCGAGTAACTAGCACAGTAAGAGTTTAAGGTTTTTTTCTTCCCTGCCTGTTAACTGCTTAAAATTAAAAAAAAAAAACACACAGTGGAGTGAAAACTGTGAATAAAAGAGAAAATCTCACGCCACCAGTTTGGCAATATTTCAGATATTTGAAACAAAAAAAAATTATAATCAATAATTATTGATATCGGCTTATGTTGATATAATTTTTCAGCCGTAATCACATGTGTGACTCTGTTTTAAAGAAGGAAGAACAATCTGGAGTGGTTTCCCCTGTGTCAGGTTCAGGGAGGAGAACTCCAGACGTCTGGAGCAGAACCAGCGCTGCCTGTTTGTCAGTAACGCTGCCATGCAGTGGCTGGACATCCGCTTGCAGCTGATCGGCGTCGCCGTGGTGACGGGCCTCGGAGCGATAGCGGTCATCCAGCACCAGTACAGCGTTGTTGATCCAGGTGGGACAGATCGGACTCCAGTGGATCAGGTGGTTTCTGCTGCTCAGACTGACCGGCTGCTGTTGCTCTGCTCAGGTCTGCTGGGTTTGTCCCTGTCTTACGCGCTGTCCATCACTCAGCTGCTGTCTGGCCTCATATTCAGCTTCACACAGACGGAAATGCAGCTGGTGAGTGTGGAGAGAACGGAGGAATACGCTACTGAATTACCAACTGAACCACAGCAACTCAACGGCCAGGTAGGAGCTACACTTCACTGCAAAAACACAAAATTAACCAAGTATTTCTGTTGCAAATATCTTAGTATTTAGTAAACAAGACAAAACAAACTGAGGTGGGCAGAAAGAGTAGCTCTACTTCAACATATTTTTACTCAAGTAAAAGTAAAAAGTAGCCGTCCAAGAAATTACTCAAGTAAGAGTAAAAAAGTGTTTGGTAAAAAGTTTACTCAAGTACTCAGAAACTGATCAAATTATCAATCGTTTAATGTTTAAAAACGATAAAGTTAAGAAAAAATGTTGATATTTTAAAGATTGAAATTAAATTAATTTATAGATTTACAAAATAACAAAATCAGGCAAATCAGTTTCTTTTAAAAATAAAACTTATGAAACTTTAACAAAATCTCCAGGTTTGTGTCTGAGTCTGGTGAATATTTGGTTAAAACATGTTTGTTTTCATTCAGTGGGTAGAAAATAAGAGTTAAAATACTGCATAATAAAATTACTCAAGTAAAAATAAAAACATAGTGTAGAAAAAATACTCCTAAAAGTACTTTTTCTTTTTCCACAAAATGTTACTCAAGTAAATATAACTAGTTACTACCCAACTCTGGTTATAAGTAACTTTTTAGCAAGATTTAGGAGCTTGTTCTAAGTAAATAATTCCTTAAAGAGGCAGTATTATTATATAAAGTTAAAAAAAGCTTCTGTGACTCCCCCACTCAGCTCCTTCAGACTAGCCAGCAGCAATTAGTAAACACCTGGTGGAGCTGCTCATCTGCTGATCTCATCATATGAGCTACTTCTGAGTGAAAGGCTGATTAGATTATTTCAATAATAACCTGATAAACTGTCTTATAATTGAAATTATCTGTTTTTTATCAATATAAAACAAGCTCCTCTGTCTTGCTAATATACTTGTAAGTCAGTTTTGCCTTATTTCAAGTGTGCTGAGATATTTGCACTAAAAGCAAATAGACTAAAATACTTGGTGAGATTTTCTGTTTTTGCAGTGAAGGACCACAAGCTAATAACTAAAGGAGGAGTTTCAGTTTAACTCTGACATGAAAACTAAAGAGTAAATCCTCTTCTCCTCCTCTTTATGGTTGTGACTGCAGCTGCCCGCCGCCTGGCCCCAACATGGCCGCCTGGAGTTCTGTGACGTGGTTCTGGCCTACAGGGAAGGTCTTCCCAACGCACTGGACGGAGTCAGCCTGGCGGTGCGACCCGGGGAGAAGATCGGCATCGTGGGACGCACAGGTTCTGGAAAGTCCACCATGTTTCTGGCCCTGTTTCGCATGGTGGAGCTCAACCGGGGGAAGATTCTCCTGGACCAGCTGGACGTCAGCGCTGTGGGCGTCGCCCAGCTGAGGTAGGACTGGAGCCGCCGCCTGAAGTCTGTCGGTCTGAACTGCAGGTACCTGGGACGACTGTGAAGCGTTTTGCAGTGACTCTCAAACGTTTATGTTTCCATGACTGTATTAACGAGACGAGGCCTTTTTTAGTGTAGCTTATTTTATCAACAAGGCAATAATTCAAAGTGCCTAACATGATTTAAACATAAAATAACAACAAAAAATGCAGTGGTGTAACAGGAAACTGATGGAAAGTCAGGATTTTAGCGATCTTTTTTTCTTTTTCTTTTATTCATTTCTAAAATAAATGATTTTTTTTTGCTTTTTTATTCTTTAAAATAAATTATTTTTTAACTTTGTTTTTTAATTATACTTAAAAAATACTTATCTTCAAAAGAAAATCAAAGCAAATGGGATTTTAGCCTGTTTGTGTTATTTTACTTTATTTTATTAATTTATATATATTTTTTATTCATTAAACAAATGAGTTTTGAGCCTTTTTTATTTTATTTTAATTATTTATTTTATATATATATTGTATATTTGTATTTTTATTCATACTGTTCATAACCTTTTTTTATTTCATGTTTTTTAAACAGCGGGAGATTTTTAAGCTTTTTGTTAGTTTTTTATTAAAATCATTTGTATATATTTTTTTTATTTAATTATATCTTTTATTCTTTAAAGCAAATGGGTTTTTAGCCTTTTATTAAAATCATATTTATAATTTTCTTTTGTTTTTTTGTATCTTATTGTGTTTTTAGTTTTCTAGCTTTGGTTTAAAGGAGCTCAGTGTTTCAACATTTTTGCAGTTTTCTGTCAGTTTGTTCCAGATTAGATGAAAACTGGTCAGCAGGTCCAATCAGATGAATGCTTTTCCTCAGTGTCTGTAGAGATCTATGTGTGATAGAGGCTGATCGTTCTGTGTGGCTCCGTTCTGGTTTTGCAGATCTAGGTTGGCCATCATCCCCCAGGATCCCTTCCTGTTCAGCGGAACCGTCCGGGACAACCTGGACCCATGCGAGAGACACGAGGACCAGCAGCTGCTGGACGTGTTGGACCAGTGCCACCTGAGCGCCGCCGTCAGCAGGATGGGTGAGCGTTACTGGCAGGAAGTTCACTCTGTCCCATGATGGACTGGTTGAGACGTAAACACCGGTTCGGGTCTGTTTGTATCAGGTGGCCTGGACGCCGAGGTCGGAGAGCGGGGAAAGTTCTTCTCTGCAGGACAGAGGCAGCTGCTGTGTCTAGCCAGAGCGCTGCTAACTCAGGCCAAGGTGAGTCTCACTGCAACCAAACACCCAGTTACTTTTTTAACACAAAGAGAGTACAGACAAGGTGTAAAAGCAAAAATATAAAATAAATAAATCAAATAATCATTTGCTCAAAAAAGAGCTGCAAGAAAATACAAGATCTTATATTTTCAAGCTGCTCTAAAATCATCAACCTGCAAACATTTAAATCTCCACACGCCAGATAAACTCTTAAATTATTCCCACGTTGAACGACAGTTTGACCTCACATTGTCATCCTGAAATGTACAATAATTTTTTAATATCAACAGCAGCATTTCTGGACTTCCTGTACAACATATTTCCACTAATTACCAAGTATTTCTGTTCTAGTTTCTATTCCCAATATCTTAAGACAAAACTAACTTATAAGTAACTTGTCCGAGAAATATGAGATCGTTTTAGGTCAATACTTCCTTAATTTTGATGAAAAAGTTCGAGTCCCATTGATTATTTTACTTACAACATGACATTTTCCCCATGTTGTAAGTGACATAATTTTTTTAAATCAGTATTAAGGGATTATTGACTTAAAACAAGCTGCTATTTCTTGCAGAAAAGTTACTTGTAAATCTAGACCAAAAACTATGTTATAAGACTTAGTGCGTTTTTTTTGTTTTGTTTTGTTTTTGGCATTGAAATAAGATCCATTTTGAACAGTTTTTTAATCTGGTTTTTATTTGTACTTTGTTTGAAATCATAATTTAATCCATTCCATAAATGTACCCCCCACACTGATATACAAAACTGGTTTTGGTTGTTTTAATTGTTTTTTAAAATTTCTCCTCTTAAACTAAAACATTTTTGTGTAAAATATAGTGTGGAAGTTGATAATTTCTTACTTTAAACATGAATTGTACACTTTTGAATTTTACAAGCTCTCATAATTTAAGTACATTTGATTTAAAATAATAATAATAATAATGGATTTATATATTCCTAATTTCCTGCTTTTTTCTGTTTTCACACAATCATTACCAAGTTTCTAATGGTTCCTGCTCCGCTGGAAACATTGGTGATAAATAACCTTCAGATGTGAATATTTGAGGGTAAAATGCTGATTCTTCTCTTCATGGAGGTTCTTTGTATCGATGAAGCCACAGCCAGCGTGGACCAGAAGACAGACAAACTGCTGCAGCAGACGATCAGAGAGACGTTTCGGGACAAAACGGTGCTCACTATCGCCCACAGGTTAGATGCTCTGGCATTTCATTTTCTGTCCCCCAGTTTGGTATCAGATTAAGACAATTTAATCCCTACAAAAAGGATTAAAGTATAGTTTAATTTCTGCTTCTCAGCAGAACCACATATCGCTGTTGGATCTTTCCACCAGAGGTCGCCATAACTCCATTCTTAACTTAATTAAAGTTTTTATTGTTTCTCTATAGTTTCTCTATTGTTTATTGTTGGCAGTCTGCCCTGTGACAGACTGGTGACCTGTCCAGGGTGAACCTGCCTCTCGCCCGGAACGTTAGCTGAAGATGGGCACCAGCAACCCTCCCGACCCCAATAAGGGACAAGGGTGTAAAGAAGATGGATGGATGGATGGATGTTTCTCTGTACAGACTGTTTAGGACTTAAAAGCTGCATCATATGAGTTTGAAGAAATTTCTCCGTCGTGCCTGCTGCCAGCATGTGTTTGTTCTAAATGAAAATTAGCACTTTCTTCTTTGTGCTTCATGTTTTCTGT
Organism: Poecilia reticulata; assembly: GCF_904066995.2. Taxonomy (NCBI): domain Eukaryota; kingdom Metazoa; phylum Chordata; class Actinopteri; order Cyprinodontiformes; family Poeciliidae; genus Poecilia; species Poecilia reticulata. Next base: position 27,719,958 of record NC_088830.1, on the reverse strand, counting down.
TTATTTAATGTTTTACCAAAACCAAGCAGGACTCTCATTCGGTTTCAGTCAGTTTAATGTCAGTACAAATCATCTTTTCTAAATGTAAGAGTAATGTGATAGAAGGCTTTCACCCGCAGGAAAAACTGAGCTTTAAAAGTTAAAACGCACTGTGAAATTTTAATAAATGTTAACATTTAAAATTAAATCTGGGACTAAATTTTGATAGAAACAAGTGTTTGTTTTAAGACAACACCTGATATTCAGTTCAATTTATTTATGTTGAGCCATGAACATCAAACATTAAACTTAGACACATAAATACCAAAGTTATTATAGTTAAATAAAACTAACCAAATAGCAAAAACTGAAATTGAGAAATAAAAACTGTAATTGGTGAGGAAAAACCATAACTAACTGGAACTATATTGGCTATTTATAAAACTAAAACAGAAATTATATATATATTATCCTTAATTTTTGTGTTTATGAATCTATTTATTACTAGAGTTGGTTGGTTGTTCAACAATAATTAAATTTTGTTTTTTAAATGGCATCTTCTGTTGAGTATTCATTACCTTATGTATACGCAATCCGTATAAAACTAATGAAAAACTAAAACCACTACTATAACTCATAAAAACTAACTGCATTAAACAAAGAGCCAAAATAAAACTAAACTTTAACGAAAAACCCAAACTATTATAACCCTGATAAATCAAGTCAATTAAACATATTCTGATTTATTCTAGTTATTTATTAGACAATGTATCAAGTTGGGTTCATCATTCAAATTTATAGAACAAATACTCTCTAATGCAGGGGTGTCCAAAGTGTCCATTTGTGACCCTTGAAATTATTTTGTTTGGCCCCTGATCATGAGTCAAGAATAGTAAAAACAACAAATGGCAAAAAAAAAGAGAAAAATTTTTGTTTTTCTTTTAATAAAGCTTATTAAATAGTTTCTTGTTTCTTGTTATGAAATTCTTGTTTTGTCAAAATTTTGTCCCAGATTTCCTTTTTTTTTTTTTTTTACGTCATTAAAGGCTCACCTTTAATGATGAACTTTTATCATTAAAGTTTTATGCTTTAAACCTTATAATGACGTAAAGATTTCACAAAAATTGTTTATTGTTGAGCAGGTAAAAGAAACAAACCAATAAAATAAATTTAGCATCTTTAATTGAATGAATTTTGTGGCCCGCCTGTAGCTTAACTTTGCCACTTTTGGCCTCCGGGCCTTAAAACTTGTCACCGCTGACCAAAGGAAACCCAGCAGATTGCACTGAGTCGCAGCATTGTCAGTGAACAATCATTAACATTGTGTCATTGTGATCTGTTTGTTTCGTCAGGATCAACACCATCATGGACTGTGACCGTGTGCTGGTGATGCATGCTGGGAAGGTGGTAGAGTTCGACACGCCTGCTGCTCTCTGTCAGAACGATACGTCCATCTTCCACAGACTGGTTGGTGGGCGAGGAGATTAGTCCATCAAGAAACCAATGAATGAATCCAGCTTTTCTATTTTATCCTGGATGTTTTACTGAGTACTCTGTGATGTTTTTATTGCATCTTCCTGTTACTTTTCTATTTAGAAACTTGAATACAGAAGGAAAGAAAAGCACCTTTAATGCCTGTGGACATGGATGAGATACTCAGGAATACATCACCACACTTTGTAAGATGTGAAGGATTGTTGTATAACTCTGGGGATTTTTCTCCAGTTTATATTATTGGTTAAAGTGAGGAAGACATCCCGGTTTGTGTTGAAACCGACTTTGTAATAAATATACAAAAATATCATCTCATAAGATTTCCATCTGCCTTCTTCAATCAGATGCAGTTGCTCTGACATTGTTAAAAAAGGGCCTGTTTTGCACAATTCAGCATGTTTTTATACTTCCCTGTGGGTTTCTACGGCTTCTAAAAAAACAACTCAAACTATTAAAAAAACACCTAGTCGCTTGTTGGCAATAAGTTAATGATTTTCTTGTCTGCTTTAAAAACCTCAAGAATGTAACGTCACAAATCAGCAGGCACTCCCCGTTACCTACCAACCCCAGGTCATTACCTAGCAACCCCACCCGTTACCTAGCAACCCCAGCCAAGCCCAGGCCATTACCTAGCAACCCCAGCAGAGTTCCGCCCGTTACCTAGCAACCCAAGCTGAGCTCCAGGACATTTGGTCATTTGGTTTTAGAGCAGTATTCAGTTTAGTTCAATTAAAAAGTACTTTATTCATCTCAAAAAAATTTTTAATGTTGTTGGAACTTGTGTTAATTTAAAATTTTCAGAGTTGTAGGTGCTGATGGCTGTGGGCAGAAAAGATCTCCTGTAGCTGTCTGTATTACAGCTAACTTGATGAAGCCTCTGACTAAAAACACTGTTTTTCTAAGAGTCTCAGGAAGATGATGCTCAGGACTGTCTATAGTTTTCTTGATTTTTATGTAAAATCATCTCTACACCTTCATCTCCAGTCGTTCTGCAGTTGTTCCCAGAACAGAACCGGCCTTCTTCATCAGGCTCTTGAGCCTTTTTAGGCTCCTGGCTCTGATGCTGCTGCCCCAACAGATGACAGCAGAAGAGACGGCGCTCTCAACAACAGACTTATAAAAGATATCCATGATACAATGGCTGCTGGAAAAGACAAGTGTTTTGTTGTTGACTTACCATCCAGAAACTACTTTCTACATTCTTGTAGGTTGTGCAGGAGGCTCTACTTCTGCTTTTCAAAGATGTATTGTTGAATAACTGGGCATCTGTTTGCAACCATTTTCATGTGCGAGTGTAAACGTTGAGTTGGGGGACGTGGTCAGCAGCTGTTTGGATTTAAAGTGACATGAGGCCTTTTCATTCTGAAAGGCAGAACTGACCAGACTAGAATCTCATTATCTAGAATGATTTTGTGCAAAAAATATAACGATCCAACGATCTTAACTTGTTCACGGTAGAATAATAGACTCTGTTAAAGTAAACATTTTTACCTTTTGATTGCAACTCAAACTTAACATTGAACCAATGACTTTCAGATTTGTTTCCATTATTTATTATGCTAAGGAACAGCTTCACAAGTGGTTTTTATTTGCATGTGATTACTAAGAACAACTGGCCCCCTGGGTGTAAACGCAGCCATCCACCCGGTTTGTTCCAGTGGGGTGTGTCTGGAAATCATTATTTCCCATTATATCATCAGAGGTGATGTTGCGCTGCAGAGATACCTGTAGGTTTGGGTCGGGACTGTTTTTGTTCCCAGATTTGCTCAGACAGCAGTCTTTGTGCCCAGCCTGAGACTGTAAGGAGTGTGAGTCATCCGGTGAACGCCCGCCGCCGCTCCCTTGGCTCAGGTCAACATTCTTCTCACACCACTCACGTTGTCAGGAGGGTTGTCTGAGTTTTGTTTTCCCTACTGTCCTCTGTTATCATACCCAAAAAAGTGTCTACTTGCAGCAAAAATAATAATAAAAAGATGAGATGATGCTTGGTGAAAAGTGGGTCAAACTGATATTTTATTCCCGCGCCACAGCATCCGCTTTGTGTTTGCATGCATGTGAGACGCAGGTGTGTTGCAGTTAAGGCGTGTTTGCAGGAGGGAGGATGAAGTGACGGTTCTCCACATGGTGGCAAGACGTTCAAGGCCCAACCTGTTTGTCTGCTTCGGGAGGAGTATCCACCTGCCTGACAGGTGCTCCTCTCAGTGACAGCCAGGTGAGCCGTCAGCACAGACGCAACTTCAACCTGGAACAGCCGGATGGATCCCCAGGTCAGCTTTGCTTTTAATTTTGCTAAGTTTATATATTTTATTTTTATTTTTTTCTGGGAATGTGCTGCCTGGGCTTTGTTGATGTTTTGATGAATTTGTAGGTGAGAAAGCTGCTTTCCAGGTGTTGAGTTTCTGGCATGCAGACAGTTTCTGTCAAACCAGCATGAGATTTGGGCTCGGTTTCAGGCATGCTGTACTGCATCCAGCAGGTTTCAGCAGTTCGCCACAGATAAATATCTTCATAAGATTACGTAATGTGTAGAAGAGCTTAGAGTTGCTGAAAATCCATCTCCATAAGACTATCACTACTTTCTATTCTAGTAAAAGTGTCCATACTGCAAAAACACCAAGTCTTACCAAGTATTTCTGTTCCAGTTTCTAGTGCAAATATCTTAGTACGCTTGAAATAAGACAAAACTAACTTGTATGTAACTTTTCTGCAAGAAATAGCAGCTTATTTTGAGTAAATAATTCCTTAATTTTGATGAAAACGTCTTAATTCCACAGGCAGATTATTTCACTTATCAAAGGGAAAATGTAAAAATTAAGGAATAATTTACTACTACTCCTCCTCTTATGTTACTTGTAAATTAGCACACTTGAAATAACACGAAACTAACATATTTGCACTAGGAACTAGACCAAAAAAACTTGGCCAGATTTTGGGTTTTTGCAGTGTAAAAAATTCTTCTAGTATTTTGTAAAAAAGACTAATCGAGTATTGCATAATTGATCATAAAATCTGGCCTAATATTTAAAATTATTGCCATTAGGTTGACAACAATGTAACTTTATGTGCAGATTCTGGTATTTTAAATAGTAGATTTTACTTTTAAAAAAATACGATAATTACAAAATAAGATAAATGTTTTCATATCTGCTTTTTTCTACATAAAACACTAGTCAATGTGCAATAAGGAGCTTCCGGTGACAATGTGAATAGTTTGCTGTATCTTCATGACCTGTTAATGTCTCAACAAATAGAAAATAAGAAAAAAACAAAGCGGTGTGAAAACAAGAGGTTTCACTTCAATATAAACTGTAGATTTGCATCTGCATCTGGTGCATTTTTGGTTAAAATGTGTTTGCTCTTTATTTATTGACTCTACTAGTAGTGGGTTCAATATTCAGAGAGTTTACTCTAGTAAAAGTAGTGATACTTAATAATAATATTGTTCAAGTAAAAGTAGAAAGTATGTAATTCATGTTTCTTTTTTCCGTTGCTAACTTTTGGTTTTGAAGAAGATATAATTAATTTACACACACCTACAGACTCTTCTCTCCACTCTTTACTTTCTTTCTTTAGAAATTAGAAGTGGTAATTCTGGTTAAACTCACTAAAAACCGGATAATCTGTGTCTGTCCTTGTATCACTTTTGCGTCTTTGGGTGAATTTAGCATTTAATATGTGATATTTAAAGCTGTAAACTGATTATTTACATCTAAATAATCAGATTTAATAAACTGATTATTTAAATCTAAATAATCAGTTTGTGGAAACCAGTATTGATGGTGTTTTTAAACGCCATCAAACTTATTCTGAAACTGATATGGAGATTGTTAATCAGTTAGATAACCACACAATTTGCATAACAATTGCTTTGTTGAATGTTAATGCATTATCAGCGGTCAATGAACAGATCTGCAGATGTGATTTTGAAATTTCATTATGAATCACTGATTCTCAGAGACCCGAGGACGTTATTTTAGTTTTAATTTAAGGGTTGATGGCCTGCCAACTTTTTTATTTGAACATTTTTAAATAAATATACCTTTTACCCAGGGAGTTACATAATGTACAAAAGTCTCAAGCCAGTGCCAGCAGCTGACAGTTGTAAAATTAAAGAGTTAAAATGCACAACCTAAATTATAACTGTTAAAAACAAGGCAAAACTACAAATAAAACCCTGTACATAATTACATTTGTGTAAATTCTATGTTAAAATATAATAGTTGTGAAGGAAAACACTAAGCTGATTCTAATTCATAAAAAAAGAGGACAAACTGTCCTTACTGGTTGCTATGGTAACCACCAACTGTCAAGAGCAATGTAACTTATGTAGCAATAAAAGTCATTTTGAGTAAATGGCAGCTAATGTCCATCCATCCATTTTCTTTCACCCTTGTCCCTCAGTGGGGTCGGGAGGGTTGCTGGTGCCTATCTCCAGCTGGCGTGCCGGGCGAGAGGCGGGGTCACCCTGGACAGGTCGCCAGTCTGTCACAGGGCAACACAGAGACACACAGGACACACAACCATGCACACACACACCCATACCTAGGGGCAATTTAGACAGACCAATTAACCTGACAGTCATGTTTTTGGACTGTGGGAGGAAACCGGAGTACCTGGAGAAAACCCACCATGCACAGGGAGAACATGCAAACTCCATGCAGAAAGACCGGGGCCGGGAATCGAACCAACAACCTTCTTGCTGCAAGGCAACAGCTCTACCAACTGCGCCACTGTGCAGCCCGCAGCTAATGTCAAGTTCCATTAAAAATTAGACTAATATTTAGTAGTAAGAGATTTTATGACTCTATTGTTCAGTCTTATTTAGTTTATGCTGAATGGTAACTGCACATAAATATGTCCAAAATTACTATGTCTTAAAACATAATAAGATATTAAATAAGGAGTGTAGGAACTTTGGAATGTCGTAAAGATGTCATAGTTATGTAGACCCAAATGCAGGAAGCAGCAGGCGGAAAAAGTGAAAATGTCTTTATACAAATAGATAAACCAAAGTCTTACACTGCTAGGAAACTAGCAACAACAACAACACAAAAGTACCAGAGACGCATAGATGAAAACAGCAGAAACCAAAGAGCAAGTGACGCAGAGGGAAAAGGGAGGATTCGACAAAGAACTAACAGATAACTGAGGTTTATAGCCTAGGAGGGTGATTACTGGACCTAAAAACAAGTGAGTCAGATTAACTGACAAACATTTAGAAGTGAGCTACTGAGCAATAATAGCTTAAAACAAGGACATGCAAAAAATCTGAGCAATCAGGGAACTTAAACAATAAGAAGACTAACAAACTAAGCCTGTAAACCACATAAGGTAAACCCTGATAGAAAGGACATCAGTAAATAAAATGAATATATAGTGACACAAAACTCGAAACTGGTTCTGACAAAGGGAGCATTGACGACCAATCCTTAAAGTTTCTAAACGAAATCACATGAATGTTTGTCATACGTTTAGGCTCTGCTAAGAAATCAACACGAGCATTAAAAAAATGGAACTTATGTCAATTAAATTCAAATTCAGTTTGGACTTATTTAGCCATTTTGTTTGCATCCGTTTTTAATGCTTTCTTGCAAGACGTAAAGGAAAGATGTTTCCGCTTGTCTTTATTTGTTAAACAATAAGTAAGAAGTTCATCTAAATGTTGTTTTTATAAGAAACTCGTCCAGCTCATTTTGTGTGATTATGAAATGACATAATGCGCCAGGACGTCTGCTGTATTAGAAAGCAGTCTCTATGGTTTCTCTGACTGTTTGCTTACGATAAAGAAACGCCTAAACAGCAGTTGTTCTCCACAGGAACCGGTTTCTGGTTTCCTTTACCCAGCGGCTAAAAGGCATAACTTACATACTTACAAAGTTTCCTGGGTGTTGCTTATCTGAATACACATAGCAAAAAAGAAAAAAATGCATGTTCTTCCCTAAGTCTTTCAGCTTTTCTAATATGTTTTAGGCAGACACATGTATTTTTCTACTTCTTTAAAGTGAAAACCTCAGTAAAGCTTTTTTTCCCCCTGAACTCAGTGAGTAAAAGAGAAACACCTGCTGCCAGGATTTAAGCTTTTATAGAGGCAACATGCATTACGTTTTGAAGACACTAACCTTTTGTCATTTGTGGTGAGTTTGATGATTTCCATTGACTACTTTTATTCTTTTTCTAGGTTTAGATCTACAAACGACCATCAAAAATATGGTAAGAAAATACAATTATGCAACAGTGCTTGAGTTTTTGTTTACCTTTTCACTTGTGGATAATCATGAACACTAAACAAATAATAATTTGTGTGCAGGCAACACATCGAAGGGGGCGGAGCCTCTCTGAGGCCTTGACCCTGGAGGAATCGGAGAACGGGGCGCTGGTCATTTCCAGCTCTACCGATTCCTCCCACAACCTGAAGGAAGGTATGAGCCCTCACTACTTCTTGTCCTCATTTCAAAAGTCAGATTGTTGTCGTGAGATTGATAGTTAAAAACATGCTGACTGTAATTTCTGGAGTTATCCGATGGGTGTGGCTTTAATTATGTGTGTGACTGTGACATTTTTCCCTCGCATTTAAAAAATATTAATTTGGACCCAGCACTTTCTAAAGAATCCATTCCACTTGATTGATTATCAGCTAAAATCCACTGTGGATTTTCCTGGTTACCTACAACAACTCACCGCACCATAAATGTAAAAATCACCTGAATAACTCGTTTCAGGAGCTTAGAAACAATAAGAACGTATTTTATGTACTTTTCCCCAACAAAATATTTGTATTCCCCTCCAAAAAAGAAAATACTATTAAACCAGGGCACTTTGAATGCAACAGTGCCACTTAGTGGAAAGATAAGTATATTTAAAAAACAACTGTAACATCCATTTCCACATGCTAAAGATAATAAAAACATAAATTAGCTGTCTTCTGGTTTTATATGCAGTTCTGGTTTCTACATGTGCTAAAAGGCATCTGTGAAACAAAACTAACAGCAAACTAATAAGACGCAATTACAATAACTTGCCACAAGAGGGCTTGAAATAGCAACCATTGGACACAAAAGCAGGGGCGGATCTAGGAAAATATTTATGGGGTGGCAAGAGGGTAGCAGGGACTTTTTCAGGGGTGGCAGTATGTGTGTGTGTGTATATATATACACACAGACTAAATATTGTTTTTAACTTGTATTGTTTCAAAATTTGCTTCATGTAGCACCGAGGCTTAAATACAATTTCTTAATGTAGTATAGTTAATTATTTTTACGTCTTTCATACACCTCCTAATTGATATGTATTACTGGACTGGACTGCGCCTATTGGTCGCTATCAAATCAAATCAAATCAAATTTTATTTGTATAGCACATTTCAGCAGCAAGGCATTTCAAAGTGCTTTACATAAGTAAAATAAAAACAGAAATAATCAGTGAGAAAGAGAGAGATTTAAAAAAAATAAAATAAAAAAAATAAAAAATAAAAAATAAAAATCGCTATGTGATTCATTGTGTCCAGAAAACCATTTTATCCCAATAAAGGACAAGGAGAAATCTGTCACGAAAATATTAGTAGCGCCATCATTTGTTATTAGATATATCTATTAAATACGACTTAAAATAAAGATTAGAAAACTGATGTTTGATAAATTCTCCATGATACAAATCTATAAACAGTTTAGTTTCTGTTAGTTCTGTCAAGATGCAAGAAAGGACAAATTTCTATTTATATTGGTCAATCGTTTTATTTTAGGTATCCTGTAGGAGCCGTAGTTTGACGACTGTTATAAATATCACCACGTTTTGCAAACACAGGGGATTAGCTCAGTTTTTGTCGCTTGTTTTTAGGAATTGCAGTGGCTGCAGTGAGCCACAATAAGGGTACAATAAAGCTGATAAACAGGTGAAGAACCAAACTAGACAGAACCACTTCTGATTGTTTGCCAAGCCAAACATCCAATAAAAGTTCCACCAAGCCACTACTAAGGCACTGGGGTCTTGTTTCTCGAGACAGGCAAAAGACTGTTCAATGTCCAAACTTATTGATTGTTCTTGGTGATTTATTTTCCTCTTTCACCAAACAATTACAGAGATCAATCTTTCATTTGTTCTCAGGCTACCACTCTTGCTCTGGTAAAAACCATTTCCCACACAAATAAGTAGCAAAAACACTAAAACATGACATCCAGTTTGTTACATTATATTGTCAGGCTTAATGTCTATTTTGTGATTATTAATAAGTTTTCGCCTGAGCACAGCGGCGGTTGATTAGCTGATTTAAACAGCTGCTCTACTGATGACTTGGTGGGCGGGTTGCTTAGTGCTAACGAAACCAAAACACACCGCACTGCGCAGCACATGCTAAAGTTATCAAAGTCAATAGCAGGCCAGCAACAGTTAGGCTAGTATAACTGACCCACTGCTCTCTTGTTCAGTGTTTTCTTTAAGTTAAATCTTTTTCCTTACCTGTGAAATCTGAAGACCTTATATTACTATTATCTATGGTTGAATTAACTGCTAAACATTGCGTCCGTTGTTCTGATTTTTGCGTGATTGTAGTAGTTTCCTGACCACCGATATTCCTGACTCAATGGACAGCAATGGTGCATGTGTGACTTACAATAAATCACGTAATGTCCAGTCCAGTAATTTATATCCATCAATGCTGCTGCCTCGCGCTCTGTCCTTCTGTCGCACTTCCCGTTTCTTAGCAGTGTGTGTAAGGTTGCATTGTGTTGCATTCATTGTTGTCGGAAAAAAAAGATTCATGCGCTTAATGTCCGATTTGCCATAACTATTTATTGAATTCATTGTCACTAGCTGGGGTGGCAACAGGGGAAGCAAGGCTCTCGTTTGGGGTGGCAACTGCCACCCCATGCCACCCCAGTAGAGCCGCCCCTGCACAAAAGGGTAGATTAAAAGTTATATTTACGGTCAAAATAGCAGCGAAGTGTCACAGTAACAGTTGAGAATATATCCTGAACAATATCCCATCATGTTTAAAACAAAAGAGGAAATATGAGCAAAGCACCAACACCGTTTCGAAATATAACTTACCCTCACAATGCCGATGTGAGGAACAGGAAGTCACTTAGGCACAGGTTGACAAGAGCACACAATACCGGACCTTCAAAATAAAAGCTCAAAAGAAAAGAATTCACACATTTGAAATGATTAATTCCATAAGTAGTAGCATAAACTGGTTTATGTAACAGTGTATTTTTAACTCTTACTTGTGCTTTGCCAAGAAGTAAATGTGACTTGTGTCATGAGGTGGTTAAATCTCCTGGTTTATCTGTGCTAGTGGTTTAGTTGAAGTAGCTTGAAAGCTAATACTAATGCACTAAATATAACCATGTTGATACCCATCATGTTTCAGTGACACATCATGTGTTACAACGTAGTATATCGCCCTCAATTTGTTATTCCACACCTAAATGTACTAGTGGATTCATTGTTATTGTTGACTATTGCTAACTTGTTTGCTGATTTTGCCTAACTGGCCAGAGCAGAGCTTTGGTGAAAAAGCTCGAAGGACATCAGAAGAGTTTAAACTATTTATCCACTTCACCGCATCACGGGTGGAGAACAATGGCCCTAGCCTATGTGTCCACCCCTACACATTGAACAAATCAGTCAATATTTACGCAAATATCCATTTTCTTTCTTAGGGGATGAAATTTTGGGAGCAACGATAGATTTTAATCAGCTGTCAAAACAGGAGGTGATAAACGTGCTGAAACTGATGGAGCCATTTGATGACAAGGTCAAAGTTCTTACCAGAAGCTGCCTGAGCAAGAGTGTGGACAATTTGGACCAGTGTGCCAGAAATCCAGAAGCAGTACGTTGAACTTGATGGCGTAAAATTGATGCCTTTGACATTACATTCTAACCAACTAGTTTTGCCTTCAATTTCTAGATGCTGATGGATTCCTATACTAAACTCTACAATGCCAAAATAAAGAGGTTTGTGAAAGATGACTCATCTGCTGCTGGCAAAGCCGCCTCATCTAAGGTCAACCTAAAGCGTGACATGGGGCTGCCTCGCCTTGGAGTTGACTTTGGACTTCTAAAATCCACATCGCTGAGTGCAGATGTTGATGCAGATTCTGAGTTTGAGGTCAGAGATCTGACAGATGGCACCAATCTAAACCTTCCACCACTTGGTGGCAGTTTGAATGGACCTACCGCTGGTAACACCCTAGTGCAAAGACCAAGACTTGATGGTAGAAATCCACAGTCTCATCTTGGAGACTACCATCTCTCTCAGACATTACCAGATGATTTAAATGGCATAACTGCAGCTAGTGATCTGAAAATGCCAAATCTTGAAAAAGTTCTGGATACAGGATTGGCCTCAAAGGGTTCAGATGTGTTCCTTCCAGATCATGTTATAGAGGTTATGGGACCAGATGGAATGTCAACAGTTCCTAAAAGTAAACTCAGTCTAAAGCATGCCAAAAGACTGAAAATCCCAGATCTAAATTTAGATGATCCATCTGGTTTCGTTGAATCACCAAAATTTAGGCTGTCTGGGACACTACCTCAAATGGACCTAGGAAAAGTCAATGTGGATACGCCATCTGGGTCAGTCCAATTGCCTAATATGGATTACCCTGCTGAAAGTCTGGGTGCTGATAAAACAATTGATTTTAATGTTAAAACCCCTAAGATAAAAAGTGTCATGTCTGCATCTGATGCTAATTTATCCAAAGTCGACTTGAAGGGAGTAAATTTGGCCACTAATACTCCTTCAGCTAGTGTCAAAAGTCCAACTGGAAAGTACAAGGGTCCTAAATTTGCGATGCCCAAATTTGATTTGCCACATATTCAAGTCCCAGACTTAGATGCGGATATTTCAGGTCCATCTGGGAAATTTAAAAAGCCCAACGTAAACATGCCTGACTTGAGCCTTTCAGGACCAAAGATAGGTGGTCCAAACTTGGACCTTGGATCACCTGATCTGGATGTCTCTACACCTAATCTCAGAAGTGACTTTAAAACCCCCAAACTAGATGTCAGTGGCCCAAAGACTGACTTAGACATGCCCTCCGGCACCATAAAAATGCCTGAAATTGAAGGTCCTGACTGGGATGTTAAGGGTCCTTCTGGAAAACTTAAGATGCCAAAAAGGGACCTTTCAGGTACATTACCAAAAGGACCAAATTTAAATCTAGATGAAGATCTCAAGTCACCAGATTGGAGTCTCAAAACACCAAAGATCAAAGGTGGGATAAGTGCTCCTGATATGGACTTGCCAGACATGGACCTTAAAGCTCCCAAGTTGGATATCAATACACCAGATGTCAACATTGGATCACCTAAAGGAAAGCTTAAAATGCCTAAAATGAAAATGCCCAAATTTAACTTCCCAGGTATTGAAGGACCTGAACTTGATGGCAACCTAAATGGTCCAGATATAGATGTAAATGCACCTGATCTAAACCTTAAAGCACCTAAAGCTGATCTAGATTTGAACATGCCTGACCTGTCTGGAAAATTCAAGAAGCCCAACCAAACAATGCCTGATTTGGGTCTTTCAGGTCCCAAGATAGATGGGCCTAACTTAGACATGCCATCAGGAAAGCTAAAAATGCCTGATATTGAAGGTCCTGATTGGGATGTTAAAGGTCCATCAGGAAAACTCAAGATGCCAAAAATGGACCTTTCAGGTACATTACCAAAAGGACCAAATTTAGACTTAAATGCAGATCTCAAGTCACTAGATTGGAGTCTCAAAACACCAAAGATCAAAGGTGGGATAAATGCCCCTGATCTGGACATGCCAGACATGGACCTTAAAGCTCCCAAGTTGGATATCAATACACCAGATGTAAACATTGGAACACCCAAAGGAAAGCTTAAAATGCCTAAATTTAAAATGCCCAAATTTAACTTCTCAGGCATTAAAGGACCTAAACTTGATGGCAACCCAAATGGTCCAGATATAGATGTAAATGCACCTGATCTAAACCTTAAAGCACCTAAAGCTGATCTAGATTTGAACATGCCTGACCTGTCTGGGAAATTCAAGAAGCCCAACCTGACGATGCCTGATTTGGGTCTTTCAGGTCCAAAGATAGATGGGCCTAACTTAGATATGCCATCAGGAAAGCTAAAAATGCCTGATATTGAAGGTCCTGACTGGGATGTTAAAGGTCCATCAGGAAAACTTAAGATGCCGAAAATGGACCTTTCCGGTACATTACCAAAAGGACCAAATTTAGACTTAAATGCAGATCTCAAGTCACCAGATTGGAGTATGAAAACACCAAAGATCAAAGGTGGGATAAATGCTCCCGATCTGGACATGCCAGACATGGACCTTAAAGCTCCCAAGTTGGATATCAATACACCAGATGTCAACATTGGATCACCCAAAGGAAAGCTTAAAATGCCTAAAATGAAAATGCCCAAATTTAACTTCCCAGGCATCAAAGGACCTGAAATTGATGGCAACCTAAGTGGTCCAGATATAGATGTAAATACACCTGATCTAAACCTTAAAGCACCTAAAGCTGATCTAGATTTGAACATGCCTGACCTGTCTGGGAAATTCAAAAAGCCCAACCTGACGATGCCTGATTTGGGTCTTTCAGGTCCAAAGATAGATGGGCCTAACTTAGATATGCCATCAGGAAAGCTAAAAATGCCTGATATTGAAGGTCCTGATTGGGATGTTAAAGGTCCATCAGGAAAACTCAAGATGCCAAAAATGGACCTTTCAGGTACATTACCAAAAGGACCAAATTTAAATCTAGATGCAGATCTCAAGTCACCAGATTGGAGTCTCAAAACACCAAAGATCAAAGGTGGGATAAATGCTCCTGATCTGGACATGCCAGACATGGACCTTAAAGCTCCCAAGTTGGATATCAATACACCAGATGTCAACATTGGAACACCCAAAGGAAAGCTTAAAATGCCTAAAATGAAAATGCCCAAATTTAACTTCCCAGGCATGAAAGGACCTGAAATTGATGGCAACCTAAATGGTCCAGATATAGATGTAAATACACCTGATCTAAACCTTAAAGCACCTAAAGCTGATCTAGATTTGAACATGCCTGACCTGTCTGGGAAATTCAAGAAGCCCAACCTGACGATGCCTGATTTGGGTCTTTCAGGTCCAAAGATAGATGGGCCTAACTTAGATATGCCATCAGGAAAGCTAAAAATGCCTGATATTGAAGGTCCTGACTGGGATGTTAAAGGTTCATCAGGAAAACTCAAGATGCCGAAAATGGACCTTTCAGGTACATTACCAAAAGGACCAAATTTAGACTTAAATGCAGATCTCAAGTCACCAGATTGGAGTCTCAAAACACCAAAGATCAAAGGTGGGATAAATGCTCCTGATCTGGACTTGCCAGACATGGACCTTAAAGCTCCCAAGTTGGATATCAATACACCAGATGTCAACATTGGATCACCCAAAGGAAAGCTTAAAATGCCTAAAATGAAAATGCCCAAATTTAACTTCCCAGGCATGAAAGGACCTGAAATTGATGGCAACCTAAATGGTCCAGATATAGATGTAAATACACCTGATCTAAACCTTAAAGCACCTAAAGCTGATCTAGATTTGAACATGCCTGACCTGTCTGGGAAATTCAAGAAGCCCAACCTGACGATGCCTGATTTGGGTCTTTCAGGTCCAAAGATAGATGGGCCTAACTTAGATATGCCATCAGGAAAGCTAAAAATGCCTGATATTGAAGGTCCTGACTGGGATGTTAAAGGTTCATCAGGAAAACTCAAGATGCCGAAAATGGACCTTTCAGGTACATTACCAAAAGGACCAAATTTAGACTTAAATGCAGATCTCAAGTCACCAGATTGGAGTCTCAAAACACCAAAGATCAAAGGTGGGATAAATGCTCCTGATCTGGACTTGCCAGACATGGACCTTAAAGCTCCCAAGTTGGATATCAATACACCAGATGTAAACATTGGAACACCCAAAGGAAAGCTTAAAATGCCTAAATTTAAAATGCCCAAATTTAACTTCTCAGGCATTAAAGGACCTAAACTTGATGGCAACCCAAATGGTCCAGATATAGATGTAAATGCACCTGATCTAAACCTTAAAGCACCTAAAGCTGATCTAGATTTGAACATGCCAGACCTGTCTGGGAAATTCAAGAAGCCCAAAATGACGATGCCTGATTTGGGTCTTTCAGGTCCAAAGATAGATGGGCCTAACTTAGATATGCCATCAGGAAAGCTAAAAATGCCTGATATTGAAGGTCCTGACTGGGATGTTAAAGGTCCATCAGGAAAACTCAAGATGCCAAAAATGGACCTTTCAGGTACATTACCAAAAGGACCAAATTTAAATCTAGATGCAGATCTCAAGTCACCAGATTGGAGTCTCAAAACACCAAAGATCAAAGGTGGGATAAATGCTCCTGATCTGGACTTGCCAGACATGGACCTTAAAGCTCCCAAGTTGGATATCAATACACCAGATGTCAACATTGGATCACCCAAAGGAAAGCTTAAAATGCCTAAAATGAAAATGCCCAAATTTAACTTCCCAGGCATGAAAGGACCTGAAATTGATGGCAACCTAAATGGTCCAGATATAGATGTAAATACACCTGATCTAAACCTTAAAGCACCTAAAGCTGATTTAGATTTGAACATGCCTGACCTGTCTGGGAAATTCAAGAAGCCCAACCTGACGATGCCTGATTTGGGTCTTTCAGGTCCAAAGATAGATGGGCCTAACTTAGATATGCCATCAGGAAAGCTAAAAATGCCTGATATTGAAGGTCCTGACTGGGATGTTAAAGGTCCATCAGGAAAACTCGAGATGCCAAAAATGGACCTTTCAGGTACATTACCAAAAGGACCAAATTTAGACTTAAATGCAGATCTCAAGTCACCAGATTGGAGTCTCAAAACACCAAAGATCAAAGGTGGGATAAATGCTCCTGATCTGGACTTGCCAGACATGGACCTTAAAGCTCCCAAGTTGGATATCAATACACCAGATGTCAACATTGGATCACCCAAAGGAAAGCTTAAAATGCCTAAAATGAAAATGCCCAAATTTAACTTCCCAGGCATGAAAGGACCTGAAATTGATGGCAACCTAAATGGTCCAGATATAGATGTAAATACACCTGATCTAAACCTTAAAGCACCTAAAGCTGATCTAGATTTGAACATGCCTGACCTGTCTGGGAAATTCAAGAAGCCCAACCTGACTATGCCTGATTTGGGTCTTTCAGGTCCAAAGATAGATGGGCCTAACTTAGATATGCCATCAGGAAAGCTAAAAATGCCTGATATTGAAGGTCCTGACTGGGATGTTAAAGGTCCATCAGGAAAACTCAAGATGCCAAAAATGGACCTTTCAGGTACATTACCAAAAGGACCAAATTTAAATCTAGATGAAGATCTCAAGTCACCAGATTGGAGTCTCAAAACACCAAAGATCAAAGGTGGGATAAATGCTCCTGATCTGGACTTGCCAGACATGGACCTTAAAGCTCCCAAGTTAGATATCAATACACCAGATGTCAACATTGGATCACCCAAAGGAAAGCTTAAAATGCCTAAAATGAAAATGCCCAAATTTAACTTCCCAGGCATCAAAGGACCTGAAATTGATGGCAACCTAAATGGTCCAGATATAGATGTAAATGCACCTGATCTAAACCTTAAAGCACCTAAAGCTGATCTAGATTTGAACATGCCTGACCTGTCTGGGAAATTCAAGAAGCCCAACCTAAAGATGCCTGACTTGAGTCTTTCAGGTCCAAAGGTAGATCGGCCCAACTTGGATTTGGGATCCCCTGATCTAGACGTCTCCGGACCTAATCTCGGAGGTGGAATAAATATGCCCGACATCAATATGCCTAAGGCTAACTTTAAAACCCCCAAACTAGATCTCAGTGGCCCAACGGCCAACTTAGACATGCCCACAGGAAAGCTAAATATGCCTGAAATTGAAGGTCCTGACTGGGATGCTAAGGGTCCTTCAGGAAAACTCAAGATGCCAAAAATGAACTTTTCAGGTTCAGGTCCAACTTTGGACTTAAATGCAGATCTCAAGTCACCAGATTTTAGTGTCAAAGCTCCGAAGGTCAAGGGTGGGATGAATGGCTTTGAAATGCCTGATGTAAGATTTGGGAGCCCATCAGGGAATCGTAAAAAGTATAATTTGAAAATGCCCAGAGTTGGATTTTCAGGTTCAAAGTTAAGTGGCTCTGATCTTGATATTCCAAAAATAAAAGGTGGACTTGATTCTCCCAACCTGAGTTTACCAAACAAAGACTTCAGAACCTCCATACCTGATTTTGATGTTCCAGATGTTGAATTTGGTACTTCACCATTTAAACTGAAACACGGGAAAATTCCTGATGTGGGATTTTCTAGTCCAAAGCTAGAGGACCCCAAAGTTGATTTCAGATCACCAAATTTTAATACTAAATTACCAAAGGGACAAAATCTGAAATTAAATCCGGACCTCAATTCTCCAGAACTGAATTTCAGAGCGCCAAACATGAAAGGTGGAGTCAACTCCTTTAAGCTTGGTGACCCAAACATCTACCTCCAGGCTCCCAAGTTGGATATTAACACTCCAGGTGGCAATATTGGTTTACCTGGTGCAAATGTAAAAAAGTCCCAAATGAAGATGCCAAAAGGCCTCAATGCTAACTTAACAAGTGACCTTAACATGCCCAATCTATCTGGTAATAGTCCAAAAATATCAGGACCAAAGCTGAGAGATTCCGATTTTAGTTTGCCAGCTTTAGATCTAGCTGAATATGGAATAAATGGTCGAAAGTTGAGTGCAAAACAACGTAATATGAGAGTAAATGGCAACATTGGCCAACCAGACATGAATTTCTCTGACCCAAGAATGAAAGGAGATTTCATTGGTGCACGCATGGGTATGAATTCTTCTTTGATAGACATACGTAGTCCTCATCTAAGATCTCCAGATCTTAACATTGACAATGCTTCCATAAATTTCAAGGGAGCCTCGTATAAGAATCGCAGATCAGATATGGCAGGTATGAGTTTGGAAAGATCGGACTTAGACATAGATCAAGACATTCGACTTAATAAAAAATATACTAAAACCAATGTGAGGTCCAGCTACCCTGCAGTGGATGATGCTTTACACCAATACATTGATTTTAACCGTTCAGATCTCAACATTGATGATTTCACAGGGAGAGACCATGTGCTTAGAGCTAGGGGTTCACAACCAGACCTCCGTGCACAATCTAACCATCCACAATGGATCCCGTCTTCTGGGGTTTATGCTGACCCCAGAAACAGCAGAAGATTGCCAGATGGTAGCAGAGATCACAGTATGCATGGTTTACCTCAAAATAACCTTGACGGTTCAGGAGGATACTTTGTCACTGTTTTTCCCAAAAAAGCTCTTCTGAAGAGTAAATACAACACAACCAGTAGGCTTGGGTTCCCAACAGCAAAAATGGACCTTGATGTTCCAGATGAAAACTACCTAAAGGGATCAACGTACTTTTTCTCCAACCTTGTATAGTCACAGGAGCACCTGCATGTCTCTGCTTTTGTATATTTAATATTTTGCTTTATTTCTTTATTTATTGTGACCATTGTTGCTGTGTGTGTTCTGTATATTTTTGTACATAAAACCGTTTGCAGTTTGGCCGAAGTGCATTGTAACGGATATTTTTTTCAGTTGTTTTATAATATCCTAAAACTTTTTTTTTTTTAACATTTTGCTATTTTACACAATACTTGCTCAAAATATTTTACGGCATTTTAAAACATTTGTAATACTATTTTATTTGTTATTTAATTATTTTGAGGTTGAAACTATTGGATGACATTGTGCAATAAATTTTTATTTATTGCACAATTGTTTTTAAAAGAATCAACTATAAGTTTTAAAACGTTTGTTTCCTGTTGTTCTCTGCAATCGAAGGCTCATTGGATGAAATAGTTAAACATACATATTTTCTGATTTTAGCTTAAATTGACTTGTAATTTCTAACATTAAAATGCATAAATGATGAAGTTATTGAATTGCTTGTTTTCCCCCCTTAATAACAGAAAAGTAGTTTCTTTATTCTGCGACAGACTGGCGACCTGCCCAGGGTGACCCTGCCTCTCGCCCGAAACGTTAGCTGGAGATAAGCACCAGCAACACTCCCGACCCCACTTGGGGACAAGGGTGTAAAGAGGATGGATGGATGGATGGATGGATGGATGGATGGATGGATGGATGGATGGATGGATGGATGGATGGATGGATGGATGGATGGATGGATGGATGGATGGATGGATGGATGGATGGATGGATGGATGGATGGATGGATGGATGGATGGATGGATGGATGGATGGATGGATGGATGGATGGATGGATGGATGGATGGATGGATGGATGGATGGATGGATGGATGGATGGATGGATGGTTTCTTTATTAGTATGGTATGCAGTTCTGTCCAAAAGTGTTGGCAGTGATATAAATGTATTATGTAGCTTCTGTACCATCTTTGCATCTCTGGTTTATTTTACATGTGTACAGTATTCAGAATAATTAAAAATCATAAATAAAATTTCTTCATTTTCATGACTTCTGCCATTTCTTCTGTCATGCTGGATAACAATTTCTGGTGATACACTGCCGATTTGTAGAGTTTTCCAACTTACAAAAAAATGGAGAGATTTGCTATTTACATCGTAGGCACATTTTAACTGTGAAATGTACAATTAATTTAATTTCCCTTTGGGGCTATTTAATTTTCCTTTTGTATCAATAAAGTATTTTGAATTTGAAAAACCAAATCTGAAATAAAAAATCCAGAAAATTACCTTGTACAATTTTTAACTAACATTTTATAGCACAAAATAAGTATTTAACAACCAACCAGCAATATTTCTGACTTTTACAGACCTGTTAGTTTGTCTTTAAGAAAATGTACCATTGTCATCCAGCCCCCATCTTATAACAATTTAAAAATATCTTTTTTGTATCTTGTTTTTAAAAAACTGATTCATGTCTTTACATTGTTTCAATTAATCATTTAATCCATTTCATAGATCCACCTCACAAGACACGTGCAGAAGGGGGGGGGGACTCGGGGTGCTTGAGCACCTGCCCTTTTTGCTCCTTGCCCCCAAGTGCCCTTTGGGTTAGTTTTTATTTATTTTTTTGTATTATTATTTTCTAAGCCCTCTTCTGACACATAACATATACTAAAATTATTTATTTATTTATTTTATTTTATTTTTTTGTACAACATAATAAGCCCTCCAGTCACCTTGTTACTTTTGACCTTTTGCCCGTGACGCAGGACACAGATGCTTCTCGCGCAGTGAGATGAGGCGGCTAACTGGAGCTCAACATAGCGTACGTTCCAAAATATAGAACAGTTTTTGGTGAATAAAAAAAAAAACGTTTTTGGTGAATAAAGTGGAGTAGACTTGCTACTTGTCAGATGACGGAAAACGTTGAAGTATCGTTTCTGCTTCAGCTCGGAGTCGCGGTTTAAGCAGAGAGGTAATGAAATACAACAGACACTGACAGGCCTCTGAGTCTGCTTTTCTCTGAAGAACTACTGAGCGGGAGGAGACAGCCAGGTGAGGAAAACTGGCGTCCCCAGCCTCTGGCGAGCCTGGGCCCGAGGGCTGAGCCCTAGACCCCAGCCTCTGGCGAGCCTGGGCCCGAGGGCTGAGCCCTAGACCCCAGCCTCTGGCGAGCCTGGGCCCGTGAGTCCGAAGGCTGAGCCCTAGTAGCTAGCAGAGGGCTGAGCCCTAGTCCCCAGCCTCTGGCGAGCCTGGGCCCGAAGGCTGAGCCCTCGTCCCCAGCCACCCAGGGGATACCTGGAGATGCATCAGACTTCTTGATTCAGAGAAGCACACCTTTTGGAACTGCTAATATACTATGAAGACCACTCATGCACCAAGGCCTGTGGTAGAGGACACAAGATTTTTGTAAATTTAATTTCCCTTTTAAGATCAATAAAGTATTTTTTGAATTTGAAAGAAGGGATAACTAGTCATGGAGTAATACAGAATTACAAATCTAAAAATAAAAAGCATTTATTTAAAAAATATTTACCTGGGAGACCAGGGATCGTATCCAGGCTGAGGCAAAAATGAAAGATACAAGAGTGACATATGTCTGTGTGTATATGTAAATGTTATTTGTCAGCTTATATAGAGGTTGTGAGAGTCAAGAGGCAGTGGGTCTGAAACTCAATAGCTGTCTGTGTAGCTAGCAGCTAGCAGAGCTAATAGCTAGCAGAGGGCTAGATCTCGTCCACAGCCTCTGGCGAGCCTGGGCCTGAGGGTTTATATATTATATTATCTAATATATTATATGTTATATATATATATATATTATATTATATCATATCATATTATATTATATTATATATTATTATTTTTCAGCTTATATAGAAGTTGTGAGAGTCAAGTGGCAGTGGGTCTGATAATCAATAGCTGTCTGTGTGGCTAGCAGCTAGCAGAGCTAGTAGCTAGCCGAGGGCTAGGCCTCGTCCCCAGTCTCTGGCGAGCCTCGTTAAGATGACTGCTCATTAGAGTCTCCCCAGAGAACCAAATAAATTACTGAATTAATCCCATTCAACTGAGTAATATTGCCTTACAAAAGCAAATTAGAGGGTGTAAGACAGCAACGAATCCCCAACGACATGTATATGAGGGGTGGTGACGTGTTTCCGCTTAAATTTATGCCACATTGATTGGTTCCGGGTCCTGCTTGCTCCTATTGTTTTTAGCCAAAACTCCAAGATCTCTACCATGAACAAGACGCAAAACTTAAAACATCTGCGAGCTACTGGTACAACAATCGAGTTTTGTGGTGTGCTGTTGTGTCCAGTAATTAGCCGGTACCATCCAGTGCTTAGTTTTTTCATTTTCCTGCTGGTATCAAGGCGACAGCGGACTGTAGCCAAAACTTAGCTACTACAGCTAACACCCGGTTTGTAGCTGCCTGCTATTTCAAAGCTTGAGGATATTGAAGATCCAGCGTCAGAAATGGAAGACGGAGGTTAAAAGGGAGCTGTACGAGCTTCGTTCAGTGGAATAATTTGTTGGAGGAAAATAATGCCGGAGGAAATCCACCTGTACAGGAACAGGCTGAGAACAGAGGCAGCGATTCAGCACAAGGTAAGTCAATACGTGTGTTGATGCGTTTGTGTTATACGGAGTATGAAAATATTTTAAAGCAACTCCTTAGCTTTTTTTAAATATGACAATTATATAAAATAGATTTAACATGCAGTCGGAGCGACGAGCCCCTCCGATCGAGAGCAGCAACGCTTCAGCCCGATCCAAACCACACAGGTAGTCAGTCAGATTAAGGTCCAAAACCTTCGCTTTACAGCCGTTTAAGTGGCACCGATCCACATAAAAAACCCACAGAACAAATGGTACAAATCACGTATTTCCCAAATCCCCAAAATATAACATCTACCTTTGCTGTTTCATAATTACAATCCACGTTAGAGTGAATTTTTCCACTTGGCTGCTTTAATCTGTTCTTGCGTTACAGAGACGTAATTTCTCATTTTTTCCCTTTGAGATTTTGCTTAGAAAATGAGGTTATGAAGTTACATCTATCTGCTGCTTTTTGTTTTTAAAATGGTAAATTTAGGTTTGCCTCAACTTTTATAAACTGCCTCTTATATGCATAATTTTTTGTATTATTGTTGGTGCAGATATTAGGCGGACACTGTGCTTTGCCTGCTAGTAGTTTAAATTAATTTCAGCTGCACACTTTAAAGAGTATTCAGATTTTAACATGCATTTTCTAAGTAAATATTTTAGTTCACTCTTACTCAGTAACTTCAGTGATGTTACACCTCTGAAACATTTTTGCATTTTCTTTGTGATACCAGAACTATTTCACTTAAACATTTAATTTCCTGAGATATTGTCAATTTATTTTTAAGCAAAACTTTCAAAAAGAGCTGAGGATTTATTAGTTTTGATTACGTTGTGCAGCTAAATATGAACGCTTATTAGTTTCTTTTTTGTTTTTAATTTTTCAGGTTTGCATTGTAACACCTCGTGATGTTTTTCTGAGCCATCATCGTTGTGCCGATTACATTTCCATTGGATCTAAGCACCTGGACCTGCTGACCAGCTGACGGCGTCCATCAGTCCACGGTCTGCCGGATCATCACAACGTGGACTAACTTTTTATTTACAGTACTTGGTTAAACTATGATCTTGAAACCGGAGCACCAGCTATGCAAAAATCTACCTGCAGACTTTGTTGGCTACCCGAGTTTTCATCACCAGTAAAGACAAACAAGTCTGATGTCTGATTAGCTGCTAGGAAGTATATTATATATTCACTGTTCATTTTGCTATCCTGTTTGTACCTACAATAAAACTGAATCTCATTTGTAATTCTCTACATTTCACAAACTTTTTCCCCATTTCTCGGTGTTCACGTTATATCAAGTATTTGCATGTAGATATTCAGATTGATTTGATGTAACCAGCTCTGTCCATGTGGTTCTGACATTTGTCAGTAATCAAGAGGATGTACATTTCCACCTCAACTGACCAGGTAAGCATTAAGGTAAAAATTAAAAAAAAAATAGAGCAAATACTGTATACAAAATGGAAATAGAGAGAAAAGATACAAAGTACTATTTTAATAGTGTTTTATTTAGAAATTACACATCAGATCTTGTTGCCATTTTCTGGTTATATTCTAGAGGGGTCCCTCCGTCACCCAGAAGTGGTAGCAGTCATTGGAAACAGAGAGTTTCTCAGCAATGGGCACAGCAACTTAGGAGAAAAAGATAAAAAAAAGGTTTTTTTTTAGCGGCTTTCATTTTGAAATTACACATCAGATCTAGTTGCCACTTTCAGGTTCTGTTCTAGAGGTGTCACTCTGTCACTCTGAAGTGGTAGCAGTCATTGGAAACAGAGTTTCTCAGCAATGGGCACTGCAACGTAGAGAGAAAGGATACAGTGTACTATTTTAATAGTGTTTTATTTTGAAATTTCACATCAGATCTAGTTGCCACTTTCAGGTTCTGTTCTAGAGGTGTCACTCTGTCACTCTGAAGTGGTGGAAACAGAGAGTTTCTCAGCAATGGGCATGGCAACTTAGGGACAAAAGATAAAAAATGACTTTTTAAGAAAGCTTTTATTTTGAAATTATACATCAGATCTAGTTGCAACTTTCTGATATATATATATGAGAGAGAGAGAGATATTAGTTTTTATTTTGCATTAATTTTTCAGCATATATTATTTTCTGTTTGCAAATGCAGCGGCTGGAAACCTATTTTGAATATCTCAAACATGGACCAGATGTGCGCTTTTATTGTGAAAGCAGCACGTAAATGGGTGTACCATAATGTCTTGAGCTACCGCGCACTTGTATATCGTGTGCTGGGCCGGCTGGAAGCAGAGCCGGCTAGCTATACCGCGGTGCATAATGTACATTGCATTTATTCTGGCGTTAGGTAAATGTATCTTGAAGGAGAAAAACCCTTAAATAAAAGTCCAACAAGGATATTCATTTAGAATTAAAAATAACTAACCGTGAATTACCATGATAGAGATAGAGTGTGTAATTAATGAAGGGGAAAAAATCTCAACCCAGACTTTAAGTTTAGGGTTCGCAGAGTATGCGGAGGAAAAAAAAAAACTAACCTCAGCTAAGTAAAATAAAATTGTAATCAAAACTTTTGTAATTGTAATGATTCCTTTTTAATAAAACAAATCATTGTGTTTAAAAAACTGTTTTTTTTTAATTAAATAAATTTTTGTCTCGTGAACTTAAAAAGTTATTTGCCAAACAAACTTTCATTTGCACACATCAGAAATCTTTTGCCCACAATGTCATGTGAGAATCACAAGTAAAACTTTGAGTCATATAAAAACTTAGAATATCAAGAAAAGATTTCTGACATGCACAGATAAGTTTGTTTTGCAAAAGAAAAATAAAAAAAATCACTTCATGTGTGATTGTGTGATTTAAAAAAAATTTTTAAGCAAAACTTAGTAGGCTTTTCTCATGGTGACATGCATTAACAATTAAATTTTTGCTTTTGTTTTTTTTTTCGTTTTTCTGCAGTTCCACGATAAAGTTTGATGCAGCTCTGCTTTCCTGAATGGACCATCTTCATCTCCACTGCAGCAAACAGGCACCTCTGCTTTATAGATTACAGTAACTAAAAGGTCGCATTGTGCCCTTGTTTATATTTTTAATAGTGTAATTCTGTAAAGACAAAATATGTCTGGTGGTCCAGCTCTGATTTACATATCTTGCTAAATTGCGGGTTTAAATATTGCAATACTTTCCTATAACAAAATAGACCTGCAAGAAATTACTAATAAAATATCTTACATATGCATTGTTGTATGCTCTGTATAGAGATTTTCCTTAGTTTTGATTGTATATCTCACAATTTTGTAATTTATCATTGCTTATTAAACTCTTAAAGCTGTGTGGCTTTGTTAATATTCTGTCTTAGAATGCGGTTAGATGTGCACTTTTTTTTTTTTTTTGGAGCATCTGCCCCGTTAGTGGTCTCTGCACGGCCCTGCACCTCACACACACACATACACTTATTTTCCTACCTAATGGCTGGGATGTGGGATGTTTTTTAGTTTTTAATCTTATCGCTCTCTAAGTTTATAACCTTTCTGCCTGTCATAGATTCTCAAGATTCTCTTGAAGCTCTTTGTATCTTGCTTAAACATAAATTGTGCAGTTTTGAACTTAACCAAATCACAGCGTTTCAATATATTTGACTTTAAAAGAGTGCTCACGAAGTCCTACTTGTGCTGTGGATAATTCTAAATAGTATAATTTGTGTTTTCCAGCAGATTTTGTGGTCTAATGGCGCCCACAGAAATGTAATTTCCTTTTTTCTTTCCATTTTGACTTTATCAATCATTTTGTTTGTACATCTAAGAGTATTTTATATATAAATTTAAATCTTTATTTTTCTCTTCTGTATATTCTTAGTTTTGTATTTTGTATTCTTCTCGAATATAGCTTGCTATTGTAATATTTGTAAATAACGTTTTTTCAAAAAAGACTTTTCGTAAACTGCGCATGTCTGAACTTCCATAGACGTCATCAATATGCGCCTCTAGCTTACCTTACGGAGGCTGTCACACGACCTTTCCTGCTACCTCTCTGTCATGTTTGTTGCTGTAACTTTGAGTTTTTAAATGTAAAAGGGATAAAAATTTCTGCTCGTAGAATAAGAAGAAAAGAACATGCTTCGTTTCTCCTGTTTGGTTTTCAGCAGAGGAGCGGCTCGAAGGGTGAGTTATTCCCAGCTAGCGGTCTCCATGCTGCAGTCCGTCTGTTATTACCGTCATATGTAGTGAAAGTGAGAGAAAGATAACACAGTTAACCTGCTGTTAACCATGACGGAAAAGGTTTAGTCGGATTTAATTTCAGATAAAGCACAACAATGATATTAAGAGTCTCTTTATACATTTTTATGTGAATATCTGGTCTCAATAGCAGTCAGAAATCAGGGTCAGATAAAGTATCCTATTCAGCAGATTCACTCTAAGGTAAAACAATATAAGGATAACAGACTGTATAGTAAGGACAAATTTACAGCATAATAAAAATACTGTACAGTTACTAAAATGGCATGCTCAGATTCAAAGAACTCTACAGCTGGGTAGGGTAGTTTAAATAAATGTGTACAAGATGTGCATTGTTAGGCCTGTCGGGATAAATCAATCACATGATGAATTAGCACTACCGCCATAATTTCCATTTCCATGATTCACTCTTCTTCTTTTTTCTCTCTTTCTGAAAAAAACTGCATGACAAAAATCTTCTGTCTCTCAAGTAGCTGCTTAAAAAAGTGTTTACAGAGACTTTACAATGAATTTTATTATTTGTTTATTTTGTTATTTCGTTTATTTAAAATGTCTTCCAGTTCCAATGTTAAATAATATCAATTTGTAGTCCAGCAAAATGTGTTTTTATGAAAGGTCTACTCATCTAGTATTCCTGCATTCAGCTGCAGCTAAAATTGTTTGATTACATTTTAAAACTTGTGTTTTTCTTTATAAAGTATTTCAGTATTTTTATTTATTTTTTTCTCTCCTCAGTTTGCCTCATCTTTCTCCAGTGACACCGCTCTCCCTCCAAACTTACGCCTTCCCTCTAATCTTGTGGATCCTGACAGATTAAGTAAGTCTGACATGGAGGTTAATTAAATGACTTTGATCTTAACAGCTGGTTAATACAAACATGTAGATTTTTCTCTCTTCGCTTGTTTTGTTTATTCCTGCAGAGCGTCCTCCACCTTCAGAAGACTCCTCCCTTCCTCTAATCAGGAAGTGCGATGCGGCACTTCCTGCTCACCTGAGCCCTGTGCGGACGTGGGTGGATACTCTGGAGAGTAAGGACAGCGAACCGTTGGGTCTGACTGAGCTCCACCCTGATGTCTTTGCAGTGACTCCAAGGTATGTAGAAACCTTTCATCATGCTGAATTAAGATACTGAGACCACTGCAGGTTTAAACTGATCTTTGTTCTCCTAATACAGGCTTGATATTCTACATGCTGTTGAAACCTGGCAGAGAAATTACAAAAGAATTGTAAGTTAAATACAGTTAAAGCCAGAGGTTTTTCTACATATTTTTTTTCTCTCTGTCAGTTAGAATTACCAAAATTATTTATATGTGCTGAATGCTACAGTGTGTTATTTAACTATATGATTAATTAGTTAATTATTCTAATTGGTTTAAACATTTGAACCAAAAATCTGGGTTTCCTTATCTAAGGAGTAGCTGTCATAATGTTACAAGTATAATCATACAACAATCAAGTTTAATTAATACAAGAATAAAGTTTTAATATTACCAGAATAAGCTCATAATATTAGGACAATGAAGTAGTAATTTTGAGAACTGCACAAAAAAATACTAGAAAATTAAAATGAGGAATGCTGACAATATGGTGAAGTTATACTATCAGTTTCACAGATTAAGAAGCAATAAATCTTTAAACACATCAGCATCAAATCATTATCAGTAGGAGGATTTTGAAACGTTTGATTACGCCACTGATAATATTAATACTCAGTCGTACAACACACAGAAGGGATGATTGAAATAAAATCCACTTTTTGAAAACAAAAAAGTGGATTTTAAAAAGTAATTTCTACTTTTTGTTTTTTCAGAAAATAATGCCTTTAAAAATAGTTTTTTAGAGTTACTTTGGTTTTCTAGGTTTATTTTCTTGGCTGGGATAGAAACAACTAATAATCTGACTTTATTTTAACGTTCCACAGAGTCATGCTAGCACAAAGGTGAGGTCAGAGGTGCGAGGCGGAGGCAGGAAGCCATGGAACCAAAAAGGAAGCGGAAGAGCTCGCCATGGAAGCATCCGATCGCCGCTGTGGAGAGGAGGTAGCTTCATCTGCTGTTTAATGGAGTTTTTAAATAGATTCCCTCCACTTAAACTAAACTTTTGCACTTATAGAGATGGCTAACTTCTTTGCTGAGCCATAAATTCAGATGCAGCCTCCTTGACTGATGTGATCTAGAAGGATTCACGTTGTTTTTTCCCCTCAGGCGGAGTTTCTCATGGGCCAAGAGGACCCAAAAGTTACTACTACATGTTACCCATGAAAGTACGAGTGCAGGGGCTGAAAGTGGCGCTAAGCTCCAAGATGGCTCAGGTAAATATGATATTCAGTTCAGTTGGGTATAGTACTGTCAGCTATGGCATGGAAAATAATTAATGTAGGTAACTTATGTTAAAAATATGGAGTTTATTAATGCTAACCAGTTCATGTGTGCAAACAGAGGATGAATTGTTCTTCAACAAGTACTTCAAAGGATTCTGTTGGCAATAAATGTAGATTATATTCAATTTATTCTGCATTAAGTCATTACGCTACATTATTTAGTGGCGATTCCTATTAGATTGCAAAGTAATTGTTTTTAAAAATTTTATCTTTTTTTTTTTACCGAGCAGAATGCAAACAATATCGCTGTGTCACTTGTCTCCAGTGGTGGGCACATCTTAGCTCAGTGTTTTTCAACCTTTTTTGAGCCAAGGTACGTTATTTTAATTGAAAAAATCTTGAGGCACACCACCAACCAAAAATGTAAACAAAGATACTCTGTATACTCTATATTACATATATATAGTCATTCTTATCAAAGTCTCCTGAATAGGAATCAAATAAACACAAAAATGCATTTTTATCACATTTTACATTTCTTATTTCAAATTGCACTTAACATGTCCACTTCAAAAATACCCCTGAACAGTGCCACAACATTGTGGTGTTAAATTTAAAGAAGTTGTAGAAATCTTCAAACTGTTTTACAAACTAATCCACAAGCATTCTTTTAGCCGGAATACAGAAAATAATTCTTATTCTGAAAGAAGCAATAATATTTGGAAAACATTTCACTTCATATTCACTGTTACAATATGAAGAGTTGCATGTACAAAATGTCAATATTTGTATATTTTACCCACCTAGAGTGAAACCTGTGCATGTTTGGATGAAAACTGCTGATTTTCTGGCAGAAATTGAAGACAAAGCTCTTCCTCAACATCTCTGTCTCTCTCTGGTTTTAGTTTTTATAGTAGCCAGGCTTGAGAAGCTCACTTCACACAGATATGTTGTGGGAAATGGACCCATGTTCTTTCCAACCCAACTATTGCTGAGCTTCTCTGTCTTTTCCATCACTGTCTTCAAGATACGATGCTCTCACCGCTACCTGTAACATTCATGCATCACTAATTCTCTTGTTGTAATGTAAAATGCTGTGTACCTACTGCCATCTAGTGGTAAGAAAATTACATGATTACGCCGCTACTCACTGCTACAGTAGACACTCGAAGATGGCATTATTTGCAGATAATTAATTTTCAAAAAAATCTTTTAAAATAAATTACCGTATTTTTCGGACTATAGAGCGCACCATATAAGCGCCTTATATTTAAAAAAAAAAAAAAAACAAAAAAAAAACCTGGAAGCTGCTCTCGATTTTCCATAAGGACCCAGCAGAGGGCGGCGTCCTAATAAATCTGCTGCATATATTAAGGACGCAGCACTCTGTCTCCAAAGCCGAACCATGGTTTCGTTCACACCGAGCTTAAATGCAGCGGCTCTATTTTCCTCCCGTAGTGCCAGATCGACAGCCCTCAACTTAAAAGGTGCATGATATGAGTTTGAAAACATTTCTCCATCGTGCCTGCTGCTTAAAAATAGCCCTGAACAGGTTGAAAATTAGCACGTTCTTCTTTTGATTTACAATTTTGACTTCTAATGATTCACTTCCTGCTAGAGAGCCCCCTGGTGGTTGAAAAAAAACAAAACAAAAAACACAGCAAAGCTACAGCGGGCTACAATCCGCATGGTTCAAAGCTTAGAAAAAAAGTAGCAGCTTATAGTCCGAAAAATACGGTACCTTAGGTGAAATTGAATAATTTCCACGGCACACCTGACGATCACTCACGGCACTCTAGTGTGCCGCGGAACAGTGGTTGAAAAACACTGCCTTAGCTAATGTGCTAATGAGCTAATTTTGCGTTTAGTACTTTTTCTAAGTTTGAAAAATAATTTAAAACATTTATTTTTCTGGATAAAATCTGAAAAGCTAATTGGCTTCCCTGTTTCGTAAACTTTCTGTTCAGAAAAGTACGACATCTTTTTTGAAATTTTTTATCGACCGTTAACTCTTGAAGTAGTCATGCTCTTATTTTGAAGAGGATGAAAACAGTTTGCGCAGTAGTTCCGTTTCCTCTCCTAACGTTTTCTCTCCCAATAATTTAGTTTAATAAAAAAAACAAAAACAAGGAGAATAGTTATTGTATTTCTTTATATTATAGAACTTGTAAATTATGTCAAAATCACATTGTTGCTGAAGAGTTATGGTAGGCTTGAATTGTAATCTGAGTCTAGCGCTTTAGCATTAGCTTCGGCTAATTTCAGTGTTAGTCTAGCAGTTTTGGGTTAGTGCAGCTACATTTTCAGTTAGTGTTGCCCATCACTTGTCTCCGTAATAATTTCTTGATAACTCTGAACTCCTGTTTTCTGTAGCAATACCTTCACGTAGTGGACTCCCTAAACATTCCCACGCCAGACTCCCAGTACCTGCTGGAACTGATCAGAAGCAGACACTGGGGAGAGTCTGTGCTGCTGGTTGATGTGTGAGTATCTTACCTTACTGGTGTAAATCAGAGCAAATAGGTTATCTATTCCAATTTATTCTGTGGCTGCTTTTAGGTCTGAAGAGTTCCCTGAAAATATCCTCCAGGCTACAGAAAACCTAAAGACAGTTAACCTTATTCCAGCCATCGGTGAGTAAAGTACAACCCGTGTATTAGAGCCATTGCAGATAGAAAATAAGAGTAAATACAACAGTTTTTATTCCAGATTTCCAATTCTTTTTTTTGCATTCTGAATGCTTTATTTCTTTGGGTTGTTTTAACTCAACTGGATTAAATGTCGTTTATTTCCCCCGTCAGGTCTGAATGTGCACAGCATGCTGAAACACGAAGCCGTCATCCTGACTCTGGACACGGTCAGGTTTCTGGAGGAGAAGCTCCTCTGGCACGACGAGCGTTACACGTTCCTTTACCCGTTAAAACTGCCGTACTCCGACTTCCCTTAGAACAACTGATCTGTGACAAATTCACTGACATGACTGTTTAATTTGTTTATTATGAATGTCACAATAAATAATTATACTTGTAAAAAGTACAAAAACAGTTTTGAAAATTGTGCAGCTTAAAACTGAGGAGTAAACTTTTGTGGGAGGCGACGGTTTGCCAGATCGTTCCTGATGGTCCAGCGGAGCTCGGAGCGTTTCTTCTGCGTTGGCACCGTGTAGGTGTTGGGAACGTAAACCCTTCTGGGCTTCTGCTCAAACACAATAAAGACAGGAGATTAGAGCGCCCTCACGCCACGCCTGGGCGGGATACCTTGATTTAAAGGCACTTCCAGAACAAGATGTTCTATTACGAGCAGGAAGTGGGAGGCGACGCAGTGAGATTTGATGTAACTTGACACATTCCCATAAACAGATTTGAATAATCAGCTCTTAGAAATGTAGTTTACATTTTTTCCCCTCACTGTCTGAAGTTGAGTTATATCAAACTTCTTTTTTTAGGTTGGTCAGAATTATTTACATTTGCTAAATGCTACAACAACAAGAAAATGTGTCAGATATATCTATTCATTTATTTAAAGTCAGACGTTTTACAATCTCTTTAAATGATGGTGTTGTCCAGACTTTGGACAGATGTTTGAGTTAATTGGAGGCACACCTGTGGATGTATTTTAAGGCCACACCTGGAACAAACCGCTTTCTGGTTTGACACGATTAGAAAGTCAAAACAAAAAAGCCGAGATGTCGGGAAGAGGACTGAACAGATGTTCAAGTCTGGTTCACTATGGAAGGTGCTGCGTTCATTTGTTCAAGGAATTATGCACAAATCTAGACGTGATGGGAATGTCCAATTATCAGGCCTTTCTGAAAGGAGGCGGGTTCTGTGTCCAGAGATTAAAGTTTCTGGTCCAAAATCTGCCCAACCCTAACCAGATAACCCAGAACAAAAGCTAAATACAACGTGAAGGTTCTGCTAAAGCTGGTCATCATCGCATCAATATTCAGTGCCATGTGTCCAGTACCAACATGGGCTGAAATGCTGCTCAGAAAGAAAGAAACCATTTTAAAAATCTTAAATTTTGGACACAGGTGTTGTGGTCTGATAAAACTAAAGTGGAAATGTTGGGACAAAATGACCATTTTTACATTTGGAGGAAAATTGAGGAAACACAGGTACAGAGGTGGCAGCATCATGTTGTGGGACTGTTTTGCTGATTTTTTTCTTACAAGTTTCTGACTTTTCAATATCAGATAATATGGCTACATCACAAATTGATGCCTTTAATCATGAAAAATTGTTTCTTGCAAATTTATGGCTTTTCGACTAATTATATCCAAGTTTTTCTCATAAGTGTAAAATTAAACTAAATTTACTTCTCCATGACCACATTATCATTATTTTTAATCCATAAAGCAGAGTTGTACAAGTGACTGTGCATTTTTGCCACTGAATGAGAAGGAATGTCCATCCATCCATCCATCCATTTTCTAACACCCTTATCCCTTAGTGTGGTCAGGAGGGTTGCTGGTTCATCTCCAGCTAACGTACCGGGCGAGAGGTGGGGTCACCCTGGACAGGTCACCAGTCTGTCGCAGGGCAACACAGAGACACACAGGAAAAACAACCATGCACACACACACTCACACCTAGGGGCAATTTAGACAGATCAATTAACCTGACAGTCATGTTTTTGGACTGTGGGAGGAAACCCACGCATGCACAGGGAGAACATGCAAACTCCATGCAGAAAGACCGGGGCCGGGAATCGAACCCAGAACCTTCTTGCTGCAAGGCTCTACCAACTGCGCCACTGTGCAGCCCGAGAAGGAATGTGACTCAGCTAAAACGTTTTAACTCCTGGTATTTCTGCCCAGAAGCAAAACTGACTGGTTATTATTGGAGCCACATGTGCTATGCTGCCCCCTTCTGGTCCAGATCTGACAGCGCATTCATTAATCCCTGTAGCATTTCTAACATCTTCTCAACATAAAAAAAGCAAAAACAATAATAAAAATTCAAACAAAAATCTTTCTGATGCACCAGCCTAACAGTGATTTTTATGCAGTCAATCCTCATTTGTTGATAAGCTGCTTTATTTTAGTGAATAAAGCAGCTTTGTTCTACATTTCTTTTTGCATGTTTACTTGTAAAACACTTGACTGCATCGAAACAAGCGACATCCTGTTAAATCTTTCTTCCCAGAAGATTTAAAATGCACCGAGGGATAATTTGAAGAAGGTTGGAAGAAGTCTGAATGTTAGATTCCGATTAATATTCAATAAAAATACTTAAAACGTCTCAGTTTAAACACTTCATGCTCTCCTTAGACTATACTCTGAGTTGGATTTCTGATTTAATTATATTTATTAACTTCATAGTAAATTAATTTGCACATGTCCTGAAAAGCTCTAAGATTAAATCAAAAACCTCAACAGAAATAAATTTTTTTAAACTTTCTGTTTTAAAGTGTGCACTGCTTGAAAATCTGTCATGGAGTCAAACATGTTTCCCATCGCTGGGATATTTCAGCTGAACCACTCAAACCACGTAAGTAATAATAAATTAAACTACAAAATGATCTGTGTGCCTGATCAAAAACTGTGAGGAAATCAAATTTTTTATGCTACATGCTTCAGGACAAATAATGGTGAATACTCACAGGCAGAGGCTGGTATGATAACTTTTCCTGAAAACAAAAACATATGAAGTAATTTAAGCTTATAAACATTTACCAGGTAGTTCTAAACTTAACATTACCACAAATGCACCAATCCACTTTTTTAATATACTTCCAATACAATGTAAATTTATATAAATACTTCTACATCTTAGAAAAACTAAATTGTACAAATCGGTGCATCGTTCCACTAAAGCGGTTAAACTGAACATTGCTCAATGAGGAAAGTTTGAAACGTGTTTCCGTACCTTGATCTCCCAGCGGAGAGCTTTCCTGATGATGTCTCCAGGCACTTGGAAGGCGTCCCACATCTGCTTGTACTGGAAATACCTGCAGAGGCAAAAGAATCCACAGCAGCTGGCGTCAAACTAGAGCAGCAGACTCCAAATGCAAACAGTCAAAGAGAAAACGGGTTTTTGAAGAACTTCATACCAATGATGACGCCAACCAAAGACTGCAGTGCAGATGACACAATTCAAGTCTGGTTTTATGTATTTATTGTCACACTTTCTGCTGTCACGTCTTTATGATTTCTGGGAATAATTCCCACCAGGTGTTGGAGTCCATTTATGGGAATTTTCCACCATGCTCCCAGCAGAGCATTTGTGAGGTCAGACACTGATGTTGGATGAGAAAAACGATCCGTATCCTAATCAATCCCAAAGCTGTTAAATCAGGTTGAGGTCAGAATCTGTCCAGTTGAAACTAAAGAGACCGAAACTAAAATCTTCCTACCAAGAATCAAGTTTCTTTCAGTGGAGTTTAGTTGCCAAAACCCAGCTCCACAATCCTCTCCCACCGAATGGGAATCCGACCTTTTCCACTGGACTTGGTGATTTAAAGGTGCAGTATCGTGTAGAATCAACTTTTTTGAGCTTTACATCATGTTATAATGTCATTCCCTCATCAAAAACACTCCTGGACTGTTGCCTTGATTCTTTCATGCGTGCTTGAGGAGTCTTTCAATCTCCACGCAACCATTAAGCTGTGCAAAACGCCTGGGTGGACCTAGCCCCGCCTTCAAGGACACAGCTCCTCCTCTGAGTTGCAGTTTTCCAAGCTTCTACCTCACAACTCCCCCCCCCCTCAGCTCCTTCAGACTAGCCAGCGGTGTGATGTTTCAGAAAGAGCATCAGTTCTTAAAGAGACAGCGACACAATTTGAAGGCATGACTTAAAATAAACTGTACTATTTGATATTTATAGCATTTCTATAACTGAAGGCACCATAGTTACTTAATCATACTATAAAATGTCACTATGTGCATGGAAAACCTAATTCTGCCCCTTCAAGGCTTTGTACTGGTGCTCACCCAACAAAAACCATTCCAGGAAAAAATAAGAGGTAGTTTTGGTTAATTTTAAACATCTAGTTCTTCATTTGACACAATAGAAGGATTATTTTATTGTTTTCTTAGATTTTACCCAGATGTGGATAAAGGTTTGTGCTTTGCAGAGATATTTCTACCTTACCTGGTCACTGGATCATTCTTCTTAACGGCTCTTTGGAACATCACCGGGCGGATGACTGTAACACAAGTCATAAAAAAGTTTTAAGTATTTTACAACAATGTATGGACCTAGAGAGATCTAGAACAATAACGCTTAGCTATGACCAGCTCCTTCATTTCTGGATACTTACAGGATTTTGGTTTGGGTCGTACTTCCTGATCACTTTGAGTCTGAAGGTAAAAATGTCAAAAATCAGACATTTTAACATTTAAAGCGGCAGAGCTTAACTTTTATAAAACTATGTTTTTTCCATATTTATTAAAACTGTCACCATGTTGCGACAGTTTGGTGTGAGAGATCATTTGTGAAAAAAAATAATCAACCTCCTTCAAATCCTACTATTGGTCTGCAGAAATGCTCCAACCAATCAGAGCCAGGAGGCGGGTCTTTGTGCTGTCAATCACCTCCTGTAGGCTGCTCAATGTGCTAATGGTGGAAAAACAACTTATTACTGTTGCATAATAAATTTTCCGCTATCATTGGTGGCTGTACTAATTAGCATTAGCAATCATGGCATTCATGTGAATCAGCTGTAGAGAGTGATTGACAGCGCCAAGACCCTCCTCCTGGCTCTGATTGGTTCTTTCTGACTAAGTTGTGTATTTCTGTAGTTAGTACTGGGAGTACTGGGATGAGAAGAGAAACACTGTCACCACAGTGATAAATACGCAAAAAAAATTTTTTTAAATAAAAGATACATACTGCAGCTTTAATAAATGTAACTATGAAAACTGCTTCACCCACCACGACGTCAATACTCGATCTGAAGGCAGTGAAGTCGACAGGGTCGGTCTCTGAGCCCTGGGAGTCGTTCTCATCTGTGTCGTAATCTTTCCGATCTGAGGTTAGATCAAGCTCAGCCATTCGCTCTTCTAAGCAGCTCGAAGCATCTGATAGACAATGAACACAATTATGCTTTTCTCTCAAGTAGTAAAGCTCTGGTTTTTCAAAACCAGTAAATTCAGTTTTACTTCTGTGTTTGCATACAGAAGTAAAACTGAATTACTATGAATTTCATTCACAGTAACCTCAGAGCAACTGGAATCATAATTATTGATTTGCTTTTCCTCAAAAACTAGTATTGCAGAGAAAAGAAAAAAAAATCAACCTAAAAATGTAGAAACTATTGGCTTGTCTTACACTAATGCAATCTTGCAATCTTTTTTTTTCCATGTTTTTTGTATCTACAGTAATGCGTTATTCTGCTTTTTGCAAGTCTGTTTTGTTTTTTAGCTTAATGAGCTGATAAAATTAAAAAGACTCATTTTAAAAATAAAATATACACTGCAAAAACACAAAATCTTACCAAGACATTTTCCCACGATATAAATTAAATAATATGCAAATGGAACTAGTACTTTTTATTAATATTAAGAAATTATTGACGTGATGGAGCGGCGGCCTGTCCAGGGTGAACCCGCCTCTTGACAGCTGGAGATTGGCACAGATGGCATAAGACAATGGATGGATGAGTTAAAATAAGCTTTTATATCTTGCTGAAAATTAACTTTCTAGTTTTGTCTAATTTCAAATGAATTGAGATTTTATCTAACTAAACCAAAGATACTTGGTAAGATTTTGAGGTTTTGTAGAGTAAATTTTTGTAGCGAAAGGTTTGGACAACATTGTGTAGGTTTTTACCAGGAAAGGTAAAATTCTTTATGGAGTTGAAGAACCTGACGCCTTTGTTTCTAGAAGATTCGTCTTTAACGTCAATCGCTGACACGCTTCCTGCATTTTCCTCCAGATTGTGCAGCAGTTTCTCCTGTTTTTCTCCTTCGCCTCCATCTATCCCATCTTCTAAACCCTTCTTGTGAAACAAGAGCATATTGTCTGCATCAACGTGAAGATGCTGTTCCTCTGGTTCTGGTTCTACAGGAAGTTTCACGTCATCTACGCCATCGGACACAAACCCCACAGGCTCCCTTACATCTGGTCCATGCGTCGGTTCATTATCAAACTCAGTGAAGCTACTGAGCGGCCGTGAGATTTCTTTATCGTCTCTGAACTCGGACAGATCTTCTTGGCTGTTTTGGGTAAACCTGTTCATAGAATGATCTGGTTCTGGTTGGTTCTGCTCCTCCGCTCTGTATGTGCCATATCCAGAGGTCATTGGGCTTTCTGCTGCACCGTCAGTAGTTTTCCCATCATCACTTTCCTCTTCCAGAGTCCCCTCATTGAATAACTGCGGTTGTTCCTCCCCTGAACTCTCTGGAGGCGAGTCCTCTGGGTCGTTGACGGGTCTCATAATTTCCACGTCCTCCTCCTTGTCTTCCGCCTCTCCATCCGACCAGAAAGAGGAGTAAAGGGAATCCTTCTCGTCGTCGCTCTCTCTGTCCCACTGATCATTATACATCTTGTACATGGCGGCGCCACGCTCGGCTGAGGTGTGGGGTGAAGGATCAACAGAGGCAGGAGGTTGGAGGAAGGAGCTAAGAGGATTAGCTGAAATCCAGAGACCTTACACGCCTCTTCTCACAGCTGAAACAGCCCCAGCTGCTGGAGACTACTGGGTAGTATCTCTTGATTTGTTCATATTGATTTATTAACCGATATGTACTCTGTGTTGCCCATTACAGTTAGTTTCAAGGAGTTTGATTTAAAGTTAAAGGGGACCTGTTGTGCAAAATTAATTTTTGGGTCTCTACTGCTTTTAAAAACTGCCAAAGTGCTTCCTGGCAGTAAGGTAAATGATCAGTTTAAAAATATTTTCTGAACGTAACATCACAAATCAGCAGGCACTCCCCCTCACCTAGCAACCCCAGTGAAGTTTAGCCTGTTGCCTAGCAACCCATGCTTGGCTCCAGCACTTTTGGTCAGCTTGTTTTACCGCTGTATGCGCTGTACAATGGCTGCTGGAAAAAACAAGTGTTTTGTTGTTGACTTACAATCCACCAACCAATTGCTGCATCCTTGTTGATTGTGCAGGAGGTTCTACTTCTGCTTTTCAAAGATTTACAGTTGTATAATTGCACATACGTTTGCAGCCATTTTCACGTGTGAGTGTGAACGTTGATATTGGAGGGGGCGTGGCCAGCAACAGATTATTTGGATTTAAAGTGACAAGTCATCATAAAACTGCAATGAAAGTTGGTTGTACGGAGTACTGAGACGAAGGAGCTCAACACAGCTGCACAGAACTTTAAAAAAGTAAAAAGTGTATATTTTCCTTCCACTTCTCATTCTGAAGTACTTTGTGATCGTTTTAATCACATAAAAGTCAATTCACAGAAAACACATCAAAGTTTGTGGTTGAAAGTTAATGAATACGGTTATAAGGCACTGGGTATATAACATGGTCTACATTACCTGAGTCATCTGTGTAAATCGATTCAGAACAGATGAAAGACTTTCCTTTTCGTTTTCTGAGAACAAAAAGTAAAAAAACAAAACAATGACATCAGAAATCACATGGTCGGTGTTTCTGTAAAACCTCTGCATACATCCAAGTGATATAAATTATATTGATTATAATTTACATTTTATCAAAAATATACATTTAAAAATATAAACTTTCTCCGGAGTATTATAAGCCTGGCGGGCCACCAGGCTTTACTTGTGCCCCCACCAGGCTAACATTTTCTGCTCCATCAGAGAACATTTTTCCTCAAATGCTGTAATTTCCACACGTAAAAAAAGGAAATAAGTTGAAACGTTTGAGCTTTTCTCAGCTTAAACTCACCTTAAAACCTTTCTCTTTATTAATCGCCTCTGCTGCTGGTTTGAGGAGGAAGTGTAGCTGTCAGACAGCAGAGAGTCCAGGGTGTCTTCGGTATCCGGCTCCTCCTGCAGCCTGTTAGGAGCGCAGGCTGAGAAATGCAGCCTCGGACCCACAGACAGCGCAGCATACGAGTCGCCACAGCTTAGTGACCGTACATTGTGTTCGCTCTTCTGTGTGTTAGACAGCTGTGCATTTACAAAATTGAACAAAACAACCAAATAACGTCAACTACAGAGTTTTCTTGGCAGGAAAAAACTATTACAAATCAATACATTTAGAGTTTTTCTTGAGATCTTATTGGTAAAAATAACAACAACAT
This sequence comes from Poecilia reticulata, assembly GCF_904066995.2. Classification (NCBI taxonomy): domain Eukaryota; kingdom Metazoa; phylum Chordata; class Actinopteri; order Cyprinodontiformes; family Poeciliidae; genus Poecilia; species Poecilia reticulata. Next base: position 27,679,649 of record NC_088830.1, on the reverse strand, counting down.
GGATCAAAACATTCTTGAGAGAAACTGGAGGACTATTTTGTTTAGGGGTGCACCGATTGTTTTCTGGCTGATCGGAAATGACAGATCTTTAAAAAACTTGGCCTGCCGATTCCAATTTTGACTGATACCAATTTTCTTTTTGTCTGAAATGCTGCTCAATATTGTGATAAAGTTGCTGAGTGGGTAACAGTGGGATGACAATTGCTAACTGTAAACATGCAGACAAGACCTGGTGGGCCGATCAGTCAGTTAGACCCCTTTTACAGGAGAGCAGAAGAGGACAGAGGATGACTTTTAGACCTTCACTGAGGTAGATAAGATCGGGGAATAAGATTAGATTCAAGTAAACGCATTGGCCGCATTGGAGGTGACCTCCCAAAATTAAGCAAATCATGGCCAATAAATTGGCTGACCGGTAAAATGGGTGCACCCCTAATTTGGTACTAGTAACTATTATTGAACGATTAACAAGCCTACAGTCACTAGGTGGCAGCAGGGCTCAATCTAATTAGCAGGCTGCCTTTTCAACCCAGTAGAATTAGTTAAGCCTATGCAGGCACACCAGTGTAGAGAGCTGACGGAGGAGATGAATAAGTTTGTGATAGTGAAAAGAAAAAATAGTGGAGGTGACAGACATAGGTAAAGCAAGTGATGGTAGCCAGCAACTACAAAGAACAGTGAAAAAATACAACTACATCTGGGTGTAGCTTCATATTATTTACCGTTGAGTCACGGCCTGTTACTTCTTTATGTAGAAAAAATCCATCCCCCGAATTGTTATTGTATAACAGGCTGACTGTGGGGAAGTAAAGCAAAAATTAAGGAAAACTCAGTTAACAGCATCATGATTAGGTCGGTTTAAATAACTGGCTCTCTCACCTTTTTCTTTAGTATAAGCAGGAAGACTTGACTGAGATGCTGCTCTCCGAGTATGTATGCTTGTAGGTCTGGGAGAGGAAAGGTTTTTCCACTGCCCATGGCGTATCAGTTCATCAAGATCTGACAGGATGCATACAAGAAAAATTACAGATTTGTTTACTTGTTCAGCACATAAATACCTACAACTTTAAAACCTTCTAAGAAGAGACATAAGTCTCACGAGGCTGACCTTGCTTAAACTCCAGCAGCCTGTGTTTTGGTATGGTCTTATAGCCAAGAATAGCCAGTTGCTGTTGAATTTCTTCCTCTGAAAAGTCCAGGTTGTCCATAATGTTGTCAATTTTATGTTCTTGTGGGAGAAAGTAAACACACAAAAGCCCAATATTAAACTTTGCTAATTATTTGTACATCTACACCAGAAAGTGTACATGATTTCTTATTTTGTCTGTCTAATGGTATCACTTTTAAATATTAAATCAGATGTTACAATAACTTAATCATTGCTTAAGCAGCCTTTGTGTAAAATTATGTTGAAGTAGTTTTACTCTCGAGTACTCTACCCACCTCTTCCTACAACATTTTTCTTTGAATCTCAAACCATATTTATTGGGTTTATATAGCCCGTGGTTTAGCCACACTTCTTGTGTCAGGGTTAAACGACGTGCTTTTTATATAGTGCTTTTATGACGTACATGCAACCACGCCCTAATGGTCACCTGTAAACACCTGATGCCTAAAATTCATACACACTTTAACGTTATTGCTTATAATCGATATTTTAAAGAATACATGTTCCAAAACTATATCAAAAAATAGCATTAAATATATGGTTAAAATATAAACGTGTAGGAGAGTTCTGCAATCAACAAGTATTACCGTAACAAAGATTAAACGTCAGACTGAGCGCTGTGTGTATTTTTTCAAGAAGTCTAGCGTAATTTATATTTTATGTCATTTCTGTTTTGATTTAGCCTTTTAGGTTATTGGTCGGCGATAAGTAGATTTACTATAACCTAGACTGCTGCCATTGTGTTGTTGAGAATCAAAAATCTGACCTACCTCCGCGCAAATTTGTTAAAAAATTCGCCACCATAAAAAGTAAGACAGCGGTTAACTGAAAAATAAAGCAACCTTCGGCATAGTGGTCGCTTGTGTGTAAAAATCAAGCTCTTTAACAAGGTTGCTGCCTAAAAACTCAGCAACATTAGCTAATAAACAGTGCCGTTAAAAAGTGTATACACACACACAGCACCAGGACAACAGCCGTTAACAAGCTTTGAAAATGACGCCATCTTCTTCTTCCCCGACTTCTTCGTGCTCTCTAATGTTTTTCGGTAACTACTGCCACCCACTGGTCAAGAGCTTGTAAGCTCACGCCAGATTTAACTGGTTCGGGCATACTGTAGAGATACTAGAGCGTACTGATAGCCTAAATTTTTCTTGTGACAAGTTCCTTCATTTCCCAATTGATACTTTTAATGAGCTTGTTGGGCGCATAGCTCTGTTTTTCTCCATCCGGGAAGCCCCCACAGACCCCGTTCTGTGCCGCTCCCTCCTCCAAAGCGCGGAGGTTCACTTAGGGACCGTCAACAAATTTCCGAACCAAACACTCCTGAGACGCAAAAGTAAATAGACCATAGTAAAGTAATGTGACCATCTGACACACACACAGAAAAAGCTAATTCATGTTGTTACATGAGACACACTCATTCTACTTAATTTAAAGTAATTTCAAATATTTAAAATTATTTTTTATATTAAAAAAATATTATTTTCTTCAATAGCTTAGAAGTCATGTGACCAAATACTCATAATCGATGTGAAATCATTTTACCAAATTGTATAGATGAGGCACATTCATTATTCCCTTTTAGGTCTATTTTATAGTTTATAGGTAATTTTATGTTTTAAAAAATAGGCCTTTTCTTCAATAGCATCCAAGTCATGTGACCTACTGATTCAAAATCAATGTGAAATTACTCTGCTACTCTGTCCAGGTGATTATTTTTATTCAATTTTAGGTATTTTATTATATTTTACAGGTAATTTTATATGAAGAGAATAAGATTTTTCTTCAATAGCTTCCAGGTCAGGTGACCTACTGACTCAAAATTAGTGTGAAATTATTCTATTAGACTAGGTAGATGAGGCAGACTTATTTTTATACCATTTTTGTTCTTTATATATATATTTTTAGCACTTTTTTCAGACAAAATTTATGATTTTTCTTCAATAGTTTGAGGGTCATGTGATCTATAAAGTCAAAATCAGTGTGAATTTCTTCTACTAGACTGGAGAGACGAAGCAAAAAACGAATCAATAATTATTTATATTGACTGATACAAAACACTTATTTTGTTTCAGCCGTATTTGGTTTCTAACTGCTGGTTTAAAGTGAGCTGTTTCTTCTGATTGCCGTTCCTTAAGATGAAGATCAACAAATTATCGACCAACTACGTTTTCCTGAAGCTAACAGATTAGTGTTTATGATCTGCTGAATTGAACAAAATTGATATGTTTGCCTTGTAAGGAAGCTTGATAAAAAATAAATAAATTCTGAATCACAACATGAAAAGTGAACTAGATTTATATTTAGAAAAATGGATAAGTGAAAATGTTGTGACTTTTTTACACTTATATGTTATTCAGTATGATAAGTGACTGATTTACAATTATATGTTAAGCATAGATTACATGATTATTATTAATTGAATTGAACATGATTGTATATAATTACAAGGATGAAGTGAAATATATTTAAGTGCAAGACATGATTTATTTGAATAGAAGAAGTCTTTTATTTTGAAGAATGCTTAAGTATCTGGTTCTGTTTTGTCACTATCTTGCTTTGTTGATATTTTGGTTGTCTTGGTTATGAACAGCTGTTGCCGTTATCAGCTGTCGCCGTTTTCTCTCTTCAATAAAAAACTGAACAGAAAGGTTCAGTAAAAGACATACAAGCCTCCGTTTTGTTTGAAGAAGTTTCACTCCGTAACAGAAAAAAAAAAGATTGAATCAAACTTGACTTGCTTTGACTTGCATTTAATTTAAAAATGGCCTCCTTGTGAGTCCAGAGGTTTGGTGGAATCAACTAACTCACTCACTATCTGGTTACCTAGCAACTCACTCACTCTCTGGTTACCTAGCAACGACCTGCTAAGTAACTGGCACCGCAGCAGTTTCAAGTTTCTAACTGCTTAAAAATAGAAAAAACAAAACCATGGAGTGAAAACTGTGGATAAAACAGAAAAAGTCACAGCACCAGTTTGTCAGTATTCCAGATATTTAAAACAAAAAGCTGTTTCTCCCTGTTATTGTTCCATAAGTTAAAGATTGAATTATGTATGACAACTTAGTTTTACTGAAGCTATCAAATTAGTGTTTATAATCTATTAATTTATTACAGTAAAGAAATGGAGCTGTTTGCCTTGTAACAAAGCTTGATATATTCTTTTTTCTGAATCACAACATGGAAAGTGAAGAGAATTAAAATGCTAGAATTTTTGAAAGATGGATATATGAAGAAAAATAAAGGTTGAATCAAACTAGACTTGTTTTTCCTTCCCTATTTAGTTTCAAAATGGCCCCCTTGTGAGTCCAGAGGTGTATTCGCTCCTCCTTCAGCCTGCTGAGCCTCACCTTCTCAGTCTGGACTGTCTCACTTCCTCCCTTCTAGCAGGCGGTGGGCTTTCAGTCAGGGGGGCACCGGTAGATGGACTGACCGAAAGCCTCGTCTAATCTGGTAAAAGGAGATTTTTTAGTACCTTCCTGGCTCTTTGGGAAGACCATGGCTGTCTTCAGGACCCATCAGGAGCCTCTGCTGGTGGTTTTACTGCAGATTGTGTTGATTTGCTCGGCTCAGGTGAGAGGCGTTTTTCATCACTGCTGCATGAAAATAGATAATGAACTTTTCTCTAAGCAGGATGTTAAGTCACTCTAATTTGGTACTAACTGCTTACTGAGTCCACTTTCCTGGACCTGTTTTTGTAATGTGATCCCTTTAGAAATGAACTTCAACTAATTTATATACATTTGAGTCTGTAAGTCATAGACTTAAAGTTTTATCACAATATTTTGTGTTGATATTCTGATAATATTCTGATTTTTTTTTATAACGTTTTGGTTCTGACTGCATGCCACAGCAATTATGACTCCCAAAACACAAATGCTGCTCTTGAAAAACATTTACATTTGTAATGCGCTTCTTTAGGTCAGCAGTTACATAAACTACTGTGATTCATGTTACTAAAATGCACACATATTTTCAAATCTATTGATATTTATGGATATTTTCATTGAAAAACCAGTGGAGAAAATAGTAAATATAACATTCCCAACAACTTGGACAGTTTTTGAGAGGGTTTAAACATAATTTCTGGAATTTTTTTGTGGCAAAAATATATCAAAATTCTTTTCACAATAAGATATTTGTCATGATAAAAGATAAATGATACGATAATAGACAATACTTCTGAACAGTTTGTATTGAACATCGACACTTCAATGGAACAGAATCTCTAGTTAAAATAAATGGAACTTATTACTGACATTTGTTATTTAAGCAACTGAGGTGTTTATTTAACATTTCTAATATATTTATATCAAAGAATGACATAAAACGCCTCTTTATGCCAGCATGTTCAGCAGTGAGGTTTAGGCAGAACCTTTGTAGTTGTTTTGTTTTTATCTTGTTCTGCTGCTGTTTAACCCAGGAAATTAGATAAAAAAATAAAAAAAACTGAGTTAAATAAAGATTCAATAAAAACAAAAACCATGCTGCTACTTAAGCAGTTTAATGGGACTAAAATGAAAGCCGGGTTGGATTTTGTGACCTTTCCTCTCAGATCAGGGACAATAAGTCTTTGTGTGATCGCCCTGCGCAGTACAGCAGCACTGCATGATGTTTGAGGCTGAAAAATGAAAATCTGTTTTGTGTGTTTGTCTAAAAGAGGAGCGCGGTTGGTCCCCGAGGGCCCCCCGGACCGCCAGGCATCGCTGGAGTACCTGGAGTCGATGGAATCGATGTGAGTCTGTTTATTTTATCCCTCAGTGAAGCCAAACATCAGCTGTTTCAGCTTTACAGCTCTTCTTACTGTACATTAAAACAACTTTCCCTCATATAAAAATACTTACTTCTTCTCCTAATAAAAGGAGATCAAGGAGAATATTCTAGTAAATTCAAATAATACACTGAAAAACAGAGGATGGAACTCCAACTAAAATTTGTTACATATAATTTAATTATGTTTGTCAAACTTAATTTATTTATGTTTATTTACTTGGATAAACTTAATTTGGTTACTTGTAACACATTAACTAAATTTTATGAAGTTGGACCAACTGTTTTCCTTTTTCAGTGTATAGGTATAATATGGGACTATTTGAGGATATAGTAACTGAAAGAAAAATAATAAAAGGAGATGAGGCAAAACATTCTAGTAAAATAAAATAATATGGTTATAATCTGACAGAAAATTAGATTTTTCCATTGTGTCATTTGGATTTTTGAGACTTTTATTCAATCAAAGGTTTTGCCTATAAATAGGAGATGATGAAAAGAAGGAAACAAACAGAAGTAATTAGTTTGGAGCTTCGTTTCCAAATGAGGGTCATTGTTTTGCTCTGATTGAGAAGAAAATCTGTTTTTCATCACCTTTATCTGAAATACAGTTTAAAAACAGCATCAATCGGCTGTTGGTGATCAGGAAATCTTAATTTAATTATTTCAAATACACTTGATTTATTTAGTTTTAGGTTTTTCTGCATTATTCAAATGGTTTTTTTTCACCTAAACATAACAAACATCTCACAAATATCCATTTGAGATGCTAAGGGGACAGCATATAAAACCATAAACAATATGTTGAGTGGCCAGTTTATAAAACAAACGAACCTCTACATGTGTAATTATTGTTTTTATGTTAATTTTAACATTTTTTTCTGCATGTTCAGGGCGAGAGAGGGGAAGACTCCTCTGTAACTGGCCCAGTAGTGAGTGATTTTCTAATTTCTACATGCAGAGTTTCATAATGGAAACAACATTTTAGGATTTATTTATTAAAATGCACCATAATGAGTTGAACATTCCTGTTTCCAGGGTCTTCCTGGAGATAATGGCAAAGATGGGTCTTCTGGAGCTCCAGGCCTTCCAGGAGCAGATGTAAGTAAAAAAAAAAAACAACACAAAATTAGGAATGTCTGTGTTCATTAAATTTGAATTAAAAGGATGTTTTTTTACATCTTGTAATCTGAAGTTGGAGAACTGGAGTTATGTGTCTGCTGGTATCTGAACAGTTTGGATTTTCCTCCTGTGGTCAGAAAAGTTGAGAGAGGAAAAATGTCCCCTGAATAAATCAGTGGGGCTATTTAGGGCTGGGTCTCACGTGGCTTCCTGACAGAAACAGGGGTCTTTTTGTCTGCACCTGAAAGGAGTTTTGGGGGGAAAGGCTGTTCAGAGATGGCTGACAGGAAAGACATGTGGAGTGGTAACAGGGAGTTTTCTGTCTGTCAGGATCGCCACAGTGATATTACAGCATGGAGGTTAAGGGTAGAGGACTGAGCTTCAGCTCTTGGAGCAATACAGTTTATTTTTGCCAACTGTTAGGATGGAGAAAAGCGCTTTGGTCGCCTTTAGATGGGTCATTGTTATTTTATCATTCATGCATGGAGAAAGGAAGTTCAGTGGAAGGCCAACACTGCAAAAACACAAAATCTTGCATTTAGTATTTTTGTCTAGAGTCTAGTGAAAATATTTTAATCCACTTGAAATAAAACCAAATTAACTCAAGAAATTTTTCAGCAAGACATATGAGCTTCTTTTAAGAAAATAATTACTTAATATTTGTGAAAAATTACAAGTTCCACTGGCAGATTATTTCACTTGACACAGGGAAATGTCTTGTTATAAGTGAGACTATCTGCCAACACAAGTACTTTTTAAAAATCAATATTCAAGAATTATTTACTGAAAACAAGCTCCTACATACTGCTGTAAAGTTACTTGTAAGTCAGTTTTGTCTTATTTCTAGTGTACTAAGATATTTGCACTAGAAACTAGACCAAAAAATACTTTATAAGATTTTGTTTCTGCAGTGAAGGGTAAAAAAAGACACCAGATTTTCCCCAAATCATAATTCAAAGGAAAAATGCAAACAATGTTTAACTGAAGAATGAGGTAGTCTGATACATTTATTTTACCTAATATTTTTGTAGTTTTGTAGATTTATTTGACTTAAATTTAGTATATGCTGTTTGGTAGAATCACCTTTTAAACTGTAGGAGTTGGGTCAGACATTTTGCTGACCTGTTGGCCCATTCTTCCTGACAGTTATAACCTGCTTTAATCCACATAATCCACTTTTGTCCCCACAGCATGATGCTGCCACCCATTCTCATACTTCACTGTTATGATGGTGTAGTACTTCAAATATAACTATGTGCATCAGAGCCATACACTTAATTTTTTATCTTCATCAGACCACATGACCCGTTTTAATGTCTGACCCTGAGTGGCTAACCATGATGCATTTGGAGTTTTAGCTCTTTCACCAGCGTCAGAAAGCATTTTCATTTATTAACAGGCTTATTTACACCTTTATATAACAATATCAGTGGATGCATCACTGTCAAGCATCTGTAAATTGTACAAATATAGATGCGTTAGACCTTCAGTTGGAGCGAGCTAGCTAGTTTGAGTGCTTGCTTGGTATATAGCTAGCTAGTTAGCTCGCTCGCTAGACCGATAGGATTTTAATGAAATGTGTGTCGTCTGCAGGGACCTGTGGGACCCACGGGGGATCCAGGCCCTTTGGGCCCAAAAGGCTCAAAAGTAAGTTTGTCATATAGCATTAATAAGAACTTTCCAGAGGATTTTCACACAGAGTATTTTCATCAGCTACGTCTGTAAAGATGGGACGGCCCCTCACTGATTTCTGTGGATCTGAAAATGACAAAGACAGACAAAGTTTCTGTTCTTGTTTGGGTTTAGGGGGAACCTGGAGCTCGGGGACCTGCTGGAGAACCTGTAAGTAAACATTTTCAGCATTTCTGTTTTATAATCCCTGTTACAAAGAGATAATCTCATAGATTATTATAACATAATGGAATATTATAATCTCCTAATTGTTCCACCTAACCTTGCAGCAAACTGTAGCGTTGCTGCAGAGATTATTACTGCACCAGTTTGCCTTTGTCTGATTGTATCTGCTGGGTTATTCCAGATTAACACCATAATCTCTGATTTGTCATCCACAGGGAGTAGGACTTGATGGGACTGATGTGAGTAAAGAAGTTAGACACGTTCTATGGTTATGCTTTGTTATTGTAAAGCAAAGCTCCTTATTCTATGAAAATAGAAAAAAAAGAAAATAAATAAAGTCACAGTTTAAAAGGAAACTTATTTTGTTTTGTCTATCAAACACAAAACTTTATTATGTGAATAATACAAAAAATATCCACATCAAAGTAAAAACAGATTCAACTGTTTCAGTTTTTGTCTGATGTTTGCAGCATACATTACAGTTTCTGCTGGTTCTGTTACAGGGTATTCCTGGCACGGACGGGCTACCAGGTGAACTGGGAAAAGTAGGACCGCCTGTGAGTAAACAACACCTGGTAGAAACTTAAAGTAGTCAACTGAAATGGAAACTTGCTTTTTTTCATAAGAATATACTTCTTTTTTTAAGGAAATAAGAAGATGACTGATGAAAACTCCTTTATGTGTTTCAGGGAGCGAAAGGGAGGAGAGGTGCCGTAGGTCTGCCTGGTCCTTTTGGCCCTCGGGTAAACATCCGTCTGGTTCACTTTATAGACACGTTGCATGTTGTCGTTTACATCTGGAAACAACGCCGCGCTGCCGCGTGGAGCAGTTTCTTTAACAAAATGAAACCAGGACACGTAGATATTATTAGTTTAGTGCAGTGCACAACAGAAAAGGGAAAAAATAACGCTGAAAAACAGTTGAAGAATAACTGAAAACCACTCACATTCTTCTGCCTTCTTGCTCTCTGTGTCGGCTACGCTACACACACTGGTTACCATAGCAACCGACAGACAACAGCTCCACGTTTCAGGATTTAACACCAAAAAACACGCAAACATTCCCCACACAAATAAAGGAACTTTTAATCTGTTAGTTTAATATTTTTATTTTTTCAGGCTTACTGTTTGTTTTGAGGTTATCAATAAGTGATTATTGATTGTTAAACACTTGACCTACTGATGATCTGTCAGTGTGTGGGTTGCTTTTTTTTTTTTAATAAACCAAAACACACCGAATCCTGCGGCACATCTATTGTAAAAGTCAAGCTAGCATAACTGAGTAACTTACCTACTTTCCTTTTCCTCACTATTTATTTTTATTAAAACTTTTTCCTGACCTGTGAAATGTGATTCCATGAGTAAATGGAAAGTGTAGAGCACTTGAAGGCCACATAAAAAATACAAAAAAACCCCCAAAGAATTTATGTCTTAGGACATTTGTTTTTATCTCTTTAATAATATACTATTTGACAATATTTGAAAGCAAATTTTTGTAGAAAATGAATCTGTAAATCATGTTAATCCAAAATGTTAGCAGTATCCGCCACAGTTTCTGTATTAAATGAAAGGTAAGTATTTTCTAAAACTTCTATGGGGTTTATTGTCCTTGTTATTTCTTCATGTTTCATAACAAAAGTCCAAATTCAATTTAAAAATACTTTATTATTTGTAGCAAAATGTAATAAAACATTAATTAAAGAAAAATACTTTGTGTTGTACCTGAATTATGCTTAAGAAGATTTTATTGTCTGTAAAAATTATGACTTAATTGCGAATTTGCTCCATTTTAAAATTCTGGACTGAGGGGCCAAACAAAACCATCCAAAGGGCCGAAAATGGCCCCAGGCCACACTTTGGACATCCATGACCAACCTAATTGTCCTCCTGGGTTACAAACCAAAAGTAAACTATCAATTTAAAAATGTTCCAGTCACGTCATTTTTATAGAAATGAAGTTAAATGTTGAACTTTCCAAACTAAATAACTAAAAAACACTGTACATAACTACCAGATGTTTCAAGCAGAATATTCTCCCACAACCATAATCTAATTTCATTTTTTGCATCTTCTAGGGACCTCCAGCTGTTTACCAGGGAGAGGAGCTGGTAAGTGGATTTGTTTTATGTCCATTTAGAAGTAAAATAACATCAAAACGTTATTAATCTAACAAAAGAACAGGAGGATACGAGACCTGTATCATCGACTTACGCAGGAAAACTGTGGATGTTTCAAAGTGATTGGTAAAAAAATAATTCTGGTTATTTACTGTTAAAGTGACTCGCTCCCTGCAGAGGAAATTAATTTGAGGATCTAAGTGTAGATCATGACCTCAACACAAACATTTTACAGATTCAGTTAAAAAAGTGGCTCAATTCCAACACAACCAGCAAAAACAGCTAATATGTTGCATTTATTCATTCTCATATCCGTTTTTAAAAATCTATTACATTTCTGAAATGCCAGCTGTTTCTTTGTCATATTTTGGTCTTTAGGTTCATTTTGAATTCTAATTCGGTAACGCTTTATTTGAAGGGACGTGCATACACTGCAAAAACACAAAATTTTACCAAGTAATTTTGTCTAGCTTCTAGTACAATTACCTTAGTGCACTTAAAATAAGACAAAACTAACTTACAAGTAACTTTTCAGTAAGTTATAAGAGCTTGTTTTATGTCAATAATTCCTTAATATTGATGAAAAAGTTGCAGTTATTTCACTTATAGCAAGACATTTTTTCCCTGTTATGAGAGAAATAATCTTTTACAAATTTTTCATCAATATTAAGGAATTATTTACTTAAAACCAGCTCCCATATCTTGCTGAAAAGTTACTCATAAGTTAGTTTTGTCTGATTTGAAATGTACTGAAATATTTGCATTAGAAACTGGACTAAAAATACTTGGTAAGATTTTATGTTTTTGCAGTGTTTAAAGCAAAGTTGCATTAAAAAACCAACAAAAGTGTTAACTTTGTATTAAAAGTGTCACTATTTACAGAATGACACTTTAATGAATGCCGTAAACATTCATGAAGACTCATTCATGTTCATGACTGTTATCACTTCAGTTTTATGCACACCCCTTCATATAAAGTGTTACCTCTAATTCTCTATTAGTTTTTTTTATTAGTTTTTCCTTCAGCATTGTGCGTTTTCTGTTTTGCCTGTGTATGGAAAGGTTAAAAATGACCAAAGTTAATAACTAGATGTTGTATTTTTCAGTGTCCCAGTGCCTGCCCAGCAGGACTGAATGGATATTCTGGACTCCCAGGGATGAAAGTGAGTTCACTTTTAACAATCGGCTCCAGGTCAGTTTCAGTTTTTGTTTTTGAGTTGATTTTAACTTAAACTTTTACTCCTCAGGGCCACAAAGGGGCTAAGGGCGAATCAGGTGAGCCCGGAAGACAAGGACACAAGGTGATGTCATGTCACAGATTATAACAGATAAAAAACCAGAGATTATACTGTAAAATTAAAACATTTATATAACTGCGATAATCAACAGGGAGAGGAGGGCGATCAAGGACCGCCTGGTGAAGTTGGAGCTCAAGGACTGCCAGTAAAATATTTCATTTTTGTTTCCAAAATGGCCGCTCATGTCTAAACTGATCATGTTTATTCTCAGAGAAAGGATTTTAATCCAGCATACTAACTCCTCTCTGTCTGCTGAGTAATTTTAGGGCCCGGGTGGAGCAAGAGGCCTTCCAGGAATAACAGGCCCCAAAGGAGACCGGGTAAGAAAAACCGGGGTTTGAATCAGTAGGAAACGTGATCTACAGTTCACTCATCATGGCTAAAAACCTTAAAACATTTTGTAAATTACTGCCAATTTGTTGCTTCAACCCAGTCAATAATAAAGTGTTTACAAAAGATTTACAATCTCTGTTAAAATATTGTTTTCTCTTACGTAAAAAGAAATAAGGTTAATAATGTGAAAAAATAAATAAAAGCTGCAATAATCTGGCGACACGAGTTTGCACATCATTAAGCTAACATGTTGTTGGGCAACTTTTGATTCAGTTTTAGTTTTTGTTGGTTGGAGTCTATCAGTCTGACACACTTTGATCTGGCCAAATTTATTTTCTTAGAGAAAAAAAATCACTCTAAATTCTGGCCTTTTACTAAACTTCTGTTAAAGGCCAGAATTTATAATTTGGATGCTTACTTGATGCTGAAAAACTAAATAACTTTTCATTTTGTAGGTTTAAAACTGGCTAGTATCTGGAATTCTTAGAATTTTTTTCAGTCAACTTGACAAAAAACTCCCAGTTCCAACTTAAGAAAACTAACCCCAAAGTATGATACTGCCACTACCATGTTTCACTGTGGATAGGCTGCCCTCCTGGTCATGAACAGGGACATTTTTGAAGTTGATTGGTAGTTTGGTTTTAGACCAGAACAAAATCTCCTCTATGATTTACTATTTTCTTTTTGAAAAACGACTTTTGTCTTGGAGACATTTCCATTTCCATATTTTTTGTTGTTGTTGTCTTTCAATAGAATTGTCCAAGACATGTCATACTATTATGAAAAGTTTTTAAACATTTATTATGGTTTGTCTTTTTTACATTTCCTAATTCTTGTTGCTTAATTAGGGTAGAAACTTATTAGTTATATTATTTCTCTAACACTAATCAAGATGCCAAAAAATAAACTCGTATTGTGTTTGGGGAAAAGTAAAATCATGTTAGATTAGGGCTGAAAACATTTTGCAGTATAAACGTTTCATATCAGTATATATTGATACTTACTTACTAGGTTTTTCTTTGTTTGCTTTAAATATCTGAAATACTTCCAAACTGCTGATGCAACCTTTGCTGTTTTACCCACATTTTCCTCTTGAGGTGTTGGACTCATTTTCGCTGTTTTTTATTTTTAAGCAGTAATGAGGCATTGCAGCGAAACCTTAAACTGCTGCTGCGCCAGTTACTCAGCAGGTTGTTGCTAGGCAACCAAAGAGTGAGTTGCTAGGTAACCAAAGAGCGAGTGAGCCAGTTGATTCAACCAACTTTGCTTAGCTGGCTGCGAGATGTTGAACAGCTAAACTCTTTCCTCTGACTACATCCCCCAGAATGCTGTGCGGTTCTGGATTGGGATTCAGTGAAATTACTGAATATTCTATATTCTGCAGGTTTTCTATTCATATCAATCATAATATATATTGTTTTTGATTTGTTGTCCTGGCCCATGTTAGATCTTTGATGGGGAGATAAAAAAATTTTCCAGTATAAAACAAGTTTTTCTGTGCATTTTAAGTAGATATACTGCAACAACATATGAAATAAGTACTAATAAATACAGGAAGTAAATCATGTTGAATTAACCTTTAGCCGTTTCTACTCTCCACCTGAACAGGGACCTCGTGGAAAACCCGGTGATGTCGGTCCGAGGGGAATTCAGGGAGCACCAGTGGGTGGACATCCAATTGACTGTAGAGATTAATTAATTAATCAATCAATGTTACTGATGAATGTTTTCACTTTTCAGGGGGATCCAGGTCAACGAGGAGCAATAGGGGAGAGTGGACAAATAGGAGCGCAGGTAAGACAATTAAAAGAGTACAGAGAATATTAAAAAGCAGGAACTTTTTATGGTTTATCTCACCTAGATAAGTACTTTCACGCTTTCTTCATTTTCTGTTTCCTCCATAAACACCCTGATTCCCTCTTTGCTTGTATTATAATTGAGGTGAAATTGAGATTATTTCCATTATTTTCTCACAGATAATAACTCAAATTGTGCTTTTAAAACAAAAACCAAACATCTGCACCAGTTTTTTTTGTCAGTGCTTCTTATTTGTGTTTTTTTTAGGGGGATCGGGGCCCACAAGGAATCAGGGGGGTACCAGGGCCAAAAGGAGAACCTGTAAGTCTCACTTCATCGTATTTAAGCCAGAAATGCAAAGCTTAAAAGGCGCACATCCTCGGTTCTTTCCAATCCACCAATTATTGATTATTATAGCCTGGCTGTTATTGCTTCACCACAAACACACCAACATATTTAAGTTTGATGAGATATCAAACTTAAATAATAAAAAGTAGCAAATTGTCATACATTTTAAAAAACAATTATTCTTGATAGACACCAAATGTATGTAAACATTTGAGAAATTTGAGGAAAGTTACAAAAACTTTTTTTTGCCAAGTTCTTTTTAGCAAATATAAATTATTTTATTTTAATTCTAACAAAGCTAAAACAAGAAAGGTTTGG
Organism: Poecilia reticulata; assembly: GCF_904066995.2. NCBI lineage: Eukaryota > Metazoa > Chordata > Actinopteri > Cyprinodontiformes > Poeciliidae > Poecilia > Poecilia reticulata. The sequence goes on along the minus strand of NC_088830.1, from coordinate 27,664,522 downwards.
CTGATTTAACTGCAGACAGTGAGAAAAAAATATCTTTATATTCAGTGTAAATATCTGGTTTTAGCTGTAAGCTCTAATGTTGGGATGTCAAACTTAATTTAATTTCAAGCCACATCAGGATCATGATTGTTGTGGCAAAATATACTGAAAAACCTCCTTATTAAACTATTAAACTATGAATAAGTAGGTGTCTCTGCATTCGATTAGTACTTCTTAAAGTTAAATAATATTGACATCGGTTCACATTAATGTAATTTGGCAGCATAGAGATAAACACTGCTTTAATTTGATTATTAATAAAATAATATTGTTTCCTCGAAGGCTGTATTTATATGTCTATCTAGAGTCCTGAGGGCCACAGAAAAACTTACGGCGGGCCTTGAGTTTGACACATCAAAACAATGGTAAAGATATTATCACAGAAAATAATCTGAATCAAAGGTGAAACTCATCAAAGGAGAATCTAATCAAAAATCAGTCCTGTTCATGGTCGTTTATTTCACTGTACGAATCATACATAGTTTTTTAATCTTGATGGTTGTAATATATAATTAAGTATCAGGATTTCTCATGACTTCCTGTCTTGTTGACAGGGCCTTCCGGGTCCAGACGGCCGTGAGGGAATACCTGGACTGCCTGGCTCAAGGGTAATGTCGTTATTGATGCTGTACATGTGAAATTATGCAAAACCACAGTTAAAAATAAAATACTTTATTCACTAGTTTAGGTTGTTGTAAGCACAGTTTGGTTCCTTTTAACCTGTTTATCAGTAGCTGTGTTTCCATTAAAAATGTACGCAAAACTTTGTTTATTCCCTTAATACCAAAAAAACAACAACAACATAATTTCACAATTTTAGTGTTTTCATTAAATAAAAAACGCAATTAAAATCACACACTTCAAAAACACAAAATATTGGTAAGTAATTTTTGTCTAGTTTCTAATACTTTCCAGCAAGATATAGCAGTTTGATTTAAGTCAATAATTTCTTTGATATTAATGAAAAAGTACTAATTCCATTGGCAGATTATTTAACTTACACAAGACATTTTTCCCATAAGTGAAATAATCTGCCAGCAGAACTAAATCTTTTTCATTAATATTAATTAATTATTGACTGTAAACAAGCTCCTTACTCGTTACTTGTAAGTTCATTTTGTCTTACTTACAGTGTGCCAATATCAGCAAACTAGACCAAAAATCCTTTGTAATATTTTGTGTTGTTAAAGTGCATGAATAAATGTGTTTACTGATAAGTCATTAAACCATGTCATGATCCGCTCTGCCTTTCCGTTGTTTTATTTTCAGGGTCTTCCAGGGAAAAGTGGTGCTCCGGGCGACGCAGGCACACAGGGGCTTCCTGTGAGTGATTTTTCTTTTATTACTGTTTTTGTTTTGTTTTTTCTCAAACTTTAATGTTGTTGAACATAATTTTGTTCATTTAGGGTTTACCAGGTACATACGGCCAGAAAGGACACGGCGGCACAAAGGTATGATCAAAACTGTAGCAGATATTATGGTAGAAAAACTTCATAAACTCACTAAATGTAGACAGGTTGAAATGAGTAAAAGTTACTCTTTTTTTCCAACAAGGGCAACACGGGAGGCCCAGGATTTGTGGGATTGATGGGATCTCCAGGGAAACAAGTAAGTTTAAGCAAAATCAAACCTTTACTGTATTTATTGACTGAATTTGTGTATATGCACTGCAAAAACACAAAATCTTGCCAAATAATTTTGGTCTAGTTTCTAGTGTGAATATCTTAATACACTTGAAATAAGACAAAACTAACTTACAAATAGCTTTTAAGCAAGAAACAGGAGTTTGTTTTAAGTAAATAACTCCTTAATATCGATGAAGTGTTAACTCAACTGGCAGATTATTTAACTAGACATTTTTCCTGTGTTACAAATGAAATAATCTGCCAGTCAAACCAGTAGATTTTCATCAATGTTAAGAAATTATTTACTCAAAACAAGCTTGCTGAAAACTTACTTATACGTTTTAAAGCTACAAGTAACTGAAAAGTTCAAATGTTACCAAGATATTTTCACAATAAACTAGACCAAAAATACTAGTAAGATTTTGTGTTTTTGCAGTGAAAGTCATTTTGACTTTGTTTTGTATAATCTTTGTTTATTTTCATCAAGACAAATGACTAATTGTCCAGGGACAACAAATGAAAAGTAGCTTGTTGGCTAATTCTGGTGCCTTTACAAAAATGTTATTTAATATGCATAGTCTCTCCCAAATAAATAAATAAAATTAAATTAAAGTCCAAATTGCTACAGCAACCATTCTGAGATGTAGAGGTAAGTATTCTCTTAAATTATTCAAAAGATAGTGATTTTAAACTATTTAACTGAAATAAATGTCACCTGAAGTTTAAATGATTATCTCATTAGCGGTTGTATTTACTTCCAGGGGGAGCGAGGAGACCAGGGGGAAGTGGGACCCGTGGGACCCAGAGGAGGACCTGTGAGTTTTACATGTCGGCTTCATATTTAAAGTTCTTCCTAAAACATGAAGTTTATTTTCTTCACACTTGATTCCAGTTTGTTCTGATAACTCTGTGCCAAACCACTGACAGAAAATCTGGTTAATCAACTGAAAACATTCAGAGTGGTTAGCAGATGCACTGCAACAACATTTTCACTCCTACTGCTGATTATTTTTAACTAGAATACTCTGTTAGACAAACTAGAGACAGTTTAATATTCTGTCCCGTTTTAGGGTGAACGTGGGGAGAGAGGACCTGATGGACCGCCAGGATTACCAGGAGGCAGGGTAAGACCTGACAGGTGGCTTATTTCAAGGGAAAAATATTAAATGAAATTTCCTCAGAGGTACATTTCAAGTGGATTGGATGTGAAATATTGGCAATAATTTATTTCTAAGATCATCATCCTGACCTATATTAACATGAAGAAAGGTTTGTGACAGCCCCATTGAGAAGAAACAGGAAGAAATGTTGATTCCTCACTTTTGTCTAGTCTGAATAAATCAGATCTCATTACTGTGTAAATCTAAAGAGTTCCTTATGTGTAAACCATGATATTTGTGAAGTTATTTTTAGAAGTTTGAAGACAGAAAAAATGGAAGATGTGGCCAGAGCAGCTCTACCTCACACAAAAAGGAAGTGGTCTTAGTCCAAAACCCTGAGGAACTCCAAACTCTAGTGACAGTCAGTTCACTGGTGATCATATTAATAATTTTGGCTTTTCTCCTTTTAACAGTGGAAACATATGGAAACATATTTCACTTTAATTTAAATATTTATGTTTGTTCTGAAACAGATGAGAATAAACAGAAGTGATGCAACGGAAAAACTGAAGTAGAAAAATATTTCATTAATAACATAAAACCCAACATTGAATTCTGCAGCCATGTTAATATTGCAAAGCCTTATTGAACTCCTGATGGCAGAAAGACATAAATGGGTATCAAGGTTAAACCATGGCCTCTCCAACTGTCATGTTTGGTTTAAGGTAGGACCCACATTCAGAGTGTAATAGAAAAATTAAATAAACAAAGAACTTAAACATTGGGCAAAGAGCCGAATTAAGGAACAGGCAGAGAAACGCTGAAAAAGATGGAGGAACCAGTGGAGAACAACGTATACACACAGTGGAGAATGACATGAGAACCAGAAGCGCTGATCACAGGTGAGTAGAAGCAGCTGGAGAAGGGAGCTGGAAGAGGCAGACGAGGAAATGAGAAGCAGCTGGGAAGAGGAGCAGCCTGGGAGGCAGAATGAAGGAGAAAGATGGCAAAAAACATTTTGTCACATGGACCAAAATCATCAGCTAAAAATTTCCTGCGGGTCAAAAAAAAAGATCATTTTCGAACACTAAAGTCACCAAAATGTTGTGATTTCTTAAAAACCTACTCAATAATAAACTAAACACGAACTATTTTAATTAGACAAAAAGGTAGTAGTATTTTGGATGTTTTTTTTTACATGTTTTCCTTGCTAAATGAAAGTCATTCAGTTTGCTTATTATTTTGGGCTTGATTGAAGAAAACAGAAAAATATACCTTAGGCCAGTCTTCATTTGAAATGACTGTCTGTGTTTGGCCAAGATTTAAAACAGAAATTAAAAGCAGATTTGAGTGCAGTCACTTGTAGAGATAAGAGATAAGTCAATCAGTAGATGTGGTTCTATTTACCATAAAAACAGAAGAAATCCAGAAAGCTTGGAAAAGATTGTCACTTTGTGTCACAGCTAACATCTTTGTGAGTAGAATTTAATTTACAAGCCATAGTTTTGTCCTAATTTATTTAAATTATACTTGAGGGTCGCACAAAATCATCCCAGGGACCACAAATGGCCCCCAAACTCCACTATGAACAGCCATAAGCAAGAGTAAATGAACCAACACATCAAAATCTAAACATGTAAATAAACATCCAAGGAAAGAGCGATCCAAACACCAACAGGACAGCAACAGAAAATAAATATGAACTAAGAATGAGCATAAATAACAAAATGGCGACCAAAGAGAAAACAACAAACCAAAACAACCTGGAATCCTGACAGCAACAGAGCTAATTCTGACAGAAAAGCAACAAGATCCCAATGTGGCTTGTTGAAAATATGCAGATAAAATCAACAGACTAGGTTTTAAAAATGCCAAAAGTCAGAAAGAATGTTGGAACCTCATTAAAGCTTCATACCTCCTGATCAGAGCTCTTAAGCCTTCAGTCAGGGGAAAACATGTATGGTCTCTTGTTCTGGGTGTATTATCCAACATAAGAATACCTTGCAAAGTTAAGCTCTGGGTCTTGCTCAGAGCTTTGTGTGTGTTTTGTGCTTGCAGTTAAGTCTGTAATCCATCCGTGGGTCGGCATGAAAGGCCGTTTGTTGCAGGTGCTTTTTTTTCCTGCAGCTCAGAGGGGATTCAGGACAGGAAAAGAAACTGAGAGGCCCTCAATGAAATCTCTGTTCTCCAGGAATGAACGCATACCCAAACCCAACCTTACGCACCCAGAGCGAGGCATGCTGGCCAGGCGGCCGGTGGAGCGGCCGCCTGTGCACATGACCTGAAGCCTGAGTGTTTTTTTGTTTTTTTTTTCTGTGTGTTTACGCTTAGGTTTTAAACACATTCGGTTCTGTGTGGGTTCTGAATGTGTGTCAGTGTTTTCTGTCTCAGTTTATGCTTATGTGCTTCACAGGGAAGCAAAGGGGACCCTGGCTTTCCAGGACTTCCTGGTCCTGCCGGTTTTCGAGGCCTTAAGGGAGACAGGGTAAGAGTTTCACAAGGATCTTTCATCAGATAAGAAAGATCATAAAGGGGACCTTATTATATGAAATTCACAGTTTGTGTAAATTTATACTTCCATTAGGGTCTCTACTGATTCTAAAAACAGCCCAAGTGCTTTAAAAATATCACCCAGCTGGTTTTTGGCAATAAGTTAACATTTTTTGGTATCTGGAAACTGGGCCGTTTCAAAAACCTTCCAAATGTAACATCACAAATCAGCAGGCACTGCCCGTTACCTAGCAACCCCAGAGAAGCCCAGCCCGTCACCTAGCAACCCCAGAGAAGCCCAGCCCATTACCTAGCAATCCCAGAGAAGCCCAGCCCGTTACCTAGCAACCCCAGAGAAGCCCAGCCCGTTACCTAGCAACCCCAGAGAAGCCAGCCCGTTACCTAGCAACCCCAGAGAAGCCCAGCCCGTTACCTACCAACCCCAGAGAAGCCCAGCCAATCACCTAGCAACCCCAGAGAAGCCCAGCCAATCACCTAGCAACCCCAGAGAAAAGACTGCTGGAAAAGACAAGACTTGATATTAACAACAAAATACTAGTTCCAGATTATTTCACAGAGAACAGGACATTTTTCCCATGTTACAAGTGAAATAGTCTGTCAGTTTAGCTAGTATTATTTTCATCAACATTAAGCTTACGTGGCTGAAAATAAGCTCCTATGTCTTGCTGAAAAGACATTATTTCTTTTCAGCAAGCAAACTTACTAAGCTTGAAATAAGCTTAGTAAGCTTATTTCAAGCTTACTAAGATATTTGTACTCAAATTTTGACCACAAAACTAGACCAAAAATACTTGGTAAGATTTTGCATTTTTGCAGTTACACTTGCTATTATATCAATATAATAGCAGAACACTTTATATGGCCATATAAAGTGCCTGGACAGAATTGTAAATATACTTACAGAATAGCAGCTAAGTTGCTAAGTGAACACATCTATAATTAATATTGCAAACGGAACAAATTAAGATACTTTTCAAAATATGTCTCTTATCCTTTTAAGTGGTCAAATCTGACTAGTTGATAGTATGAAGAGATTCAAACTGATCTCAGTGTGTCCTCTATATAATCTTAATTCTTACTATTCTGTCCATCAGGGTCCTGTTGGTCTCACCGGCCCCAAAGGAGACCAGGTATTTTTAGTAATAACTTGTATTATCACTGCTGTTATCCAGACTGTCATACAGATGATAGATGGTTCAGCTGGATTTAATAACCAGCCTTTTGTCTTTACTCCAGGGACCATCAGGTGCTGAAGGAATACCAGGAGAGAGGGGAGAACTGGTGAGTGACACACAGACTGAGTGACACAAGCTAACAAAACCTGCCATGAGAAACAATAAAGGTCTGTTAAGATTATATATATGTGAAAGTCTGGTAGAAAAACCTTCCTCCACATTCATGAAATATTAATCGATGTTCTTCATTTTCATTCCAGGGTGACCAAGGAGAACCAGGAGAGAAAGGATCGGTACGTAGGCCCGAGCCCTCTCTCTGTATCTTCCTGAAGTCTGTGTGTATTTACAGTTATTATATTATGTAACATGAGTCAGCAAATTGTAAAGAGCGACTGGGCATTGAAGTAAGGATAACATATTGGAAAAGGCTGGTGTTAAATTTCCTTAAGCTTTTCTTACAGTGTAATCATCTGAGTATTTTCTATGGTTTATCTTGTTTTTATTCACATAGTTTTCAACATTTTAATATTGGCATGGTTTGAAATTTTAAAGTCATTTATGTTTTCAGATTCACATTTGCAAAGTTCAGAATTGTACATTTAATCAGTCACATTCACTTGAATAACTTTTTGAAAGAAAAAAAATTACATTTAGGAGTATTTTTTGTACTCTGTGAATTTTACCTGAGTACTTTAATTATGAGGTATTGCTACTCTTACTTGAGTAAAATTTCTGTACACTCTTCCCACTGTGAGTAACTTCACTGAATGGAAAACAAAGATGTTTAACCAAAAAGTGGAGAGTGACCCACTGGAGGCCCTGGGAATGCAAAACAAAACATTAAAATTAGGAAAATTAAACGTCATCCAGGCCTTTACTTCATCAAGGCACTCAGATATTGACTGCATAGAGTATCTTTCCTCTTGTTTCTGTGTAAATTATACCTGGCAGTCATCAGTGTAAAGATGAAAAGAACATTTGTGTTTTCTAAAGATAGAAGTAAATGAAAAAAGGAGAGGCCCAAGAACTGAGCCTTGTGGAACTCCACAAGAAACTGAAACAGAGGAAGATTTTGAATATCACAGGCTACCACAAGATGTCCTTTTTGTATATATCTTTAGAAATGATTGTGATGGGTAGTGTCAGGAGTACAGTTCATGTCTCTTAATTCTTCTTTTGTGCTGACTGCAGCTCGGTCCACCAGGAGAAACAGGAAACAAAGGACCTGAAGGCGGCCGCGGGCTGCCGGGCAAAGAGGGCAAGTCGGGTCAGCTAGGACCACGAGGCATGCAGGGAGACACCGGGGTGCCGGGACTACCTGGGGAGCAGGGACCAGCGGTGAGAAAATACCACCCCAAAGGAAAATATATGGAAATAATTGTGGACAAAATATAAATTAGAGGAGTAAAGCAGATTCTCCTTCTCAACTCCTGTGCTACTAAAAAGCCTTTCCTGCAATCTAATGGCTCTTATTTAAACAGTACTCAGTATTGTTTTGTTTTTGTCATCCTTAAAGGTCATCAAACTAATTTTAATATAAGTCTAAAATCCTTAGTCAAAGAGTTATTTCATTTACACAACAAAACAAAATCTTCCCAAGTATTTTTAGTCTAATTTCTACTGCAAATGTCTGGGTATGCTTGAAATAAGACAAAACAAACTAACAAGTAACTTTTTAGGAAGATATAAGAGCATGTTACCATGTATATTCAAAGGTCAAAATATATATATCAGAAACAAAAAAATAAGAATGGGAGACTGTACAGCAAGGACAAATTTACAACACAGGAGAACTAATACTGTACCATTACTAAAAGAAAAGCATGCTTAGGTAAAAAGAAATTTGTAAGTAAGTTGAGTAATAAAATATGAATCAGTGCAGCAGGACAATCAATCAATAGCAACATATAACACGATAGACACATTATCAATGTCAATAGATAACACTGCTGACAGAATATTCAATATACAGGATATTCACTGAACTCCGATCCAGAACTGCACAGCATTCTGGGAGATGTAGGCAGACGAAAAACTTAAGCCGTACAACCTATTTCTGCTAGCTAAGAAAGATTGGTGGAATCAAGTCACTCACTCACTCTTTGGTTACCTAGCAACTCACACATTCTGTGGTTACCTAGCAACAAACTGCTGAGTAACTGGCAAAGCAACAGCTTAAGGTTTCCACACTGTGCCTACTTAAAAATAAAAAAAAAAACAACAGACAGGAGTGAAAACTGCATAAAACAGGAAAGGTCACCACACCAGTTTTGAAGTATTTGAGATATTTAAAACAACAACAAAAAAGAATCAATAATTATTCATGTCGATTGATATAAAATGGTTATATCGTGATTCGATTGTCGGCCTAATTGTCATACTTTCAGGGCAAACCACCAACAGATAGGCACATCAAACAGGTCTGCATGAGAGTAATGCAAGGTAAGTGTTTGTCATCTTGCTAGCTGGCTTTAGGATTCGGTTGCTTTAGCATCATCAAGTCACCTCATATACCTCACATGTCTATGTCACAGAGCAGCTGGCCCAGTTAGCGGCCAGCCTGAGCAGGCCTGAGTCAGGCATCTCCGGACTCCCCGGCCCACCTGGTCCACCTGGCCCACCGGGTTCGCCTGGAGAGAACGGATTCCCAGGCCACTCTGGGTCGAGAGGTCTCCCCGGTTTGAAGGGTCCACCTGGGCTAATCGGCCGCAAAGGACCAAAAGGTGAAATCCAAACTGGAATTTCTTATCTGTAACTTCCCCTGTTTACTTTAAGGATGTCCATAGTTATTGAGATAGTTAATAACAACAAAGTTACATTTACTCAGGGTACTTGAGTAAATTTCTGGAAAAAATAATTTACTTTTAGGCATATTCTTACTTTTACTTGAGTAATTTTATGACATATCGCTGCTCTATGGACTGTGAGTAACTCTGCTGAATGAGGAACAACCAAACATTTACCAGAGACACTGCAAAAACACAAAATCTTACCAAGTACAAAATGACATCATCAGAGGGACCAAAATATAAAGTTATGTGGAAAGTTTGGTAATTTAAAGATCTAAATGAAAGTAATTGATATAAATAACATAATTACAAAATAAAATCAAGAAAAAGAAACATTTTACTAACTTTATGAAACTTTAAATTCATTTAAAAAAATGTAACTTTTGTTAAAGTTTCATGAAGCTTATGAAACTTTAACAAAACCTGAAGATGGACTGCAAAAATACAAAATCTTACCAAGGAGTTTTGTTCTAGTATAATAGTATAATAACTTACAAATAACTTTTCAGTAAGATAAATCAGCTTGTTTAAGTCAATAATTATTAATATTAATTAAAAAAACTAAACAAAACTACTAGTTTCGCTGGAAGATTATTTCACTAACCAAACATTTTTCCCATAATCTGCCATTGGAACTTTTTCATCAATGTTAAGGAATTATTGACTTAAAACAAGTTCCCATATCTCGCTGAAAAGTTACTTGTCAGTTAGTTTTGTATTATGTCAAGTATACTAAGATATTTACACTAGAAACTAGACCAACAGTATTTTATAAGATTTTTTGTTTCGGCATTGTATGCTAACAGCCTCTTGGTGCAGGGCCGCAGTGATTTCTTAGTTGGTACATTACTGCCACCTAGAGGTTAGTGAAAAAACCAACCAAAGAAACCTAGGATGCACCGATCCACTTTTTCTACACCGATGTTGTTGTCGACCAATACCGATCTGACATAGAAAAACAGCGCTGAATTGAATACATTTTTTTAAACACAGACATAAATGTACTGAATTACAAATTTATTTGATAACTTTGCACCAGTACAGCACATTGAAATAGACCAATAGCTTCTAAAGCTTGGTCAAATGTGTAAAAACAACTTTAATTTGTTCAGTCAGTGCAATCAGGAGTATAATAGCCGATGTAAAATAAATAATAAAAAACATGAAACTGACATAAACAATAGATTGACTACCAAGGAAAGTGCAACGATTCTTCATTCAAATGGTTCAGAAAGGGCAATTAGGAATTTTAACTAAATGTAAAATGAGTTATAAGTGATAGGTAAACATTATGTTGCTCAGAGCTCAAAGCATAGAATTAGATTGAATAGACTGGCCCTTATGGATCGGGAACATTGTCACCGATACCCAATACGGATTTTATTTTTTTTTAAATCAGGATCATCTCTAAGAGAAACTGAAAACTCAATCGCAAGAAAAAAATTATCAGTTTTAAAATTAGAGAAGAAATGCTTGAAGCAACAAACATCTGAAAAAAAGAGTCTGTTTTCTCGTAATAAGAGACTGTTTCGTCATTGTAATCAGTTATTTTGTTGCTAGTGTTTTAGTCTAGGTTGCTACGGTAACATTATTGATGTCTGCTCATGGTGATAACTACTGTCGTTTCTGCAGGTGACCAGGGGGACAGAGGGGACAGAGGGCCCACACTGAGGGGCTACAAAGGGGAGCCAGGAGTCCCTGGACTACCAGGTGAAGCATAATCTCTGACATGACTGTCTTTAATTAAAGTATTATTTAATAAGCACTGTTTTTTAAAAATAGTTTGATAGTTTTGATTAGGATTTCCCCAATGCTTTAGCTATTATGGAATAAACAACAGGAAATCCCAGCCGCATATAGACACTGTAAGTTGTTTGAAAAATCTAAATTTTGGAATGATCCCATATTTTGTTACTTTTGATTTTAAGACAAACATTTCAGTAAGTGACAAGAGGCCCTAAAGTAGCTCATTCTGAAAGGAGCTGAACATAGGAAGAACTGATCAGACTAAAATGTCATTATCTGAGAATGAGCTTGTGCAGAAAATGTCAGCTGCTGTCCAAGAGGCAGTTTTAGGGTATCCTGACTTTAGATCCAAATACGCTGCTGCTGGCCACCCCGCCCAACTCATTGTTTACGTTCACACGTGAAAATGACTGCAAACAGATGTGCAATTATAGTACACTTGAAATAAGATAAAAGTTGCTTAAAAGTAACTTTACAGCAAGATATCGGAGCTTATTTTAAGTGAAAATCCCCTTAATACTAATCAAAAAGTACTAGTTCCACTGGCAGATTGGAACTGCCAGTGGAACTAGCAGTTCCAATCTGCTAGTTATAACATGACACTTATAACATGAACACTTATAACATGTTCATGTTATAAGTGTTCATGTTATAAATGAAATCACTTATAACATGAACAAAATGTCTTGTTATATGTAAAATAATCTGCCAGTGGGACCAGTACTTTTTCACAAATATTAAGCATATTTAATATTAGTAATTAAATATTATTTGTCTTTTACAGCAAGCATAAAGGTAAAACCAACGGACCAAATATCCTGGAATTCAGTTTGGGTTGCTAGGTAACGGGCTGGGTTTTTGCTTAGGTTGCTAGGCAACGGGCAGTTTCTACTGATTTGTGACTTTACATTCTGAAGGATTTTGAAACAGTTAATTTTCCAGACAACAAAAACATGAACGTATTGCCTAAAAAAAACGCCTGTGTGTTTTCTTTTAAGCACTTGGGCGTTTTTTTTATAAGCAGTAGAAACCCAAAAACCCTTTGACAACATTTGTGATCTCGATAAGGCCCAAAATGAAAATTAATTTGACACTGGTCTATACTCGGTACAAAACGTAGTAAAATGGCAAATACATTTTTAAACAGTGTTATGGTCATAAATGAAAAAAAAAAAAAAAAAAACTGAACTTCTTATCTTTGTTCACTCACCTTCCAGGTGAACCCGGCCGACCGGCTTACGGCACGAACGGCCGCGATGGAGAGCGGGGGCCGCGCGGCGTTCCAGGAATCAACGGCGTTCCAGGCCCTCCGGGTCCCGCTGGCAGGAATGGCTACTGTGAGCCGTCGCAGTGTGTCCCTCCCATGGTGGCGTCACCCAGCTTTGGGAAAAACTCCGAGACGAAGGGCCCCAGCGACGACTGAGAGGGAACAGAACTAAAAAAAACAAATCAGCAAAATAAGAGTATGTTTTTAAGCCACAATTGGAGGTTACACTGACTTTAATGCTCTAAAAACCAACCAACCAGCTTTTCCAAGTTCTTGTTTTTACCTCAGTTTTTCCATCTCTGTACTGTAAAATATAAGGAACCAAAATGAAATAACTGTACAGTCTCACCTGCTCAGTTTCTACTATGTTTCTCTGTATGTTTATGTTTATGTAAATGTGTCAATATATATAACTGGATAACAGTAGTTTGATAGTATTTAAGGTGGTTTAAGTTGCCATCATTTCTGGGCAGAAGAGGAAGTGAAGTGTGAAAGATCCTGACACAGTTTTGTATGATTTCTTATTTATTATATAAAGGTTCAATGTCATGTCTGCAAGTTGTACAAAGGAGGAAATATACACATTTTGGTTACCTTTTCTGTGAAAATATTCATTCACAATCTACAAAATACAAGAGAGCCGGCCCAAGGCAATGCAATCCCAAACCATCAGGTTCCAATTTTAACAAATTTTTAGTGTATTAGGAATGATAACGTTATTAAATTTGCATAGATCAAGTAAATTATTTTAAATTAACAATTTTAATTTAAGATATACTAGATGCTTAGTGTTGTTGTTGCCCTTCAGCCCACAGTCAAATCTTTTGCACACTAACCAGCTTCCGACCATCATACTTATCTCCTGCCAAAGAAAAAGAAAACCTGCAGAATGATGCTGCTTCGCCACAGGCTGATGTGCAGGGTTAAAGTTGAAACCAGAAGTTTAAATACACTCAATAAAAAGACACATACATCTTTCTCACTGACTGAAGTTAAATCAGACCTAATGTTTCTTGTTTTAGGTCAGTCAGAATTTCCAAAATTATTTCTACTTGCTAAAAGCCACAATTATGAAAGAAAGAATATGTTAGAGGAGTGTTTTTCTAAAGTGGGGTTCACCAGGGAGTGCTATGGGGGCCTCTGAAATATTGGAGAAAACAAATGTAATTTTTATTTTTTATTTTGATATAAATTAAAGCTATATATAATCTGTTCTTCAGTAATTATCATAAAAAGTAAGTTAAAACAACTCATTGAAGTTGGAGTTAGAAGATTGAAATAGCCTTTACTGTCCCATAGATGGGAATGCCAGGGAACGTTAATTTGACATTCTCATCTTCTGATTTAAGCAAACTAGAAATAAAGTTTCTGACAAGAAAAAGACAGAAGGAGCCTCTGCTGCAAGTAACTGCTGAAAATAATAATAATTAATGTGGAGATTAAATGAAATTTAATGGGATTAATCTAAAACATATTTTAGATTATTTTCTATCAAAAGAGGAGATTGTGGTGATTTTTTTTAAATCTGGTAATGTATTAAGAATCAGATTAATAAAGTAATAATGCATTATTTCCAAAATAGAACTAATTTCCTGCTGAAATCAGAAGATATGAGGCAACATTTATGCTAAATGAATGTAGTAACTACTGAGTGAAAGTGAAAAAAAAACAGTTTATTTACCTGTACATACTTTGCTGCATTGTTTGTGGGTTCCAGAGGGAATCCAGAGCTAATGCTGCTTGGGAACCCCTGTTTTCATTAATGTCTTCAAAATCAAAAGTTTAAATGCCGAATGGCTGCTGTCTCCTTAAACAATGAGAGAAAGCATAAATGATGGCGTCATGGGCTTGGAAACAATCTGATAGGTTAGCTGACATATTTGAGTTAATCGGAGACTCGCCTGAAACAAACTGCTTTCTGGGTTGACACGATGCTAGTTTGGCTATTTCCGCTTCCAGAACAGTGTAGGTTTTCTCCCATCTACTCGGATTCTCTCCTGTTAAAATTTCTACCGGGCCAATCAGCGAACAGAGGACAATTGTGAACGATGACGTCAATTTTCAACGCTGTTTTGGAATAGTCTGCCTGTAGCTTTAGCAATGGCAGCGGAGGAAGTGAAGGAAACTGTTCAGTCGTTGTTGGTTCCAAATACTGAATTAACGTCAACAACCGCCATCTTGTTCAGCTCAGCTCTTTTCCCTGATGTTTGCAGCTCAGACAACGTCCGGTAAGTGAACTCACCGGCGCATTACATACGTCACGGGCAAACATTAGCGAATTGTTCGGTGGCTGCTGGAGATTTTCTACCGGTCTGATTGTAAGAATATTTTTGCATCATCATCATAAAGGCAAACGAGTAAAAATGTGGTGCATGAAGACCAAAATTCCTGTCGAAGTAGTAATATATATAAAAAAATGTTCTGAATTCAAAGAACATTAAATTTCCAAAAATATTTACGTTTCTTCTGGTTTTCACCCAAATTAGAGATTTAACCCTGTATTGGTCAGTCTTGGAAATACAGTAGATAGGAATTGTGCAAACCGTCGGGGTCAGACTACGACAACTTTATTCACTGTACCAGATTATTCAAAAGAGAAGTTAAAAGTAAAATGTCTTAGATGAGCTTTATAATGTCTAGAACGTGTGTACATATGTAATTTTTGGACTTGACAATTGAAAATAATGTTAATTATACTTAATATTACACTTTCAAAAACTTTACTGCTCGCGTCTAGGAACTCTGGAAAAAAACTAGAGCGCCCCCTGTAGTTACAAAAGAGGAAGGTTATAAAATACATGCTTGTTCTAAAAGTGGTTACGAACTGCTCATTTTGGTGGTTATTGTTTACGGCTAACATAACCTCCAAAAATTAGTTACTTACAAAACTACATCAGATTTTTAATTAAAAATATTATGGCCAACACAATATGAATGAGCACCATAATTAATCGAAAACTAATTTAGTAAATGATTAACTGGAGTATACAGACTCAAAAAAGGGCATTTGCTAAAATATCACTAATATCCAGACCATTAAGCCAAAGCTGTACAAAAATATATACATTTTGCATTAAAGACAAAAAATGTAAATATGTTCTACCCAAAACTCAAGTGGTGTAGTTTTAGCTTTACCTGGCTCAGATTTTGTAAAATAAATATCCAATATGACACGTTTTGGTTGTTATTAATTTAATCCAAACCTGACCTACAGTGTTGATGTTAAGTCAAGCAGAAAAAGCAAAATTTTTCACAATATTTTTTTAGCTGCAGATGAATCATTTGCTACAAATAAGAGTACAATAAAGAATGCTGTGTTATTGGGCTTTAGACAACAAAATGTTAACAATTTTAATGATTTGATTAAATGAAAAATCTGCAGAAAGTGTCAGATAATTACTAAAAATTAAAAATTAGTCCTACATATAATATTCAACCTTCTTTCCAACAAATGACTCAGAAAATGAGACGTCCGTTTGTTTTTTTTTCAGTGTCATTTAATGTAATCTCACAAGTTGGTGAACACGTACAACTTTGTCGCTCACTGTACTAAATCACACATCCATTGATAGTATAAATAGCCAACCTAATAATAGTACACATTTTCAAATACATAAAATCATCAAGTATGCAAGTTTTAAGTTATGGACAGAAACGGAAAAAAAAGGCATACACATTATCGCAGATGGTGGAAGTCCAGTTTGAAGCTGAAACAGCTTGAACCAGGTTTAAAAAGAAAAAAAGATAACCAAATGGCATGGCAGTGAAATATTAAACAGATGGTTTGATAAATAAAATAAACTCAGACGTTCAACTGATAAATATGACAGCAAGGTAATTTAAATAAAAAATTAAATGAAAGGGAAGTGTAACTTCGTACACGAGACAAAGGCAACAGGTTGTTGTTTTTTTTTATTATTCCAAGTAGAAAAATGAAACACCTTTCTTTCCCAGACGCCAGTGGCACGACTGCCTTGGTTTCACTTCGTAAGGCATTTATGAATGATCCATGTGATCTGAAGGAAGGCATATCTCTTTCTACTCTTTTGAAACTGAATTAAACAAAACAAAACAAACAGGAGGAAGGAAGAGTGGATTTTAACTCGTTACATTACTTTTTTCTGCAGTACTTTAACATAGCGGCCAATTAAAATCTGTGGGACACTTGCAACAACTATAAATCCAACATTTCACAAAGATACAACGCAGCACTGCCCTTCATGTTTTTATAGTTTTACTTTTTTATTGGGCAATGTTGTTCACACAACTTGTTATCCCTCAGACACTTGTGATTTATTTAAGCCTTGAGAGGGGAAGTTGAATTACAGCACATGGTTTTTCAAAGTAAAATACTTCAACACAATGGCAAAAGACAAAGAAGAAAAACAAAAAAAAAAAAAAAACAATCCAACCTGCCAAGAAAGCAAGGTAGCGAGGATGAAATGAGTTTTTCAGTAATGAGTTTTAGGGAGGTTTTGGGCTGGCGTGGCAGGAGGGAATGGGGTTTGGCTCTACTGGATGCAGCAGTTATTGCGATGGCGCAGGCGCATCTTTGGACGATATTTCTCCAGGTAGAACAGCTGCTTGCTGTTGAACGCTCCTCGACGCTTCCTGGAAAAAAAAGACGGCAGCGAGAAGTTCAGTGTTCAAAATTTTTAAAAATAAAAAGTTGACAGCATTTTTATGACACCAAATCCCAATTTTAACTGTTACACAAGCTTACTGTCGAATGAACTGGACAGCATCTTCATATTTCATCCCACATTCTATCAGTGCGAGCGCCACCAGGACAGGAGCTCTGCAGGAAGACAAAATCCATTAAAAACTTGAGTCATTATCCTACAAACATGTTTAAGAACATTTTCTTTCACTATGATGGGAGAAAAATCTGAATTATTTTATCATTATTATACAATTACATCACAATTCACCATCAGTAAAGAATTGAAAGTATATTAAGTTAATTTTATCATGTCCCTGCTTAAAAGAGTAATCAGATCTCATATATATATATTACATATTTGTTAAAACTGTGCGTTTCTGATATGGGATACATGGGCAACCACCCAGGGCAGCATCTTGTCAGAGGGGCAGCATTTCTGAAGATAAATGGGATGATTATATTTACGTTATTATAAAACGGGAAGAAAAAACATGCATGACCTGAAGCTTCAGATATTTTATAACGAACATTTGATCTCAAAACCAAATTACTAGACATTAGAGATGCACCAAAAATTTTGCTGGACAATAAATCTTTCCACTAATTATTGTGATAAATAATATTGTTTTGAGACACTTTTCAAGTACTATGTTGATAGTGGAATAATAACGCCTCAAAAACTGAAACTTAATTTTGTAAAGAACATGAAAGACTGGAATTGGAAGATATTCTACATATCCAAAAATAAAACAACCAAAAACAAATGAAATGAATTGTGATGTCTTTGGAAATAAAATTTCCCTCAAAAATATCAGAATGTAAATTGAGCTAAATTTACATTAAATGAGTTAGTTAACGCTGATTTAAATGAGTTAGTTAACGCTAACTTTTTAAAGTAATATTCAATAGTTTTCCAATTCCAAAGGCCGATAATTGATAACATACCTGGAAACAATAAAAATTAGGGAGCAAAAATGTAAAGTTTTGACATCAATTCTCTCATTAAGACCAAAAACAGTTGACTCTAAAAAAAAAAAGTGCTAATTTAAAGTTTTCCAAAATTTATAAAAAACAAAATAATATCTTTATATTGGGTCGATAATTTTTTGTGGCACTAGTAGCTTTTATTGATAGTTTGACGGAAAACGTAAGGAAGAGAACACAATAGAAACAACCTGTGTTAAAATGGCCAACAATATAATTCATTAATTTTGGATAAGTTAGTGGTATTTGGTTGTTGCATATTATTATTGGAGGATATTTTGATTAATTTAATTGTTGCAAAAGGAGTCCTGCATCATTAATAAAGATGGATTTCTACCTCCCAAGCCCTGCCACACAGTGGACAGCAATGCAGCAGCCAGGCTCCTCTCTGAACTTCAGCTTCAGCAGGTTCAGCCAATCATCCACGATCTGGTTGGAGGGAGGAGCGCCATCATCAAATGGCCAATCCTGCCGCAGATGAGTGGAAAAAGAAAAAGAGGAAATTATGTCATGGATCCCTGTTCTTGGAAACAAGGAGTGGTTGAACTGGTTACAATGGAAAGAGAAACGGAGGGGGAACCTGTTGAACATCCATTTCTAATTACACACCAAATACTGACGCAAGATTAGAAAAATATGCTAACGTAATGATGTCAGTAATTATTGCATTATTTTGAGACCATTTTCAAATAATATAATAACAGCATAATATTGCAAGTTCATCCTCTAAAAGACTAAAACTTCAACATTGTAAAGAACACATGACACTGGAACTGAAAGACCTTTAAATATTCAAAATAATAAATAAAATGAGGGAAAAACCCCACTTACAATCAAAACTATCAATATAATAGAATATAAAGTCTCTAAAAAGAAAATTGCCCTTCAAAAAAATATATCAAAGTGGAAATGATCAATTTATCCTGAGATTAATTTAGACAGTTTATCTGCTGCTGATCAGTCATGCAACAGGACTGGACTTACCAGAACCTGAATCCCCTCTTTTACCACCAGGGTGGAATCATAAGTGGCCTCGCAAACTCTCACCACGGTGGTGACACCGTACTTCTTCAGCTCCTGCGGGAAAATATCAACAACCGATTAGGAAACCTGATGTGATCAGTTTTACTGCTTTTCCATATTTATCTAAATTATATGCTTCTTCATATTTTATGACTAACTGGTCACAGGCATGCAAAACACTTCTAAAAGCTCTTGAATCAAAATAAAGATTAATAGCAAGAAATCTAGACAATATAATCTCTGTTAAATACTTTCTAAATATTACTTTATATATATAAAAAACTTTGATGCAAACATCTTAGTTTATCAAGTTCTTCATGACACTGCTGCTCCACCTTTAAGAAAATTTGTCTGAGATCAGATGACATGACTGGAGTCACAAGGGCGCCCTCTGGAGGCGAGTGCAGCATCCAAAAATGTAGGTTTTATAATAAAAATCCTCTCTTGTCATGATGGGTCACTGGAATAGTTTGCCATTTTCAAAATGTTGTAGTTATAAAATGTTTGCACATTTGACAAAAATGTGTCTGTTAAAGCTGCAGCATGTAACTTATAAAAAGTATTTTTTTTTTTTACATATTTGTTAAAACTGTGACTGTATATGAGAGATAAGCTGTGAAAATATTGATTTCCTCCAACTCCTCCCTCAGCTACTATTGCTGTCTGATGAAATGCACCGTTCTGCACCAAAAATAACCAATCAGAGCCAGGAGGAGGGTCTTCATGCTGTCAATTAGTCTCATGTACTTGCTGCTCAATGTGGCAATGGCATAGAAACAACTTAGTGACAGGAAAAGTTCATCTGCCGTCATTGGTGATTATGCCAACTAGCCCTGAACATTCATAACAGGCTATGCTATCTGCAAAGGAGGGTGATTGACAGCGCCAAGACCCGCCTCCTGGCTCTGATTGGTTGTTTCTAGTCAACACTGGGAGAAGGCAGAGGAGATACATTTTTTAATCAGATTATCTGTCTTATACTCAACGGTCACCACATGGTGACAAATCTCATTATTAATGAAGCCAAAGAAATAGTTTTATGAATCGTTTGTCCATCCATCCATTTTCTTCACACCCTTGTCCCCTAGTGGGGTAGGGAGGGGTGCTGGTGCCCATCTCCAGCTACATGTACCGGGTGAGATGAATCATTTGTTGGTTTATAATTTGGTTTGGTTGGTCATAGTGAGATCTGAAAAATGAATTCTTAGAAATCTATGCAATAAATTATTATACTGGCTCTTTGCAAATTCATGATTTCTTAAATCTTGCTTTATTACATCAACATGTCCACGAGGTGCAGGTGGAAATTAGCATTTTTTGCTACAACCTGATACTGTTTTATGTTGTTGTTTTTGAAGTTTATAAGACAACAGCAGCATTACTCAACAAAAAGCTAAAACTTTAGATCCTATTTCACTGATGCATATTGATTTGGCAAAAACTCAGAATGGAGATTGTGTCTCACCTCAATGAACTTGTTCAGGGTGGCGTTGGTGGGATTGTGGGTAATGAGGAACCTCATGTTTTTGTAGGTTATCTCAACAGGGGCTGGTCTGTTCATGCGAGCCATTGTAACGATGTAAAAATGGTTAACAAAACGTAAACTTATTCCAAAAAACAAGACAACACAAGTGTAAACAGTTAGAGGGAATGTAAAACACAAAGGTCCAATGAGCTCAAGGAAGCCCAGAAACAAAATATCCCCCGGTCTTTGTAGAAGGTTGGCAAGGCTAAATCATCAAAAATGGCTGGCAACTTGAAGGAGATGCCAGTTGACGAAGTGGCAGGCAATTAGAAAAGCAACTTAAAATCCTCTCCTTTGGGATGAAATCAAAAGAAGAGAAAACAACAGAAAAAAACCCCAAAAAAAGGCTGGTTCCACCTTGAGTCTGGCCGGGTGGAAGCCAACGAGGGCAGTGTGCAGCGGGTGGAGTTACCCCATCCAGGCTGAAGTATCGCTGGTTCTGGGAGGTTTCCCGGTCCTGTAAACTTTCCAGGGTCCCTCCGGTGGCTCAAGTATGTAAAATGGATGCAAGTTTTGCTGTTCACTCGTCTGCATAGGCAGCGTGCTGAGCCTGGCAGTAGTCTCCACTGCCCTTCAGAAACTCCATAAATGTGCGACCCAGAACACCACAGAACTGCTGTGAAATGAGACAATAAAAAAACAGAAGAAAGTCCTTAATAATCTATTAAAACAGAAATTTGGTTGATGACACATAGGCCTGTCACAATAAATCACATGATAGATTAAATTCCTCTGGACTCATTTACAGATCAACATACTTTCATGAGCAAGACTTCAGTTGTTCAATCTCACAGATAGCTAAGCAAGGTTGATAGCATCAACTAACCGCTCGTTCTGTGGAAGAAAGTCCTTAATAATCTGTTAAAACAGAGAAATTTGGTTGATGACGCATAGGCCTGTCGCAATAAATCACATGATAGATTAAATTCCTCTGGACTCATTTACAGATTAAGATACTTCTATGAGAAAGACTTCAGTTGCTCAACCTCTCACGGATAGCTAAGCAAGGTTGATAGCATCAACTAACCACTCCTTCTGTGGTTACCTAGCAACTCACTCACTGTGGTTACCTAGCAACACCAGCTGAGTAACTTCTGCAGTAGCAGTTTTTTTAAAAAGCTGCTTAAAAATAAACAAAAGAGTAGGATGAAAGGAGAAAATTGCAACACCGTCCCAAAAGAAAATAGATTATGTCAGCAGTTTGGCAGTAAGTCAGATATTTAAAACTAAAAAAACCTAATCAACAACTTTTGATCGACTGATATGAAATCATTATATTGTGATACATTTTTCAGTCAACTCGCCCAGCCCTGGTTTCTGATCTGTTTTTAATTCATATGAAAGCTCTTTATATTATAAGTTGTCAATTGCAGTGTCAATAATCTACTTATAATCACATTATAGCCTTTTAAATCTTAATCAAATTATGATTTCCACCACTGGCGCTGAAAGGCAGACTAGAGCAAAATTACTCTGACTTGGCCTTTGAGGCGTTTAACCTTTGTCTGTGATGAAAAATGCCAGACTTAGAAATACTGGCAGCCTTTTAGAAATCAAACTGCTAAAGTAGTAATCAAAATTTTCTACGTTGTTGTTTGTAATGCTAACCACACTAATTACTAAATCACTAATATAAAGTGATAAAGCCAGTTTAATATGAACTCTCCATTATTATTTTTGCTTTAAAACAGTAAAATAGTGTTTTGCAGAGTCTGACTGCAGTGACCTCATTCACACAAGGTGATGTCACCTCTGCTCAAAATATGATTAATAACCGTTGCCAGCTGGATTGCCTTGAGATAAAATATTCTTCCTACATCTTCTGCTAATGTAGCTCATGAGTAAAAATCTTAAAATCTGGTAAAATTGAAATTGGTAGTGCCATAAAATCGGAAGAAGACGTCAGAAATCAGAGAAAATTCTGTATGGTTCATGTAGAACAATGTTTTCCAAACTCTGGTCTCCATGTTTTAGGTGTTTCCATGCTTCAGCTCGCCTGACTTCAAATGATATCTGATTAACAGGCTGTAATCACCTGAATCAGGTGTGTTAAAGCAGGTAAGCATCTAAAACATGCAGGGCAGACTGCATTGAGAATCAGGGCTGGGAAACACTGACGTCAGTCACATTTTTCTGCTGAAAAATATGTCTGCATATCTCTAAATAGTTATGCGTGACAGACAGAAATATTTAAGATATTGAGGGAGAAATTAAAATATACTATTTAGAGCAAAATCCTGATCCAATAGTGAAACAAATGTGTCAATATAAAGAAACTAAATCAATGCATAACTGATTTAAAATTAAACTCTATAAAATGTGCATGAACTTATACACAACAGGTGGTAAATTAATCAGTTTTAACGGGGTTAAAACGGATTAATAATTTGCAGCAGAGCAGATGATATGGAATAAGGGAAAATAAATCACCTACAGTAATGCTGTGTAGTATCTTATGTAATGGCCACCAGTGTTATACAAAGGATGTGTCATTTCTGACATCTATGCCAGATTTTTGTTTTTTCATGAGGCCTCCATTACAGATTTCATAATATTTCTTGTTTTAATATACCATCAAGCTAATTAAATTGTTTTTTTACTGTCTTTTCAGTTCCTAATGTTTCAGACCATTACACCAACAAGAACTCTGAAGCCCAGTTTTTCCACCAATGGCGCTTTTCCTCATTTATGGCAAATCTAAAACCTAAGCTCTTCAATTATGCTGCGATAATCCGCTATTTTCTGGCTGATGGGTAGCATTTGGTGGACATTTTGTGGGTCGAACAAAGAAGCTATTAGAAAGGGAGGCGATATATAAAGATAAAACATAGAAAAATATATTCATCCTTTATTAACCAATATAATTTCGCCATTTCGTTAAAAACTTTAAACGTGTCCTTCCAGCTCAGATGGGGCGCCATCAAATAACAGGCCTGAAGACATAGCCTTCTTTTTAAGGTAAAAAAAACAACGCCTTTTGCAAACATCACCAAAAAAAGCAGTGTATAAACCCAAAAGGAAAGTATTGGCTGTGTTTGTGACTGATTTCATCCAAAGATTCGTTAACTTCAACCAAGAGAAACTTCGAGTGACCGGCTAAGACCGGTTCAGCTGCGCATCCGACCGCTGCTTCCAAAGCATGGCGACCAGCACAAAAACCTTCACTACCGTTAAAAACACGGACTGAAATAGGTTTACTTTGACTTTCTGCAGCGAAATCCAAAAAATTAAAGACTTGACGTCTGAGTAAGGAGAAATTTGATTAAATTTGTGCCGCGTAGGCCGCGGTTTTATCGAGGAAACGTGAAGGCCAGCTGGTGAGAGCTTCCGTCCTGATTTTAGAACAAAACCCGAAGAGGTGAGCCTGGAAAAAACGCACACAAAAAACAAAATGGTAGCCAGAAAAACCGCTACTTACTGGGATATGCTTACTCATTGAAGATTGTAGCTTAATCATACAGCCGGTCCCAAGAAAAACGGTCAGAATATGAAACGGTTCTCCACCATACAGTCCGGTGTTGTTTCTCCGAGCTGAGCCGAAGTCTGCTGATCTGCCGGGGAAGAAGACACTGACACGAACCGGAGATGAGGCAATGCCGAGTGACGTTTCCGGTTACGACTTTCACAATAAAAGACTGCCTGCCAATCAAACTGCCTGAATAAAGAGCATCAACATGCAATATTTAAAACACACACAAATGATTCATATCAAGACTAACTGCCTTTTTTATTGAGAATGAAATTAGGATTTTTTTTTTGCTATATAAACTAAATGGTTTATCACAATATTTTGTGGCACTATTGTGATAAAAGTGGCGATAAGAACAATTACTTACTATTTTTTTAGGTAACAGACAGTTTAAAAAAATTATAATTCATTGGAATTTATTGTGTCAACAACAAATCAAAACTTTGTTACAAGAAATTTGTCATAATAAATTATAATACGATAAATACTCACTCCTACTTTGAATTAGCTTACAGATACTTGGGAACCTGAAGAGAACAGGTTAAAATATTTTAAGTTAAAATTGACATTTTTTTGTTCCTATAATTCCCAGTGAATTTTGATATGCTGCAAATACAAAGTTGTCCTATTTAGTCATTACATGCTTGCTCAGGATTAAATGTCTCATGCAGCTACTTAGACTACCTCAAGTATATAATGTTTCACTAACTTATTTTTTGTGATCAGATGACTTTGAGCTGAATTAAAACTTGGATTAAATTGCGTTGTAGAAAAAACAGTAATGTGACCCTATGATTGTTTTGTATTGCTATGAACTGAAACTGTTTTTTGTAACTCCATCTGAATTGGACCTACAAGAAAAGTCCCTTGAAATTATAGCTGCTGTAATTTGATACTCTATTATAAACTTCATTTACTAGAATTTTTATATTGTGCGGGTTGATACAAATCTCATGTTATGTGCAATATTTGTATAATTCACACCTTTCAGTTGTCATATTGCTAATTGTTCACAAAAGAGAGTGTACATTTTGCAAATTGCAACCAAATTAATAACTAAAACCGTTTTCTTGATATGTAGAGATTGTAGGGTGTGTAAGGGCTCTTCAGATATGAAAACTCTACTGGTGCAACTGGTTATTCATAGTTTTTCTTGCAAATATTTGGTGCAAATGCTGCATTAATGTCCTTATTTACTAAGATAAAATCATTATCAAGAGATAGCAGGACCTGCTGATCAGACCTGCTGTTGACAATGTCTATAAAATGTACTCTAAAGAGAACGTTCATGATACAGGTACTTTTATTTTGAACTTTCTGCTTCCGGTTTCGATTGTTTTTGTGTTTCACTGCCACTGCCTTGATGCAATCCCTGGAAACCCCACCCTGAAAATGTGCGGCGTTATTCCCAGACTCATCCCGAGGAGGCGCATGTCAGGTGGTTTCTGACGCCCAGGACACTGGACGACCACACGACTCGAAACAGGACCCGCACACTTTCCTGCGAAACTATGGAACCAGTTTGACTCGTTTCTCAATAACAAGTTAACAGTTTAGGAAGGAAATAAAATATGCCAAAAAAAAAAAAAAAAAAAAAAAAATGGGATCATTACTGCTGGAGAAGAATAACAATCAATAAACATCACAATTAAACATATTGCATATATATTCCCTATATTTTATTTTATTATTGTATAAAATGTACATTGGGGTGGGCAATATTGACTTAAAAATTTACCACAGTATTTTGTGGTACTATTGAGAGATAACGATAAAGAACAATTTATTACTATATAGGTAATCATATGGTTGTGACTGCGGGACACAGAAATTATAGACCCACATAAACAAGTACTGCTGAAAAATATTCCCATTTAGGGCACCCATCACATGGAGAAGTGTGATGTATAGCACTAATCTCTACACAGCAACTGCATCTAATCATTTTTTTTCAAATTTATTGGTATTTATTGATACTTTGAACAAACAGTGGAGAATATAATAAAACTAACAATCCAGAGAGTTTTTAAAAACATCATTAATTTGAACTTATTGAGTCAAAATAACTCAATAAGTTATTTTGACTCAATAAGTCAAATAACTTATTGTGTGTCTAGATTACTCTAGACACAAAAAGTCTAGAGTAATCTCTGTTTGGCACTCATCAAACTTGATTGATACTCTTGAATTGATTTGTTGTTCAATTGTATGTTGAATAGAAACATTGGTGTACATCTCCATAGTGATTATTTAATTAAATTCAAAAATACTTCATTGATCCCATGGGAAACTTTTTTTTTAAAGTAATACAAAACAAAATAAAGTAGCTAATAATGTTCATTGTATGTGTTCTTTCTCCACACACTTTTTAAGCAATAGTTAAATGTTCAAACATACATTACACAATCATTTTTCATGTTATTGCCTCCTGGTGGAGACCAGTCTAGCTCTGAATATGGTCCTACTTTTACAGGATTTGTAAATTATTAGATGAATTATAATCATAGTTATTGCTTTTCATTTTTGTTACTATTTCAGAATTAAAAGGTGTACGTTTTCAACTGTTGAACTGTTAAACTTTTATTTTACTACTTGTATACAATTTCCAAACAGTTTTTCGGAGCACATTTTCCAATTGCAAATTATAGGTGTGTTTTTGAGATTTTCAAATTATTTGTCAAAACAAACAGCCATTTGAAGAGTACTTTCAAATAACACTAAGATCGTGTGTGTAGGTTAGAAAATTAGGCAACATCAGTGTTTCTGGAAGCTAAAATAAAGGGTTATTTATCTCCCTCAGTTTACATCAAAACCTGTAAAAAGTTAAGAACCAAAATCACATAAATAGGTCAACAAAAAACGATGATAATGTTCTGCCTTTTTGGTGACTAAATGTCAATTAACTGACTTCTACCAGACTCTGGATAATAGGTTTAGAAATCCTGATCATTCTTTCTGGAAACTGCTTCGCTCTGCAGTTTCAATTATTACCGTTTTCCACCAATGGGATGAGAGCAACAATGTTTCAGTCCCTACCAGTGACTGGCTGGTGCCAGTTTGCAGCTGGTCTCCAGTGGCTGTCAGGGTTGGAGAGAATGTTCTAATCCGTCACCATTGTACCAATTGTCTATAAAAATTAATGTGCAAGTGAAGCTCGGCCTTCAAATGGGGGCAAATCAAATTCCAATTTCCTATTAATCAGCACAAAGACAGACATGAATGACTCTGAAGATTTCAAGGTAACAATTCAACATCTTTTTTTTTCTTTATTTAGTTGAATTTATTGTGAAGGTGTGCAACGAATATAGATTGTATTTTAATCTAAAAATATAAATTAAGTATTTTTTATTTTCAATTATTCAAGTATTTTTTTTATTGTTTTTTGTCTTTTATTTTATTTATCTTGTGGTGAAGTACACAATGTATCTTCATAACGTTTATTAAATTTCTTGTTGTACTAGCCTGACCGTTTATCTCGCCTCTAATCTTTCGCCACTCATTTGGATTCCGTTAGAATTTCAACCGGGCCAATCAGTGAAAATCGATTGTCGACGTCGATTTTCTGCGCGACTTTAGAATTGTAGCCTACGTCTAGTTTTAGGCTACAAAACTAGACGTAGTTTTATAGTGGAAGAGAAAATGAACGAAACCGTTCAGTCTGTGCTTGCTACGCTTCAAAACATTGAATTAGCATTAACAGCCGTTATGTTCGGCTTAGTAAAGCTAAAAGTTGTTTACAGCACAGAACACCGGCAACTTCCGGTAAGCTAAGTCGAACTGGCGCATTACATACGTCACGGGCAAACGTTAGTGTCAACAAACAATCGCTTCTCAATAACTGAGGGGTAAAGTACCCCAAAAAGAGTAGTACTACTTCAACGTATTTTTAAAAAGTAGCTGTCCAAGAAATTAGTCAAGTAAGAGTAAAAGAGTTTTTGGCTAAAAGCCCAGTCAAGTACTGAGTAACTGATCAAATTATTGATCATTTAATATTTAAGAATTACATAATCAAACGGATCAAAATATAAAGCTTTAAATTTTGGTAATTTAAAGACTGAAATTAAAATAATTTATATAACAAAATCAGGCAAAAGAAAATTTTTCCAATTCAGTTTCTGTCAAAATAAAACTGATGAAACTTTAACAAAAATTGCAGGTATGTGTTTGTGTTTGGTGAATTTTTGGTTAAAATTAGTTTGTTCTTCATTCAGTGGGTAGGAAATCCAGAAAGTTTAGTCAAGTAGGAGTAGCGATACTTAATAATGAAATTACTCAAGTAAAAGTAAAAGGTACAGTGTAGTAAAAATACTTCTAAAGGTAAATTTTTGCTTCAAAATGTTACTTAAGTAAATGTAACTAGTTGCTATCCAACTCTGTCAGTAGGGTAAAGCAAATCGTACAACAAGGAGCTATTTTTACAAGGATAATCATTTTCGTAATATTTATTACAAAGATGTTTGAACAAACAACAAAAATGTTGTCTTGTCATTTTTCAGTGCCAACACATTTTTATTGTAGGTATCTAAAGACAAATAAAATCCTTTAATTATTGCTTTGTCAGTGTCTCAGCACCAGTTTTGGGACTTTTTTTTTTTTTTTTTACAGGAGAGTCCCAGCAGAAGCAAAGACCAAACAGATGGAACAAAAATGAGTCTAGGCAAAGAAGAGAAAGGAGTTAAAGTAACTAAGAAGTATATACCTATGATGGGTCAAAGCTGCAGAGGAGGAGATCCATCTCCTGACCAATGTTTGACCAGTTCTGAAATGCCGTCAGCACCTCTTCCAGTTTCTGCATCTGGTCCTCAAGATGAAGATCTGCGACTGGAGGAACGTCCACATAAGGAGGACTGGATGAAGGACGAATCATCCCAGACTAAGGTGTCGTTTGGTGGACTGGGTGTCCACCAGCAGACCATGGAGGAGCTGAAGAGCATCCTGAGGGACAGTCATCTGCTCAGCGTGCGAGGGAGAGAGGAGGGGAAGCCAGGAAGTCCGTTTACGTACCTCCATGGGAGCAGCAGCGGCGGCGGTGTAGGACGCGAGAGACGGGGGGACGATGACAACCCTCACAGGGCGTTCAGCACCTTCAAACCTCAGTCTGATGCTTCCAGAAGGGGGGGCAGCTCCAGAGAAAGTACGCCTATTCATCTGCCCCCCGCTGTGGATGCATCCAGCTCAATCAGGTCTGCTGCCAAAACAAATAGGCAGCCTGGAGTCAGGATCTACGCACATTCAGGCAGCAGAGCCTGGGGAGAGACGGGAGATTCAGGTCAGTGACGCTCAGAGTCGGGCTAGTTACTTACTTAAGTCAGTAACTAGTAACTTCCAAAAAAAAGTTATTTTTTTTGGAAAAAATTACTTTTTTCCAAAAAAAGTAATTTTTTGGAAAAAAATACTTGTAGGTGTATTTTTACTCCAATTTACTTTTTACTTTTTCTTCAGTGACTCTATCATAAAGTATCATCAGAGCTGGATAATTTACATTTACTTGATTAACATTTTTTTAAATTACTTATAGGAGTGTTCTCACTATGCTGTACGTTTCACTTTTACTTGAGTAATTTTATTAAAAAGTATTTATACTCTTACTTGAGAAAAATTTTCTACCCACTGAATGAAAAACATGTTTTAACCAAAAATTCACCGGACACACACCTGCTATTTTTGTTAAAGTTTCATAGGTTTTTTTATTGAAAGAAACTGATATGGAAAAAATATATATTTTAACTGAATTTGTTATTTTTTGCTCCTTGTATAAATTAGTCTTTTTTTTTTTTTTTACCTTAAAAGACCAACATTTCTATTGAACTTTATATTTTGGTCCATCAGACTGTGCAATTTGTAAATATTAAATGATTGATAATTTGATTAGGACTTGAGTAGACTTTTTACAAATACTGTTTTATGGCTACGTTTTACTTTTACTTAGGTAAAAATATGTTGAAATAGTATTTTTGCGTACTCTACCCATCTCTGATGATGCTTTGGGTGAAAGACAAGTTAGTAGAAATATTTACAAACAGATCAAGTTTAAAAAAAATATTTAGCTTTATCAGTTTTTATGGTTGTAGACAATGACAAAACATAATGCCTAATAAGCTTCATATTTAATTTTGTCACATTTTAAAAGCTTTGATCATTTATTTAGACAAGGTCCTTCTAGTGCCAGGGTGTTCAAAGTGTGGCTCTCGGGCCATTTGTGGCCCCTGGACTGGTTTTGTGTGGCCCCTGACCACAATTCAAGAATAATTTAAATAAATTAGGACAAATTAAATTAAATTAAAATCTACTTTCAAAAACTGACAAGCTTTTCAAAGCTTTGTGTTTCTGCACATCATTGACTTCTACTTTAAAGTACACGTTGGGGGCTAAAGGTCATCAAGTCTCCATGACAACCACCTAGAAAATCTCAACATGAGAGGGGATTGTTTGAGAGTGATGCCTAGAAAAAAACGTTTTTTGTTCAACCATCACAAATATAAGCATCTGGAACCTGGTAAGCTGTTCTAGAATGTTTTATAAAAAAGGTTTTTTTTAGACTAGTGGCCTTATTGAACGGAAATCTAGTAAAGAGGAAAAGAGAGAAGGGGAAGACATGAAGCAAGTGTCCCTGGAAATTGAACGCAGTTGTCCACCAATAATTGTGGCACCATTGATTTATTCCCCACTGAGTAAATTAACTTCTGGACACACATCTGGTTACGTGTCCAGTGTTAGACTTAATGTTTGTAAAAGTTCTTCAGCGAACACTTGAACAGTAAGTTTTAGAAATACAACATATTTATTCATGTCAAATGTTAAATTGTTTTCCGCAGATAACGACAACAAAGCCGTTGAATTCTCCAGCAACTTGAGGTTTTTCTCAGCCATGGAACAAATCAAGCAGCAGATCGCCAGAGAAAACATCAACTTCGTCCGTTTTGAGGCCACCGACCTCCACGGAGTGTCGCGGTCCAAGACGGTGCCTGTCCGCTTCTTCCATGTAACTCAAATTAATCTGCTTTATTTATGTATAATGACAGAGATAAAACTTAATTTAAGTGTCAGCTGGTTTCTGAGAGTAAGGAGAAGAAGAAAAGGTATTTTGTTTCTCTGTCTCTACAATCCTATAAAGTTTCTGAAATGTTTGTTTTGTATTTAATGGATCATCACAGGAGAAAGCAATATATGGGGTTCCCATGCCAAGAAGCTATTTGGAGCTGACCCTGAGCCCGCAGAGCAACGAAGTGGACCACGCCAACACCGCTAGCTTCAGCAGTGATGTTCTTCTGATCCCTGACCTTTCAACTTTCAGAGTCCTGCCTTGGGCTGAGCAGACAGCACGGGTCATATGTGATCCATGCACCATAACAGGAAGCCCCCTCCGCACCTCGCCTCGCCTTATAGCGAAGCAGCTGCTCGGTCAGCTCCAGAGCCTGGGATTCTCCCTGCACTCATCCTTCACCTACGAGTGCTGTGTTCTGGGAGCGCCGGACAGAATCGGACCCAAGACGCTCCTGTTCCCTGCCACCACGCTGCTGAGCAACCACGACCTCCCGTTCTTCCAGCAACTGGTGGACAGCATGTACTGCATGGGTGCAGACATCGACAGCATCGCCTCTGCTAGTGGACCCGGCCAGATGGAGATCAATTTGAGGCCGGAGTTTGGGATCGCGGCTGCAGACAGCGCCTTTACCTTCCGCACTGGCATTAAAGAAATGGCTCGTAAGCACAGCTACATCGCCAGCTTTTTTACCGATGACGGCCTGTATAACGCCGGTGTGCTCTCCCATAGCCTATGGGACGCTAATGGGCGGCGCAGTCTCTTCCAGAGTGGCGAAAAGGAAGTAGATCTGTCTGAGATTGGTAGAAAATGGCTGGCGGGACTTCTCACCCACTCTGCAGCGCTCAGCTGCCTGATGTCACCCGGCCTGGGCTGCCGGAGCCACATCGCCAAAACCATCAAAGACCCCAAGCGAGTTCTGTATGCCACGTGTGGCTGCAATGACAACAGCAGTTCCTTTAATATCAAATGTCATGGCGGGAGGGAGACGCACATCGACAACAAGCTAGGCTCAGCTATGGCGAACCCTTACATTGTCCTGGCTGCTACGACGGCCGCAGGACTGGACGGCATCAGGAGAAACCTGAACATTGAGAACATTCTGAACAAAACTCCCGGCCAGCAGAGGGAGTTTGCCATTCCCGTGAAGCTGGACAACGCGCTGGAGGCGTTGGCGGAGGATCACGTCATCTGCAGTGCCCTCGGAGAGCCGTTTGTTCAATACTTCATCGCCATGAAGAAGTTTGAGATCGAGACCCAAGAGCTGGACGACGAGAGGAACAAGTGCCTAGAGTATTTCATTTGAACTTATTTGTGGTGTTTTCGCTCATAATTTTACAGATATAACAGTTTCTCTCGTCAAGCAAGACAAAGTTTTCCTCATATTTTATTAAAAACAAATTAAAGTGAATTCTGAAGTCATGAGATGTACGATTCATTATTGTTTCATCTACATAAAAACAATACAAAACAGGTTGTTTTACACAATAGCAAAATGGAGAAGACACTAGACATTAGAAAGGAAGATAAAATCTGCTTTACTATTAGAATTAATGAAGCCTTTTCTTCATCTTGTGTCGTTCGCTTACTGTTGTAATGACCATTTTGACCTCTTGGGGTCACTGTCTCCGCAGCAGATTTGGAAACAACTTGCTGAATCATCGTGATGCATATTTATGCAATTCTGATTCCCTTAAAAAATGTCATTGGTGTGTGAAAGTTCTGGATAGGATTTAACTTTTTTCAATAGTCATTTTCAGTTTTTGACTCTTCCAATGACTATAAACTTAAATGCAAAGTGCCAAAAAGTTGTTGGTTAAAGTATTTTATCTTTATTTTACAACATCAGAATATCTTTTATTGCAAATCCATGTCTTTGTGGTCTTCTCAGCACCTTAAGGAGATAAATATGAAAGCTTTGTTAATAAACTTAAATAGATCTGACCCTGAATAGAGTTACTGGAGTCGATTTACTTCATGTTAGAAAACATAAATGTGTGACGAGTCATTTCCTTGAGAGAAAAATTACAAAATCCAAAACAAAAACAAAAAATTTAAGCTTAAAAATGGCTTCTTTCTTAATTCAGATCTGAAGTTAATTGTTTAATTCCACAAAATAATTAGCACTAATGTAAAAAAAGGTAAAAATTAAAAAAAATAAATAAATATCCACCTAAAAATCTTGGAAAAAATATTTATTTAAAGTGACAACATGGCTGCAAGAGTTCATCAATAGAGACTTACGTTAAAAAACAGAATTATGTTTAAATCATGACATTGTGGGGAGAAGATGCAGAATCTCCTCTCTTTCTCTCTGGGGACATCAACCAAATTATTTCAACAAAATTAGATAAAATATTATAACATGTAGCCATGGTAAAAACAACTTACTCTCTGTTAGTTTTAAAATATAAAATATTTTATCTTCACAAAACAGATTTCACCACATAATTTCATAATTTATTTTTCTTTTACCGTAACTGTACAGTAATATCTAATTAATATTTATTAGAAAATCCCTGCTTAAGTTTCAGATTTCTTGTCCAGTAGAACTACTGCAACACATTTAATAAAAATAAAAACACTCTTCCACAGAAAAACTTGCAAAGTGCAGATATGTAAACATTAGGTGTGTAAACATTAGGGTTGGGTACCGGATCCAAGCCTCAACTTCTCTTTGACCTTTCACCTCTTCGTATCCCAGTTGTTTGTCTATGCGTAACAGTTTCCTCCCTTCTTACTTCTCTCTATTACCCGTAAGCAAAGTTTTTAATTCTCTGTATTTCATGATATTTGGAGACAAATAATCATGAAATGCTAAAATCCAGCCCTCTTGTCCATTATCTGTAGTGTTCTTTTTGTAGAGTTATTGAGATCTGGAGGCCTTTCTCCAGCTGTCATTGGTTGAGAGAAACCCAGGACAGAGACCAGTTAGCCACACAGTTGTGTATCTGGACGGTGGGAGGAAGTGGGAGTACCTGGGGAGAACTCACCATGCTCTGAGAGAACATGTAGTCACATGTTGGGGTACCAACCCAGGACCATCTTGCTGCAAGGCAGCAGTCCTAGCAACTACCACACCATGCTAAAGTCAATGCTAAAATCTCACAAATAATTTAGTAAAATAGTTCATTTGCACATGTAGAGACTTTATTATATTTTTTAACTGTGATGAGAGGTCTGTTTTATTGGTACTTAGTATCAGGAATGTCTTGAAAAACGTATTTTTGATTCCTTTATATGTCTTCTACACGTGAACATTGAAGAATCTAATGTATTTTCGATTTTATGTTTATGTTAAACATGACAGTTTTTTAACCCCTATTGCTACTATTGATTTATCCCATTAGATTCACATTAAGGTATAAGTAGAATATAGAAAATTACCTTCAATCATGAAGGAATGGATTGACACATCACCTGTATGAAATGTCCCACAGTGGGACAGATTGACCAAAACTCCAAAGGTACAACTTAAAGGGCCAATGTAACCAGCGCCCCCTACTGGATGTGCCTATTTATTTTTATTCATCAGATTTCCCATTCGCTGCATTAGTCGCCCCAGTTTGTTGTCAGCGCCCCCTTGTGTCTGATGCGTACGAAGGTCGTCACCCCGTCTGGTTAGGGAGAAGCTTTTAATTTTGTCTGAGGTCTTCGTCGACCTTCCTGGCTTATCCAGGTGGATGTTATCATTGCCAATTAGGAGCTCATAGCGACTGTAAGCTCTTTCTCTCTTGACTTGAGAGCCCGACGCTACTTCATTGTCCGGAGCGCCTGTCGAGCCTTGGTCCTGATCTGCCGATGGCGTTGTCTTTCTTTTGCTTGATCGATGAGAGGACAGCTTTGAGAAAGGAGATTTCTGTTTTTCTGCCTGTTTTTCTGTTTCCGATAGCCCACTGAGAGAGTTTTGCTGCTGGGACATCTCTGTTGACGATTCTTTCTTATTCAGTCGCCCTAAGGAAGACGTTTTAGAAAGATCTGTCTGGAGCGATAGGTTTGAGTCCAAACTGTTCTGGGATTTCAGTAGGGACCGCTTCTCTTTCCTGGAGATTTTCTTTTCCTTGTCTGTAAACTCCTTCTGTGTGTGCTCTTTCTTTGTAGTAACTATTTGAGGCTCCGCAGAAAGACTAGATTCTGCTGAGGGTACATGAAGGGATTTGTTTGCTTCTCTTGGAGGAGGTGAGTCTACTTTATTTTGGATCAAACCATAACGTTCACCAGCTTTATGATGATGATTTGATTCTACAGGTAAGCTTGATTTCTTAAGGTGTTCTCCCTGGACTACTTTCTCATCTTTAGACCTCATTTCATTTTTGTCTCCAAATGCTGATTCAAAGCGATCACCACGAGGGTTTAATGCCTCTTTTTCTTCAGGCATCTCAGTCAAACACTCCATCACTCTGGACTGCCTCAGACTGCCAGAAATTAAACTAGAGATCTTGAGAGTTGAATCACTGAGTTTTGAATCTAATCCAGTATCTGATTGTGTCCCTGCAGGAGCATAGTTGTGCATTGTCTTCCGATCGGCACCCATTTTGATATTGCCATGAGAGGCCGAGTGTTTACTATCCATGAAACTTTGTTCTGTTCTGTCAGATTCCTTAAAGAGTTCATTGTCTTTCAGACCGAGAGTGTTTTCTGTATTTGGATTCATTTCTACACCTCTTGGTCTTCCATGATGAGTTCTCATATGTTGGGGTCTTTCTGTAGTTGAGTGCAAAGATCGCAACGATTCTTGGCTTTGCCTGAGATTGGCATGCTCCTGCAAGCTTAGCCTTTTTAGCCTCATTTCCTCTATTCTAGACTTAATGTTCATCGACCTGCTGTGAATAATCTGTGACTGATACTCATTTAAGCCCGTCTGACTGCTGTGTGGACTACTCATAGTGGGCTCTGCATCAGGAGGCATATCGCTCTCTATTAGGTATGTGTTCATCTTCCATTTGTTAAGCGATGTTTCAGAGTTGAATGGTATCAGATTGTGGTCTGTGCCATAGCGAGTCTGGTGCCTCAGGTGCTGCTGAGATGCTCTGTTTGGCAGCTGCACATCTCTGCTGTGCCTCGGTGGGGTGCCAAGGTTCTTGGTTCCCATTCTCAGGCGTCTCGTGGAATTCAACTTCTGCAAGTCTCCACCATAACTGTGACCTCTCATTAAGCTCCCTGTGTCTGTAAAGTGAGACTGATGCAGCATCTCCTGCACACTGAAGCCCCTGTTTAAAGTGGCTGCATCGTTATACCTGTCGTTTATCGAACCTCTCATATTAGGTTTGGATTTCATGTGAAGATTGAGAGAAAGCTGACTGGACTTTGGGTATGTAGATATAAGACTCCCAGTGGCCAGAGCTTCAGGAATTATGGAGCGAGCGTATAGTCTTCTGAACTCCTCATCGTAGGAAGAAACTAGTTGACCGGTAATAACTAGGACCATGCTCAGGTTGATCTTCTCAAAGGACCAGGTGTAGCTTGAAAAACACAAAAGACACAGTATATGAGGGAGCATTACAGTATAAAAGATGTTGCTAATAGTTAACACAATCAACATCTACATGTTTTAGCAGTCAGCCATGACATGCAAGAGGCAATGCAAGGTAAGAGGCAAAGCAAGATAAGGTGCATGTCAAGAGGCATGGCAAGATAAGACCCAAAGATATGAGGCAAAGCATGAAGTCAGACAAGAGAAAAGGCAAGGTAAGACAGATCAAGATCAGAAGCAAAGCAAGAGGCAAGACAAGAGGAAAGGCCTAGTGTATTTGAATAGGACATTTCAGCAACAAGGGCTCTCATGTAGGCCTGTTCCACCAATAGTTTGGGGCCAGTCCCAGTCCCCAAATTTGAGGGAAAGCAAGAGGCAAGACAAGGCATAGCAAAAGACAAAGCAAGATAAAGGACAAAGCAAGAGGCAAGCGAGGCAGAGCCTTATGCATTTTTATAAAACATTTCAGCAAAAAGTTCTCCCATGTAGGCCAATTGTATAAACACAGTTTGAGGTCTGTTTCGGTTCCCGAACATGTTTTAAAATCAGTTTTGTGTTTTTCCACAGGTTCAGATTGGGCACTGCTGAACGGTTGGTTTTTCTGTGCAACAGTGACATGACAGATAATTTGAACAAAGAAACAACTAACAAAAATAGCAGAGAAGAATGTGCAGTGGTCTGTTGAGGAAACCCAGCAGCTGATTTCATTTTGCACTCAAAAGCAAAGTCATGCCTGGTAAATGCTTCACTGTACAAAGGTATCAATTTCTCTGTTGTTTTTTGACATTAGTCTCTCTGTTAGGTCTAATAAGAGTGAATACTGCATTGGTGATCAGATGAAGTTCTATGGGCGTGGAAACTAAAGGAAGATATGTAAATAAAGTAATGCACACAGCTCAGTCAGTTCCGCCATCTTGCTAGTACTCTCTCCTGCCACGTTGTGTAGCACCCAACAAGGTGCTACACAACGTTGTAGCACCATTGGGGAACCAATGCATGATTGGTTCCCCAAACAAAGCACCAAAGTTTGAAGGCAAACAAACTGAATTAGTTCAAGAACAAGAGTACTTTCAGTGGAAACATGGTAATAATCTTATGAGCAGGGCTTTTTTGGAGCCCAGCATATGGATTATGACCCACCAAGACTGACTCACCTGTATGTTCCATATAAAACCGTCTGCAAGTCCAGCAGAATAAACCGCTGGTCCAAGCCTCCATGAAACTTCGCTGTCGACCGACACTGATACTGATCCCCCTGAACCGTCCGAACACAAAGGCTCTGAAAGAGATGAACAAAAAGTCCAGTTAAAGGCTAAGGATATCTATCGATCCATTATCTTTGCCCTTTGCGATCTATGTTTTCGCATCCACCTGAATAATGTGTAATTGCGCCACTGGCGTAAACACATTTTTGTGTCATGTCAGCAACCTTTTCGAAAGAAAAACCCTGGACTATAACTGGAATGTGACTTTGCCTGTTTCAAAGCCACTGGAGTGGATGGAGGCTGCATAACGCATGTTTGAGATCATTTACAAAGAAAAAGAAAACAAAACAGGAACATTTCCAGCGCAGTGGCTTTTGTTTTCTGGGGTATTTCAGCGTCTAGCCGTTTGTGGTTAAGCGCTGGGTGTTTTAAGATAACAGATCCCGTGTGGGGTGAAAAACATGCAGCAATAAAACAACAAAGATTCACATTTGTGATAATTGCTGCTTGAATGTTACAGCAACAATGAGGATTAATAGTTTTTAGAACTCTTTATTGTGACTGCCAGAAAGAGTCAAACCCAAATGAGTCACTTTAATGTAAATAGTAACAGAAAACATAGTGAACTGACAGCTGTGTCAGTCCAACCACTCCTAAAACCATCCAGTGAACATTTTCCAGGTTTTCCTTTATTGCTACTAGTGACAGATAAAATCTACAAGATCACACTTGTCAGTTTCTACAAGGTCGATGTTATGATGTGGCGGCTGTCTGAGTGCTTTGCACTTCAAACACAAAGCTGCCATTGTGCTCCCTCTCCTGACACGTTGTTTGCACTGCTGAAACATCATCCTGATGCCATTTAACAGGAAAATCCAGCTGCTCTGACAGCCCTGTCAGTTGTACCGTATGACAAGAAGTAGCAAAGAAAGGAGAAAGGATAGACTTTTAATGTGTGCGCAGAAATTAGCTGTAGTTGAATAATTACTGGAAGAAGGGCAATGCTACCAGGAAAATGCAGAGATGTTTTCCTTTTAAGTTCCAGGGAACCTTTTAGAGAATATTTTAATGAGGTAAACCAACACTGGCTTGTTTGTTTACTCCAGTTATAGATTTTTAAATTCCTGCCTTTCGGTGAAATCCCTGTAGAGATCATCTTACCCAAAACCCAAAGTCACTTTGCCAATCCTTAAACCTTTAAAATGTGGCCAGAGGAGACACACCTGTCATTCACTCATTCCTACAATCTGACCTAGCATAGCATTGGGAGGTTAAGTCAGGTTAAGACGGAGGTTCCCAAACTGCAATGGCGCCCCGTGCCACTGCAGGGGGGGGCGCGGGAAGCCGTCTGGATGAAAAAAAAAACATGAACGCTGTATGCGCTGGGTTTTTTTTAACCTTAGAATGGCCAACTCTCTGTTATTCCTATGTCAATTTGATACAGTAGGGGCTTCCAGACTTCCCATATCTGTGTCCTCTGTCACTTTTATCGGCAGTTAAAACTTTTTAATCCTTTGTTGACATGTGGTAAACAACCTGTTTTTCCGAGCCGCCTTTAAACGCAACATGAGCGCTACGACGCTCGCGCTGGGTTTACACCTGTGCGGCAGTGAAGGAGACCTGCTGCTGCTGCGCGGAGCTACGCAGGTGTGTTAGAATCATGGCAGCAAACCAGCAAAACGCAAAGAACTTTTCACAGTTTTTCCCCCAAACTAACCGACTGAGTTGAGTAAAGCTGTTGGATGCAGGTAAAGTTAGCTAAAAGATGACTAGCTAATATCAATACAGCACATTAAGCTTAACAAGTAGCTTGTAGGCTATTGGTGTTGTTGTCTATGTCCAGCTACGTACATTCATTTTGCCCCCAAAAATGTCGACACCCCCCTTCTTAGAGACAGCTATTTGTAATCCATAGGAGGGGTTGGGGGGCCAGAAAATGTTTGGAAACCATTGGGTTAAGATAATTAAGTTAAATGGCGTGTTTATTTTATATGATATTGATTTTTACTGCTACATGCTGCTAAACTTTAGAAACTGATGGAAATGACAGGGTGTTGCAGATGCAAATAGTTGTAAAATAAATATCAGTGGCTGATGACAGCAAGCAAGCCAGAGGGGAAATATTCACTTAGGAAAATAAGGAGTTTACCTTGTTTTTCAGTGAGCTAAATGGAAAATGTATCCCTCATCATTTCAACAAGTTCAAGTAAGTTTATTTATCCAACACATTTAAAAACAATTGTAACTTTGACCTAAGTGCTGTACGGAGGACAGAAAAGTTCAAAAGTACACCATCTGTGACGCATCTTTATTTTACTTAAAGCTACAAAACGCAACTTATGTTAAGAAACTTTTTTCTTTAAATAAATGTTAAAACTGGCACCCTGAATTGACAGTTTGATATGAGACAGATAATCTGTGAAAAAATGTAGCTCCTCCTTCTCCTGGAAACAACCAATCAGAGCCAGGAGGAGGGTCTTAGTAGCGGATAAAAGGTTTTCCTGAAACTTTCAGTTGTTTCTCAGATTATACTGTCACAACATGGTGACAGTTTTAACAAATATTATAGCTACATACTGCAGCTTTAATGCTAATCAAAAAGTCTAGCTCCTTCCCACATGATTGATTTTATTTTGTTTATTTTACCTTGATGTCGTGGAGGTTAATGCCCATACTGCGTGACATGTTGAGGAAGCTGCTGACCCGGGAGTCATCCAGGAGTATGTAGACTATCACCCCTCTGAGAGCCGCGCTGATTAGCTCCTTAAAAATGTCCACATCGGTGAAAACATCCATTGCTATGGCAACAAGCTGCAGACGAATAAACACAAAAATACACCGGATTCAATCATACTTGTTTTGTTGTAAACACAGTTGCAGCTTCAGCTTCACAAAAGGTGGTTCGTTGAGCTAATCTCTCATCAATGCAGCTGAATTCAGGACTTACTCATTTTGTAATACTCAACAAATTATTACATAACTGAACAATTCTAGATCTGGACACAACAAGCAATCTGTTTAATCTTTTGTTTGTTTCAATTTCAATTCATTATCTAAAAATAGACAGAGTATGGCACACCTGCAAACCCTTTAAGACATAACAGTCCAGTTAAGCTGGCAGGCCTATTAGTGGTGGTTTCTACAAGTTTGGCTTTCATGGAGTCAAGGAGGAAATTGTTAGATTTAGATAATCAGTTTCATTTCTTTTAGCTACCAAGCCATTCAAGAGACACAGCAAACATGCAGTAGATGGTGCTCTGGTTTTATCTACATGCAAAACAGTCTGAACACCTCGTTGGCTCAAGAAAAAAGATAGTGGGAATAAATATCTGGATTAATTGACTGCTTTATGGGTTTGTTTGGACTCTCTATAAAGTAACCTGTCAATATAATTTATGATCAGATTTAATTTTGGTTTTGCAAAATGGGCTGAGTGAGAAACAAACTGTACTGAATGGGTTGTGGAATGCTTCTCAGTGACGACCAGTTCCTGTTTGACCTGTTTCTGTAACAACTGTCACAACTGCACAAACCAGCACGAAAACCCAGACATGCACTCGCACTCAGTCTGTATCCATGGCCAACAGGCTGCACCTTCAGGCAGAATGAGCCTGCAGTTGTTGTTTGGACCTGCCATAAACTGAAACATGTGCTGAGAAAGTGGCTGCACTAAAAGCTTTGTTGGGTTTGAGCAGATACACACCTAATCATTTACATTCGTACATAAATAGCTCCTCCAGCTGCAGCTTTAGTAGCTTGACTAGTTCACAGAACAACAGTATGTGTATGTGAAAGTACCTTTAGGACATTTTGGACAGAGACTTTGGATGTGGTACTTGAGCTAAAGCAGGGGTGTGCAAATTTTTTGTCACGTTGTCCAAAATTGTTGAGTCAAAACCAAGAAATAAACAAATTAAGGCTATAAAATCAATGGTGTCCATTTTTTTTATATGAAATGTATGTTTTTCACCCTCTTCAGGATTATGTGCAACATTAAGTCTGACATTAGATATCGGTAAAATACAAGATGTCCGAGGATGAATGTGAAAAAATGTTAAAAAGTTCAAGGACTGTAAATACGTTTGCAAGTAATTTTGTAGATCCCAATAGTGTACATTTAGTGAGTAGGTGTATTAAACATAATGTGTTTTCAACGTGCAATATGCATACAAATAACGTATTTACGATTAATTGTCGATAAATGGTTTATTAGTTCCAGTCGATTAACTAATGATGCCCCCCTTAGACTTTCTTTTAGTGTTGTAGTTTGGCCGCTAACTAGCAGAGGGCGCCACTGGTCACCCAAAAGCGGAGCCATTTACAAAAACAAAGATGGCGGCCTCTGCCACATCAGAACGGGAAGAAGAAAGCGGTCCAAACTGTGCGGTGTTGGATGTAAAATGCTCCTCATGCGGTTCTGTTTTGAAATTTTAACACTCGACAAGCTCCGTAAGTTTCACGATGTCTTTGTTTTTAATCCAGTATATTATTAAAACTGTATCTCTTTAGGTTTTGGGAAGTCAGTCGAAAATGGCGGCTTATCGCTCGTTAATGAGAACTAGCATCCTTAGCTCCGCCATGTTTAGCACCAAGCAGGAAATGTTCGGCAGGCGGAAGCATCAGAAGCCCATAAAGCACAGCGCTCATATTTTAACTTTAGATTCTCCACTTTGTTTTCGTGTCATGTTTACAGAGATGAAACTAAAACACAGAAGCCATGGCATCTGGTTTAACAGGTTACTGGCAAATGATTTTATTCGTTGGTGAGCCCGTTTAGAAAGAGGTATTTTCTTTTTATGAAAACTAAAAGATGTCAGCTGACGATCCAGTGCAGAAATAATTTTTAACGAGACGAAACTTTAAAATCTTTAACGTTATAATACCATAGATGAAACGTTTTGCTGTAGCACATTGTTTGACACCAATTTCGTTTAAATTGAAGAAGGTTGAGGACCAACGTAATTCTGGTGAAAACGTATTATAGGAATGTTGTTATATTACAATTAGCTAGGTAATATATAATTGTTGCATGGTAAAAACGGTCCTTCTGCGTCTATTTAGCTGTATCTAACGGTGGGACAACTAGCTGTTTTGCCAGACAGTCAGATCGGTTTGAATAGATATTTTCCCCCTTCAGTGATGAAATCATAATCCAAAAACAGGTTTTGATATTTACCAGGTCATTTTTGTCTGGTGTTAAAATAAAACGTCCAAAAACTGATACAAAATCAGTAAAATTTGCACATATGCACTGTAAATACGCTGTTAAGAAGGAGATAACATTCAAGAGGCACACACAGAGATGCAAAATAAAAAATATTCTGAGGTTGTTTGTAAAGGATATTGATTATTCTAAATGAAACTACAAAGTACCTTTAAATAATGTGTAAGCAGATTAGTAAATAGAAGATTTTCAATGCATTTCAGATTTATTCTGCTAAAATATAAAACTTTACCAAGTACTTTTGTCTAGTTCCTCGTCTGAATGTCTTGGAACACTGTGACAAATTACTGACAACTAATTAGCTTTTCAGGAATATGTCGGAGTTTGTCTTCAGCAACAATACTACTTTCACTGGCAGATTATTTAACTTATAACAAGAAATGTGTACCATATAATAGTATAATATATAAGAGAAATAATCTGCCAGTTAAGGAATTATTAATTTAAAACACTCGTATTTCTTGCTGAAAAGTTACTTGTAAGTTAGTTTTGTCTTATTTCAGTAACGGCCTACTAGGGCCATTGTTGATAGAAAAAAGTTTTAAATTTATGCTGAAAAAGTCAGAAATTTTTAGATTAATATCAGAAATTATCTAGAAACCCCCCCAGAAACTTCTGAGTTTGAAAAGTCAAAACATTTGCAAAATAAATTGGAGGTTGAAGAGTCAAAAATCTTCAACTTCTGAAAATTTCTAAAAGCAGAAAATTTTCGACTTTTGAAACTCAAATTTTCCAAACTTTTTATAGAAAAGTTCTGAAATCAATCTAAAATCTTATGAGTTTTTTTATTTTTTTTAGATAATTTGCCTCTAGTGAATTTCTAAGATTAATCTCAAAATGTTTGACTTTTACCATTTAATTTTTGACTGTCAGAAGTGTCCAAGTTTGTTCTAGAAAATTTCTAAAATTAGTCTAGAAATTTCAGATATTTTGGCAGGAATTGACTTATTTTTCTCCATCTATGATGACCGTAGAACACCGTTATACATTTCAAGCCCACCAAGTCCTAAAACATCACCACCTTCTTAAACCTGATTGTACTCAAGTAAGAGTACTTCAACATATTTTTACTCAAGTAAAAGTAAAAAGTATTTGGTAGAAAGTATATTCAAGTAGTAACTGATCAAATTATCAATCGTTTAATGTGGACCAAAATTTATTTCCACTAGAAACGTGTTTTTGCAGTGTACACCTGACAGAGAGCAGGTAGGGCTCAGATCTCACCTTTTCCGCCAGCTGGATCTGTTTCCGCACCACCTCTTTAATGGTCGGCGTGTCCTGCCGGGGCGGGTGGAACAGCAGGCTGATGTTGGTGTCGGCGGTGTCCTGCTGGGCCTTCGGCCAGCCCAGCTCCAGCTCCGGAATCTCCTCATCGGACTCGGTGGGGAAGTAGGTAGAGGGGCTGACCTGGTCTGCGTTTCCCGAGTCTTCACCCACGGCCGGCAGCTCTGCGTTTTCCAAAATGAAGCGGATCTCCTCAGCGGACAGGAAGTGGCTGACCTGCTCCGCCTGCAGGTACTCCTCGTAGGCGTCGACGCCGCCGCACAGCAGGGCGTAGATGGCCAGGCGGTACGACTCCCGGTAGTGAGGCTGGACGTAGCGGCTCTCGTCCTCAATGGAGGACAGCTGGGACAGGTTGGACTCCATGGAGGACGGATTCACTCCAAGTCTGCGTGTGAAAGCATCGCATCAGTTTCATATTTATAATTCAGGTTTCAGCGTCCGGTTTAAAAACGTTCCTGCGTAACAAACGTATCAGACCAACCGCTGATGTTTGTTTTCAGGACAGTAGATGCAGAGTTCAGTAGTAACTAGTTACATTTACTCAATTACATTCACTTGAGTGACGTTTTTAAAAAAAATTACTTTCAGGAGTATTTTTACTATGCTGTAATTTTATTATGAAGTATTTCTACTCTTGAGTAAAGTTTCCGGATTTTCTACTCACTGAATGAAAAACACAAAATGTTTTTAACTATAAATTCACCAGACACAGACACACACCTGCAGTTTCTGTTAAAGTT
This sequence comes from Poecilia reticulata, assembly GCF_904066995.2. Taxonomy (NCBI): domain Eukaryota; kingdom Metazoa; phylum Chordata; class Actinopteri; order Cyprinodontiformes; family Poeciliidae; genus Poecilia; species Poecilia reticulata. The sequence goes on along the minus strand of NC_088830.1, from coordinate 27,619,638 downwards.
TCACAAGTTTTTTTTATTTAAACTGAATTGGAAACATTTTCTTTTGCCTGGTTTTGTAATTTTTTGACTTGTTTGAATTCATTATTGTCATTTTGGTCCTAAAAATACCAACATTTCCACAAAGTTTTATATTTTGTCTGATGATGTAGTTTTTAAATCTTAAATGATTAATCAGTTACTCGGCACTCGAGTAGACTTTTTACCAAATACTTTTTTACTCTTACTTCTTAGCTACTTTTACTTGAGTACATTTTTTGAGTACTAATCTGGTAGTAACTAGTTACATTTGCTGAGTGTACTTCTACAAGTAGTTTTACGACTGTGTACTATTTTACTCGAGTAATAATATGATGGTTTATAAATATAAACCTCTGTGAGTAACTTCATCAAATGAACAAAACCATGTTTGTGAAAAATCCACGAGACGCAAACAGACTTATAGTTTATGTAACTCGGTTACATTAACTTGTTTTTGCTTCTTGGAAAGAATGTACTTTTATGAGTACTTTTACTTGAGTCATACCATCACTAAGTATTGTAAACCTTCTGGATACTCTACATACTTTGAGTAACTTGAATGAATGAAAGAAACGAACAAAAAAGTTTAACCAAAAAATATGTACATTTTATGTCGGAGTGAGACCTCTTGTTTATACGCAGTCTGTTATAGTAATTTTATTGTCAATTTTTTTTCATTTTAGTCTTTAAAATACCAGAATGTAAACATAACTTTATAATTGTAATTTTTAATTAAATCAGGTGTTATTAGTTTCTTGGGATTTAAATACTCTAAAGTAGTGCTTTTATTATTCAGTACAATTTTGGGTGCTCCATCCACCTCTAAGTAGAAGTAATTTCTGTACATTTAAACAATTATTGTTCTTGCAGTGAGAGGCTGTTTAACTGGAATTATAAAAGGATTAAATTACCAGTCAGACTGGATAAAACTAATTACCAAACAGAAACAACTTACTTGATCACTGCAGATCCTGGTTTCCTGATCTGCTGTGAACCTCAAGCATATTAAAATGTGTAGAAAATAAAAGCCCAGTGTTCGTCCGTCTGCCTCCAGCGGAGCAGCCCATCTGAACTCTGTCAGCGCCAACAGCTGTACCTGCCCCGTTTCCCCCACTCACACATACTGGGACAGGCTCCGCCCACCTGAGCTCACCTGGCTCCCAGGAACAGGTTTGTTGGGCTGGTTACCTGCCACTCGCTCTGCTGGGTCTGACAGCGCCACCATTTTACCTTTCAGCCCAACTCACTACTGCTGGATCTACGGTGGTGATGATGATGGGATTTTATTGCCATCAAAAAGCAAAAAAAAATTTTACATAAAAATTATAACGAGACATTTTCCCCTTGTTATAAGTGAAATAATTCATCAGGTTTGTCAGTGCACCAATATACCTGTACTTAAAAGCAGACCAAAAGTACTTTGTAAGATTTTATTTATTTTTTGCTGTGCACTAAACGTTTCTCCTTCTTGCTTTGGTTACAAAGTTTTACAAATGTAAAACTTGTGATTTACACTGCAAAAACACAAAATCTTAGTATGTTTGTCTAGTTTCTAGCATACATTTGTACACTTGAATAAGACAAAACTAGCAAGATATAGGAGCTTGTTTTAAGTCAAAAATTTCTTAATGTTGAAGAAAAAGTACTAGTTTTATTTCACTAAACAATTTTCCAATAATCTGCCAGTGGAACTAGTATTTAAAAAAAAAATCAATATTAAGGAAATATTTACTTATAAGCTCCTTTATGTGGCTGAAAAGCTACATGCAAGCTAATTTTGTCTTATTTCATGTATTGCATACTAGCATATTTTGCATAGAAAGCAGACCAGACATACTTGGTGAGATTTTGAGTTTTTGCAGTGTACTAGAGTTTTCGAGTCTCCCACTTTGTGATGAAGCAGAGTCAGCAGAATGAGGTTGATGAGTGTATTTTATTGCCATTACAAAGCACTGCAGAGAAAAGACAAAAAAAAAAAAACAGGACAATCCACAAACAGATGGACTGGTCTGGCACAGGGATGAAGGCAGGAAGTAAATATGTTTATTTACATTCCCAGCAGCAGGCTTCATTTATAATGACATTAAAAATTAAGTCTAATAGAAGAGAGCAAAAACTAAAGCTGTATTCTAGTGAATCAGATTTGTAATGAAAATGCAGCTACTGTGGATTTAAAGTATTTGGGTAAATATGAGTTCATTTTCCTGTCATAACTTCTTTTGCAAACTTAATGTAATATTTAGCTATTTTTTATTACTAAAAGCTGAGAAAACTGAGCACTTGAGTTTGTCTGCATGTAGGATTAATGCTGGTGTCATTTTCCCCCCAACAATAATGATTTCTTGGAAATGAGGGAATAAAACGAGATGCAGGCGTTCAGCTAAAACTGCTCTAACAGGGTCTGCTTATAAAACATTAACCTGCACTGCAAAAACATAACATTTACCAAGTATTATTGTCTAGCTTCTAGTGCAAATATCTTAGTAAACTATAAGACAAAACTAACTTAAAAGTAAATTTTCAGCAAGATATAGGAGTTTAAGTAAACCCTTCCTGGTAACACTTTAAATAAAGTGTTACCTAATTCCTTAATATTGATTTTTTTAAAGTGCTATTTCCACAATCCACTGGCAGATTATTTAACTAAAACACACGAAAAATGTCTTGTTATAAGTGCAACAATCTCCCAGTGGAGCTGGTATGTTTTCATGCACTTGTATCTTGCTGAAAAGTTACTTGTTAGTTGTGTTTTATTTCTAGTTTATCAAGATATTTGCACTAAACATAGACCTATAATACTTAGTAAGTTGTTGTTTTTGCAGTGTAGTAGACATTTTGTTTCTCTTTTTTCTTCCTTCTCTTGATTTGTAATGAATGTAAAGCTTGTATTTTAGTATAAGCAGCAGTTTTTAATTCTTAAGCTAAAGAAACTAAACGTCTCCCATTTTCACCCTCCATGTTTCCAGCGGTGAAAGTTTTGCTCTCAGACGTCGATGCCTCTTCCGCTCACTTTCTGGGTGGGGTGGGAGACTTCATGAACCGGGGCGGAGTCGGGGACTTGACGCTGCGGGGGGGAGTGGGCGACTTGGTGCCCGGGGTGGCGGCGGGGGCGGGGGTCGGGCTCTTCGCGGACTGAGCCGGGGTCTGGGGCTTGGATGGGGTCGGGGTCTTGGCGGCGGCCGCCGGGGATTTTGGCGGTACAGGCTGGGCCGGTGGCACCGCCGCCGTTCTAGGCTGTCCCAGTTTGGGCTCGGGGATCGGCTCGCCGTGCCGGTAGACGCTGACGGTGATCTCCACGAACTCGCCGCCGTACTTGTTCCGCACGTTGATGCTGTACTTGCCGGAGTCATCGGTGGTGACTCTGTTGATGACCAGGCTGGCGAACTTCCCGCCGTCGAACGTCACCCTGGTGTGCTCGTTGGAGGCCACTTCCTGCTCGTTTTTGAACCAGGTGACCTCGGGGGTCGGCTCGCCCCACACGGTGCAGGTCAGGCTCAGAGACTGGACGGGACGGCAGAGTTTAGCATGATGCAACATGATAACAAAGCTAAAAAAAAGTACATTTTACATGATGCTGTATCTTTAAAGCTGTAGATCTTTGGCTCATGGCGATGTGTGCTGAAAATAAATAATTCTGTGTTTTTATCTCTTTTAGCAAAGCTAAAGGAAATGACATGTTAGGGAACGCCCTCAAAGCTAAGGCTAAACGATGGGACATGTTAGGGAATACCTTCAAAGCTAAGGCTAAAGGATAGGACACACTAGGAAACGCCCTCTTTAGGGCGTAGCTCAGATAGAGGCTAACAAAGGAACTGAGCAACTTTAGCTTGATGCCATTTTGTCCTGCTGGCTCCTAAAGGTAGCATGAGAAATGGACCAGCGGTATTTTGGCATTAATAAATTCATGAATTCAACTCACTGACTCTTCAACCTCATACATCAAGAACTCAGCATGGAAAACAGATGATTCTCCACATGTCAAGTTTGGCAGCAATTGGCATCAGAGGAAATACCAGTTTGACAAACTGGTTATAGATCTTTTTACTGTCTGCCTTGTTTTCTATTTTCCCATCTGTGGTTTTGTTTAATAAAACATCGTTTACAAGAAAACCAAAAATAATTTTAAGGTGTTACCTTCAGAAAACCAAAATTAAACTGTTTTTTAGTTTTTATTTTCTCTTACAGCTTTGCAGTTGTGTATCTGTTAATCTGAGACTTCTGTAAAAACAGAAGAGTGTCTTTAAAATGTGTTTTTGTCTGTTGACAGTGAACTGTGTGAACGGCTTTATGAGATGTAACTGGGATGTCTTAGTCTTGGTCTGAAATAATGAACCCAGAAATCCATACTGACCCTTCAAACCAGTTTAAACCAGTTTATGCACTTGAATCTGTTGTGGAATGTAATTGCATCTTGGTAAAAACTGCAGCCAAGAAAGACTAGACCATCAATCTAGGCAAGTCCTGACTTCAGATTATTCCAAATTTTGACTTTTTGATTGAAAAGGTTTCGAGATAAATAAAATTTGCGTAGTTTTATTTTTAAAAAGAGGGCGAAAGTTTTAAAACTTAAGATTCAGCAGTTCTTGATCTTGTTTCGTGTCTTTTTTTTTAGCAGTACGTTGCAGCCCTGATGCTTTTGTCTCGCTCCCGCATTCGTTCGTCAGGAATGCTGCTGCGGCAGTTCAGCGCTGACCCTTGACCTTCTCAGCCCAGAGCTGATGTAACCGTGTAAAACAAACATTTCTTTAAGGTTGATGTGATGTGAGAAGCCTCTCACCTTCTCCTCCATGATGGTGACCACATCGGGCAGTCCGCCCACCACTCTGCCGCGGTCTGGAGCAAAACAAACATCAGGGCTCAGAAACTCACAAAAGAACAAACAAAAACACATTTATGGAGCTCAAAGCGTGATTAAAATGTTGGTAAAAGTCCTTTACTTTAGGTTTTCTGCCTTTTTCTGAGTTTAAAATAATAAATAAGCTACATTATTGTGAGGGGATAAATAAACGTTTGGTGTCAACATTAAAAAGAGATCTACTTACTCTTCTCAGCAAATGCAGCTGCCCTAAAACCCAGAAGGTTCAGTGTTATTAGAATGATTTCAATACAAATTCACAAACTATTATTATCCAAACGACTTACTTAAGCCGTAGATACTCTTCATAGGCGTCAGTGTACGCTGTGAAAACGAAATACATAAATCAACACACACATGACTGGACATGCTGTAAACATTTCATTGTTAAGACAGTTAAAATGTCTCAGTTTTAAGGCATGTAGGTGGTTTCAGTGCTTTTAAAGGCAACCTATAATGGAAAATGGATATTTTCCACATTCTTGGCAATACCGTAACGTTTTTTGGTGTCTGGGAAATGTGTTGTTTCAAAAACCTTCTGACAAATCAACAAATCAGACAGAACTGAACCGTTACCTAGCAACCCAGAAAAGCCCAGCCCATCACCTAGCAACACAAGCTGAGTTCCCAAGACGTTCGGTCAGTTGGTTGGTTTTACCGCTGTGTGCGTTGTACAATGGCTGCTGGAAAAGACAACTGTTCAGTTGTTGACTTGCCATTCAGAAGCCATTTGCTAAGTTCTTATTGCTTGTGCAGGAGGCTCCACTTCTGCTTTTCAAAAAAGTACTGTTGTATAATTGTGCATCTGTTTGCAGACATTTTCATGAACGAGTGTAAACGTTGAGTTGTGGGTGTGGTGCTTATTTGTATTTAAAGTGTCAAGACGCCCTAAAGCTCAAGAGAGGCAGAACTGAGTCGATTAAATATCATTATCTAAGAATGAAAAAATGTGATGAACGTTTTGTTTGGCCGCTGTATTTATCCCAACTTGTTCAAGGATCAAAATCAGTATCTCTGCTCTGAAATGTGATTCAAAATCCCTGATAGGTGCAGCTCTAATCTTAGATTATATATATATATATATATATATATATATATATATATATTATAGCTGCATGTTTAGACGTGGAGGCAGTTTACTACCTTGTCCTGAGAGGTCAAAGGTCCGGGTGTGAGTCGTAACGCCGTCGGAGATCTCAATGGCGTAGTGACCCTTCTCCTTATCGGATGGATCACAAATCTGCATCCAGGCCATTTCTGCAGTGCCGCCGATCCTCATCTTCTCAGAGGAGGCGATCTTACTCTCCCTGCAGTCACACACGCGCACACACACACACACACACACACACACACACACACACACACACACGTCACCTCTAAGACTTCAAAAACTACACACACAGGTACATATGAGTTGAGCACGTTTAAAGTAACGTAAAGTTAACATTTTGCAGATCAGAAGTAAAGCGGTGCTGTGCAGTAAGAACTGGTTTGTGTTGTTAAGGTATGTAGGTGTGTTACTGCACGGTTGACTGTATGTCACAGAAATTAAATGAGCTCTGACACTGTTGATGTTCATAAGTAAAACAAGTCTAACATCAGCAGAAGGTTCTCAGGCTGCAGATACTTTTTACATTAAAAACGAACTTAGTAAATCAGATAATACTAGATATTTATAATCAAACATTTCAATGTAAAACAGCCAAATAATCTCAAATTCAGCCTCGTATTTTGATCCAGATGTTACTAAATCCTGATGTGGAAATGGATGATTTCATGGTTGTTTTTGCGCGTTGGTGCTTAATGAGTTGTGTGTAAACTCTGGTGATGTACTTGTGCTTCCAGACAGTCTTCATCTCCTCTGTGTAGTAGTTCATGTAGCACTGCAGTCTGATGCCCTCTGGAGTACACTGCATGACCAGCTCAGAGGCAGACGCACCTGAAACACACACACACACACACACACACACACACACACACACACACACACACACACACACACACACACACACACACACACACACACACACACACACACACACACACACACAGAGTCAGGACACCAGCCACCGACTCAGAGGGATTCTGTCAAGCTGCTTTTCTTCTGCACCAGAAATCTAGTGACTTCTTCTCTCCTTCCTATGAAATTACAACAACTTTTCAAATTGCATTTCTATCCAAGACATAATCCAGTTTACTGGCACTGCTGCTGACAGTGGCGTGTTCTCATAGTGGAACCTTCATTAAAGTCCAACTTTTCATTAAATGTCTATTCAGTGTTAAAAAAACCCATTTTGTTTCTTTAAAATCGCTTAAATCTCCAGCCATTTTTAGCCAAAATGCTTTAAAAAAAAACAAATCATGCTAAAGTTGAAGGAAGGAAGTTTCAGATTATGTTGGCTTGTGGACCCAACAGGAACATTATACGGAAAAGCACCACACAGCTTCCACGCAGCACGGTGGAAGACGTGTGATGCTGTGGGCCTGTGATGCTGCAAAATACCAACAACTGATTATTGAGTAAACACTGGATGTAAGTGACCTTTACGAGTCTAAATGGGAAAAATTAAGACATAGACAGACTTTATTATCATCAACTGAACATTTCAAATGTACATAATGAGTGAAATTTGTTTGCAAAGCTCCAATAATAATAAACAAGTTAGTTAATAAGAATAAAAGGAACCAAAATAAAAGGATTATATTAACAGCAGGTCAAACTCACCAGCATTGCAAGCGATTGCGTTGATGATGTCATCAAACACTGAAAATCAGAGGAAAAACTGAACCAACACAGATTTTAACTTTAATACAGATTAAACGAAGCTCACGCTGCCATAAATACCTTTGCCAGAAATGTCAAAAACTGAAGAGTCCTTTCCTTTGTCGTCACTCAGCACGGCTTTGTAAACGCCCTGGTCTTTTCTGGAGAACTTTAAAACACAAACAGATTTTTATCCGTCGGCAGCTGCACAGTTTCCCTTTAAGAGCAGTTTGATATTGCTGGTGTTTACCAGAGGCAGAGGAAGAGCGCAGGACCCAGACATGACGTTGGGCGCAGTCTCAGGAACAATCTCATCATCCTCCTTGTACCAGTGGAAAGCCGTGTCTTTTTTTACGTTGGCCACCTACAAACAGGCGAGAACCGATTCACCTCGACAGCCCAGAAAAGGTGGGAGGCTGGTGAAAGCTAACGTTAAAATGCATAAAAAACACGAGTTAGAAGCCTGTTACCTTGCAGGTGAGCATCACTGTGCAATCCTCAGTGACGGTGAAGTCGAGATACTCAGAGAAATGTGGACCTGCAGCGGAAACGAGATGAGAAAATCTCTCATTTTGGGTCTGAAGAAAGGCAGCTGTCCGTTAAAGATGCATTAAAACTAAGGCTGCAACTAATGATTATTTCAGTGATCGACTATTGATTATTCTGATGATTACTCTGATTTAGAAAACTGGACTTATTTTATTAAATTTACTTATTTATTAAGTGGCTTATCAGGCAGATTTTCCATTTAGTCACTTAAACTTATTTTATCACTTTAGAAAGACATTAACAGATGTAAATGCACAACAGTTCAATTCCCTTTTTAAAACAATACATATTTATTGCCTTAAATGCAATAATATAGCGTTTCTTTAGTGCACACTTGATTATTTGTAACAGAGGAAACATTTTAAAAACTGACTTCTAACGTTAAGATGTGAAAAGTTCAGCTCTTTCTGCTCGACTTATTAATACAGTATAGAGCTGATCTGTTGATTATTGTTTGGATTAATAAATTAAGAGATGGATGGCAGAAAAGCTTAATAGCAGTTTTATTTTTTTACAGAGTTTGAACCAGGTGAAGATAGGTGAGTCAAATAAAACTGAACTTAAGTCGGGGTATGAACTAAAATCAACGTTTTTTAGCTTTACATCATGTTATAATGTTATAACATGATGTAAACGATTAATCGAAACATTTAACGATTAATCAATTACTAAATTAGTTGGCAATTATTTAAATCAGCGATTTATCTGATTGTTTCAGTCTTAATTAAACGCTAACTCCCACCTTGCTTCCTAATGTGCTCTTTCCTCTGAAACTCGGCCTCCTTCAGAGCTGCCTTGAACGCTGGAAAGAAAAACGGCAACATGTTTCTCATAAATCCTCCAAAAGTTGAAATACTTTAACAACACCAGAGTTTACCAATACAATAGCTTTTCTCAGGTGATGTTTTATCTCAGAAATGTGGGTCGAACGTCAGTCTCACCGTCTCCCACCAGCACCAGGGAGCTCTGGGTCTTGGCTTTGCCGTCGTTGATCTGGACGGTGTACGTTCCCTCGTTGGCTCTGGTGAAATGATCCACGGTCATCTGGATGACCCCTGAAGCTACATCATGGCTGATCTTCTGACCCTGAGCAAAACGGTCATTTAAATGCATCAGCATTCAGTTTGCAGTAAATCTGGACTCCTGCTGCGAGGATCTGCTGATTCTGTGATCTTTGGTTTGGTGTCGTGTGTTTATGTTGGAAACCAGGGAAGTCCTGATCTGCCCTTTGATTTTGAATATCGGCAACGAGTCCCGATTGGATATATTTTAACCTTGTTTTTTATTTTATCCACCTTATTTAACACTTAACATAACTGACACTGATGTGTACACTGACTTTGTAACTCAAATTCATTGTTTTTGTTAGAAAAACTGTATTTACATTGTAGTTCCTCATGGCAGCCCTCGCTGCTCGGCTCGCTGTAACCGCGGTGCCGTCGGTGTTTCCTGTTTTGTTGCCAAAATTAACCACAGAAAGTAGCCAGACTTGTGACAACAAAGTCGGCCTTCTATCACCTGAAGAACATCTCCAGGATTAGAGGACTTATGTCTCAGCGCGATCTAGAGAAACTCATCCATGCGTTTATCTTTAGTCGCATTGATTACTGCAACAGCGTCTTCACAGGTCTGACTAACAAATCAATCAAACAGCTGCAGCTGATCCAGATGCTGCTGCTCGGGTTCTCACTAAAACCAGGAAGTCAGAGCACATAACACCAGTTTTAAAGTCCCTACACTGGCTCCCTGTAGCTCAGAGAATAGACTTTAAAATACTGATGTTAGTTTATAAATCACTGAATGGTTTGGCACCACAATAACTTAAAGATCTGTTATTACTGTACCAACCGTCTAGACCCCTCAGATCTTCTGGTTCTGGTCTGCTCTGCATCCCCAGAACCAGACGAGGAGAAGCAGCATTCAGTTTCTATGCACCACAGATCTGGAACAAACTTCCAGAAATCTGTAAAACAGCTGAAACACTGAGAGCCTTTAAATCTCAACTTAAAACCCACTTGTTTACAGTTGCTTATGGCTAAATTAGGGTTAGAGTGCCGATTTTGATGTCTTTGATGTTTTTATGTCTTTAAAGTTCTTAATTTCTTTTTATTTCGTGTCTCACTGTCTACATTTTTATTCAGTGTTGCATAACTCTGTATTTTTGTGTTTATTGATGTAAAGCACTTTGAAATGCCTTGCTGCTGAAGTGTGCTATACAAATAAAATTTGATTGATTGATTGATTATTGTTTAAATTTATCATGCGATTAATTGATTTGCTGCTTATTGCGACAGGCTGAACTCTGACTCTGCATCACCATTTGGGTTTAAAGCAAATATACAGATACGACTCTGGAAACAATGAAGGGCCCACTGCACTGAACCGCATTGAAAACCTGCTGGTTATTCCACCAAACATTGATCTCTGAGTTAAAACATTAGTGTTGTTATTTCTAAACGAATATGAACTTGTTTTCTTTGCATCTTTTTCGTTATTTTGATCATTTCTCATTTTCTACAAATAAATGCTAAATTTTTGCTTGTAACTTCAGAGACATGTCGTCAGTAGTTCATAGAATAAAAGAACAAAGTTCATTTTACTCAAACTTATACCTATAAAGAGTAAAATCTGAGAAAATGATCATTTTTAGTGGGCTCTTAATTTTTCCAGAGCTGTATGAATCTGCTCTCTGGGATTTAACGCCTGATTCCGATCGAGTCTGAAGCCACGTGGTCAGTTCTGGACTTTCCTAATTGCAAACTAAAGCAGATTGCATGATCAGGATGAGGATGATGTGCGTTCGTTCCTTTCATTTCTTTGAGTAAAAATGTCAGGTTCAATGAGGTCTCATACTGTCGTCACCCTAAATAAACACAGCAGAACGATCGTCTGATTCTGCAGTGAAACGTTTTACCTCCCCGCTGGTGACCGCTTTGTCGTTAACGATGAACCTGTAGGACACGGACGGAGACAGCTTGACGGCCTGCAGCCAGAAACGCACGTGTCCCTTCTCCAGAATCTCATAGTTGAGGTTGTGTTTCAGAGGAACGACTGCGCAGAGACAAAGACACACAAATACACCAACATTTGGTTAAAGAGGAAAAGATAACGCAGCGGGTGTGATGGCAAGACGTTTACCTGGATGCCTGATGGCGTAGCTGAGCTCAAGCATCGTGTTCAAAGCTGAGGAACAGAAAACAACCAGGAAGTCAGAGTGAACCTGAACCGAGTCCGAACTGGTTCTGAAGGTTCTGAAAGCGATGACCTACCGTCCTCAGTCAGGGTGTAGCTGGATGAAACTCCATCGGTGTCGGTGACGACCACAGAGTATCTGCCCAAATCGTCCTTATCAGGGTTGGTGAAGGTCAGTCTAGAGCTGTGAAGCACAGAGTTTAATGTGAAAAACCACCAGGAAGGCCTCCTTACTGTTATCTCTTAAATGGGCAGTATTACGTGTTTTCCAGGCTCCATTTTATGGCACAATCAAGTAATTATGTCACCTTCAGTTGTACATATATATTCTGCACAGATATAGACGTTTCTCCTCTGAAAGACAGCAGCTTACGTTCTGCCCTTGGCTGTGAAGGTGGCTCTGGGGCAATCACCAATGGGTTTGTAGTTCTTTGACCACTCAAACTTGGATGTTTCACAAATCTCACAGGCCTCAAACGACAGGAAAACATCTCCGGTCTCCTCGTCCACACCGGCTACGATCTCCGTAGTTCCTGTCAGTAAAGATAAACAGATATGTGTTAGCATAAGCTATATAAATAATAGTTGCTTTTACTTAAAGGATCCCTATTATGCAAAATTCACATTTTGAAAATTAATTTTTACTTCTATTTGGGTTTCAACTGCTTATAAAAACAGTAATAATAAATTAATGTGTTTTGGTGTCTGGAAAATGACCTCCGGAACATAACGTTACCTAGCAACCCTAGCTGAGGCTAACCGTTACCTAGCAACCAAAGCTGAACTCCAGGATGTTTGGTCAGCTGGTTTTACCAATGTAAGCCTACATAATGGCTGTTGGAAAAGACAAGGGTTTTGTTGTTGACTTATCAAAGATGTACAGTTGTATAAATGCTGTTTGCAGCCATTTTCACATGCGAGTAAACGTTGAGTTAGGGGGCGTGGCCAGCGGCAGCTTATTTGAATTTAAAGTGACAGGACGCCATAAAACAGCTCAAGATAAGCAGAACTGATCTGACTAAAATCTCAATATCCTAGAAAGATTTTGTGCAAAAAATGTAATGATCATGTTTTGTAACTATCCTAACCTGTTCAAAGAAGCATAATAGGTGACCTTTAATGAAACATAATCATACTGAGGTGACTTAATGAAACATACTGAGGTGAGGTTGCATCTAACAAACGTGTTACGGTTTGGCAGCGTTGATTTGTTGTTACCTGGAAGAGCTTTGGCACAGACAGGCTCAGACAGCTCAGAGGTTTTTCCAACTCCCTTTGAATTGACAGCACGGACTCTGAAGACGTAGCTACTCCCTTCCTCCAGTCCAGTTACCTGTAGCAAACCACGTGGAGCCGCTTCAAGGTGCTAAATCAAAACTGGAGTCTTACAGGTAACTCATCAGGTCTCCTACCTGCAGGTAGCGATGACTCACAGGCTCTCCATTCAGAGTCACAAACTCACTTGAACCCTTCTTGGCCATATCCACAAAGTATCCAGTCACAGCACCGGCTCCAGTATAAACGGGAGCTTTCCATAGGATGACCAGGGACTGACCTCTGACCTCCCTGAAGCCCAGGTCATAGGCCGGGCCTTTAATAACACAGAACAAGCAGAACAAAAGATAAAGCCTGGCAAAATCCAAAGTTTATTCCTAAATAGGACATTTAAGGAGAACCGTTTTTAACATGTGAATGCAGAGCCGGATTTAGTGGAATGTGGGCCCCGGGCCACTGCAGGTTTCAGTACCATAAACACACAAATGTCTGACAATGTCAGGATTCATCCATCCCACACTGGTAAAAAGTGGTTCAGGGAGCCTGAAGCTTTGTATCGTAGCATCAGCCTGGTTGAATAATAACTGAGTGAAACTCAGTGGGAGTTTAAATCATCTGTCAAAGGAGAGCTACATCTAGATACTAAAACACAGTAGTGTCCTCAAGGGGGGCCTGAAGGGGGGCAAGGCCCCATCTGGAAATTTAAAAAAATAAATTTTATTTTTCATCCATCCATCCATTCACTTTCTTCACACCCTTGTCCCTCAGTGGGGTCGGGAGGGTTGCTGGTGCCTCTCCAGCTAACGTTCCGGGTGAGAGGCGGGGTCACCCTGGGCAGGTCGCCCGTCTGTCGCAGGGCAACACAGAGACACACAGGACAAACAACCATGCACACACACACACTCACACCTAGGGGCAATTTGGAGAGACCAATTAACCTGACAGTCATAATAATATATATGCTGAGTTTTAATTGTATCTTTAAAAATAAAATTAAGAAATAATTTTTTTTTATTTTATTAAAAAAAAAAAAGTAAAATTAAATTAAAAATCTACTTAGAAGTAGAATTTTTAAATTAAAACATCTATTTATAATCTACTTAAGATGTACTTGTAGGTAGATTAAAAGTTTACAAATAGATACAATAAAAAAATAATTTTATAAAGTTTTTAATTTTAAAAATTTTAAATAAAATTGAAAATCAAAATATATACACATATACACACATTTTCTGGCGTCGCCACTCCCAGAACCCTGAAGCTTCTGAAAAGGTTTTTATTGTTCCAGCCGGATTAATAAAACTAGAGTAATTAAAAGCCTCAGAGGAACGGATACCTGGCTGCTCCATGGTCCACGCTTCACATTTCAGCGGCATACTGGGAGCTGATGGCAGACCAACACCAGCTAGATTAGCAGCCTGGATCCTGAACTCGTAAAATGTTCCCTCTGTTAGATTGTCCACCTAAAATAACAAACAAAGCTTGATTTTAATTACAGTTAAAATATAGAAAGTCATTATTGCTTCAGTAAACTCACAGTGCAGATCCGCTCAGTGACCGCAGCCAGGTTGACCTCCTTCCACACCAAAGTGTCCGCGTCCCGCTTGTCGATGTAGTAAGCGTTGACCTTGGATCCGCCGGAGTGTTTGGGTTTCTTCCAGGCCAAAGTCATGGAGGAGCCGTCGCAGTTCAGCATGGTGATGCCGTACGGAGCGCTGGGAGTCGCTGAAAACGTCACAAGATCCCGTCTGAACTTCAGACTTTTCACACATTCTCTCCAGGATTTGGATAAACATTTTTAAAAACTACTGTTAGCAACAAGTATTGTGATCATATGTGCATCAGCGGTTTCTGATGGGGCGAATTGGGCATATGCCCAGGGTGGCTTCTCCTCAGTATAACATGAACTGTTATACTGGTAAACACTTTTGTAGTTAAATCTGTTGCCTGTTTCTACATGACAAATGGTGCAATTTATTATAATTGTATTTATTTTCTACAGTATTTATTTTTTGTATTTGTATTGTATAGACACGTTGCAATGTGACGTCAAGGGCGCAAGATTCTGCTGGCGAACAATGACCACCATTGGCTGTAGCTGTCAAGTTGTCAACATAACATGTTAAAATCTTAAATGTATATAAAAGACATTCAAGGAGAGGAGATGCAATGCTTAGCTTCTAGATAACAAGGTCTGGAAAAAGTTTGAATTTAAAGAAAATATTGAGGGACGGTGGAGTAGGTCAGTTATGCTAGCTTGACTATGAAAACCTTAGCATGTAGGTGTGCTGTGGAATTCAGAGTTTCGATTTCGTAAAAAAAAAACCCCACACCAACTCTAACCGATCTTCAGTAAATTAAATTAGCTAATCTAATCTACCACCTCTGTCCTGACATGATGACTTATTAATATTTGCAAAATAAACATAAAGCCTGAGATCATAATACTGTAAAGGACTGGATGTTCTGATCTTTGTGTGGAAAATGCTTGAGTGTTTTTTGATGCTGAATCCTGATACACTAGTGGTGTTGTTGTCAGTTGCTAAGGCAACGGGTCTGTGCGTAGTTTGGTCAACACAGAGAGCTAGAAAAGGAGAATAAGAGTTGTTCTTCAACGGTTTTCTGCATAATTTTTCCCTTTTCTGTGATGCGCTGCTCTAAATTAATACCTACATCTCCAGGTTTCATTTTGTTAACCCGATTGTTCTACCGCAGCAGCGCAGCTACGGATGGCAAGTAAACGAATCATTTTTTCTCTTTAGTGTTGTGCAAAATTTCCAGATGTAAACAATAACATGCAACACACTTTTAACTGCATGGTATATGGTTTGTGCCTTGCTTTGTGCGTTTGTAGTATCATGTTTCTTGTGAATATTAACAGAAGTTTTGAGTGCATCTATGATGGTACATGGCATGTCGGCCCAGGGCCCCAAATAGGCTGGGACCGCCCCTGCACATGTGAACATCTGTGTTTGAACTTTTACTGAACCCAATTTATCTGTGAAGAGTAAAAACTGGAACAGAGGGAGATGAAAGACGTGGCTTTGTTAGGGTGAACGAGGAACAAAAGCAGGAAGTGAGTCAGTATAGTTGGATATTAATTCGTTTTAATACATACCGTAATCCACTCCCTTCCCTGGACAGAACAATGAAATGAGACGTCCTGAGGATGAGCTTTGCCACCTATTGGGTTACCTTTTAACTTTTTATTTCAAACGCTTGCAGGTTTATCTGACCAGAAGTAGTTTGAAAATGCAGACTGAGTCCAGAGGTATTTATGTTTCTTACCCAGAGCCGGCTCCACGGCGATGGGGGACGACTCCTGAGATTCTTCGCTGAGGCCAAAGATGTTCACAGCCTGGACGCGGAAAACGTAGCTCTCCCCTGGGATGAGGCCGTGGACCACAAACCTGACACACATTCAGTACGTTTCACTATAAATAACAATCATCATCAGCACTCTGTCAGATTTAACTACGATGATCCGGTTTTCTTTGTAGTTCATAGCAATATTTTTGCAGACTAATATTAAGAAAAAAACAATTGGATGGTTCCTATATGTTGTTTTTCAAACCACAGAAATATATTTAACGGGGTATTTAATCAGGTTGGGCTGTTCAAATAAGGAAGGAAAATCTATAAATAAATTTTAAGATAAAATATCTGGGCTTTTGGAATCACATACTGAATATTTTAAGTTTAGAACTGGTTTTTAATGGAAAATTACAGATCACTGGATTGCTAATAAGATAAACTACCTTTTGCTCAATATGCTTTAATTTGGATTGGGACTTTAATGTGTTAATTTTGATTAATTACATAGATTTTAATGCAACCAATTGCATTTTTTTCATTAACATTTTTTATTTTATTTATTTTTTATTTACATACAAAGGTTCCTTCTGGAACCCTGTGTAGTTACATGTTTCTGGTACGACCATAAATGTGACACACAAGCTACATTCACAAACAGCAATAGATGACACAATTGTTTCTTCTTGACCTGGGGATTAATTTTTGCATCAAAAACCGATCTGATGAGACGCTGTAAAAGATTATTGTTGTGTTGAAGTTATGCTAGAAGGAGTTAGCCTGTTAGCGCAGCTGTTCCAGCTTAGAGTAGCATCTCAATGCTAAACGTGTAGCAGCAGCAGCAGCACAGACAGTGCTAATGTCAGAGACTACGGTTCACATTTCTACATTTGTGTTTTTTCAGAGATGTGTTTCAAACAGAGATGTTTCTGAAACATTTGAAATCTGTATGGTTATAACATCTATTGGCATGAAGCTGGTGACTGAATAACTTAAATAAGATTATAAACAATAAATATCTTTGTTGCTGAACACATATGTCTATTTCTTCAATACTTTAGCAGAAAATGGGGTTCTTGAATTGAAAATACAGCTTATTTTTGTCTATCTGATTTTTGATTAAACTGTGATTAATTAATTACAGCCTCTGCCATTAATTAAATTAAAAATTTTTAATCAAGTTTCACCAAATATTTTACAGATATAACAAGAGGGGAACACCAGGCCTCTGTTTTGGGCCCACTTCTTTTTTTTGGTCCAGTCTTGGGCGGTGGAGCAAAATTGAGGACATAAAGTTTGTCCAAAAAGCAAAACATTGAAACTGAAAAACTGTTTTGAATTTTCTTTTTCGGACTTGATGTTCTTTTCAAACTTTTGGCCCAGTTTGGCGTTTGGGTGGCGCCTCAGGAGAGCGGGAGTGTGGGAACGTAACTGGCACCAAACAAAAGCAGAACAAAATGTTCCCTGCTGTTACATTCAGCGACCAGGGGAATCAGAAATTACTTTGAAAACATCATCGACATTCTGTGTTTACGTGATTCGCTGCTTATGTCAACACACAGCGGGAAAAGATGCGACGTGACAAATTTGGTTAACCTCAGGTAAAAACAACTTTCTACCCCAGAAATCTCTCCCGGCAGTGAGAACTGGAGCTGATCTGCCGTTCAGATCCCGGCACGTCTCACCTGTTGTGTCTGAACGGTTTGTGGTTACAGGGGAACCACTCCTTGGCTCCGACAACCCGGCCGTCGATGTAATAACCCAGCAGGTTTTTCAGATGTTGTGGAGCTTCCCATTGGACAAACACAGAGGACTTGGTGTTTCTGGTGGCAACAATCTTCCCCGGAGCCGAGGGAACGCCTGTTCAATCAAAAACCATCAGTTAAAGAGGTCAGGGTCCATTTACTCCATACTGAATGCATTTAAATTAACTTTGGAGTCAAATGGAAATTGTTATGTCGAAACAAAAATTCAGAATCTACAAAAAATATACATAAAAGTCACATTGATTACATTAAAATCATGTTTAAAGTCTCTGAAGTTGAGTTAAAAAAGGACAAAGATCAATTTTACAATAATTAAGACATGAGACCTTATGTCTTCTTGAACATAATAGTCAGGTGAACAACTCTTTGTAAAGGGTTTATTGTGTTTTAGTGAAACAAACTGGAACAATTTATTCTGTGAAACAAGAGAGTGGTTTTGTTTTTCAAGACATAAAGACAGTGGGAGACGAATACATTGGTGCTTTAACAGCAAACTGAAGGAGTGCATCAAGAAAAGAACAGCATAGAACAGAAGAGAATAGAATAGAAAAAAATAGAACAGAATAGAAAATAATAGAACAGAATAGAATAGAGAATAATAGAACAGAACAGAATAGAATAGAATAGAATAGAAAAGTCATTGTTGATTTAAATTAAAGGTGCAAGACTCCGCATAAAAGTGATTTATGATTTTATTCATACATACCAACCGGCAGCTCGATACCTGCAACACACAGCCACTTTTTAAAAACCTGGCTAAGCTTAAACACTTACATGTTGAGATAAATATTTATATTTACATCATGTAAAACTCTCAGCTACAAACTACGGGGTGTTGTGTGGAAAGTTGCACAGTCAAAAATTAGAGTAATTTGGGTTAAGGAGAAAAAAGTAAAAGTTAATTTTTCAGTCATTTCTTTCACAATATCATGTCACAGTTTCAAACTAAGTATTTAGTTTGGAGTTAAATATTTAGTTTCACACCAAATATTTAGCTCAAACTAAATATTTTTACCTGGAACATAAATATTTAGCTTCAAAGAAAATATGTAGCTTAAAGCTAAATATTTAGCACAAAGCTACATATTTTCTTAGCAATCTAAATATTTCATTTGTAAACCAGATATGTGGCTTATTTAACTTCTAACTAAATATTGTGTTTGAAGCTACCGTTTAGTTTCCAAACTAGATAATAAATTAAATATTTAGTTTGAAATTGTGACGTTTATAAATGAATGAATATTAAGGTGAGAAAAATATTTTTCTTTTCTTTTATGACAGACTAAATAACCAAAATTATTGACTGTGTAACTTTACAAACGACACTCGTTAAAAATAATAATAATTTCACGATGCTGCTTTTCTATAAATCAGGGACTCTGAATTTGTGGAGACACAAACTGGTGAGATAATCCTCAATTTATCTCTTCAGGAATAAAATAAAATAAAAAATTTCAACACAAAGGAAAATAGTCATGAGGTCAGCACTTTAAAACACACATAAAAACTGTTTAAATATTAACACTCTGCGAACCAAAATAAAGATTTTTTAATGTCCGATTGGCTCAGTGAAGCAGTTTAGGCCTGGCTGCTCTTACCATCCTCATCGACCTTTTGGATGGGCTCTGAAGGCGCCGACGCCTCGCTGGAGCCGTACATGTTGACGGAAAAGACTCGGAACTGGTACTTTTGCCCATCTTGCAAATCAAAAACCGGGTACCGGGGCGAGTGCAGTTTGACGGCTGTGTTGATCCGCTGCCACGCTGCAGTGCCTGCTAAGCACTGTGGGAGGAGGGAGGCATAGATGGTAGAGCTCCCATGAAAACCCACAGAGACTTCATGAACGCTTCAACAGCTCAGCTTGTTGGATAAATCAAAACAGACGGGAACTATTTCCGTTACTGTGATGTTTCCAGCTTCCACTAGGCGCTTAAAGCTGCAGTATGCAACTTTTATAGGACATGTTTTCTTTACATATTTGTTGAAACTGCCACCATGTTGTGGCTGTAAGGTGTGAGACAGATAGTCTGTGTAAAAACCTGAGCTCCCAGTGCAAACTGGAAACAACCAATCAGAGCCAGGAGGCGGGTCTTAACTAATGATCCCGCCAATGATTCTGCTACCTTGATTATTAAAATTCCTTAAGGAAAATTATCTGCCTCAAATCTTCGTTAAATTATGTTTTATTACCCTGGTCAACAGCCAAAAAACTGTCTGGGGTTGTTCAACTGTTTGATGTGCTGAACCCAAAAATCACATTGGTTTTGCTGGTTCAGGTCAACTTCCTGAACTATGGATGCAACATGAGCATCAAAATGCAGGACTTGTTCTCACATGTGGATCAGTTTCCTGAGAATCAATGAGTGAAGAGCAGGATTAGAAAAGAGACGGAGGATTTTACACAACGAAGACGTAATGTTCAATTTACATAGACTGACAGAAGTCCAAGTTTATAACATTTAACTAATACAATCTGTTAGAAAACATTTTCTTTCTCCTAAAACCTTTTTTGGATGATAAATATTAACATAAATATCAGAAGATCAGATTTCTCTAAATCAAATTAGAATAAAAACCTGATTGAGAAAAATGGATGTCATTTTTGGATTCAGAGGTGGAAAATATTCCCAATTCAGCTGAAAAAACATAGACAACATCCAAAAAAATCTGTTTTTGTAACCCAGTGTTATTTAGCGCACCGTGTTGCGACCGGGTGATTATTTATGTTGCGCAGCTCTCTCACTTCCACCTACAAGTTGTTGACTAAACCTAACAGCTAGCAGCAACGTCCAATTTTCAAATTTGATCCGAGGGAATTTTCTGATGATGATGTCCGGATTTTATCGTTTTCCGGGGACCAATAAGCATCGTTAAATTGACTGGCGCGATGCCTGGAGGACGGCAGCCTTTCGCCTCCTGTCAGGTTAAGTTGCATCTCTGCCATTAGCACATTGAGCAGTAAGTACATGAGGTTGACTGACAGCGTTAAGCCCCTCCTCCTGGCTCTGATTGGTGGGTTTTGGTTGCAAGTGGTGCATTTCGTCAGACGCCAATAACAGTTCAGTGAGAAGGTTGAGGAGATCGATCTTTTCACAAATTATCTGTCTCATATCATACACTAGCAACATGTTAACAGTTTTTAAATATGTAAAAAAACATTTTTTTAATAAAAGTTACATATTGCAGCTTTGAACAGTTTAAACAAGTGAAGGTTTACGGTTCTGTTTTGTGCAGCAAAGATGCTGCCGAGTGTCTACTGATAAAAATAAAAGGCGAACGGCGAAGCAACACGCACCTTTTCAATGATGTACCAGAGTGGAGCTCGTCCGCGAGGGCTGGGAGGCTTCCAGCTCAGCACCACGTACGATTTCAAAATCTCTGACGCATGCACGTCCGTGGGTTCGCCAGGGAGAGTTACATAGCCTGGATCGGGAGTGAATGCTTCTCAGGTTCAAAGCACACACAGCAGAAGCCATTGAAGGAGTCCCAGTTTGAAGGCTTTTCTCTTACTGAAAATTTCAGAGATTTTCAGTTTCTCTCCAACAGAGAGGAGAAAACTGCTCTCAATAATTCAGTTTGTTTAATTATTTTAAGAAATAAACACCACCTGTCTCATGTGAGGGTCTAAATTGGATTTACTGTTTAGAAGGAAAGCAGGACTCCAGCAACAACCCTGTCTCTGCATCCTGTGTGTTATTTTCACTTTAATTTGATGGTTTTAATCAGTGTTTCGAGTTATTGGTGTAGGGTAGAGAATGACGAGTAATCAGGCTTAGTAAAAAATTAAACACTCTATTAAAGTGTGAACAGAAAAGCTGAAAGAAAACAAAGTGGGAGAATCCAACGCTCAGTTAAAAAATTAATTTGTTAGAAATTCAAAGAATACTAAAAAGAGTTTAACCACCAACAAACCGCCAGAAGTGACAGAAATGACCAAAACCTACCACTGAGGTCAGGTCTGAAGGAAGAGCTACACAGGGCGGTGCAACAAGAGAAACAGAAGAACAGATCTACAAAATCCTAGACAAACAGACCACAGAGACAATCCAGCATCTCCCAGCACAGGGTAAGATACCAGCAGGAAAAGATGGACCAAGTGGCTGGTTTGGTGCACAAAAACATCTGGAGAAATCCCAGGTCTGAATGGGAATCCCCTCTCAAAGTGGTGGAAAGTAAAGGAGCAAAGATCCAGTCTGACATCCAGAACTATACAGACAAAATGGCCGAACAACCGGATATTGAGACCATCGATAAGTGACAGAGGACAGAGGTGGCCAAGGGGCCAGGAAATTCTATCTATCCTATCCAGGAAGCTAGCTATTTAATCAGCAAGCTATTAGCTAGCTAGCTTTTTAGTTAGCCAGATATTTAGTTAGCTGTCTAGTTATTTAGTTGGCTAGCAACAGATGACAGCTGTTGTGATCTATCTATCTATCTATCTATCTATCTATCTATCTATCTATCTATCTATCTATCTATCTATCTATCTATCTATCTATCTATCTATCTATCTATCTATCTATCTATCTATCTATCTATCTATCTATCTATCTATCTATCTATCTATCTATCTATCTATCTATCTATCTATCTAGTAAGCTACAACTCAACATCTGATTCATCTTGTACAACTTCCACACGTTTGCAGGTGACTCATTGATCCATTCAAACTGTTATATAAAAGTATAAACACACTCGTGAATCAGACTCTATGAAGTTTATCTATCTATTCGAGTCTAATTATTAAATTTATGACCCGACTCTGACTCCATTATGTTGCGTCTTGAACCCACAGCGGTGCTGGTCCGCTTCACCGTCCTCTGAGATATCCTCACATCTCTATTTTTAATTGGTTCTCTTTCTACACACTGTATATTTAAATTCAGTAGGGGAGTCTGGAGTAAGTTGAAAAACTTCCTGTTGCTAGGAAACAGTAAAAAACTTTGATCATGTGACCAAATAGTTAGGAGGAAGGATCATTTGATGAAGTTTGTGAAGGCAAGAACCTCATGGGGTAAAGTGGTTACACCTTTATTTCTTAATAAAAGGTTTTCCACTCTTTAAATTAAAACTTATCTATCATAAGTTTCATAATTGTGTTTAGACCATATTAGATTTAAATTAGTTTTATGTGTCAGTTGTGCTATGTACAAACTGAAGATAAACATTTCAGCTGAAGACAAAAAGATAAAGTCGAAAAGGTAACTTTGGGATAAGATGAGCCACGGGAAAACTTTTTTGGACATGCTACATTATTGAAACAGTTATGTTTACATTTGATCTGACTGTTTGAAAGAACAGTCAGATCATATTTCACAATATCCTATATTTAGCGATCAAGCTAAATGTCTCATCTTACTCCAGACTCCCCTGTAGTTATGGTTATATTTGGGTCTACAGGCTAGAAAACAGGCAAATAAAAAGGCAAAGTTTTGGAAAGCAGTTCCTTAAAGGAGATAAAACAGCTCAAGACCAGGAGAAAATGGCTGTAAAACAAAGCACAACTTTAAACTTTGCTACTGTTATCAGTCCAAGCCTGAGGCATTTTTCAAACCCTGTTGCTTTTGCTGATCACGACGTACGCAGATGATAGGATAAAAAGAACGTAGAGTCCCATCAGTTTGATTTTAAATATGAAGAAATGTTGTTTTATGGTGGTTATTCCATGGCGGCGTTGAACAATGGGAATGGGTTAGTATTCGGTGAAAGTGTGAATTATTCTAGGATGAAAAGGAGAGCAAAACTCTGCACAAAGACCAGCCTTTGTGACCTACTGTACCTTCCAGTTCATCATCCTTGATCACTATGTCATATTTCCCTTCAATTTTTATCACTGGTTTTGGAAAGGAGGATAAAACATCCATTAGGATCCGCTGACGTCTTCCTTCCCCGTTCGCTGAATTTACCTTCGTCGGTACCTTGCAGGCGCTGACTCTCCGCGGCGTCGATGGCGGTCACTTTGCCAGACTTGCGTGACGGTCTGCTGATGCCTGCGCTGTTCACGGCTCTCACTCTGAAGTAGTAGGAGTGGCCGACGCCGAGCCCGCTCACCGGGAATTTGCAGACCTTCACCGGCGCCGGGTTGCACTGGACCCAGGTGTCGGTGCCAGCTTCACAGCTACGCAACAGAACAGGAGACAACATGGCAAAAACATTAAGGCTGTTAATACTGATGGGTTTTCACCATCATCGGCAAACCTACAGATCCAAAATCTTCTTTAGGTTGGTGAGGTCAAAGTTTTTTTTTAGGAATAGCTCCATACAACAATGCTTTAAAAGTTATTTATAATTTTATTCACAAAAACTGCAGTACCTGCAGCACAGAGCAACTTAAAAAAATAAATAAAAGATAACTTAAACATTTTATTGTGATGAAAACATCTGCATTCAACAAATGTGAAATGAACTATGGAATGTAATTTTTAAAGTCAAAAATCAACAGTAAAAATTTGGATTAATATTGTTATAGGAGAAAGAAATGGGTTTTTATTTTTCTGCTGTGCTTTATTCTTTAATATATAAATGTGCTTTATTCTTTAATATATAATATATAAACTAAGTTAAGTACTTAGCTTTAAATATTTACTTAGGGAGCTAAAAGCATTTAGTTAGTTAGCAAGCTAAATATTAAGCTTCAAACAAAGAATTAAAACAATCAAATTAAATATTTAGCTCCAAATTAAATGTAAAACATAGGAAAGTAAATATTTAGATTGAAACTATGCACTTAGTTAGCAAGCAAAATATTTAGCTTCAAGTCTCTGATCTAAATAACTTGTTTGAAGCTAGATGTTTAGTTAGCATGCTGGAGTGCTAACGTCTATTGACAGAGAGCCTGCAGTGCTTCAGGTCCCTGACTGACCGATCCACAAAGTATCCGGTGATTGGTGCCTCGTTAACCGTGTTGGGGGGTTTCCAGGCAACCAGGACGTAGTCCGAGTTGACGTCATACGCCTTGACGCTCATCGGAGCTCCAGGAGCTCCTTTCACAGCCGCAGGAGCATCTAGGAGGCAAATTAAAACAGAGACCAGAGGAAGCTTGCAGCTAGACAGTGTAGGGCAGGCGCTACAGCTTTGACGTAGCTAAAGCTACGCTAACCGTATGTAGTGTCTAACCTGAGACAAACAGGTAGGCGCTGTGCTCAGCGGTGCCGTCCTTGGTGAAGATCCGGAGGGTGTAGAGTCCTTCATCGTCTTTGGCCAGCTGAGGAAGAGTCAGAGTCGCCGCTCCGCCACCCACCGACATCTCCACCAGGTTACTGGGCTTCAGCAGCGTGTCTGTGGAAACGCAGGGTGGAGGAACGAGTGAATGGATGAATGGATGGATGGATGAATGGATGGATGAATGGCCGAAACTACTGAATAGATGGATGAATGGATGACCGAAAATAATGAATGAATGAATGACCAAAACATGAACTACTGAATGAATGAATGAATGAATTAATTAATTAATTAATGATCAGAACACGAATGAAGGGGAAAGACGAAATTGTGGATGGATGGATGGTTTAACTGATGGATGGATGGATGGATGGATGGATGGATGGATGGATGGATGGATGGATGGATGGATGGATGGATGGATGGATGACGGTGTAACGGTTGGATGGATGGATGAATGGATGACGGTTTAACGGTTGTGTAACGGATGGATGGATGGATGGATGGATGGATGGATGGATGGATGGATGGATGGATGGATGGATGGATTAACGGTTGGATGGATTAACGGTTGGATGGATGACGGTGTAACGGTCGTGTAACGGTTGGATGGATGGATGGTTTAACTGATGGATGGATGGATGGATGGATGGATGGATGGATGGATGGATGGATGGATGGATGGATGGATGGATGACGGTGTAACGGTTGGATGGATGGATGAATGGATGACGGTTTAACGGTTGTGTAACGGATGGATGGATGGATGGATGGATGGATGGATGGATGGATGGATGGATGGATGGATGGATGGATGGATTAACGGTTGGATGGATTAACGGTTGGATGGATGACGGTGTAACGGTCGTGTAACGGTTGGATGGATGGATGGTTTAACTGATGGATGGATGGATGGATGGATGGATGGATGGATGGATGGATGGATGGATGGATGGATGGATGGATGACGGTGTAACGGTTGGATGGATGGATGAATGGATGACGGTTTAACGGTTGTGTAACGCATGGATGGATGGATGGATGGATGGATGGATGGATGGATGGATGGATGGATGGGTTGATGGATGGATGGATGGATTAACGGTTGGATGGATGACGGTGTAATGGTCGTGTAACGGTTGGATGCTTGTCTCACCGTCTCGGTACCACTGGGCCAGCGGTGGTACGTTGGGCAGGTCAGGAACCACCACCATGCTGCAGGTCAGGCTGGTGGAGCTCCCCTCCACCCCAAAGCTCACTGGGAATCTCTCCAGCAGGGTGACCTCAAGCTTACTGGGATGGATCTCAGTCAGATGGGGAACTGGACCGGGACAAACAGGAAGTGGTCATCGTAAGAATGTTTAAAACCTCTGATCTGATTTTGTCATGATTCTGACTGCGACCATTAGCTTCAGCCCCACAGTAGCACATAGAAACATTTATTGCTATTAATAATTTATTACTACCAGCTATAACAGTGTAATGTTACCGAGACCAAGCTGGCAGGACTCTGCAGCTCCGGATGGTCCTGTCAACAACACAAAGTGACCATCAGTAAAACTCTGAGCACCAGGACGTGAAAACCAAAGAGTCACGGAGGAGAAGCTCACTCTTCACAGTGACCATGGCCTTGCTGGTCGCTGTGCCATGCTGATTGGTCGCTACAGCGCTGTACTCTGCAGTGTCACTCACTACACACCTGCAGACAAGCAAACAATACATACATCCATCAAATCAACTTTAGAAATATATGAAAAACAATGAATGTGGCGTTCATTTGTAGTGAATTAAAAACCGCATTGGGGATAGAAGTGGACTTTCTCTATGGATTTAATTTATTGTTGTCACTACACACTACGGAACTGCACACTATAAGGTTCTGTAAAGAAGAAAAGGACCTCTGGTGTTTGTGTAGGAATGATCGGACCGTCAAAAACATTGTGGCATTATAACAATATATAATGCTGCAGATAAAAAACGTTAAATATTTTATTGATTATCTCTTTCAGATAATTTCCTCAAAATGCACTTTTTCAGTCCTTTGTTTTTTAATATATATTCTATTAATTAAAGTTCCTTTAGGGCTTCAGTGGTGCAGGAGGAACTGTTGCTTTGCAGAAAAAGACGTTCAGGGATCAAATCCCAGCTTGGTGCTTTCTGCATGAATTTTGCATTCTCTCTGTTTGCATGTTTCCGTTTATCGATCGCCCGATCAGTTTTCTCCTCATTCGAGATCTTTAAAAAAAAGAATCAAAATGTTTTTAATGTCCAAATCCAGACATGAACCTGACGGAAATGCTGTGAAACTGAGCAGAGCTGGAATGAACTGAAGGAAAGTGGCACAGAAACAGGAAACCAAAATAATTTGAGAAACGAATACAGGCGATAAGAATAAAACGACTTCTAGCTGATGTGGCTTGAAGCTATTCATTCAGTGGGTGTACTTAGTTTTTCCAGTGACAGTGGAAATGTTTTTCCTACGTTTGTGTGCAGGAGTGGCTAATCACCCGATCAGGTTTATGTTTTTATAACTATTTTTTGCGGTGGCCGACAGGTGCAAATGCACAGCAACAGAGAAAACATGCAAACAAACAAAAAGACACGCGCACAAATGAAATGCAGCAAACATAAAAATAGACAAACAAAAAAAGAGACGCAAACAAAAAGCAAATGAAATGCAGCAAACAAAAAAAGAGATGCAAACAAATGAAGTGCAGCAAGGCTTAGCTTTAATCAGTCAAACCCATTTGCTCAGGAATAAATTAAATACTTTAGTGAACCAAACATTTTTACAGCCATTACCAGGCTTAATATCTGTGTTCCATCTCCACTCATAGGGGAAAACTAGCGGGAGTTTTTAAAACGATTTGCCGGGAGACGAGCGTTCTCTCTCGGTGTACCGAACATGGAGCGCCCGGTCAGCTGACAGCTGGCGAGGGGAGCTGGCTGTTAATACAGCGGGAGCAGACATCTCCGAAAACGTCGGAGCAATATTGGAATTAAGTGATTTATTGATGCACCTAGCAGATATTTCAGATCTATACGTCAACATTCTCGCCTAAAAACTTTGTAAAAAATCATTTTGTGTAATACAGTACTTCTGGAGCACTTCCGGTTTTCAGCACATTTTGTTTGCGTCTCTTTTTTTGTTTTCTGCATTTCATTTGTGCGCGTGTCTTTTTTTTTTTGTTTGCATGTTTTCTCTGTTGCTGCGCATTTGCACCTGTCGGCCACCGTAATTTTTACCCTAAAACATACAGCTTCAATCCATCTGGCACTTTCTCTTTTTTTTAGAGGTTTTGTTGGCTCTAGTGGCCTTTATTTGAAAGTAGTTTGACAGGAGAGAGGGTAATGAGAGACGGGGAAGACATGTGGCAGGTGTCACCAGGCCGGGAATCGAGCCTGTGACCACCAGCATGAGGACTAAGGCCTCGATACATGGGTTGTGCTTTGCCCCTGCACCACCACAGCAACCCACTTTCTCTTTTTTTTTAATTCTGACGGCTTTAAAAAAATCTCTGAATCAGTTTTACAGCTGACCCAACAACAGATCTTCCAGCTTCTGTATTTTTCAGTTTCCAGGCTGCCAACACTGAGTCAAGGGTCTTCGTTCCACCCTGAGGGCGAAACTTAAGGACCAGACAATCTGCCATGACATCAAGTGCATTCCCTCTATAGAAGGAAGAAATGTGACCTTCACTCAAGACAGAACTATTTTAAGACGATCCTCTTTCTCAGCTGCTGCAGCATAAAGTCACTCCTCTATCCAACACTGTTCTTACTTGCTTTCACGTCATGAATACGATCTTTTCTTATTTATATTGAGTAAAACGTTATTAAAAAAAACTGCAGGGTCAGACAGACGGAGACGGGAGAAGAGGTGAAAGGAAGGAGTGAAGCAGGAAGTGAGATAGAAATCACATGCGGAGGGAGGAATGCACGTCTCGAATGACACAAAGGTCAGCACTTTGATACGAACAGCTGATGGCTCCGTCAGCCCCATGCCGTAATCTGTAACTTTAAATCTCCTGTCTCCTGGACAGGAGATTTAAAAAATCTCCTTTCAGAAAAACCAACGGTAAAAAAGAAAAAAAAAAAGAAGAAAACTTGACCTTTGGAGCAATATTTCCATGCGACCGAAGTTGGGTTGGAATAATTAGTTGTGCAGCTTTATGTGTTTTCCAGTCACTTCATGCCATTTTATAGCACAATCAAGTAACTATGTTCTTATAAAAATATTGTATATATCAAATATGACTTAGAAGAAGTTTTACTTTGTAATTTAATGCCTTGAAATTGGGTCTCTGACTCTTTAAAAGCTCCTGCTCTTTCTGAAATATTCATCACAACATGGCTCCTCTATTAACCCTTTAACAGCGTTTTTACCAGCGCTGCACTGAGGAGCTCAGCAGTTTCACCAGATGGTTGCTAATTGCTGCTGGCTAGTCTGAAGGAGCTGAGTGGAGGGAGGCTGCTCTGCTGTGAGGAGGAAACTTGGAAGCTGCAGCTCAGAGGAGGAGCTGCGCCTCGAAGGCGGAGCTAAGTCCCCCCAGGCGTTTTCACAGCTGAATGGTTGCCATGGAGATTAAAGGAGATTTAAACACACATGAAAGAATCAAAGCAACTCTCCAGGTGTGTTTTTGATGAGAGAATAACATTATAAAATGATGTAAAGCTAAAAAAAGTTAATTTCACAGGATACTGCCCCTTTAAGAGATCATAATTTTCACATCATAATTTTGCTGAACGGAATAAGACCCAGTGTTTAAATACCTGATGACCTAGAGGTCATTCTGCCTCTATGGGGTCTTTTCAGAGACTCCAGCTTCCTCTCACAGTCCAGATTTATGAATTTTGTCATGCTTACACTTCTTACAAATCTTGCTGTTCACTTTGTGAATCTTTTTGAGACTGATTTAGCTCCATATAAAACTATAGCAACTCTTTATATTTTCTGATAATTTACTCACCTGCTAATGATCAGACTGTGGACTCCATACTTGCTCTCAATCTTGTACTTTCCCGGGGCGCTCAGTGGGTCGACTGGAACTCCTCCTTTATACCTACAGCCAACCAAATACAGCAAACATTCAGTTTACTCTTACCCCAGAGACGTACAGAAAAGATATTTTGAAATATTTTGGACATTTGTTGTCGATTCAGTGCCAGACAAAATGCACATTAAGCTCCAAAACAAACGTTTTAGTTCTTATTTCTAGGCAGAAGTGGGGAATAATGTTAATGTTAAAAGTTAGGACCACGTATGGGGAGCAGAAACATTTTAAAACATTCGTACCATTTGACAATGGGCCGTGGGTTTCCCTCCACGGTGCAGAACAGCTTCACCGGGGTTTTCTCCCAGACTGTGTGGGGCCGAAGGGCCACCAGGAAGTCTGGCATCTTGGGAATTTCCTCCAATAAATCCACTCTCTTTTTCATCATGTCCTTCACCTGGTGAATGTTTGGAGTAAAACATGATTCAAATAATGACAATATCTGATTACAGATTGATTAAATCTAAGAGTCCTAATCACTTAAAAATGAGTTCATACAATTTATTTTGTTTTATCTTAAAAACGGATTGGAAAAAGTGACTAAAACCAACCATATCTCCTCTTCTATAGTGATGGTTTTCCTGTTTTTGTTGCATGGCTGATAGAATAAAAACAACGCCTGGCAGCCATTTTTACATTTTCTTTATGTTTTGCTGCCACATGTATATATCTGGAATAGAAACAGCCAATCAGAGCCAGGAGGAAGGTCTTAGTGCAGTCAATCAACCTCGTGTATGTGCTGGTAAATGTGTTAATGGTGAAGAAACAACAAAAGTTACATGCTGCTGCTTTAAGAGCTTTGACCAGTTTCACATAACCTGGTTTAAAAATCCTTCTTCTATTCGTGATTCTGGAAACCAGCTTTCTATTTTATATGTTCCTTGTTCTTAAAGCAGCAGTACGTTACTTTTGTTGTCTTTCTACCATTAGCACATTTAGCAGCGTGTACATGAGGGTGACTGACAGCGCCAAGACCCGCCTCCTGGCTCTGATTGGCTGTTTTTGGTCGGGAGCATTTCTTCAGGAAATTTATCCTTTTACAGATTATATATCTCACATTATAACCTCATGACATAATGATTATATTAATAAATATATTAAAAAAACATATTTTTAAAAATTAAAGTTATGTACCTCAGCTTTAAAGTAGAGAAATGATAAGAACATATTTTGTATTTATTTATTCTGCGTTTAAAAATCTCAGATTTTCAGAGTTTTATTTAATTTTAATTAAATTTTATCTGTTTTTACAGTTGTTTATAATATTTTTAGATAATTTTATTTTCAGTGAGGTGTATTTTGTTACTGTTAATTTTACAAGTTAATTTTCCAACTGTGGGATTAATAATGTGAGAAACTGTCATCATAACATTTTAAAATTCCCTACATCTCTATCCTAAACTCAGAGCGGGCGTCTAGTATCCAAAATTTGGGAATTTTCACTTCCCTGTCCTTCAGGAAAAACTCCATCAATCGCTGCTTGGTATCACTGTCTGAACATGAGCAACGTGACTCCAGATGTGTGGAACAAAACCCTCCTGAGAAGTCGCTATTAAAGTGTAACTCAGTGCCATCCATTTACCGTTTCCTTGACTACTTGCCTCTTTTTGGATCGCAATACTTTCCACTTGAGCTTTAGTGGCGATCCTCATCCTGTGCAGCTCCTCCTGAATCACAGCCAGTCCTTTTCCCACGTTTGAACTCACTCTCTGGTACTCCTCGGTTTCCGCAGCAGTCCTAACACCAAACGCAGGAAACGAGCGCTGAATACTTTGTGGAATTACATTTGATAGTGAATTCCTAATGTTACACTGGGATCTAATTAAGTGTTAGTTTGCAGTAATAAATGCTGGCAGTAAATTAATATAGAGCAGGAAATGTGGAACATGGGGAACTCTGCCTACTGAACTCTGTTATGCTTCCAAGAACAGGTTAGGATACGTTTATGGTTTATACAAAATATGTTCATTACAGTTTTTGAATAAAATTATTCTTAGATAATGAGATTTCAGCCTGGTCAGTTCTGCCTTTGAGCCGTTTTATGGCCTCTTGCCACTTCAAATAATCTGCTGCTAGCCACGCCCTCCAACTCAACGTTTACACTCGGACTTGGAAATGTTCTGCAAACAAATGTGCAATTATAAACCACACATCTCTGAAAAGCAGAAGTGCAGCCTCCTGCACAACCAATAAGAAAGCAGCAAGTGGTTTCTGGATGGTAAGTCAAAAACAAAACACTGGTCTATTCCAGCAGCCATTGTACAGAGCATACAGCGATAAAACCAGCTGACCAAAAGTGTTGCAGTTCATCTTGCGTTGCTAGGTAACAGGCTTGGATTCACCGGGGTTGCTAGGTAACAGAGCAGCGCTTGCTGATTTGTGATGTTACATTCCTGAGGTTTACGGCTCATTTTCCAGACACCAAAAGACCTTAACTTACTCCCAAACCCCAGCTGTGCGGATTTGTTTTCAGAAGCAGTAGAAACCAAACCAGAAATACGTAAACATGTTAAATGTGAATTTTGCTCAACAGATCCTCTTTAAGGAAGTGAATGAGAACTAAAGAACAGTAATTAGTGAGTGAAAACCTCAGGCCAGACATGAGCCGGGGTCAGCATGGACTCACCTCTGGCGGGAAGCCGGGACGGTGTAGGCTGGTTCTGCCATAGCCTGTGTGGCCTGAGTCTGCACCTGCTGTGCTGACTGGAAGCTGGATTTCCTGTGGAGATCAGACGCCGTTACAGCTTTTACAAAGACTTTCAGGCATTAAATACGACAGAGCATTAGGGACACGCTAAGAAAAGAAGAAAAAATAATTATGAGACTAAAGTCGTAAACTGACAAGAATCAAGTTATATTTTGATATTAAATTACAATATTATGACTTTCTTCTTGATTATTAGAACTTAATTCTTGTAATTTTCTATTTGTGTAAATGACTTAATTCATTCAAAATATTTTTTCTCATTATTTCAACTTTATTCTTGTATGACTTTATTCATGTAAAACTTTTAGTTTTTCTTAGTACGGCCCATATACTCTGTCGTACTAAATAGGAAGATATTTCGTTGTACTAAAGCGAATTAACACATATTTTTTAAAAATCAAACCGTAATTAGCCATTCTCAGTAAAAAGCTTGGCTACCTAAAGCAAAACTCTACAGATATTTACATATTTGAAGTAAATATTTAAATGTTAAACTGAACATCATCCTGGTTGTTTTTAAAGAGGGTTTTGAGCTTTTAAATGATCAAACTGACGATTTGAATAACTTAAAATACTATGAAGAAATTTACTTTTTCTCTTCTCTGACTGAATGAAAAACATAAAAACTATATGCCACCAGCACTGGTGTAACTATGTTTACATTTCAACTATGGAGTTAAATTAGGACCAAATGTTTTGTTAATTAGAAAAGCAACATTGTAATACAAAAAGTAAAATTTGAAATTAAAAATACACTGCAAAAACACCAAATCTTACCAAGTATTTTTGGTCTAATTTCCAGTGGAAATATCTTAGTACTTGAAATAAGATAAATTAACTTGAATGCAACTTTTTAGCAAGATATAGAGACTTGTTTTAAGTACATAATTACTTAATATTGATGTAAAAGTACCAGTTTTATTGGCAGATAAATTAACTTGTGACATGGGAAAATATCTTAAGTTAAATAATAGAATAAGTACTTTTTTATCAACATTAAGGAAATATTTACTTAAAACAAGTTTCTATATTTTAGGTAGTTTTGTCTCATTTCCAGTTTACTAATATATTTACACTAGAAACTTGACTTGGTAAGATTGAGTGTTTTTACTTAAGCTTTCAATTTATAATTTTGCTTTTCAAATGAAGAAAACATTTGGCTCTAATTTAGCTCCATATTCCTGGAATGAGGATTTGCTACAGTTTGAGCACAAACTAATGAAGGTTCTGCTTTCCTCTCAGCATGACTGAATGAAAACGAGCACAGCTTTAGAGTCCAAAAGCATCAACATGTGATCGTTATGCTGAGAAACCAGTGCAGAAAAATTCATTCATTAATTCACCTGGATTAAGCAGCAGAGCATTAGTAGGAATCACACGTTCACAAGTTAACGTTGGCTTGAGCTCAGGAGCTTCTAGATTATCAGAGAGCTTAAAATTATGTTAAATCAGGATTTTTAATTATGTGCTTTCATTATTATTACCATCTGTAGCACGGGAAAATAATTTTGTTACAAAAATAAATGGAATCGGAATCAAGTTGTGTCAATCGGTTCAGGTTTTCTTTCTTCGAACAGCTGTGACATGTAAGGAAATAAAAAGCAGAATATATTTTGTGGTACTGCTGTGATAATAGTAAAAGTGATAGTAAGAACTGTTAGTTTTTATGTTACTGTAAAGCTGTGACCATGTGCCACATCAATTACAGCCCCACAAACACAAGTAAGGCTCTTGAAAAATGTTCCCATTTGTAATTCGCTTCTTTAGGACACAAGTCACATCGAGAAGTTTGATTTGTATCACTAAACTGCACATAATTAATGGATTTAATCATATTTTCAAATTTATTGATACTCTCACTGACTAAACAGTGAGAAAAAAAAACAGTAAAACAAAAACTTCCAACAATATGGTCAGTTTTGAGGCAAATAAATCAAAATTCTTATATGATTTAATAAATTCCCTCCGATATACAGGATGTGAAATGATAGAGGTAACAGTTTTGAATTTATGAGAAAGTAAAATAATCTCAATAATATGGTTGCATATTGTTGTTTCCAGAACATAAATGATTTGAGTTTTTAGTTTCATATTTTATCAATTAGAGGGAAATAGATCACATTTCAGGATCTGATTGATCATCAGAAATAAACAAGGAAAAATTGTCCAGTTTCCATCTTTGGTCAAACAATCGGTGCAAAAACGTCGTTTTTTTACTCAGCATACAGAACCAGATGTCTAAAAGTTACCAACCAATACTCCTACATTCTCCAATTTGTTACTTTTCTTACTAATTGAGCTTTGAGGAACATGAAAATAAACAATACCCAGCTGGCCTTCCACTGGGTTTGTTTTTTTACAAGTATCGGCTATAAAACGCTGAATATTGAATCTGAAAATCCACCCATTTGTATGAGGAAATGAAAAAAACATCATTATTAACTTCAGTCAGATATTGGTGTAACTGCAGCAGCTGTTTACATTAACGACTTTGTAAAGAGATAATTTGTTCAAAGCAGAAAGCAATTTAAAAATTACTCCAGGTTCACTGAAAAAACACAAACTTCCGAGTTTTATCTCGTTTTTAGAGCAAATATCTTAGTACACCTGAAATAAGATGGAACTTTTTAACAAGATATAGATTTTTAAAGATAATTTCTTAATATTGATTTTACTGGTTTCAATGGTAGAATTTTTCATTTATAGCAAAACATTTTTCTTATGTTTTATGTGAAATAATTTCCTAGTACTTTTGATCAAAATTCAGCAATTATTCACTTAAAAAGCTCCTTAAATTATAAATTAGTACACTTGAAATAAGACAAAACTGACTTCTATGTAACTTTTTAGCAAGATATAAGAGCTGGTTTTAGGGAAATAATTCCTTACGTAATATATATAAGTTCTCGTTCCACTGGCAGATTATTTCCCTTATAACGAGACGAGAAATAATCTGCTAGTGGAACTGGTAGTTATTTCGTCAATATTAAGGAATTATTCACTTAAAAAAGCTCCTACATCTTGCTAAAAAGTTACATAGAAGTTAGCTTTGTCTTATTTCAAGCGTACCAAGATATTTACTCAAGAAATTTAATCAAAATACTTGGTAATTTTGTGTTTTTGCAGTGAAAAGGCCTAAAATGAGTCTGAATCGCATCGTAAAAGTGCAACTGAAGCTGCGTCTGGCAAAGCAGCAGCAGCGGCTTCACAAAGCAGCAGGTGAGCTTCACCGTCATACCTTTCTGTCTGCTGCTTGACAACATGTTTACTGTGATGATAAGCATAATCAGTTTTAACTTGGGTCACAGCCTCCTTCTTATACCAGGGTTTGACTTTGGAAGCCATGACAGGAAAACGTCAGGGAGCTCAGGCTGAAAGCACCGGGGGGAGGGAGAGACCAAACATGGATTATCATGTGAGAAACGTCAACACCACAGTCGCAACCGCCTTTATTTATTACATCCACAGGATTTACACTTCATTAAACTTCACCAGTTTCCTCCTTATGGTCACAGCTCCACTGACAGTGTGAGTCGTTAAGGTTAATTTCTTGCCAAAATCCTAAAATCTAAATAAAAACAGCCTCACAGACTGACCGAAATATATAAAAGAAAGAGACTTTTATCTATTTCACAGATAAAACTCCAACAGATTGTACGTATTCAGCCGTTTGACCTATTTCTAGATCTTCCAACCTCAGCTATGAATAGCTTTTAACAGTCTGTGGATTCAATTATAGGGAAAAAATTAGAATATTTATTATTAGCAACACACATGCTTTACACCACTGATAAAACCACTCAGTAAGATCAGCCGCCTGTTCCAATGATTCTTTCAAAATAAACTGCAGACCACTTATTTAATTCACAATTAACACCAGCAATAATAATTTAAAAAAACTGATTTCAAGTGTATTTAAAACAGACATGCAAGGATTTGAGTTAGATTTCACACCACTGCTAACTGAAATCCTTATTTTACAAAACCCAAAATAAATTTTTACAACAGGTGAACAATGAAAATCAAATAGTTTTCTCCCTAAAAAATAATTAGCAACTCAATTTGAAAAATAACAAAAGCAACTTACCCCAAAAAACTGAAAACAGCACAAAGCGGTGGCAGACCAGCCTAATGCCACTTGGGAAGCTCTTGCTGATAGCAACAAAAATATTACCCTCTCACCGGAGGAATGCTGCGCTCCTTCCACCCCATGTATGGATGCACTTAAGACTATATATAGCATTTACCCCCAAATCCCATTTTCATTCACAATCTGCTGTTTGGAGATGAAGGACACTCATCTGCACCTGCACATTAAACCAATCATGTAGAGGAATGTTTTATTCTGGGACTTTATCCCAGAATTTTAAAACATTTTTTGGGCTCAAATCTCCTTTAAAAAGTTGAAGGAGAAATCTGGATTTTCACGTGACCATGAGAAAAGCTGTGAAACACGAGCAACAATACAACACTTACAAAACTGACATTTTAAATCTCATAATGCTGGTTTTCATATGAAAGGTAGTATTTTCAGAAAGACTGATAAAAACGTTTCTGTGTGAAATGACTCCTCCAAATAAAAGTCAGAATCGGGTTTAATGTTAGTTTCTGGCAGATCCTCCGCGCTCGAGGCTTAGCGAGACCTTTTTAGGTTTCTTGAGACAGTCTGTCCTCCTGCAGGCAGCACTCCGGTTATTTTTAACAGCGAGGCTTGTGTTCCAGAAAGACCTCTCCTTCAGACGCCACAGGAGCTTCTGCAACTATTTATTTCACACAAGTCAATTTATATTAACAAAAATACCACAAATGAACTGAGTCGATCAAACAAAAACAAAAAAAAAGCAACAAATTTAGAGGAAAAAACGAAGAAATGGTGACTGGGAGGACATTTTGTTACACTGAAAGCATGAGGTGTGGAAATAAAGTTATCTGATTTCACTGCAAAACATTCTTCTTCATGAAACAACTTAGCAAATCTGGAAAAGAAGATTTCCTATAAGTGAAAAAATCTGCCACTGCAACTAGAACTTCTTATCAACATTTATGGATAATTTAATTAAAACAAGCTACTACATCTTGTTAAAAAGTTATTTTGCTGCAGTTTAAACTTTTTGAGCCCTGCAACAACACAAAATCTTACCAAGCATTTTATATCTAGTTTAGTACACTTGAAATAAGACAAAACTAAATTACAAGTAACATTTCAGCAGGAATAGGACCTAATTTTAAGTGAATCATTCTTAGTAGTACTGTTTTCCAAACTAAAAATTTTAATTTTAACTTAAAAACAGGCTTAAAGGTGACATGCTATTCTTCCTTGAATAGGTTAGGATATGTCTGTGGGTTATGAAATATGTTTGTTACATGTTTTGCTCAAAATCATTCTTAGGTAATAAAATCTTGGTCTGCTCAGTTCTGAATATCTCCAGCTGTTTTAGGGCGTCTCGTCACTTTAAATCCAATTAAGCTGCTTTTGGCCCCCCTCAGTGTTTACACTCACATGTGAAAATGGCTGAAAACAGATACGCAATTATACAACCGTACATGTTTGAAAAGCAGAAGTAGAGCCTCCTGCACAACCAACAAGAATGCAGCAAGTGGTTTCTGGACGATAAAACACTTATCTTTTCCAGCAGCCATTGTACAGCGCATACAGCGGTAGAAACTAGTGCAAAAACACTTGGTAAAATTTTGTGTTTTTGCAGTGTTTACCACTGCGCAAAGGAGGTTTAAACACAAAAGAACCACAACAAAGTTAAAAATGTAAAATCGGGCACAGAGAATAATACATGGACGAATCAAATAATTAGGATAAAGCATTTTGCTAACCATTTTAACTGTAATGACATAAAAAGTATACGTTGTTTAACGGCCCAGCTGCTCCTAGTAGAGCGGCATACAGGATGTGAAACGTCACAGTGGGAAAGCCAATAATAACCTTGGTTAATTGTATGCTGAGCTACGTACATTTCTGATTCAGTTGTTTAAAAATGATTTTACCACTTGGAGGCACCGATAGATTTATTTGTAGAACTGAACTTTCATCCCTAAGTGGTTGTTTTATGATTTCATATGGGAAAAACATGAGACGGCAAACGACAACAGAGTTATGCTTCTGTTCCAGTGGGATAGCATTCTGGATATGCACTAATATCCAAGACTGGGGAGCATAGTAAGTGACTCTTATTTTGTAGACAGGTTTGACTACATGCACTATTCTTTTCACATTTAGACCAACGTATGAAACATTTGTGGTTTTCGCCACAGCTAACCTGAACAGCTAAAATCTGTGCATACTTCAAACTTCCTCTAAAAACTGCATATTTTAACAGTTAAAGCACCAAATACACCTCAAAATAAATTGATACAAACAGTGGAAACACAGAGTTTAACAGACTTTCTTATTTCCGCTCTTGGTGGTTCAACCACTCGGCGTCAATCAAGATAAATGCTGCTCCTGGATTGGCTACTTTTCAAACTCCAACCAATAGCGTGTTGAGTAGCTTTGCTTAGATAAGGTTCCCAAGCATTTCTTTCTAATGTTATAGATATACTCTATGAAAACAACAGGCTACTAGGCAGATTTCCAACCACTGAACCTCCAGACAGGCTGGGCTCCATCGCATAGGTGGAAAAACAAGAGACTGACAGAAGTTTTAGGAATTAGCTGATGAATTTCCATAATTTCTGCTTCTTAAATAGAGTTTATTAAATTTGACACAATGTTACTTACACAAACGCATAATCAAGCCTTTTAAACACTCTCCAAATAAATAAACCAACAAACAGTAATAATATTATTATAGACATCTGTGGAATTAATTATAATTTTTGAAAATTCGTTAATTAGTTTTGCTGTTTTTCTGATACTTTTACTCGGCTTGTTTTCTGTTTGCTGTTTAAATCTCTGTGTTTTCTTTTTATTGTTTTAATCTTTGTTTTTTTAATTATTGGTGTAAATTATGAAGCATTTTGTTGTTTTAAATATGCTATACAGATAAATCTGACATTGATACTGACATTTTTGCCAAACATCTCTCAGAAAAGTGCAATATGGATAATAACTTAAAACTTTTAGTTAGCAATACAAACCTTCAAAATGTTGCTAACTTTGTCAGTTTAAAATCAAGCCATTTCTATGCTATATATGGGGAGATATGTAGATATATCAATAAAAATATAAATTTGTGAATCCTGATCGTCTGTAAAGCCTCTTCAGTTTGATGTTACTCTGTGAATGCTGCCATCTAGTGTCGGACTGCAGTGAATGCTTTTGTGAAATTGGCACTTCATTTTATTGAATCATCACAAAAACACACAAAGACAAACATGCAGTGTCAGTTAAAGTGTTGAAAAATAAATAGTTAAATATAAGAAAATTTTGCTGGCTTTTAAACTGCAGATATATTTTTCCTTGACGCTTTTTACACATTTAATGTTTAGAGAATAACTGAGTTTTGCTGTTAAAATCCTTCTTCAAACTTTCCATGATGCTGCAACAATCCACAGAGCCGTGGGGTTTCCTTTCCTCGTTTTTGCAGAACAACCGCAAATGTGCATGGAACTTAGATGTGGAAGTGATTTGGAGCGGGTTAGCATTTATATGTGTGTGTGTGTGTGTGTGTGTGTGTGTGTGTGTGTGTGTGTGTGTGTGTGTGTGTGTGTGGCTTCAGATGGTTAACATAATACCAGTCCCATTCCTGTCTCTGGCCCCAACTCCAGTTTAAACAGCGAATAAAAGCGATTATTGGAGCACGATAATGTGATGAGCAGAAAGTTTGAGGCGTCTCGCTCTGCCAAGCATTAGAAGAAGTTACAAGTACAAACTAAATGCAAAGAACAACTTTTAAATCTTTAAAATCAACAGACTAAATTATTACAGTAAATAAATTAGATTTTCAATTGTTTTGGCCTCAATTGAGCTCATGTTTTACGATTTGCATATTTTAAATTGGTTTCAGTTTAAGATATTTGCACCAAATAGTTATAATTAAGTTATTTTAAATTACATTTCCCTTCAAAACCTATA
Source organism: Poecilia reticulata (assembly GCF_904066995.2). Taxonomy (NCBI): domain Eukaryota; kingdom Metazoa; phylum Chordata; class Actinopteri; order Cyprinodontiformes; family Poeciliidae; genus Poecilia; species Poecilia reticulata. The sequence continues at coordinate 27,578,953 of NC_088830.1, read as the reverse complement.
ACTACAAAGCAGTAAAGAAGATTTTAGCTACATGTTAAAGAAATCTTGAGGTGTGACGGTCAGGATAGAGGAAGTAAAATAAATCCTTTTCCAAAACAGGGACAAGATGCACAAAGATGCTAAATTAAAACATTGCATATTTACTGAAACTTTGCCTATAACCCTAAAGAAAAATGACCAAAAAGCAGCTTCAGCAGCTGAACTTGTTATTTTGCTACTTTGATGAAAGGCAAATAAATTCCTTTCCAACATGTTTTCTTTTCTGCATCTTTTAGATTTGTTGAAACACTTTAATTCCCCACTAAAGTCAAAACATTTACGGAAAAGACAAAAAATTAAGATTTAAGACCCAGTTCAAAGCTTCATAAAGTTTACAGTCAATCTGTGTTTACTCGTGCACAAGGCTGTGATTTCTATTAATGTTTCATGAAAACAAACACCCCCGGTCCGTTTTTATGAGTACAAACAGAAATGTTTGTACTATAAATTAAGAGTCACTTCAGGAAGTGCCATTGTGAAGAAGTAGTGGTGTCGTTTTCCAAACGCAGTTTAAATGTTTACTTTTAAGAAAAGGCTTACAGGGAACCAATCACTCTTCCTTAAACAGGTTAGCATATGTCTGTGGCTACAAAAAAAAATCTGGTTATTAAATTTTTTAACTAAATTAATCTTAGATAATGAGATTTCAGTCTGTTCAGTTCTGCCTATATTAAACTCCTTTCAGAATGAGTTGTTTTATGGGCTCTTGTCACTTTAAATCCAAATAATCTGCTGCAGACCGCGCCCCCTGACTCAACATTTACACTCACACGTGAAAATGGCTGAAAACAGATACGCAATTATACAACCATACATCTTTGAAAAGCAGAAGTAGAGCCTCCTGCATAACCAACAAGAACACAGCAAGAAGTTTCTAAATAGCAAATCAACAACTAAACAATTGTGTTTTCCAGCAGCCATTGTACAGCACATACAGCGGTAAAACCAGCTGACCAAACATGCTAGAGTTTCACTTGGGTTGCTCGGTAACATCGCAGTGCTGCTGACTTTGACTCAACAATTAGTAAGTTTTAGAAATGGCTCATTTTCCAGACACCAAAGAAAAATGCATATATTGGCAAAAAAAAGTTAAGTGCTCTGGCTTTTTTTTTTTAGGAGAAATTGAGTCTCAAATAGGAGTATAAAGATACGCAAGGTTTCCAGGATTGTAAGTTAAAATGTATTGTTTTACTGGCAGATTATTTCATTTATAACTAATACTCCCCCCCCCAATAATAAGGAATTATCGACCTAAAACAAGCTGCTAGGTTGAAAAGTTACTAGAAACCAGATCAAAAACACTTGGCAAGATTTTGTCTTTTTTGCATTATATTAAAACCTCATTTAATGCAAGGCTTTAAACATATTTTCTATCAAACAAAAAAAACAAAAAAACTGCGTGGTAGTGGTACAATATCTTACCATCAATATGTACTTGAAATGTGATAAAATCTTTTAAACTTATTTCCTAACTCTTAAATACTTCTCTGACAATACCACAATTGTTGTCTTGTTTCTAGTGTAAATCTCTTAGTACATTTTAAATAAGACAAAACTAACTTACGAGTAACTTTTCAGCAAGAATCAGAGGCTCCATCTAAATCAGTAATTCCTTAATATTGACTAGAAAAGTACTAGTTGCACTGGCAGATTGTTTCACTTTTAATATGAGAAAAATATGAATCCAGTACTTTAGTCGTCTATATTAAGGAATTATTTCCCAAAAATAAGCTCTTATATTTAGCAAAAATGATTCTTTTAAGTTAGTTTTGTCTTATTTCAAGTATACTAGTTTAATTTCACTAGAGACTAGAACAAAAACACTTGGTAAGATTTTGTGTTTTTGCAGTGCAGGCTCAAATATTTGGAAAACTTTCCAAACGAGTTTGTGGTTAAAACATGTTTATGGTGCTGAAAGTCATGAGATGAGGGCAGCGTTGTGGGATTTAAAGCCAGCAGTTACTGAGTAAGCACTCGTAATGAGGTCACCGTCAGAGAAGGTCACCCTGAAGCAGCCATGACACCACGGGGGGGATTCTGTCTCTGGGGAGCTAGTGAACTCGGCGCCCTCCTCCTACGCTTACATCCTGTTGATTCTTTTCTCCTTTTAACGAAACCGATGCAGACTGAAGTGAAGGTGACAGGGAGAAGACTGAGGAACGCGTTTTAGAGGGCTGAGAGGTTTTAACAGCTCTAAATCAGACGAATCATGAGGCTGGATAAAAAAGGAGACGTCACAGTTTTACTGCGTCAGTGAGCCGGCGGACGTGGGTCCATTCACGCTCTGCGGGGTGACGCAGCGCAGAGGGGCGGACTCTCACTCTGCACTGTAATGATGGGATTTGTTGAATCCCTTCACCCATTAACCCAAAGAGCCAAATGCTGAACAGAAACGAGAAGAAATGAGCTCCTGTCCTCCAGACGAGGAAATAATTACTGTTTTACTGACATAATGCTGATCTGTTCCAGTTTCCACTGAATCTGATTAGATTATCACCGCATGATAATGTTGGGTTAAAATCTCAATTTTTAAAGCGTTGGAAATAATCATGCTTTACTATTTTAAAATATGAAAACATGCAGACTAGGGAAGGGCATTTATTGTATTTATTATGATGAATTTCTTGTGATAAAACTTTAGATTTATTGTCATGATGAATTCAAATCAATGATGTTCAAGAAATCCCCAAATTGTCTGAATTCTGGGAATTATTTTTACCATTTTCTCCGGTTTGTTCAATCAGAGTATTAATAAATATCAATAAGATTGAAAATATGAGTCTGCACCTAAAAATGAACTAAAGTATGACAAAAATGAAACTACTGCTGTAATAAAATCATATTTAACTAGTAATAATAAATAAAAACTAGCAAAAACTTGAAAAAAATAATTAAAACTGAGTTGGACAAACAAAAAGTCACAATAAAATTAAACTAAGCTGCTGAAACCCCGATGCAGAACCAGTTAATATGGTTTAATCACCAGAAAAGCCCTGCAGGCCTCGTTTTGGCTGCTGAGCTGCTGTGTGCTGCAGAGTTAAGACATCAAAACCATAAATCTGCATGTCAGGAATGTGCGGGAAATGTTTCTGAAGTGATGCTCTGCAGCTGATGCTGAGTGAGCCGCAGTCAGAGAAATGATGACATCACGCTGTGGTCCTGCCCCTCTGCACGTAGCAACACGAGAGCGCGGCCGGTGGCTTATCATACAGATGCAGCTCCCTTCTTCAGCCAGCGCTCGCCCTCCTCCTCTCTCATATTCTCACACACTCCCTCCTCTTGTCAGCCCTCTACTCTCCTTCAGATTCCTCACCCAGCCAATCAGCAGGCTTAGTGGGGGCAGGGCGTAGCAGAAAGACCATTCCAGTGCAGAGCTGTATCATCTCCCTAGAGCTAACCGGGAGCTAGCAACTGAGAGGGGAGAGGCAGAGTAAAACCTAGCCTGTGTGTGTGTGTGTGTTTGTTTGCGTGTGTGTGTATGAGAGAGAGAGAGAGGCGGTGAGTGCTGCGTGTCGCAGACTAGCAGGCACGGCTACTGGACCTTTTTCCTTTTAACCTTGCCTTGCCCAGCTGCTCAGCTCAGGCCTGCTGCCTCTTTCACTCCAGGTCGGACGGATCAGTGAGGGGGGGAGAGGAGTAAACTTGCGCAAGGCGTCCTTCTTTCACAGGCTCTACTCTGAGAAGCACACGGCAGCTGACAGCTCCTGGGCAGGATGATAGCGGCTCAGCTTCTGGCCTACTACTTCACCGAGCTGAAGGATGATCAGCTCAAGAAGGTAAGCAGCAGAACGTTAAACCAGGAGATAACGCTGGAGGCTTCTGTGCCGTGACAGCTGCAGGTGATGGTTACCACCAGCTGGGAATCTGCTTCTGGGAGCCGATCACGTTGGGAGAGGAGGATGTAGCTTGTCACAGCTACAAGTGGGGAAGGTCACGATGAGGCGGTGAGTCAGGGGTTGGACCGTTTCCTGGGTTTCCGATGGATTATTGGTGTTTGACATCGATGTCCTTGAGCTGAGCTGCGGTCAGGGATGGTGTCTGCAGCACGTCGCCACCGTCAGGGGGTTTCACAGCACCGGTTGCCATGGCGTCCAGAGAAGGCCGACACCGGCTGGAAGGCTGTTGTAAAAAGTCATTCGAACTCCATCTTGCCTTGGTTTTACTCACCCATTGTGTTCTCCCTTGTTACTCATCAGGTCTGAAAAGAAAACATAAATCTATTAGAACATTGAAACTCAAATTCAAATACCCAAAATCTAACAAAGTATTTTTATTCTAGTTTTTAGTACAAATATTTAACTTCCTAGTAACTTTTCAGGAAGAAATAGAAGCTACCTTTATTTGGACGGACAACTACTTTTCCCATAGCATAAGTTAAAATGTCTTGTTCCACTGGTAGATTATTTCACTTATAGCTTCCACGTTTTCATCAATATTAATGAATTATTGAATTACTGAAACAAGCTCCTATATTGTGGTAAAAAGTTACTTGTAAGTTAGTTTTTCTAACTTACTAAGATCGTCACACAGACAGTCAACCTCAGATGTCTTGCTTCTTCATTACCTGGTCGACTTGCCATAACTAATAAAACGATGATGATTTCTACTCTGTATCAGAAAATTAAAAATGTCCAGCCAGTTTGTGACCAGTAGGACGACCAGTGATCCAGAGCACACCAGTAAGTAGAGCTGGACAGTAAATATGTCACAATAAGACAGATAGATAATGAATACATCTTCAATATATGGAATATTCACTAATCTACAATCCAGAAACACACAGCATTCTGGGAGATGTAGGCTGAGGAAAGTCTTTAAACATGTTATTTCACAGGGTGCATAAGATCGACATGACACCGTCATGAACATGAAGGAGTCTTTACGTATGTCTATGACTGTTGTCATGAAGTGTCATTCTGTATATAATGACACTTTCAATGCAAAGTTGCATTAAAAGTGCCAATTTTATATTATTTTGTAAATAATGACATTTAAAGGCAAAGTTGGCACTTTTCATGGACTTTTAATGCAACTTTTTAAGCAACTTTGCATTAAAAGTGTCATTATTAACCAAATGACACTTCGTGACAACAGTCATAGACATTCATAAAGACTCTTTCATGTTCATAACAGGTGTTACGTCATGTCAGTGTTATGCACACCCCGTCAAATAAAGTGTCACCAAAGACTTCATCTCTCAACCTCTAAGGAAGGTTGGTCCATCTACAGTAATTCTTTGAGGAATTTGAATTAATATGAGTTACAACAACATAAAATTTTCCTCTGGGATCAATAAAGTATTTCTGAATTTGAATCAACTAACTCACTCGCTCTTTGGTTACCTAGCAACTCACTCATTGATTGCACAGAAGATTTTTCCTTCTGTGCAATCTCATTTTGCTTAGGATCCTACTCTGAATGCACATACTATTTACAGTGATTTAATCCACAATGCATAGCAACATTAGCATCTTTCCACCAAGCATGAAGCAAAACCTGACCAACTCTTGTAAATTAGCCATTGTGCTAGCCATCATTATGTATGCACTGTCAGAAAACTATCGGCAACGGCATCACTGGGTGAAATCATGTTTATGAAATATCCATTCATCCATCCATCCATCCATTTTCTTTACACCCTTATCCCTCAGTGGGTCAGGAGGGTTGCCGGAGTACCCGGAGAAAACCCACGCATGCACAGGGAGAACATGCAAACTCCATGCAGAAAGACCGGGGTCGGGAATCGAACCAGAACCTTCTTGCTGCAAGGCAACAGCTCTACCAACTGCGCCACTGTGCAGCCCCGTTTATGCAATAAACAATATATTACTATGTTTGTACAATATAATTATGATGTTATAACGTTTTAAAAAGTACTAGTTCCACTGGGAGATTATTTAACTTGATATTTTCCCCATGCTATAGGTTAATTTATCTGCCAAAGAACAAATACTTTTCAATCAATATAAAGGAATTATTTACTTAAAATAAGCCTTTTTATCTTGCTGAAAAGTTAGTTTGTCTTATTTCAAGTGTACTAAGATATTTGCACTAGAAACTAGAGCAAAATTACTTGGTAAGATTTTCTGTTTTGGCAGTGAGACAGCTGCCTGCTCTACATGTGATTGTTTATCTCCAATAGCTTAGACTTTGGCATTGGTATCCCAGCTGAATCGATCCTTTTATGTGACTGATTAACCTTCCCTTATGCCCATCTTTGTGTGTCTATCAATTCTCCAGATTGATAAGTACCTTTACTCCATGCGTTTCTCTGACGAGACGCTGAAGGACATCATGGGCCGTTTCCGTAGGGACATGGAGAACGGACTCGGCCGAGACACGAACCCCACAGCGACGGTGAAGATGCTGCCCACCTTTGTTCGGTCCATCCCTGATGGATCAGGTAGGGTGTGAATGCAGGTTTCACCAACTTACACAGAAGACTTTTTAAGACCATCATGAATGAAATTTAAGGCCTGCATCACAACAGAAAAGTAAAAAAGAAACGGCCTTAACCTCCGTAGTGCCAAGATTTTTTGCACAGAATGAATGCAGCATCGTATGGGTTAGCAACAGAAGTTGGAAGTGAACGTCTTCCAGCAATCTGGCAATAAATTTGCCCTTAAACCATGATAGATGCAGAAAAGCATCTCTCCACAATAGTTTTCTCCAAAATGGAGAGGGGATGAAAACTAGATAGAAAAGGCTAGCTAGTTTTTCTAGCTAGAAAGAAAAAAACCTCTCTCAATTTCCACTGCAGGAACCAAACCAATAGCTCAAGTAGCTTCTAATATACTCTTTCTAGCTAGCACTGACTTATTAGCAGCTAGTTACCAGTAGCCTCAAACGGCCTGAGTCACATAATGCAATGAATAAGCCACTCAAACGTGACTCAATCGACTGACAGAAAATACCCACTAGAAAAAAATAAATTACATACAATATTCTAGATGAAATAGTTCTATAGTTCTTCCAGCACAAAATTTAAGGCCTTTTTAAATTAATTTAAAAATATTTAAGGCCTCTTTTTTTTATACACAAATTTAAGACATTTAAAGTATAACCAGAAAAAAAATTTCACATTCACACATTAATGTTGTTGTGCTTTACAATTTTACTACACCACATACATTGTGACATTTGAAACATCGTCTTTCTCTTTTAAAAAAATGTGCCGATGCATAGAAATATTAAAGCAGTGTCCTGTGAGGTAAGCCTGTCTGTGCTCTGGATTTGCTGTGGATTAAATCACGATGGTTTTGTCTGTGAGGCCAGTTTGGAAAGCCTTCCTGGACTTATTACAGAAAATACAACTTTATTAAATAAAAACTAGGACAGAGTTGAATGACTTATGAGCTTTGTATAAACTGTAAGACATGGTGGAGGTTTATGACTATAGGTGCTACAATTAGCCTTTGATGGTCAATAGCTTATTGCTCAATAGTGATATATTGATCACTTATGAGAAAAAACTTGGAAGTTCAGGAGAGCAAATGAACTGTTCTTTCTATAAGAACAAAACATTGGTGGTTCATTGGTGATTGAAACGATCCCCAACAATCTCAGTATACACCATTGATTAGTTTCCTGTTCTTTTGTTAAAGCAAAGACTTTCAGATTTTTGGTAGTTTCATTTTAACCTAAAACAAATGTATTTCAAGATAAGAACTAGGTAAAACTTTTACAACAAATATGTTTTTTACATATTTGTTAAAACTGTCAGCATCGTGTGACAGTTTAATATGAGACAGATATTCAATCACCTCCACTTCCTCCCTGAGCTGCTATGGCCGTCTGAAGAAATGCACCACCCCCAACCCAAAACAACCAATCAGAGCCAGGAGGAGTGTTGTAGCGCTCTCAGTCAATCTTGTGTACATGCTGCTAAATGTGCTAATGGCAGAGAAACAACTCACAGTTACAGGAAAAACATTTATTCACCATGATCGGTGGCCATGCTAAGTAGCCTTAGCGCTCACAACAGGCTCTGCTGATAGGGAAAAGCGCAGGAGAGTCCCTCCCTGATACGATGGAGAAGATGATTTGAAGGTCTAGGTCTGGCTCGCCATCTTGAATCCCGTCTGTGAATGTGCACGTCGCACATGGCAGACCAATCCTCGCTCCGACCGAGCTTCCAACCGAACAAAAAACCTGACCAAAACCGATGTAACTTAGTTCTCATAAAATCCCCGTCAGTTTCCGACCAGATAAATTATGTTTTCTCAACTATAATATTAATATTGAGTGGCGCACGTGGGCATGATTGACAGCGACTAGAATTAATTTGTTTGTACTAATGGTAGGTGAACCTCATTACCAAGAAAACTATTGGAAACAGAGCCTTCTGCAATAAATACACATTTACAGTCCCATCTAATAGAGCAAACATCTCAGATGATTCAGATAAGTCTTAGGATGAAGTCACCAAAGTCATGCCTTCTGGTGTCAACTTGACTGGCCAGGTTTGGAGGAAGAGAACTACTGAGTATGACCCGGAGAACAAAATCCCCACAGTCATGTATGGAGGGGGAAGCATAATGCTCCAGGGCTGGTTTCATGCTAAGAGTTCCTTACTTAACATCAGTAATGGGCCAGTGGATGGGGCTATTTGAGATCTGGAGCCAAGACCTTGCTACCTCTGCCAGAACAACAAGGAGGGACTGTGGAAATGTCTCCCACTATGACAAAAACTCAAAGCTTCAAGTTGCTAAGCAGCAGGAAAGAAGCCTAGGAGAATTTCTATGAAGAGAAGAAGATTGCCCAAATCTACTGTGTGATGAGCGCCAAACAGAGAACGTCTTAGCACTTTGGTCGCCAATAACTACTTATTTCACTCAATGACACGGAAATCATCTTTTATCTAATGTCGGTTTTCTTTCTGGAGTTTCTAAATCACAGGTGTCAAACTCCAGTCCTGGAGGGCCGCTGCCCTGCAACTTTTAGATCTGCCTCTGCTGCACCACACCTGAATAAAATAATTAGGTCATTAGCAAGGCTCTGGAAAACGTATCTACACAAGAAAGAGGTAATTAAGCCATTTCATTCCAGTGTTTTGTACCTGTGGCACATATAAAGACTACAGGACAGCGGCCCTTGAGGACTGGAGTTTGACACCCCTGTTCTAAATATTCAGTTTCAGTTAAATGAAACTACCACAAAAACTGGATGCATTTAATTTCCTGTAACAGAACAAACCAATTAAATGGGATTTAATACCTACGTCTCTCACTATAAATGAGCAAGAGATATAAATAAAACCATGGTGACTCAAGTGAAGCCGGGTCATGTGGGCTGAGCTTCTTTAGGCACAGTGGCACTGATGGGGGTTTGGGATACTGGAAGAAGATCCAGAAAGAGTGGAAAATGGGATCTAGAAATGGCTTTTTATGCCTGTAGTCTTACAGAAATAATATTTTGACCCCCTGTTTTGATGTTCAGGATAACTGGAGGTTGACAAAGTACAAGAAAAGTGCTATAGCTAGGAGAAGCTGGAAAGATGGTCCATTTGAAGCCAGAAGTTTCAGATTACAAAAATTAACTGAATTTTCCACAAAGTAGGAATTTTGATTTGGACAACTTCTATCTTTACAATCAGTCACAAACACAGTAACATAAAGTCTCTGGTAGTGAAAGTGTTCAGTGCCTGAATGCATGTAATACTTAGAAATTCATTGGTCCAGTAACCGGGTACAACGACCGGCAAGTTCCAACCAGAACAGGGTCAAGTTGGGTTCAACTCTGTTTCTGGATGCTTGTGCTAACTTTAAAAAAGTAAATACAGGAAAGCAAACAGAACTTCTCCCATTGTCAGAGAGTGAGCCCTGTTTGCCAAAGCTAAAGATACAAAGGTAGCACATCTATTCTTACCGGCACCAGAACCCAAAGATAAGTGTCTATAAAAAGAAAACCACTCGACTTCCTCTTGGACTGGGGAGCATTTCCACTGCTTTTCTTTAATAAACTACAAATTATTTATGTATGAATATAAGAGTGAAATACACGTCTGATTTAGTTGAGCAATGACACAGCCTGACTCCAGGGTTCACACATTATAAATAGCCCTTAGTTTCAACATCAGAGGACCAAGGGAACATAGAAAGGGTAAAGTTCAAGGCATGATGAGAGTTAAAAAAAGATTAATAGATAAGCAATGATAGGATCGATAGTTACAGTGTCAGAGACTGTATATTTCTGAGTTAATACCAAGAAATAAAGCTGAATTCTGCTTGGATCACAAGCTGTTTGTGAAAACATACAAAAAATTTATAACTAGCAACAGAACAGGTTCAAAAATACAAACTGGTCTTTAGCCGAAGTATTAAATCTACCCTAATTTTACTCTACTTCCCTCTCACACCAATACAGTCATATCTTATATAACTAGATTAATAATTTTTTTATTTATTTTATTATCAAAGCCCTAAAACAAAAATGTTCAATATGTATGTACAGTTGAATGTCTAAGTCTATTAAGCAAAATCAGATAATTACATTTGCTCATGTGTCATGTTTTATATTGAGCAGGTTATTTGAAAGTAAACTATTACAATCCTAACAAAACGGTACATTTTGAATGTATTATCGAGATGTAAATTTGATTAGTCACCATTTAGTGCTAGGAGGACAATCATAACTCTACATAGTTGGTGTATTTCACAGAAACCAGGAGCCCAAAAGTGTCATATATGCATCATATCCAATGCAACAATGTGGTAATGTTTTAAACACAAATAAACGATTCAGAGTTTTGTTTGGCTTCCCCCAAGCACTGAAGTTTAAACAGGGCTCATGCATCATGACAGTCAAAACCAACTGAATTTGTCTAAGCTTCTTAAACTTAACCAGATTTTTGTTTTCGAAACAAACTATTTAATGTATGGCCAAATAATTCTGGTAATAAATCTCTAACATTTCATGATGTTCTCAATTTGACAGAAAAGGGGGACTTCATAGCTCTTGATCTTGGTGGGTCAAACTTTCGGATCTTGCGTGTCAAAGTGACACAGGACAAGAAGCAGCCAGTTCAGATGGAGAGCCAGGTTTACGACACTCCTGATGACATCATCCATGGGAGTGGGACACAGGTAAATGAAGCATTCAGCTGTTTTTAAGCCAAATCTGAACGCTTTTCCTTTTTCTATTGATCCTTTGCAACTACGTCACTCAATCACTCGAGGCGACATGTTGGACGTCGGAAGTGAGGGACGGAAGTATTGCACAGAGCGACTAAAATTATTTTCCCCAAGTTGTTTTTACCAGTTTATTCATGGCTTCTACTTGTTCGAGTCGAGCTAATTTGCCTGTGACGTAACACACCTGGTTGGGGCTCATAGTCGGCGGCATTTACAGAAGCTTGAAACGGCTACCTTAGAAACCCACCCGTACCTCCTCCCTCCTGACGTGTTGATCAAATTACCGACTTTGCCCGAATTCACACCACATGATTTAAATCAGTCATAAAGTGTCTCCCTTTACATCGGAGCAGCCTTAAAACCGTCCAAAACACGAGATGCTAACTATGCCGCACAGTCATGATAGGCTACACGACGGTGCGGCACTGTCTCCATGGTTACTAATGGTTAGACGAGTATCTTCTGCATAATGCGATATTTGATACCTTTCTAATCATACTTACTTATAAATTATGTGAACGTTAATCTTCTTACCTTGTACAAAGTGTTCGCTGCAAATCCGCGATTACACCGAGGGTCGTTATGATTAGCAGCTGCTATCCATCACCACCGTATCTTCTTTCATTGAAAGTTATAAAACAAAATGTCAAGTTTGATTGCATCCATGTCTGCTTGTCTAGCCGACCGCGCAGCATCCTATGACCATTTTTAAAGTAAAATCAAATAAATAGAAGCGATATTAGGTTACAGATGTCTGTTTTTAGACTAGCTTTAAAAGGGGCGCATTGGTTGTTTTAGAGCGTGACGTCACGTGCAACAGGTTAATGCAAACATAAGCCTTCCGACATAAAAAAGATCTCCCGTTCAAATCTCAACTATGCATAACTTTCTATATTCTAAATAACTTTTTTTGTCAGAATGCCATAGAGACATGGCATTCCCTATGGCATTCTGGGTAGTACTTACCCAGACATGGCATTCTGGGTAAGTACTACCAACACAAACGCAAGAGTTTAGAGCTAGTGGAGAAAACAGCTAGTGGTCTTTTACTAAAAATGAAAGAGAAATCCCACAACCATTAAAATCTGACGCTACTCCAATTTTGTTTACATTTTGTGAAGAAGGAAGTTGAGCTCAGTGTCTTCTTCCAAAGTTTTCATGTGATTTTCTTCACTTGTTGTTGGTGCAGCGCCACCACCGGAGAGGAGCTGAACAGGTTTTTCAATTAGTTTGGATCGTTTGACAGTGCAGTATGAAAGCAAACTGCACCAGATGAATCAAATCCAGTCTACTGGACCATCAGGTGTAAAAAAAAAAAAAACAGCAAAAAAAAAAAACGCAGAAAGTCGACCAACTAAGGAAATCTATTAAAACCTTTCTTGGGCTGAGTAATTTGCATGATGAGATCAGTAGGTGGGCAGTTCCACCAGGTGTTTCCTAATTGCTGCTGTTTTTGTTGGTGGAATAACTTGATATATAACTTTAAAAAAATAAAATAAATTACATGATACCGCCCCTTTAAAACTACAGGCCTTCGGATTATGATGACATGTCAAGTTTATCAGCTCAAAATGCGACAAATGTTGCAATTTCAGTCCCCAATCTAACCCAGTCTACTGAGCTATCAGGACTGAAAACACCCTTAATCAGCACATATTGTACAAGCCATGGGATGCATTGTTATTTATCTCTGCTAGAGTCTTTCTTGTACAGAACATATTTACATGTCAGGACATGGTGAAGGTCAGTTTTTATGATCGTCTCTGTGCTGCTGTGAGCATTAGGAGGGGAGAGTTTCAGTTCTGCTGAAACACACCGGGCTTATAGAGACAACAGCTGCTGCTCAGGTTGTAACACAATAATCAAAACATGGCCGACTGGCAGCAGCAGCAGCAGCGGGGTCGCCCAAAGGCCCGACTTAGAACAAGACAAATTTAGTTAATGAAACGCTGCAGACAGCTGGCGAGAAATGTAACATGACCCATGAACAAACAAGTTTGTTCAACTGTATATCCATCATGTGGTGTTATTGTAAAACTTCTTTCTTATCTGAGTAACTTGAGATTTTAACAATGTATTATGTTTTTAATTTCTTTAGCAATGAAAGCAAAGCCCAGATTGCACTAACTGGTTTTCTTAATGTGGGATCCAGGCTTCATGAAATAAAGTTATGAAACATATAGCTCTGACTATACGACAATAATTATCGTACAAATGTGCGACTCTAATGCCTTTTCTGAATAATTTGCATTGTAAAAAATTTTTTGTCTGCAGCTCTTTGACCATGTAGCTGAGTGCCTGGGTGATTTTATGGAGAAACAAAAAATTAAGGATAAAAGACTACCTGTGGGATTTACGTTCTCCTTCCCCTGTGTCCAATCCAAACTGGATGAGGTAATCACTTTACTGGATTATGACGTGCATGGCTGTGAAGAAGTATTTGGTCCCTTACGCATTTAATCTGTTTTATTTATTTTTTTATCACATTTTTCTGTTTCAACTCAAACTAATTTAATGTCAGACAAAGATAACCAGAGAAAATGTAAAAAATAATCTCACTTATTAAAGGAAAAAAATATATCAAACCAACTTGAAAAAAAAATAGAAAGCTCAATTAATCAATAAATCAATTTATCACCCATCCATACCTTGTAAAATTGTATTTTTGTCACAACAGTCAACAGAATACTTTCTCAAAAGTCTTGGGGATCATCAAGATCTATTTAACTGATTACTTTAATCATTTTTAGCATTTTTACATCAGTGAATTAAACCGTTTGATGATCTGAGGAACAAGAAATCAAACCGAGAACAAATTTGTAAGGGACAAATACTTTCTCATGAAATTTCATAGAGAACTTTTCTCCAGCAAACCTTTTAACCTAAAGCGTCTCTTCCACAGGCCGTCCTTGTGACTTGGACAAAGAAATTTAAGGCTAATGGTGTAGAGGGAATGGATGTTGTGAAACTTCTCAACAAGGCAATTAAGAAACGAGGGGTGAGTCTTAATTTTTTTTCATTTGAAAGCTTTATATACGAGTATAATGTATTTAAACATATGGATCTTTGTTTTCTCAGGACTATCAAGCAGACATCATGGCAGTGGTGAACGACACAGTTGGCACCATGATGACATGTGGATTTGACGATCAGCGTTGTGAAGTGGGAATCATTATAGGTGAAAATTAAGAGTTGAGATGATTTTTTTTTAATGAATTCATTGTAAAGAGACAAATGTTGATGCAACAAATGTTAAAAACTCAACATCAGATCCTGAATGTGATCTTATTTGAATTGCTGATAGCAGCTTTCTCCCAGTGAATAGTCAGTGTAAATTGGTATCAAAGTTGTGTAACTACATCTAGAGCCTGACTTCCCAAAGTTCCATGCTTTGCAGTAAAATTAGCAGGCCTGTCACAAAAAAAAATTTTACTGGGCGATAAATTACTGCAACATTAATTACCGCAATAATTATTCTAGTAATTATTGTGATAAATTATTATATAGTCACCCTAAAGTAATAGCATATGCCATTTTTTTTTTTGCTAAAAGCGATATTAGTAAAAAAATAAAATAAAAAATTCTTGAATCTTTTTTGCCAAAAGATGATTTAGGCAGAAGCAAATCGCTTTTGGCAAAAAAGATGACACAAGCCATTATTTTAGAAAGGTGACAATATTGTTGTTTTGAGACTATTTTCACTTTAATTTGGCAAAGAACACCTAACTCTGGAACTGGAAGATATTTTAAGCATCTAAAATAAAACCACAACAATAAAACAAAAATAAAAAAACATACACACAACTTGAAACCATAAATAAAATGTATTGTGATGTCTTTGTAAACAAAATTACAATCATCAGAATGTAAATTATTGAGCTCATTTCAATTTATTATGTGATTAAAAGATTAATTGATTATTGTGACAGGCTTAAGAATTCAAACAAAACGTTGGTTTACTCTGCATGTTTTCAGGAACGGGGACAAACGCCTGCTACATGGAGGAACTGCGTCACATGGATCTGGTAGAAGGCGACGAAGGCCGAATGTGCATTAACACCGAATGGGGGGCTTTTGGGGATAACGGCTCCTTGGAAGACATTCGTACAGAATTTGATCGAGAGATTGACAGAGGTTCCCTCAACCCAGGAAAGCAATTGTAAGTTAAAGTGCAAATCAATTTGAAAATGCATTTTGTCAAGTGAAGCTCGTCTAAAAGTTGAAGTATTTGTTTCTGTAACGAGGTTTGAGAAGATGGCCAGTGGAATGTACATGGGAGAGCTGGTTCGACTCATCCTAGTGAAGATGGCCAAGGAGGGGCTCCTGTTTGAGGGAAGAATCACTCCTGAGCTTCTGACCAAAGGAAAGATCGAAACAAAGCATGTTTCTGCCATAGAGAAGTGAGTGCAGAGAATGGCATGTGTTATGATGTGGAAGATAAGGACACATTTTGGGATAGACTGCAGGAGTTACAGTTAAGGGCAGAGGTGAAAGTAGTTTTAAATTGTTGGGGTACTATGACAAAAAAAATGCATGTATTGCATATATATATATATATATATATATATATATATATATATATATATATATATATATATATATATATATATATATATATATATATAATTGCTTCTTTGTGTGCTTTGGAGTTTCTGTGCTGATTAATTTTTTTGCGAAGCGATAAAAGCTGGTAGCTCTTGAATTGCTACAAAATAAAGCTGTATTTCCTCCTTCAGCCCATTGGCTGCAATGTTGACACCTTGAGATGCCATGAGACCTAAATTCTGAACATCATGGCATGGAGTGCATCCCAGTTTTCCATGTCTGGCATATAACCATTTATTTTAACTTTTAAACTGGTTCTATTGATCCTGTGTCCAGACAGAGGGATAATCAGTAGCCCAGCATCATGACCTGTTTGTTCTGAAGATCCTGCAGCTTCCACTTCTCTTCCTAACATGGCGCCTCCTCACCCTGACTCCCATACTGACAGGAGGAACCACAGAGCTCTGTTAGGTTAAAAGCTCATCTTCCGAAGTTGGGATATTTTTCCTCCAACAGGTTCCAGAGGAATCCCCTCAAACCAGATGTTGGACTGGATTTTATTTCACTGTCATTTGTGAATGTTAGAGCCTCATTTTCAACAGTGGAGCTATAAAGGTTGAAAAATTTTATTATTTTGGAGGAAGTATCATCAACATCAATATTTCCACTAAATAAGAGGCAAAAAACAAAATTGTTTGATAAAGGAAAAGTCTCTCAGACTCTGAGCCCGACAGCACCAAACAATTTTTTTATAGTAGACAATTAATTTAATTTCACATAATTATCGTGGTAGAAGCCATTTGTTTGTTAAATACTTAATGAAGCGTATTTACCGTGTTTGATGTTTGTTGTGATTAATGTATAGTCACAGAGAACGACGTAATTAGTCCAAGTTTGTCGTTTATTGAACGTTCAGAAACTACAGCGGCTGTAAACCCTGCCAGCATGCCCCCCATATGGGGGGAAGGAGGGTAGACATATGGGTCCCATATGAGTTTGTCCGCAGGGTCCACGGACAAACTACGTGGGCCCTACATGGACCCTAAAAGGGCAAACCCATGTGGGGCCACCGTTGGACCCCGCGGACAAACCCATATGGGACCCACCGGCATGCTGGCAGGGAAAGCGCCACAGCAAAGGTAAAACAACCTGAACAGGTGATCAACTCTAAACCACTCGCACCTTTTTACTCTCCGTCTCTCTGTCATTTAACCACAGCCGTTGCCATGGCAACCTCCTGCGCTCCCCAAGCCGACGAGATTACAAACATAACATTCAGTCCGTTATGATATTAGGTTTTCAGGCTTGATATTTATTTTGCTATCATTAATAAGCCTCCCTGAACACAGCGGTGGTTGATTAGTTCATTTTAAACTCCTGCTCTGCTCGTTATTTTGGTAATGGAACCGAAACGCACAGAATTGCGCAACACCTTGTTGAAACAATAATCACTGAGATTATTATTGTTGTTGGATCATTAATTTCAACACGTTTTGTTTATTTTTTGTTGTTCTTTAATAAAGTTATGAACGTTTTAAGCCAATCAGAGGAGGACGTGCGTTCAGTTTGTCACCTAATGCCGAGATCGACTCAAAACCTTTCGCAATCGACGTGTTGCACCGCTGCTCTAACAAAGCACGAACAGTTCAGAAACAATATAAAATGAGAAAGAAGTTATTTATTAACTGATTGTCATGTTTTAGATTGTTTTTGAAAAACGAATCAGTCATGGCTCATTAGTTGGTGAACTCACTGCTGCACAGTAAACCCGTTGATTTTTTACAGCTGACAGCCGCTCCTCTCTTGCAGGTACTGCGTACCCCCACTAAATCTTTTAGGGGTACGCAGTACCCTCCTATACCCCCTTACTTTCACCCCTGGTTAAGGGGCTTCACTTTTTAAGGAGTATTAAACCTAAGGACTTGATTCATAATGTTAAAGGGAACCTATAGTGCTTTCCTGAACAGGTTAGAATAGCTGTATGGGCTATAGAAAACATGTTCATTGCTTTCCCCCCCACAAAATCATTCGTGGATAATGAGATTTTAGTCTGCTCAGTTCTTGTCACTTTAAATCCAAATAATCTGTTGCTGGCCACGCCCCCTAACTCAATGGTTATACTTGCTACAGAAAATAACCACAAAAACATGCACAATTATACAACCATACATCTTTGAAAAGCATTAGACTCCTACACAACCAACATGAATGCAGCAAGCAGTTTCTGGATGGAAAGTCAACCACAAAAAACTTGTCTTTTCCAGCAGCCATTGTACAACCAGCTGACTAAGCATGCCGGAGCTCTGCTGGGGCTGCTAGGTGATGTACGGAGCTTCACTGGGGTTGCTAAGTGATGGGCGGAGCTCCACTGGGGTTGCTAGGTGATGGGCTGGGCTTCGCTAGGTTTACTAGGTGCCTTCTGATTTATGATGTTACATTCAGAGGGTTTATGATATGTTTTATTTTCCAGACACCAAAAAACATTTACTTAATGCCAAAAACAACTGGGTGGCGTTTTTTAAGAGCTAAGGTTGTTTTAAGAAGCAGTGGAGACCTAAGTACAAAAAAAAAAAAAATGTCCCCTTTATGATTTTAGTATATCTATTTTAAACAGAAAACTGACTAGTTCTCCAGCTTTCTCTTGAGGTATTCATTAAGGTAAAAATGTCGTTTTAGGACTAAAGAAGGACTGAAGAAATGTATGGAGATCCTGACCAGACTTGGTGTGGAACCATCAGATGAAGATTGCCTGGCAGTCAGGCATGTATGCACCATTGTGTCCTTCCGCTCTGCAAATCTGATTTCTGCGACTCTGGGAGCTATCCTCTCACGCCTAAAGGACAACAAAGGAGTTGGACGCCTTCGCACGACTGTGGGAATTGATGGTTCTCTCTACAAAATGCACCCTCAGTGAGTATCTAAGACAACGGGAACTCAAGAAGAACTTAACGACAGTTATAAATATGAAAAAACCTATCTGTCAATGTTTCTAGTTGTGTTTTTCTTTAAAGAGGGGGTATTAAGTAATTTCCAGGCATATATTGGCATTTTAAAGAACTATAAAGTAACTTTATCTTCAGTTGTTATGAAAATGTTACATATATCAAAAACAACTTAAATCACATTTGACTTGACAAAATGTCATTTAAATGAAATTGGTCTCTGTCTCTTTAAGAAGCTCCTACTTTTTTGAATACTCCGCCTTCACCACATGGTTACAGCAATGATCCTCCATGAGACTTAAGTTGTATGATGAGCTATGCAGATGTGCAGTTCACTAGCTGTTTGCTAATTGGTGCTACCGCTAGTCTGAAGGAGCTCTGTGAGGGAGGACTGACGTTTCAGGCGAAGCTTTGGGTAAATAGGTGGGGCATAGCAGGCGTTTAGGCACCCCAAATGTCTGCAGCAGCAGACGCAAGGATTTCTCAAATATGCATAAATGAGGAGTCAAAACAACACTCCAGATGTGTGTGTGGTGAAGGAATAACATTATAACAGAATGTAAAGGTAAAAAAAAAAATCGATTTTCCCTAATACTCTCCTTTAAAGACTTGCATGCTCCCTTGGTTAACATCTCTGTGTTTTTCAACAGATACGCCCGGCGCTTGCACAAGACCGTACGTCGTTTGGTTCCAGACTCTGATGTCCGCTTCCTGCTGTCTGAAAGTGGGAGTGGCAAAGGTGCCGCCATGGTGACAGCAGTGGCCTACCGTTTGACCGACCAGGCGCGCCAGATTCAGGAGACTTTGGCAGAGTTCAGGCTGAGCAAAGGTCAACTGCTGGAGGTGAAGAAACGCATGAGAATGGAAATCGAAAGAGGCCTGAAGAAGGACACCCACAAGGAGGCGACAGTCAAAATGCTGCCTACATTTGTTCGGAGTACACCAGATGGAACAGGTGACTGAAAGCATGAATCTTGTTCAAGCATAAACTATAGACAGATTTGCTCTTTGCATGTTGGTGTCAGTAATGACACCAAACAAGCTAACAGGGACATCAAGAGAAAACTTCACTTTCTAGTGAGTTTCCATCACAAGGAATCAAAGGAACATCAAAAATCCTAAAAAGCAGGCTGAAATTAGTTTGATAATCACCTGCTGGATGTGCTTACTCACCAAACTCACTGCTTTCAAGTTGGCCTTCGCTTTACTTCATTTATGAGAAGGCCAAGTCAGCACATATTTACAATCTGCCAATTTCCTATTAATAAAATGATCACATTAGAAGGTGTTGGGAGTCTCTGAGATAAAGTAAATGGCTGACATCACTAGCTGTGTTTCCATTAACTATAAAATTGTGCAAATTGAAATTACAGAAATAAATTTGCTTAATGAAAACATGCAAATTTCAAAATAACTCACCTTTTGATAAGTTTTTGTGCGAGGACGAGGCGTTTTTACAGCCATATCAAAATACTTTTTCACACCACATGAGTCACGTGATCAACAGCCGGATGTTACTACTGGCAGAAACACAGAAGAAAGCAACAGGAAGTAGTGGGAGGATGATGGTTTGTTTTGTTTTTTTGGACAATGTGCAGGTAGCTCCACCAGAGCTCTCACAGCATCACACAGTTCATAAAACGTGTTGAATATATAGCTCTTCTGTAAAATGACCGAATACAATTTAAGAAGCCAATGTCTCTTCTGACGGCTGAAATATGAATATCTGCATATATGCGCATCAGGTACAATGTTTTCTAGAAAGTCCTTTTTTAGATTTGTCTCTCGCCAGTAGCAGGGCGACAAACAGAAACTAAATCCTTGCATTTAGTTTATAATGCGTCCAAAAGTCAAGAAGTTCACTGAATAGATTCTGCTGGCTTTCAGGTTAACAAATACTTGTTTTATTTTTTCAGAAAATGGAGATTTTCTAGCTTTGGACCTTGGAGGAACAAACTTCCGTGTGCTTTTGGTTAAGATTCGCAGTGGGAAGAAGCGCACAGTAGAAATGCATAACAAAATCTACGCCATTCCCATAGAAGTCATGCAGGGCACAGGAGAGGAGGTAATGTTAATATCTCACTCTGTAGAATTAGATCATTTTAAAGAATAACTTCCTTTCTGGAGGTTTTATGTTTGATTGGTTTAAAAGTTTCTTTACACAGATTTATTTTAATGTTTGTGTAATAGCGTTATTTGTTATAAACAAATTTCCTACTTCTACATCCCCAGTGAATCTAACATAAGTGCCTCTCTGCAGCTTTTTGACCACATTGTGCACTGCATCTCCGACTTCCTGGACTACATGGGAATGAAAAGCGCTCGACTGCCGCTGGGTTTCACCTTCTCCTTCCCCTGTCACCAGACCAGTCTGGATGCAGTACGTTCTACGTTACTCCTTCTTTAACACAGTTAAATGTTGCTATTGTAAAAAAAAACTGTTAGCTACGTATACATAGACTAAATACAGACTTCTTGTTTAGCTTCATTCTTTTAATTTATATTAGTGGTGTCCAAACTTTCTACCTTATTGGCCAAAATTGTCAAGTTGAAAGTAATTGAGGGCCACAAAATATTATTTTAAAATATTTTAATAAAAAAAAGAGGAAAAAAGCTAACACAAAGTCTGATATTCATAGAAATTATTATTATTAGTAGTAGTATTATATATTTTTATTTTTACTTTATTCATTTACTTATTTTTAAGTTTTATTGTGTGCTACGCTGGGACAAACAAAATCCCCGCCCTTTAGGGATCAATATAGTTTTACTACTATTATTATTAGAAGATGAATTGTGAACAGGTTGCCTTTTAAAAAAAAAAAAACTAAAAGTATATTTTGAATGTTGACAGTTTTTCTATTATCTTTGGGTTTTTCAAGTTTGTTCTCGGCAACAAGATACGAGTCGCTCATTCTTTACAAACTTTATTTAGTGGAGTTTCCTAAAAGAATAGGTCAAAATCTGCTCTCCAGTAAAAGCCACTGAATGGTTCTAGTTGCCGTATTTTCCGCACTATAAGGCGCACCTTCAATGAATGGCCTGTTTTAAAACTTTTTTCATATATAAGGCGCTCCGCATTATAAGGCACATAGAATAGACACTTCAGTTTGGGTTGCCATACTCTATTATTACACATCCACATTTGTAAAGAAGTGGTCCCCAAGTACTTTATATAGTATTCTGCCCCAGTCATTGTTTCACTCATGGTGTTGGTATTGCGATATTGTGCCCAACTGCTTTCTGGGTAACACAGACCAACCGACACGCTGCCGCCGCAGTCTCTGTCTCTCGCCCCCCCCTCCCCACCAAACTTTATTAACAAACCAGCGTTCTGACAACTATCCCAGCATGCACCGCGCACTTCTTCTTCTACGGGGGAAATGAAGTCGGCGGCTGCTTACCGTAGTTGCTAGACCTGTTGTGGCTCAATATTGGTTCATATATAAGCCGCACCGGATTATAAGGCGCACTGTCGGCTTTTGAGGAAATTGAAGGTTTTTAGGTGCGCCTTATAGTGCAGAAAATACGGTACTGTGAAATTTAATTAAATGGATACTTTCATATTTAGGAGACTTTATTTTGTATCTTTTTTGAAAGGCAGTGAAAATGTTTTAACTGCATAAACGTCCAAACTTGAAGTGGAAAAACAAGTCTGTCATTTTTGTGTTGCGTTCGAGGACCAGACAAAATCACTTAGAGGGCCAAACACTGTGATTTATATGGACAAAATATCAAGTGTTACAACTTTTATCACACCTAGTATAATTATAGTTAAATTTTGCATTCCTACGCTCTCTGTATCATTATATAAGAAGTTTTCCAATCAGCGTTGTGCTTTCCTCAGGGTATCCTGGTAACCTGGACAAAAGGCTTCAAGGCAACAGACTGTGAAGGTGAAGATGTTGTGGAGCTTCTCCGAGAAGCAATCAAAAGAAAAGAGGTAATTATAAACATTAAACATTCCTCTGCAAATGTTGACTAGTTGGAAAATGTGTGGGTTGAAAGTCTGTGACAAAGCAGACAATATGTACAGAAATAGTTAAAAAAGGCTAAAGAAAGAATGAAGAACATTTCTAAAGATCACTTTAAAAGGAAGAAATATTTTACCCTGAAGGTATGTCCTTTAAGAGTTTACTCAACATTTAGGGTGAGGTTTTGTAAGAGAAGGAAGTAAATAGTCCCATATTTTTGATTATCAATAATGTTGTATGTTCACATTTCATTTTCAAATGTCTCCATATAAGCTTTAAATTTTTATTAATTATTATGGCACCAATTCACACCAACCAGCATCATCTCAAGCTACTTTACAGAGCAAACATATTCAACTCATATCTAAAGATGTAATTATCCAATTTAATTAATAATCTGAGTAAAAAACGCAAGCTGTGGTCGTAGAAAAAGCTCCAGGAAAAGCTCCAGTTGTACTTGAGTACATTGTTTGGGTTCTGTGCCCACCTGTGTATTTGTCACAGATGATGAACTTTACAAACTGATTTCGCTCTTTTTAGCTTGAAGACCCAGTAAGTATAAACTGAGAGTAAATCCCTGTCCGACAGGTAAAGCAGTGCAGGACTGGACTGAAGCTGTGTGTGGTGATGGTTGTGAAAGCATGTGTTGACAGCTGATGGTGGCAGAGCTTCAGGATGGGGCAGCTCTCAGGAAAAGCTTGCATCATTTATCATCAACTTGTCCAGAATGTAAATAACATGCATTGTTCTCGGTGTGGCATCAGAAAGTAATCAGCCCTCATATTAATTCTCTTGTCAACAGATTTCCATTTAGCATTGTTCTATTAAAAACACAGCCTAACATTGCTTTCAAATAGTGTGAACAACTGAAGTAATTAAGGAAAAAACAAGCTAATGAGGATTTATATTTGAGTTACATTATCTGTTATGATGTAGAGGTGGAAAAACCACCACAGTCTTTACAGCAAAGTTGAAGTATAAGGTTCAGTGACGCAGTAATGTGATGGCATCAGAATAAAATCCACAAAGCAAACCGTTGCTGTTACATATTAATTAATTTACTGGGTTTTAACAAGGTGCATGGCAACTGCTAAGGTTTTGTGATAACAGTGACAGCATATATGAAGTCAGAGGTTTGCACTTACTAGATTCGCTTAAAAATAAGATATCAAATTACATGCTAAGTGAACAAGCTACCAGTTGATTGTGTAACATCTAGCTCACAGATTAACCCTGAATTAGAATAGATTATAAAACTGAAGTAGAGTGGATTATAAATCTGAAATAATGGGTTATAAGCCTGAAATAATGGGTTATAAACCTGAAATAATGGGTTATAAGCCTGAAGTAGAGGGTTATAAGCCTGAAGTAGAGGGTTATAAGCCTGAAGTAGAGTGTTATAAGCCTGAAGTAGATGGTTATAAGCCTGAAAAAATGGGTTACAAGCCTGAAGTAGAGTGGATTATAAACCTGAAGTAGAGTGGATTATAAACCTGAAGTAGAGTGGGTTATAAACCTGAAGTAGAGTTGGTTATAAACCTGAAGTAGAGTGGGTTATAAACCTGAGGTAGAGTGGGTTATAATCCTGAAGTAGAGTGGGTTATAAGCCTGAAGTAGAGTGGGTTATACACCTGAAGTAGAGTGGGTTATAAGCCTGAAGTAGAGTGGGTTATACGCCTGAAGTAGAGTGGGTTATAAACCTGAAGTAGAGTGGGTTATAAACCTGAGGTAGAGTGGGTTATAATCCTGAAGTAGAGTGGGTTATAAGCCTGAAGTAGAGTGGGTTATACACCTGAAGTAGAGTGGGTTATAAGCCTGAAGTAGAGTGGGTTATACGCCTGAAGTAGAGTGGGTTATAAGCCTGAAGTAGAGTGGGTTACAAACCTGAAGTAGAGTGGGTAATAAGCCTGAAGTAGAGTGGGTAATAAGCCTGAAGTAGAGTGGGTAATAAGCCTGAAGTAGAGTGGGTTATAAGCCTGAAGTAGAGTGGGTTATAAGCCTGAAGTAGAGTGGGTTATACGCCTGAAGTAGAGTGGGTTATAAGCCTGAAGTACAGTAGGTTATAAGCCTGAAGCAGAATGGGTTATCTAGAGGTCGACCTGTTACTGTTTCAATGTCTACCTTCAAATATTTACATATTTCTAAGAAATCCAAGTCATAAATTACTGATGGTGGTATTTAAAAAACATTTTTGAGAATTATCCTGTTATTTTATCTTCCTAAAACAAACAACTGACTGAGGAGAAAATATTAAAATATGTATTCTGCATGGCTACAAGTGAACTTCAGACTTCAGCTGACCTCCTAAGTGTTACATGAACACATTTAGCTGTACTTCAGTCTTTAACCAATCGTGCTTGTGCTGTAGGAGTTTGAGCTGGATGTGGTTGCCATAGTGAACGACACCGTGGGAACGATGATGACCTGTGCGTATGAAGAGCCAACATGTGAAGTCGGACTGATTGCCGGTGAGTGAGCCGTTTACGTTTTTTTTTAATTTTGGTTTCCAGATGTTTTTTATACATTTATTAAGAAAGGGTTAATCAGTAAACAATCATGAAGTATATTATTAATTTGTGGTTCCATATCTGAATTATTGTATAGAGCATGGGTGTCCAAAGCGTGGCCCGGGGGCCGTTTATGGCCCTTAGACTGATTTTGTGTGGCCTACAGATGTAGATGGAGACTTCTAATTTGTAATCAGGGTAAAAATTGTTACCAACATAGTTTTCTTACACAGAAAAATGTAAAGTATAACACAAAATATTAGTGTTTTTCTAACAAAGTTTTAAGAAAAGAAACTTTTACTGAAAACTTTGCTGCACCCAGATCAACTTTTATTCCTTTTTAAACTTGGCTAAATGTAGCAAAAGTTTTAACCCAAGTGACCCAAATCCTGTTCTTATTACTGAAAATACATTTACTCAATCGAGGCCAAAAGAAACTGAAAACTAAATGTCTTTCAATACAGCAAATGTGCAAAATTAAAGTAGTAGTAAATAGTAAATTTATGCCAAAAACTTCATTTTTAGATTAATATCACAAAAAACTTGGATACTTCTGAATTTCAAATGTCAAAAATATATTTTTAAATTTTTTCTAGAAAATGTCCAAGTTTTCTAATGAATTTCTGAGATTAATCACTAAATTTTATGACTACAATGAGTCTACAATTTTGGCCCAGATTGCTCTCTATACCAGGTAAAGAGGTTTGAGGCAACATATAAAAACCAAAACTAAGCCTTTGTTTGTGACACAAAAGAAACCCATAAGATTTCTGTATAAAGTTAATACAAATTTCTTTATTCAATAAAATATCTTGAAACTAGGAGATTTGGTTAATTTAAAAATGTTATTAGTTACATTTAAAGCTATAAGGACATTATTGCCAATTAATTTACAAAAGTTTTGTATCTTAAGCTCAATGACATAAACAACTGAAGGATTTCAAAAGTAAAACTGTGTGAACTACCGTATTTTCCGCACTATAAGGCGCACCTAAAAACCTTCAATTTCCTCAAAAGCCAACAGTGCGCCTTATAATCCGGTGCGTCTTACATATGGACCAATATTGAGCCACAACAGGTCTAGCAACTACGGTAAGCAGCTGCCGACTTCATTTTCCCCCGTAGAAGAAGAAGCGCACGGTGCATGCTGGGATAGTTGTCATTGTCAGAACGCTGGTTTGTTAATAAAGTTAGACTGACCTATCCACCTACCGACCGTCTAGAATCAGGTCGTCTGCAGGTCATTTAGCACCACGTTCTCCACCAACATGCTGTGCGCGAACGGAGAAGGGTGACCATCGTCCGTCCGGCCACGCCACAGTCCAGTCACGGAAGGCTCTCCTCACCGACCCGAGTCGGACTGTTTTGTTGACATTCTTTATGTCAACAAAGTGGCTTTAGATATTCATCCGGGGTGCTTCGACTAGGGTTACCAAGGGACCAGCCCCTATACATTTAAAGCCGGGGGGTTGGGGAAAGAGAGACAGTCTGCGGTGGCAGCGTGTCGGTTGGTCTGTGTTACCCAGAAAGCAGTTGAACACAATATCGCAACACCAACTCCGTGAGTGAAACAACGACTGGGGCAGCCTACTATATAAAGTACTCGGGGACCACTTCTTTATTATTACACATCCACATTTGTAGAGTACGGAACAAATCGCGTGGCAACCCAAACTGTAGCGTCTATTCTATGCGCCTTATATATGAAAAAAGTTTAAAAAAAAGGCTATTCATTGAAGGTGCGCCTTATAGTGCGGAAAATACGGTACTTTAAAACAAACGTGCATTTTGTATGGACTAAAATTATGGAATAATTTGAAAAAATGCTCCACTTTAAACCAATTAAACAATACACATTTTTGGGTTAACATGATATATTGTTTAAAGCTTATATTCTTAATTTAATGTCTGCGGCCATGTAAGAAATGTATTTTGTAGTTATTGAGAAAAGTTTCTCATGTAGAGTAAGTGTAATAAGACAATGTGTTTCTACATTGATGATGTTAAATTGTTAAACTTATTGATTGATTGAAGCATTTTAAAGTTGCTCTGTATGCTCTCAGGCACAGGAAGTAATGCCTGCTACATGGAGGAGCTGAAAAACATCGAAATAGTGGGAGGCACCGAGGGTCGAATGTGTGTCAACATGGAGTGGGGGGCGTTTGGAGACAACGGCTGTCTGGACGACATCAGGACAAAATATGATCAGGCAGTGGACGAAAACTCACTCAACGAAGGCAAACAGAGGTCAGGAGGTCAAACACAAACCATGGAAAGTTAACAACACTTTTAATTAGGGGTGCACTGATTTATCGGCATCCAATTGATCTGTGCCGATTTCTTTAATTTTAGTGATCGACCGATAATTACACCAGGTCATTTCTACACATTTATAGTTACCAATAGTCACCCTACTGTTGCCAACTCTGCGTCTTTCTTGCTATATTTAGCGACATTTCACACAAAATAAATTGGTATCGGCCAAAATCATAATCAGGCTTTTTAAAGATTGTTAATCTGCGATCGGCCAGAAAACTGCAATCTGCGCACCCCTACTTTTAACGAGACTTTGAGGTCAATTTTCCCGTTTAAAAACTTACTCTAGTTCATACTCATGATCAAAATAATCAGACCGGTGTTTGATTTTCACAATGCAGTAACCAAAATCTCTTTCTCACGCCTGTCAGATATGAGAAGATGTGCAGTGGAATGTATTTGGGAGAAATTGTGCGGCAGATTTTGATTGATCTGACGAAGCGTGGCTTCCTCTTCCGAGGACAGATTTCAGAGACACTGAAGACTCGCGGCATCTTTGAGACCAAATTCCTGTCACAAATAGAGAGGTTAGTGAATCCGTCACATTTAATGCCGACAGTTTTCCACAAACTGCTCTTTCATGTAGAAAAATACATATTTAAATATTCCTAACAAATTGTTGCTTGCACTTATTGTGAACATGTTGAGAAAATTCACTGGGTAAAAATTATGTCCCCTCTTGCTTCTAGTGCAAATATCTTAGTACAAAAAGCAAAGAAGACCAAAAGCACCATAATAAGCAATAAATCAATTATTTGTATGATAAATTAAAACAAGGTCAATAATTTTCATTTGCATTATATATCATTTTTCTCTTTTTCTACCAAAGTCTGGATGACTGAAGTTTTCATTTTGGTCTCAACTGGTCAATTTTTTGAAGGACAATTTTGTTTATACAAACTCTATAACTATTTTTTTATTTGTTGTTTTTGTTGTTTTGTTTATTTATTTTGGATATTCCAGTTCCAGTGTTCCAGTTTATTGATCTTTCAGAATCTGTTCTTACATTGTTATAACATTATCATAATATTACTAGAAAATGGTCTCAAATGGTTTATCGCAATAACTTCTGGGACAATTTATCATCCAGGAAAATTTGTCCTTATGGCAGATCTTGCTTCTAGTGCAAATATCTTAGTACAAAACTAACTTGTACATAATGTTTCAGCAAACAATAGGAGCTTGTTTTAAGTGAATAATTCTTGGAGAAAAGTTTAACACTGGAACAGGGTTAAAATGTCCACAGAAAGCAACATTACAGCCTAGGCTCTCTGAAAGGCAGCATTCAGTGAGACAACACATGAAAGAAAGAAAAGAGACGCTGTGGTGTACGATTACCTCTGCCTCTGGGAACAGCTGAGACGTATCCAGTGACTGCGCCGCTGTTGCGTGACCTCTGACCCTCTCCCTGTCTCTCCTCCACAGCGATCGTCTGGCGCTGCTGCAGGTCAGAGCGATCCTGCAGCAGCTGGGACTCGACAGCACCTGTGACGACAGTATTATCGTTAAGGAGGTGTGTGGAACTGTGTCCCGCCGCGCCGCTCAGATCTGCGGAGCCGGAATGGCCGCCGTGGTGGACAAGATCCGTGAGAACCGAGGACTGGACCACTTGGACATCACCGTGGGTGTGGACGGCACGCTGTACAAGCTGCACCCACAGTAAGACCCAGATTACAGTGAACAATCACCTACATCAAGATGGAGGACCAGCACGACGCCAAACAGTACACTGCAAAAGCACAAAGCCTTTCCAAGTATTTTAAATCAATAATTCCTTAATATTAATGAAAAAGGACCCTTTCCATTGGCAGATTGTTTTAACCAGAGTTGGGTACTAACTAGCTATATCTACTCAGTTGTATTCACTTGAGTAACGTTTTTGAAAAAATGTACTTTTAGGAATATTTTTACTACGCTGTACTTTTAACTTGAGTAATTTTATTATGATGTATCGTTGCTTTAAAAAACAAACATGTTTTAACCAAAAACTCACAAATACAGAGACACAATTGCAGTTTTTGTTTAACTTTCTTAAGTTTTTTATTGGAAGAAACTGATTTGGATTTTTTTAACCTGAATTTATGTTTTGCTACTGATATGAATTAATGTCATGCTTGTCCTTAAAATACCAAAATTTCAAGTTAACTTTATATTGTGGTTCGTCTAATGATGTAATTTTTAAACATAAAATTCTTGCATTTTTAACATGAAGTGATTAATAATTTGTTCAGTTACTCAGTACTTAAGTCAACTTTTTACCAAATACTGTTTTACTCTTACTTGAGTAATTTCTTGGATGGCTACTTCTTAATTTTACTTGAGTAAAAATATGTTGAAGTAGTGCTACTCTTACTCGAGTACAATTCGGGATACAAATTTTGCCCACCACTGCTTATAAAATGGGAAAAATATATTTTCATAAGTGATATAGTAGACTACTTGGTCAGTAGGTCAGCTTACGCCCAAATATTCCCCTGGCCTTCAACACCAGTTAAAATAATGATTAATTCATTTTAGTTTTTGGGTAACTGCTGCAACTGAAACCAAGTACGTCTTGGTTTTTATTCCTATTATTATTATTTTATTGGTATTTTACTACCAGTTATTGTATTTTTTAAAATATAAAACTAAACTATAAGGAAAAACTCAAAACCCTTATCCATGTTTGCTGTGCAGGTTTTCTTTAAAGTCTCAAGTTTTTTCTCATTTGAGTTTTCTTCCTTGCAGCTTCTCTCGGATCTTCCACCAGACAGTAAAAGAACTCGCCCCTAAATGTGACGTTAACTTCCTGCTGTCGGAGGACGGCAGTGGCAAGGGAGCTGCTCTCATCACTGCCGTGGGCTGCCGCCAGAGGGAGCTAGACGCCCAGCAACACTGAGCCGCTCTGTCCCGTTTGTCCACCACGACTTCCTGCTGATCACTTCTCACTTGCACAGCCTGAATCCATTTCCCCCCATCGCCAGCCGTGACTCCACCTCTGCCCCACCTGCAGCCAGCGA
The DNA here is from genome assembly GCF_904066995.2 of Poecilia reticulata. Lineage (NCBI taxonomy): Eukaryota > Metazoa > Chordata > Actinopteri > Cyprinodontiformes > Poeciliidae > Poecilia > Poecilia reticulata. Next base: position 27,548,499 of record NC_088830.1, on the reverse strand, counting down.
CGTGCTCCACGCATAGTTTTAAAACCGAAGATGCAGATATTTATAACTCCAGAGGCTTTATTATTTCCCTGTTTGTATATTTCCCTTCATAGAATAACTCTAAGCTCCTTAGGTGTGCAATATTTGTGTCGCTGATTTTATTTTTATATGGAGGCAGATATTTAACTGTTTATACAGCCACTTTAGGTCCAAGGATGTTGCGCCATAAACTAGCAAACGTGTGCACTTTTTATATGAGAGCTACAGCGGAAGCGTTTCGTGTAATTTACAAATTAAAAAATGAATTGTGAAACTTGTTTTCAACAGGTTCAAACAACAGCTTTACAAGGACTGGCTAAATTCACCACACAAGCACAAAATCCTACCAAGTATTTTTGCTCTACTTTCTAGCGAACAATGGAAATGAGACAAAACTAACGTCACTCAAATTTTATTTGTATGGAACGTTTCATAAAAACACAAAAATACAAAGTCATAGAACAAACAGTCAATAATTGAAGCGTTACATTTTCTCATCGTTATTAATGTTTCATTGATTGTTAATCAAAACCAACTCTAAACAGGTTTTGGTCTGGATTTAAAGGAGCTCAGTGTTTTGGCTGTTTTGCAGTTTTCTTTAAGTGTGTTCCAGATTTGTGGTGCATAGAAGCTGAATGCTGGTTCTCCATGTTTGGTTCTGGTTCTGATGACACAGGGAAAACCAGAACCAAAACACCTGGGAGGTCTGGAAGGTTGCTATGACAACAGCAGATCTTTAATGTTTTGTAGTGCTAATCCATGCGGTGGTTTATAAACTGATAGCAGTATTTTAAAGTCTAAACTTTTTAGGCAAGATATAGCAGCTTGTTTTAAGTCAATAATCCCTTAATATGGATGAAAAAGTTCTGGCAGATTATTTCACTTATAACAAACATTTTCCATATAATAAGTGAAATAATCTCCCAGTGGAACTACACTACTAAAACACAAAACCTTAGTATTTTTGGTCTGGTTTTTAGTGCAAATATCTTGAACTTGAAATAAGACAAAACTAACTTTCATGTAGCTTTTTAGCAAGATATAGAGGTTTGTTTTAATTACATGACTCCTTAATATTGGTGAAAACAATGCTTGTTCCATTGGCAGATTATTTTACTTATAACATTTTTTCATTTTCTAAGTTAATTTATCTGGCAATGGAACTAGGACTTTTTTATACTAATATTAAGGAGTTATTTACTTAGAATAAGCCCCTATATCTTGCTGAAAAGTAACTTTCAAGTCAGCTTGTCTTATTTCCAGTGCGTTAAGACATCTACACTAGAAACTGGACCAAAATCACTTGGTAAGATTTTGTTTTTGCAGTGTAGCAGTTTTTCATCAATATTAAGGAATTATTGGCTTAAAACAAGCTCATGATATTGCTGAAAGGTTAGTAGTTTTGTGTTATAAGATATCTGCACTTGAAAGTAGAGTAAAAATACTTGGTAGGATTTTGTGTTTTTTGCAGTGTTGGGGTCAAATGCAAGAGTCACGGCTGTTCTAATCATCGTATTTCTATGTGCAACATGCTCACATGACGTGTTTAGGCTACTAACCTGTTTGTGCAACTGTCATTGTCGCTAATATGTTTTAATTATTCCTGCTGAACCACATCACTTTTTCCTGAAGGGTGGACAAGGTAGAATCTAACTGACGTTTTAGAATATGTTATTGGTATTTGTTCTTTACTTTTGCTGTTGTGATGAATCTAAATTCTATTCATCATGTGTGCAAAGAATAAATGTCTATTGGGTCCCAACAACAGAGGATTTAAGAGCGCTTCTGTGTGTAGCTGTGGCTGAGTGTCTGTGTGTCCTACTGTGATGACCTGTAGCTTTCAGTGTTCAGAGCTCTGTGGAGATTGCATGCCTTACATCAGCCGAAACAACAGTACTGAATCCCTTTGTTTATTTTTACTGCATTTAAAGACTTGTGACCAACACATCCACCTACACCTCATTAAATTATGTTCTCTTGTGGAGTAAATCTTGTCTTTTTCTTAAACTTTTAGACAATTAGAGGTACAAATTTACACATTTAGGTAGTAAATGTGACATGGATTGCTACGTCATGAAGCACTAATTCCTTGATAAAATTATGAAGCAATGTCAAATATCGGGAATTGGGAAGAGTACAGATAAATGCCAAATATTTGAAACCAATTTATTGTAATTGCAGCTAACAATTATTTTAGTAATGGATTATTCTGTTGATTAATCAGATTTAAAAATTCATCTGGTGTCCAAACGGTTAGCCATTAGGGCCAAAAATGTCGAGTTGAAAGTACTTGACAACCAGAATATTAAAAGTGAAAAGATATCTTTTGTAAGACATTTATTGTTTTTATCTCTTCAATAGAGGATATTTTAATGAAGAAAAGTAGTGGAATCTGTAAATAATTGCCTATCCAAAATATAAGCACGGTCTTGAATGTTTAAAAATGTTTACCTGTTTTAAATGACAGGTAAACATTTTTTTTAACCATTTTTGGTTTATTGTCCTCATATTTATTTTACTTTGTCTAGTTTTAAGATTTTGTTTGTAAAAATCTCGAATTAATCGCAAATTCACTACATTGTTGAAGTGTGGACCGAAGGGCCAAACAAAATCACGCAAAGGGCCACAAATGGCCCCACGGCCACACTTTGGACATCCATGGTTTAATTACTGTTTAGTTTTGGTTTAATTACAGTTTAGTTTTGGTCTAATTACTGCTCTGACTGTGTTGTTCTTTCAGCAAATGGTCTTTTATTAAGTCTGTATACTCCAGTTAACGATTAATTGGTTACCAAATTGGTTGACAATTATTTGAACAATCGGTTCATCACGATTAATCGTTTTATCTCTAAAAGAGATTAGAGGAGATCTTTTCGAAATCTCTCATTCAAACTACAATTTCACTTCTGAGCCAAATCCAAATAACATTATTGTGAATTAAATTTTAGTCTTGACCAAAACACTGAAATAAAGTCTAATTTGCCACTAGTGTTTGGTTTTGATTCTCGCCATACTGAGTCTTTGAGTTTCAGCACTTTTAGTCACCAGAGAAAGAGCTGGAGTGACGGTAGTTTGTTTTACGGATGTAACAAAAGACATCACCTCCCCTCCAGTCAGCTCCCTGAAACGAGCCTCCTGGACCTTTTCCCTCTCGTTTGAGAAAGTCAAATTTGACTTTTTGGAAATATTTTGAGCTGATTAGAAAGGATAAGGCTGCAACTGGAGAGCTAAAAGCAGGTTTTTCCTAAATAAATAGCTCGACTAATTAACCAGCTTATTGTATGTGTTGCTTTCTAAAAAGTAGAACAGCAAAGAGATTTTTTTGTTTCATGAATAATTTCTGTCAAAAGCCGACAAAGAAAAGCCGCCTTTTAGCTGCCTGCAGCTATTTGCTTTCACTAAGTGAAGACGGCGATATCACCCACAGCTGTTCTCAAAAATGAAAGCGTCCAGCTTCACTTTTAAAAGCCAACAGCTGTGTGGGACGACAGGGGAAATGGTGTGGTATTGATGGCAGCGCGACACACAAACTCTCTGCACAAACTCACCTGTTGGCTGGGTAAAAGCTTCAAATTTAAATGTTTTCTCTCAGCTTTTTACTCTTCTCACTGGAAATGGTCTCTGAGTTTTTGTTTAGCTTTTAGAATCGGCATCTGACTGGTTACACAAACCAAATGTCATTGTTACATCTCACCCTTGACTTGTGGCCTCGGACAACGTGTTTTATTGCCGCCATTAAGTGCTTTTTGAAAGAGATTTTGTTTTCTTAGAAAGTCCTAGATTAGGATCAAAGGGGGGAAAATGTGATAAATGCACATTTTGCAAGTTTTTGTAATTGCAGTTGCGTCTCTACTGATTCAAAAAACAACCCAGGTGCTTAAAAAAAACACCCAGACAATTTTTTGGCAAAAGTGAATGTTTTTTGGTGTATGAAAAACGAGCCATTTCAAAAACCTCCCAATCAATTAATGAGTCACATTCAACATGCACTGCACGGTTACCTAGCAACTCCAGTGACGCCCAGACTGTTACCTAGCAACCCAAGCAGAACTCCAGTTCATTTTCAATTTCAAAAAGTTTCCAAAGGTCATCAGAGGTCAACCGACCTCCCTCCCTCCACTCACATTTACAAAATCAAACTAATTTGGTGTTAATCAATTCAGTGACGTTTGTGCAGCAAATATTTCTGTTTGTGTTGCTTTTGCTTTCAAGACATCGATGATGACCTCTGGAAACTGCTTTATTAATGTCTTTAAAATGATAGCAGCACAAACAAAAGATTTGGCTGCACAATCCAGCACAAATGTAACATTTTGTAACAAAGTGGGGGAACCAACTTCACTCAGGTTTGGTCAGCTGTTTTTTTCTGCTGTCTGTGCTGTACAATGGCTGCTGGAAAAGACAAGTGTTGTGTTGTACCATCCAGAAACCACTTGCTGCTTTCTTTTTTGTTGTGCAGGAGGCTCCACTCCGCTTTTCAAACATGTACGGTTTATAATTGCGCATCTGTTTGCAGTCATTTTCATGTGCGAGTGTAAAGGTTGATTAGAGAGCATGGTCAGCAGCAGGTTATTTGGATTTAAAGAGACAGAGCCCTAAAGCTGCTCACTCTGAAAGGAGCTCAAAAAGGGCAGAACTCACTAGACTGAAATCTCATTATCTAAGAGTGACTTTTATGTAAAAAAAAAAATTAATGCGCATGTCTTGAACAGGCCAAAGCATCTGTCATATTCAAAGCAGAGAATAAAGGTAATCAGAGACATGTGTTTGTAAAAAGCTGGGTGGTTGTATTGTGTAATAGTCCAGCAAGCATTCCCAACTGATGACATCCGGTTCTTATTGTGTCAGTTCTTTGCTTATTAAGTTAAGTTTAAATCAGACATTTCCCTCTAGGGGGAAATCCAATTTCATCACCTGCTTCTTAATTTTGGTCCCTAAATCCAAAATTTTAAAGGGATAAGAGTTTTCTATTTCTATCACACTAACCAATATTTTTTGTAATTTAATGCACATAAAGGCGGGCTGCAAAGTGGCGCAGTTGGTAGAGCTGTTGCTTTGCAGCAAGAAGGTTCTGGATTCAATTCCCAGCCCCGGTCTTTCTGCATGG